>NC_066315.1:60757519-61382519 GCF_022539315.1 Serinus canaria
GAAAAAAGAACAAAAGAAAAAAAGAAAAAAGAAAAAAAGAAAAAAGAAAAAAGAAGAGAATTTGACAAAAGGCCTGAGAACAGTACATGTTTGCATCTTAGAAGAATTACTTCTTGATAAACTTGGATCCACACTTCTCTTGGGTAGAGCACAAGCACTTGTGTTATCTGCAGAGTTATCTGCGCTTGGCTCATGTTTCCTCAGCAGCCAGAACCCCATTCCCCCAAGTTCTCCTGCTACCTCCTGCAGCAAAATGGCACCAAATGACACCTGGCTATGCCCAAACTCAAATTTCTGCCATGAGGATGAGGCAGAAATGCCAAAGGCATTGTGCTTATGTAGGACAAGAGATCTTTCTTTGGATTGCCTCGTATTTTTTGCTGGGGTGTGAAACAGAAATCTGTCCATGCCTGTTCTGCTTCCTGCTGTTAGGAGGCTGCTCAATAATTCAGTTATCTCTCCCCAAAGGAAGCTCTGCTGGCCTGCTGCTTGCTCAAGCCAGTTTCTGCTGCTCAGCAATGAAGGCTGAAGTGCCACACACTTCCAGGGGCCCCTTTGGCAGCAGCTCTTTTGTATTCCAGGGGCCAGCAGCAGCTCCTTAACTCTTTGACAGCCAAAGCTCATTATCATTTTTATATAATTAAACAGTGCTGCTTATTCTCCTCAGCAGATTATCACAGCAAATTGATGGTTATTTGAAGGAACTGCCACAATAGGAAACAAAACACTGGCAACAGATAAAACAAAAGGATGCACACAAAGCTCTTTAATTAAACTCCATGAAGGGATATGAATTCTAGCAGAGATTTTAGTTACCCTGCTGAGTCTCCTTCTGATTAGCTACAATGCATCTGCTGGCTTTCCTAGTATCCATCTGTACTGTTAAAGAGAAATTTATTCTGGCTAGGGAAGATGACCTCAAAGATGTCAGTTGTGGATAGTCTAATAGTTTATTTATGTTGACAAAGTGGTTCTGGGCTCACTTTGATGCACTGAAGTGAAGAACCATCCCCTTTACATATAATGATGTGTTTAATATGTGCAGACACACACACACACACACACACACACACACACACACACACACACATATATAAAACACTGACAGGCTAACAAGAAAGCCAAAAGAGGTCATAAAATTGTGAGAGAAAGGATGTTTCTCCAAATTGCTAAAACTTCTTACCAGCAAAATTACTTTTTCTTCTGGAATGCATCATCTGTTTCCCCCTCATCCTGCCCCACCTCCTTCCCTCCAGCACCCAGGTGCAGAAATGACAGTGAAGGCTAATGGATGGGACAAGGAAAAAAAGTCAAAGGATATGTACTGTAAGGCATATTAATAACAAGTTAGGCTGTTGCTTTGAAGTCTGACTTTCTTTCAAAAAATTTAAAATAAAAAAAGAAAAAAAGAAAAAAAGAGAAAAAGAATAAGAATTGAAAACAGATCTGTCATGGAGCATTTGTAAGAGGCAGTGCCACAAAACCCTTTGGGACTTTCCACTTAGGTCATAAGGGATCTGGTTCAAATCGCATTGGTCCTTAATCCACAGGTAATTGACAGCACAGCTCTCAGTGACTCAGTGTGGAACAGGGCTGCGGTGCTCATTACTACTGCAGGCCTTCAATCAGAATATTTCTAGTCACATGCACCCTTTTGGCTCTGCAGAGCCTATTGAGACAATGGACAATTTGCACATTTATCATAATTAATTACCTGCTGGCACAATAAAAGCCGTTACCATCCAGTGTCCACTTCAGAGGGAAGTGTCTGATGCAGCAAGGCCAGACTATAAGATGAACACACACAGCCTTGAAACACTCCTGAGAAAAGGGCTGTTCCCTGTCCTAAACATGGTACAGGGTTTTTCCCTTAGAGCCCCAGAAACCTGGGTGGATGAAAGATATCTTCCCCATCCCTTACGGAGCTCTGAGAACATCCCAATCCTGCCTCATTTATACAACCCAGTCCTCAGGGTCCTTCTCAGTTGCCAATACCCTACTGTGAAGGCTCCATTAAATCTTTTATTTATTTGTCCATAGAGAGGCCACTGCAGAATGTCACAAGGTACTTCCCTTTCTAAAGTAGGTTCAGCTAAACATGAATGGGGCCCTAACATTATTCTGGATCAGGATGTGTACTCGTATTTTTGCCAGACGACTGACAGGCTGCAGGGAGCACATATCCCTGAGCTGGACTTCTGACCACCTCATGTGCAATTAGGTGCAGATTTGTCACAGTCATGACTTGGCAGTATTTTATGCTCATTCTCTGTAATGTCACAAGCAAATGAACACAAAGTTCAAAACAATGGGGGGAAAAGTATCGCACCAGTTTTCTTTGCATAGGCTCAATCTCTGCTGCCACACAGAGCAAGCTGAAGTCTAAGGCCAAATTTGTCTTCTAAAATTATAATTAAATAGTCATTAAAACGTTCCAGCACAGTTCTGGCAGTGAGATTTCATGCTAGCATTAAACAGTAGGTTTACTGGTAACTCAGACAACTGTACACCTTACAAAAACTCTCTTTAGCTTAACCATCCCCAGGGATATCTGTCCTGAACTATGTCCAGAAACAGCTGAACAAGAGACTCTGGCCAATTCCAAGTACCACTAAAAATTACCAATATTTTCCTATTATGAAAACACAAGATCTACATTTTCTTTTTTTTTTTTTTTTTTTTTTTTTTTTTTTTTTTTAATAATCCCATGCATTTCTTATTACAAAACTAAAGTTGGTTTTCCATTTGACTCAGTCTGGGTAGAAAATACATTCCTCAGCTCTAAAGCCAGTAGCACTTTGCTGACTCAAAACTTAGCAATTCTGCTCAGCTATTCTGCACAAACAATAACTCTACCTCACCTCCAAATGCCCCAAGTACATTCAAGGTATACTTGTAAGGCTTTCTTCCTTTGCAGCTTCTGTCTCCAACTTCTTATCCTCTAAGTTACTAAATTCTAGGCACCTCCTGCTTCTTTGGGTTATAGAAGTCCAATGTCTGAAGAAGGGATTTTGGCACAATTACTGTAAATATCTGGAAGCCAGTGTGATGACTGGTTACTTGTATTTATTTAAGTGTTCCTGTGTAGCATCCAAAGTCTGTTGACACCCAGCAGCACTGCATTCTGCAAAATGTTTTAAAAGCAAGCAGAAAGTAAGTTTCTGTTGCTGGCAGCTAATTCTTTTACACTTGGAGAATGATAAGCTAAGTAGTACATCTCTGGGTCACAGCAACCTTTTATAACAGCAGAATCTAGAAGCACAATTTTCTCACATCAAGCAGTTTGAGGAAGAAGAATCTGCTTCTCTATTTCCAGTGTTATGAAACTATGATAAAGAAACAAGCCAATAGAAGTACATAGCCCAAAAATATGCTTGCAATCTGGAACATCTGAGGTACTTGATAAAAGCATTTGAGGACTTATGCATAATGGAAGCAATACACTTCCCAATATAACATTAAAAACAAAGTTATGTTGCTGAGAGAGATAATGCTGCAGATGATGTCCGTGCCTAGTGGCCCTGGCCTTCCTACTGGACAAATCTCTCACTGTTGAGTATTACAAAATCCCTGAGCTGTGAAGGACAGTGACTGTCCCTGGGAACTCAGATTCCGTGGGATGTTATTAACAAATGCATTTGGTTTTGCAAATTCTGAAAAGTGGACTTGCAGTATTAGCCCCTGAGGGTTTTCCAGAGGGAGGTTTCAGTATTGCACTGCAATGGGGTTTGAGGAAAGGGTCAACCCTGTTGTTCTGTTAGGCTACATTTCTTTCCAAGAGTAAAAAGAAGGGCAAAACTAGTTCAGAAATTATATGATGTGGTTAGTTTCTGCCAGCTACAGCACATCAGGCCTGTGTACTTTAGCTAGGTGAAAGACTGTCTGAAAAAAAGCACTTTTGGGAGGCTTGTTCAGTAAATTGTTTTTCCATGTCTTTCTGAAGAATAGTTTGTGGTACTTCGCAAAGTTGGCATGGAACTCCCCAGGTGCACTGATACATTCAGTATGTACAGCTACAGGAGCTGTGGAAAGCTTTTTTCTATAGGAATATGAGTACCTGAGGCAACAACACTCCTCTAGTTTGGAAACTAAGCAGGTACTTTTGTCTGTGTTTACTCCTAGGGGAAAGCAATGTGATCATCATAAGGCTGTGAGTTACATCAATTTTAAAAGATACTGCTTTGAATTAAGAGAAAAGTGACTAGGAAAATTCTTCCTCCTGGAAATCTAGTTCCCAGCTGATTGTTTATGTGTTGATATTCATTCTTTCCAAGTAAACAAAGAAATAAACTCTTCTTCTTAGCCAAGTCAACCAACAGTACTGGAATGAAAATCATTCTCTTACATCAATTGTTTTTCTCTTTCCTCCAAGCCCTTAAGAAAAGGCCAGAAACACCTTAGGAAAAAAAAAATCTGTCTGCAGTGACCCTTATAAATTAAAATGACAGGAGTGATAAAACTATAGGAAGAGAAGGATTTAATCTTTCACTCAAAACATGCATTGGAAAGAATTCTATACTCCAATGTATATCTGCATTCAAAGAACAATTATGAAATTATGCCCATAATTCAAAGAAGAATTAAGAAAATATGCCCTTTCTGGTGGGCTAAAGAAATATGAGATCAGCAAGGCATCTAAAAATATAGATAAATTAGCATTTAAAAAAATTTAACTCTGGATACAGTTCTGGTGCTCCCTCTCTACCCCAGGGTTGCAGTCAAGGTAGGAATCCTTGAGTCAGATAAATGCTATTTCCAAATAAGGGAGAAGCAGGTCCTCAAAACCACTTTTCTGCAGAGGAATTCAAAGAGCTCACTCAGTCCTGTCATCAGGATTGTCTCATTCTGACAAGGATCCCCCACCACAACCACTTTCTATAGAGTCTCAGGCTGAGTGCAGACACTGACGTGTCACTAGAACTCACCCAACTGTGTTTTACACACATACCAAGCAACCATCATAACAATGCTGTCTGTGAGTGAGTGATTTTTCATTGTCTGCAATATAAAAGCCAATAATGGTCCCAGATATTGGCCAAGTGCCATTTCTAGTAGACACAACTGAAGGGGGAATTCCCACCGCAAAAGATGCAGGACAACAGAGAGAAGTATTTCTCCTCCTAAGACTAAGGGCAGGGGGTGAGCTGTGGAGACTGTCCTCCCAAAATCTTAGGTGGTTGTATGGCATTTCAAGATGCCAAACTTCTTAGCATGGTTTTGCTCCTGTTCTAGGGCAGCTAATTATGAAGGACACTACACAGCAGAAGCCATCTGTGTAACTCAAAGACAGCACAAAGCTGCACCACAAAGTACATGGTCAGAGCAACAGGCAGCGTTGTAAAATACATCAGGAAGATTTTTCATTTTCTATTTGGAACATAAGTAACTCAGAAGTCTGCCAAAATTCCATAACCATTGATCTTCTGTGAGGAACTGTTTCAGCCTAATGCAGAGCACCAGCAGCAGCAGCCAAAGCAAAGATCACCAGCTCACCAGCACTGCTGTGCCTTTTTGTAATATCTGATCAGCTTGCTGGCTGCTAGATAAGCCCTTATGCCTATGACATTTCCTGCTTTTAAAATGGAAATAAAAATCATCTTTGTAGCTCTCAAATTAAAAATCCATACGCTCCTCCTCGGCTTACCTTCAGCCTTGTCCTAGGCCCAGACTCCTGCAGAGCTGTACAGACCTCTGGAAAGCCTCCCCCCAGCCTCAGCCATGTGCTGTCCCCATGTCCCCCAGCCTGTGCCCCCCCACCCAGGCCACCAGGAACACCAGGTCAGCCCCAGCACACGGGGACAGCGCCGGGCACAAGCACAGCACTGCATTTCTGTAAAGATAGAAGGCTCATGGCAGCCTCAGCTTTTCAGGCTGGCTGTGGAGGGAAAAATGATACCTTATCTGGCACCAAGCCTACTGGTAGAAAGCAGCTTGACATATTTTGATCCAGCAGAATGAGTAAGTTTACACAAGCTCAGTGCTTTGTGTTTTTACTGTACCACCAAAACACAGCTAGAGAGTACACAAGTCTTACCATTACTGACTCCTTATCTTGGAAATCTTCTGTGTGTATTTCATCCAAGTCCTTTAAGCACCCACTCAGTGTGTGTGCAATCCTGACCTCCCAGGACCGGTGATATTTGCACACCACAGAAACAATGGAGCCATTTGTCTTGCAAGCAGGCCTGGGCAGGGGAGACAGCTCTCTCCCATAGCTGGCCCCAAACAGGGCATTTGTTTCAAATGACTGAATTTCAGAGCCTTTAGAAAAAGACACAGTGCTGCTGATTAAACCTTATTTTCCTCTTTCTAAACTCACAGAGCCCTTCTCCAGCCACTGGCTACAGAGTGAACAGGAGAAAGACAAATGTATATAAGAGTACATATAGAAGCAGTGCATATACTCTTTAGTGAATGCAAGCCAATCCAGGGGAAAGAATTGCAAAAACCAAATATTGTTAGAAACAGCAGAACACCCATAGTACTCCTTTTAGAATACTGATAATAAACTGCTATTTTTTTCCTGTTGTTTCACAATGTAAACATCTAATCATTTGCTTTCCACTGGACAGCAAAGACCATTTCTGTTCTCATTATTTCCACGAAGCTCTCACTACAAGTCATTGTTTTCCTACATGCTCGCTCAAAACAAATTTGCATTTAATATCAATCTGGTGCAAGTACAGTGCTTCCTCCTTTACACTAATTAGGGTATTTAAAGACATTTTCATCAAATGCATGATAAGAACCTCTGGATTGTACCCCTTGAAATGTTCTGCTGAATTTTTGCTAACATTTGGTAACAAATCTCATGAGAGCCTTTAATGGAAGTTAGCATTTTTTTCATGTGTCATACTGCAAGTCTTCAAAGCAGAAGTTTATAACAAACTCTTAATGTGACTTTAAAGCTCCCAGTCCTTTTCTAGATATCTGCTTTATGTTTGCTCACATTGCTGACTGCCTAGAGTTTGGCTGGCTCTAACCAGATCTAAGCACAAATGCAAACTGAGATGACGCAGAACTTACTTCTTCCTCCTTTGAACTTCCTTAACAAATAGAAATTTAGCAGCCTGTGCATCAGGAAAGTAAGCAACAAGAGAAAAGAATCCCTAAAACCATAAACAACCAAAACCACCCACTCTCATGCCAGCTGTTTTTAAAACTGATTTCTATGGTTAACAAAAGAGACAGACTGGGAATCATGAAAGATGAAGCATGTTCTACCCACATCAACAGCACTTCCTGGAGGCCACCAGCAAATTGAACTCCCATTAGAAAGAAAAAAAGGAAAAAAGAAAAGGAAAAAGGAAAAGCAAAAAGAAAAGAAAAAGGGAGAAGAGAGGAAAAAAGAGAAAAGCAAAGAGAGGAGAGGGGAGGGGAGGGGAGGGGAGGGGAGGGGAGGGGAGGGGAGGGGAAGGGGAAGGGAAGGGGAAGGGGAAGGGGAAGGGGAAGGGAAGGGGAAGGGGAAGGGGAAGGGAAGGGAAGGGAAGGGAAGGGAAGGGAAGGGAAGGGAAGGGAAGGGAAGGGAAGGGAAGGTTGACAGCAACTTTGCATGTCCTTTATGATGCACTAATCCTGAGCTGATCAGGAACATCCCTGCAGTAAACCCTATCATTTAGCAACATCCTGTCTGTCCTATGGGCTGTGACCTGGGCTCTGCAACTCCTGGGCACACCTCACCTTACAGCTTCAGAGCCATGTGGAGGTGTTCAAACCACAGGTTTCTGGCTGTGCTGCACAGTGCTTGCCCCACAGTGATGTGTTTCCAGTCACGTATGGCGTGGCAGTGGCCTCTGCAACACGAGAATGGAAATAAAGGGGTGGAGTAAGGACCTTTCCACAGCTCTACCAGCAAGAGACACTTTGGCTTGTAAGACACACACAATCCTCTCTGACAGTTCAAGGCAATGTAAACCAGCCCTTGCCTTGCAATGATGCTCACAGCAACATCAGCCATCCCAAAATGAGCCCCACCAAACACTGTTGCAGTCAGATGAGCTCCCCACACCTCCCTTCAGGAGTCTCATGGCAGCACTGCTGGTGCAAGCAAGAGCTGTCAATAGAGGGATGTAGGACAGAAAGGCAGCATCCTTAGCTTTAAATCTCTTTGGGCCACTGTACTCACTTTCCTGAGGCTGCCACATTGATCCTCCTTTCTGGGAAATTAGTTTCAGCCTATAGAAACTATTGAGACTCAAAATTTGTTTTTGTAAGAGTACCCTGTGAGTTACAGCCATTCTATTTTGAAATGAAAATGTTTAATCTGCCAAGAACTATAAGGAAACATAACATTTAAAAATAAAAAGAGAGAAAAAGTGAGCAAAATACCATCATTGGACTTTTCATGGATATAACTGTTAAACTGTAGTTTAATTTAAAACCATATGGCACACCAGAATAGAGTAATTTATTTAAAATTCTTCCTTTGCTTAGGTCTTTGTATTATTTAAAACTTGTCCCATATTGACAATTACAAAGTATGGAAAGAACTGTCTATAGCATTCCTCTTCCATAAGGCCAAAACTTTTGCTTTCCAACCAGCTACAAAGTGTCTGAGAAAAGAGAAGTTTTATGTGTTCTTTGGCCATCACACCAGCTTGTTCCTACTGCCTGAAAGACGAATAGCATGTCTAGATAACTGAACTCTGACAATTAAAAAATCAGACTAGTTAGTGAACTGTCATTTTTTTAAAGCAAGGAGACCTTGTCAATTCTACCTGTCAAGTGAGTTTGGACAGATTGATAAACATTTCAAGAAAACAGAATAAAACCTGTTCTCTTCATGAAGCAGACTTTCATTTAATTTCTTTGCTCACAAGCACATGAAAAGAGAGCACAGCGCAAGACTGTCCACAGAACCAGACTTTATTACCAACACTATTCCAGGTCTTTTGCTCAAGCTACTGCTGTGATTGGGAATGACTTGAAATTTGGTTTCATGGATTTCCTGGCAGATAAGATAGTACTTATGAGTTGCCTTAGCATTCCTACATTTGAAGCAATATGAAGTATGATTGGCAGCAACCCAATTTCATTATTCTTAGATGAGTCAGTAAGTGTGGAAAGTGAAATTAAATGGGCAGCCAATCAACACACACACACAAAAATCAGATATTCTGAGGCCAAGAAAGCATTTATATGCTGATGACTCAACTTTTGCAGCAGTGTCTGCAGCAAGAACAGGAAACATACTGTTGAACCCTCTTACGACAACAGCTTGGATGTGAAAGGCTGGAACAGCTCATTCTGCCCTCTGTGATTCCAAAAGCCGGAGCTGCAATCTTGGATCTCTGCAGAATGCACTCACAGGAGCTTGCAAGCTCATTAAAGGACATCAGAGATACAAGGGTCCTGCAGGACACATGGTGAGTAAACGGCTTTCAAAGACTTTGGAAAGGAGCACAGATGACAAAGGGCTGGCCCTGGAAGCTCTGCTGGCTGTTTTACATACAACATGTATATAATACATAGGGCCCACCTTCCTCTGCAGTGATAGGTGACTGCTGCCACACAGTCATGGAAGAGACAAGGTCCTCTGTCCTTCTATCATGGCAGGAAAACTTCTTATATTGGCATTTTCTGAACTCAGAACCTACAATTCATCACATCCTTTCACGAGTATTTGTGTGGAGGCTCAAGACAGCTACTTCTTTACAAAGTTTAGGAACTGCCTCTTGTGTGCTGACTATCATTTGCTTTTCTTCTGGCACTGCAGATGTTGTGGAGGACGTGGTGAAAGCAATGAATGTCCTGCAGCAGTAATTCTTACAGCAGATATATGCTTATATGCTGGGGCAAGGCTATCAAATCAGCTGTTTGTCTGACTTTAATGACACCATAAATTGGTAGACACAGAGAATTTATCAGTGGATTTAGATTAGTTAACTTCAACAATTTTTAGTATGTAATACTAGCAAATCTGTAGATAGAGACAGTAAATATATTGAATTGGTTGCCAGCTAGGCTTAATTTTCTTGATACCCTTGGTAGTACTTCACAAACCAACTGAAAACTTCCAGATTAAGTTCAAATCAATACAAAAATGAATCCTATCCCTTCTACAAGTAAGATGCTGGTTGATGCAGGCTCACAGGACATGCAAAAGAATGCAAACAAGTCTGATCTTAAAACCTGAAGCACAAGTGATTTTTTTTTTTCAGTATTATTTCAGTCAGATAAAATAAAAAAGGTTTGGAACCTGAATACGTGTTTCTGGAAAAAAAATGCCAAATAAAACCAAATCAAAACAAGGTGTCCCTTCAGAGCAGCACAGGGAGGAGATATGGAAGTGCATATTTGTTCTACATAATTTCCTTCTCACAGATCCAGAGCTGCTATCTGCTGTTAGGCTCTGTTTTATCCTTCTGCTGGAGAATGTTATTCAGACTGCCCTTTTCCCCTACTAAATCCAAGCAGGACAGAAGCAAAATAATGCTGCTGCAGCATGTCCAAGCTGCTATCTGTCTTTTCTAAATTTCCTTAATATTACCATAATACTTGGAGATTAAGCTGTCCCTTGAGTGTGAACATCTTTCTCTCTGCCACTAGTTATCTGCACAGCTGACTTGGTAGCGTGCTCTCTTGTTTCCTCCTGCACTCTGCAGGCCATGTCACACACAGCCCTTTGTAATCTCCTGTATAGACTTCTTGTAGTTGGTGATTTCTAGATATTGGCCTTTATAGCTCATAAAGCCACTAGTGGATATCAAATTTAATATGTTCAGCCAACATCAATGATGTGTTTTATCTCTCGCTCTGAATTACAGCATTTCTGGGGTTTGCAAGTTCAAAACTAACACAGCACAGCAGAAGAGGCCTTTTAATCCTGCTTATTAGCAAATGGGAGTTTCTGACATAACCAAAAGGCTCTGGCAGACAGACACCACACAGCTGAAGAACAGACACTGCAACACAATGGGTTCCAAGCACTGATACCTCTGGCAAATGAGCTCCACTGGAGAAGCAGCATTCTTGTTTTCAGGGAAGAAGCCACCTTACTCAGACTAACACTTATCTTCTGAAGAAGACATGTCATCTTCCACAAAACAAAACGAGGAGCTGATAGCTAAGCTGAGACAGCTGGGAGAAAGGGTAAGAGAGAATGCAGGCTCTCAGTGGGATGGAGGTACTTGAAACCTGAACAAAAAGCTGAAGCTTTCAACCACTAAAGAGTGGGCATTATTTACTGCATGCCACTGGACTGAGCAAGTTTCTTAGCTGGCCACAGTTTACCCATCTCCCCTACCAAGCAGCAAGAAATGTATTGACAAGCAGTACACCCACTGACAAGCAGGGTGAGAGGGGACAGAGTTGGGATGCCCTCCTCCAGGACACTGCGTGTGCCCAGCTCACAGCCAGGGGCCAGGTGGGCACTTCTCTGGCTGTGGTATCAGTGTGGTGGAACAGACTGCTCCAACACAGCACAGGAACCCAAGTTATGAGCAGTTGGGAAGGGTGTCTGTGCAGCAAAGCCTTCCTAGCACCATTAACATTTTATTTTTCAGATTATACTGTAAGATATCCTAACCTTGAGAAGTCAAATTTCCCATCATGTCATGATTTCATCACATTAATTCCTCTCAGATCTGCAACTCTTACTATGTGCCAAACAATCATGGCCCTTTTTTGGTGTGTTTTATCATCTCCAAGCTTCTCCTGTAATCTGTAAGCCACTGGCAACTAACATTTGTACATCACTCACCACAAACACCACCCAGGAAGAGAGTAGACACAATATTTTATGCTCACTTAAGCACAACTATCCTGTTTTCACACTCAAAGACAGATGGGGCATTTAAAGCATGCAAGTTGTAGACACAAATCTGCATCACACTCTGGTCACCAACATGGAAATTCACCCCATTACCTACAACCAGCATTAAGCAATCCATGCAGGGCAGATTGTCCTCTATAAAACATCATGTTAAGACCACTTTTTAAGAAGAATGGCTATAATTGCTAAATATTTTCCAACAAAATATTGTTGAAAGGATACTCAAATATTACTCTTTCTCCATTTATGGAACATGACTGGACAGCATTAATGATCCAGATCCATAACCACAGCTTCCCAAATGGGGACTCTGGGATACCAGCAGTTGCAGTGACATGATTTTTTTTATGGTATTGGGCTTCTTTAAAATGAAAATAGACTATTCATAATTCATCTTCCTTCTATCAATTGAAGAACTTTCATTTAAAGGAAAAAAGCATTCACTTGAATGTTAAGAGCATGCATAAATCAAATATGGAACTAAAAGACATTTAATGATATTTGCACAAACACTTTCCAGCAATGACTCTGATTTTAATTATCTAGTGGATGAACCCTGCCTGTGAACAAGTCCAATGGTATTTTGCAGCCAATTCCTAACTCTGTGGTCCATGTCTCCTAGACCAAACAGGCTTTGCAGTTTTTGCAAAAATATTTTTCATTTTGCACCCTAGTTTTACAGCCCCTCATTTTTCCCCTCTGTTTTTTAGTTTCTAAATGCTCTCTGTTTCTATCTATACAATCAACCACAGCATACACAAAATATAATGTGGGATATAAAACTGTGAAAATAAAATCTGGGAAAGTTGCAAGCAATTTTTCTAGCAAAAAATACATGTTTGAGAAGACATAAATAAAGATTTTAATAAGCCTCACACAAACAGGCACATGCCTACTCGTTCCTCCAAACTGTCAGAGCTCTTGCAAAAGACTTCTTTAGTCTAAGTCCCTGAAGTTACACGTCTTAAAAGTTAAAAAAGATAGACTTGTTAATAACACACAAATGTTCATAGACATAACATCTTTACAGATATCCTCTGTGAGCAGATCAAGCCACTCTCCATATGTATTTAAGTGAAGTGGAAGGCTGGAGTTTTTAAGTTGTCAGATCTGTGCCTGGGTAAGAGGGGCTCTATTTTCACTCTTGGAGCAGGGAGAGATTAGCAGCTTGAAATCACTTTGACAGTTTCAGTTACTCTCCTGCATACTGCAGGGAATTTTAATTCCAACCTGTGAAATTGTAATTGCTTCTCAAGAAGAGCAGGAGGATTCTGGGTAATGGCCACAGCTAAGCTCAGTGTCAGAGTTGCCACTTGCTGCCACTTCTGATATTATTTGCTGTTATTCAAAAATCACTCCAGCTTTCCATATGGGAAGTTGAACTGGGAAGTGAAACTAGATTAACAGTAGCTGTCAGATGTTCAGAGATGTGCAAGGAATGATGTAACAGAAGTGAGTCTCCTCAAAAAGCACCTTTTCTTCTTTCTCTTGCTTTATAGAAGAAGCTTTACATAAAACACTTCTTCTATATCATACTCTTTTCCTAAACAAGTATTTCTAGAAAGCTACAATGAAAAGACTAAATGAAAAAGTCCTCCAGCATACAATGCTTGAGTAGAAAATAAAATGTGTGTACACATTTGTGCTGTTCACAACAGATTTAAGATGTCTTTGCTGCTCAGGGTTCTGTGGTTTGCAAAGATTCCTCATTGCAAACAGCCAAAGAGAACACAGAGCTACCACAAACACTGAAATAGTTGAGGCTTTCCTGGTATCAAATGGAAATTATATTCCTTTTTTTCTCAGACAAAAGGTCACTGAACGTAGATTGCTTATTAGCAGACACATTCTCTAGTGATGAGAGTGTTCAGCATGTGTGAAAATGGGATCAATTGACTATGAGGTAACTTTTCCTGCAATGACCTTGTTAAGCTGGAGTGCAGCAGATTTCTCACCCACCCTGATGGCTTGCAAAGAGGGAATACTTGGAAATAGGTCTCAAACATAATGTTGATGTAAAAATTAAAAATGCTGCCTGGCAGGGTACTTAGGGGATTCAGGGAGCCAAACAGGATCAAAAATCACAGATCAGATGTTCAGGTCAACTCGTTCATGAGGAGGATGTACTTGTACAGCTCACTCCACACTCACTGAGGTTTCCCAAGCTGCTCACTAGCCCCAGGCAGTCCAGGCTTGGTCCAGGTGAGCTGTTTGACCAGAACTGTTTTGCTCAGCTCAGTGACTTTGGAAGCTTTATTTGTACATAACCAGAACACAATGACAAACACAATGCTGCTCTACAACACAAAGTGTCAAAAACCTCTCTCAAAATCTAAAGGAAGGCAACAAAACACGTGATAAACAACACTTCCTACTTTATGGTTTTAAACAGTCTCTGCAAGTGGAAGTTTGGATGAAGATTCAGGAAGGTGACAAGATTAAAGCTCAGTTTAAGAATACACTGCAGGCAATGTCATTTACAAAGTCTTCTTTGGCCTCTTTCAGTATATTGCACTATTTCTAAGAAAATAAGCTGGTCCCATTAAAGTCAACGATGCACAGAATCTAAATCACAAGCTTGGTAAATCTCTGTAATAGCTGATGCAATGAGTCTGTAATTGCCACGATTAGATAAGCTAGAGTGGCTGACAGAGATAATGCTAGAGGCACACAACATATCTGCATAGATTATTCCCATCACACACAGAAATTTGGCTCGGATATAATGATTTTGCCAATCCACAGTTTTCCTGAGAATCTTGCAATCTGTGGTACTTGCTTGGAAATTTCAACTCCCTGAGTCATGTTGGTGGGTTTTTTTCTGAGAATTTTTCAGATTTGTTAAAAAGATAACTTACTGATTGTTATGTATTCCTTGTTGTACAGAAAAGCCTGACAAAAAAAGCATGCCAACAAACACAAGAAAATTAAGGGCATGTTTTTGGTTGTTTTTTTTTTTTTTTTTTTTTTTCTTTTAAAACTTGTGGATTTTGAGTCTTGGCTTATGACCTTCAGTGGTTGCTATAAAAAATTTAATTTTTGATTGATCACACACCTGATTTCCTAAAGACAGGAACATCTGTTGTTATAATTTACAGGCTGTGCTGAAAGCATCATGGTGGAGCTTCCTGGTTAATTGTCTGTAATTATTTCAAACCCCCAATTTATAAAGTACAAGCACTCTTACTAGGGGATTATTCCTCTGCACTGTAGAGACAATGTACTGGTTTTGGCTGGGATATAGTTAATTTTCTTCACTGCAACTGGTATGGGGCTATGTTTTGGATTTTCTGCTGCTGAGGAGGGCTCACAGAGTCAAGGCCTCTTCTGCATTTCTGGGAATGTCTGAGCACCTGCCTGTCAAAGTAATGAATGATTTATTTCCTTGGTTTGCCTTGCTTGCATGTGCACCTTTTGCTTCACCTAAGTGTCTTTACCTCAACCCCTAAGTTTTATCACTTTCACCCTTCTGATTCTTGTTCCCACCCCACTGCAGGGGGGTGAGCAAGCATCTCAGCTGCCTGTGGGGGTTAAACCACAACAGCCATGTAAGACAGCTCAGCTCCACCTGGATGTGACACAAACACTAAAAAACCCCTCAACAGTGTCTGTGTTATGATTTTAAACAGTCTCTGCAAGTGGAAGTTTGGATGAAGATTCAGAAAGGTGACAAGGCATGAACAAACCAACAATATGATGAGGTCAGGTGCTGGAAGAAGTGGGCACACAGTCCAGTCTCTGATTCACCAGCACACTCACAGGATGTGTGGAGATCCTGTCATGACAAAATGGCTTGAATTAAGTAATTAGAAATTTTCATTGTGTAAAATGCAACCTCTAAGAGAGTAATAATTGTTTTACTGAGCCAATGCAAAGCTAGGAGATTCCCAGGCAGTTCTCTAAAGATTGTATAAAATCTACAGATTGTATTAAATCCATCTTTTAACAGAACTCTATCACCAGAACTACATCTTCCCATTGAATTATAAAACCCCAACACCTTTAGAACTATTTTTATGGAAAAAAAAAAATTATTCTTGTATTAAAAAAGCCTAATAACGCATTGTGAAGTTGAGAGATGCCAGACAGCAGGCAAAAATTCTTTCAGACATGACAGCAAAATAAATAGCAACAAATAACAAACTTTAATGGTCTTGCAGTGCTCATTCTAATGGAAAAAGACAGATACCAAACGATCACACTGCATCAAGCAAAATCTTTAGGTAAGCTTTAAATAATCTACTGATAAAAGATGACCAATATCACTCAATAGAAAGATTCCTTATAAACTTAATGCGATTTTACCTGATACAGCAAATATGAAAAAAGCATGTAATGCAAACATTTCATCATTTTAGGAAAAAAAGAAAAGGAAAGATGTAACAACCTGTTCTACCAACCAAGGATCTCAGGTTTTGGCAAGATAGGCCTTCCCACAGCTTACTGACATTCTCTCCTTTGAATGACAGGAAAGGCATAGAGTGAGTACAAATTATTGCCCAATTTCTATTAGCTTTTTTTTTCTAAAATAAAAAAAGATTTGTTGGTAAAAGTGTTTCCTTTGAAGATTTTGAACAGCAGTTTCATTGTTTTAATAAAAGCCCCATTCAGTTCACAGTTCTGTTTTCATTCCTCCATAGTAAAACATAACAAGAACTGCCAGTAGAGCCAGGCTGACAGACAGGATCTTCAGTCCACCTCCCTCTTGTTGCCATGGCAGCTGCAAAGCCATCCAGGAGCTGAGCTGTGTTTTCACTGGGATCTCAGCAGAAGGCTGTGCTTTCCACTTTGTGCCGTTCTGGGCTGAACGTCGGAACTCCTGTGAAGAAATGCACACATTAGGATTGAAATTGAGTTCTGTCTTTCTGATTGTACATACCAAATACACTCTCCTCTTTGGACTGAGGTTCAAATGAATGTCCTTTTCAAGACCAACAATTCAACCTGCACTGCATCATCACCAGGTCATCAGGTTTTCGTACAGCAATCTTATACATGCCATACAAAATCAGTATTTCTAATGAAATCAACTGCCAAGTCAACGCAGCTGTTAGCAACAGTAACAAATCTCCAGACCTCACTGCCATCAGAGACAGCTGTTTGATGGTTATTTTTTAATTCGTTTCGCTGCTATCTCACTTCTTTCTGATTTTTAGCTTCTCCAAAAGAAATGTCTAACCAGTGATAAAGGGGACCTCAGCACTCAATCCTTTGCACAGCAGGGATCTTCTAAAGTCAATCACTGACTCCTGGTGTGCCAGCTCAGTGGTGCTTGAAAATCCTCCCAAAGGGCTTTTCCTTTCCCCTGACCCTCAGGAGGCAGCTGTGCTAAAACACTCACCTTCTCATTCAGCATATCGAATCCCAGTTCCCTGCTGTGCCTGCCATTACCATTTCCAACCTGACTGCAAGCACCAAGATCCCCAAGAATATGATGTCTTTTAACTGCAGCACAAGTTACAGATGTTGCATCACCATTTCAGCAGAAAATCCAAGTGAAAAGAATAAAAGGTTCTTTTCTCTCTTTTCTCCTTCTTCAGTTCAGTATTGCAGATACTCAAAAGGAAAAACATTCAGTGAAACTCTGACAACATTTGCAAGAGGTGTAAGTGGTAAAGGTGGAATTAAACAAAGGTGTAACAATGCTTACATCATAAGATGCAATATTTCTGTTGATCATTGCTGTTTTCCCCCCTCTATTTGAATAATCTCTTGGGAAGTCTATTGAGTTCAGTTGGATTTTTAATTGGTTTGAAATTTTCCAGTTAAAAAAAGGTTTTTGATTAAACTATTTTATTTTTTACTCTTTCACATTTTGTATAAAATAAAGCAGGAACCCAGGAAGTACCTATATGGATAATCTTGTATTTCCAAGAAGCTGAAACAGGGCCACATGAAAATACAGACCAGATGCCTGCTCTGTCTTTTACCAAACATATTTCTGGGCAAACTCAAAGGAATATCAAAGCTCCAAGAAAGGTGCCTGCCCACGAAAGTGTGACAGCACAATTCAAACCTTCTGTAACTGCCTCCTGTTTTCCATTTCAGCAATCAGCTCCATTATAGTAATTGTAGAAGGAAAATAACAATTACTACTGGTTAGGTGAGTAAGCATCAAAGGGGCAAATGACAGCCTGGAGTAAGTGCTGTTCTAACAACTGAGTTATTGCTGACTTAGATCCCAATTCACACAGGCAAAGGGTTACTGATCAAGTGAACTATGAAATGAGGATGACTTCTCATACAAAAGCACCTAGAAGAATGTCAACTGGTTAAACAGAGGAAAGGAAACAGGCAAACACACTGGGGTGTAATTCTCCCCAGTGTGAGGCACAGTAACAGCACCACTCCAGAACTTCCGTCTATATTGTGCAGAACATGCTCCCTTAATCAAAAACTGTTGTTATTAATTACAATCAATTTCTAAAGTGTCTGAAATTTTAGCACTTGGCCACAGCTATTCTGTCTTCCCAAATCAAAGCTGGTTAAGCTTTGCCTGAAGATTAAACTGGAAAATGCACAGTAGTAAGGATTTTTTACAAATGAATCAAAATTCTTTTGCAATTTATTCTTTCTAGACATTTATAAAGCATTTCTTTTCTTTGCAGGTCTCACAAATCTCTAATGTAAGGTGCTTAATTTATGGTAATGATCTGTTTTTACATGTTTTGTTGATACATTAACACTTAAGGCTAAAGTGATTTAAAGGATGGATAAGGATGTAAAAATATCAGTATAACTAAAGTCTTATTTCTTCTGATATTTTTCACTGAATCATGACTTAAAATTTGGCTGTCTACAATCAGCCTATTGACTCCTAATTAAATATTTCTACACTGCATGATAAAATCATAGTCATTTACAAGACTAGATGCTGTCCCTTGGCAAAGAGATAAAAAGGGCCAGTACCTCATAAATAATGTTGGAGCTTCTCCTCAGTGCTTCAGTTCCTATCTACATGTCTCAGGAAGACTAGGGACAGCCAGCAAAATGCCCAAACATGAATTTTGAGTTGTAAAATGTTTTGAGAGACTTCTTTTAAGTTTTCTCATTCACTAACAGTTAAGCACATCAGTGTTTCATGCATTCAGTCATGTTTCTGTAACACAGTTTACAGTAGTGGTTTCACTGGCATTTCATTCATGTTATACAGTTTTTCTGTCTTCCAACATAAAACTAAAGACTCTCATTTCACTGCTATAATTTTGATCATGCCTATACTGCTTTTCTTGGTTACCATACTGTTTTCTTACACCTCTACTGCAACATGCACTGCATATGCATTAGATAGTGCTGCATACTGCTGGTAGGACAGAATGGCACAAGAGATTTTGGCAAGGTTTACAAAGTTCCAGTGGTGGTGAACTCTGCTGGTGAGTTGTCCCAGTAGCATTTCATCTAAGTCAGCCTGTACAGCTGTGAAATCCGGTTTTTTCTTACTTCATCATATTTCCAATAAATGAGATGATCATACTGATACAGTAAACCCATTTTTAGGCCTTTTTTTTGTGGTTTTTTTTTTTTTTTTTTTTTTTTTGGTAGAAAGACAAAAATATCTCAATTTGCAAATTGAAGTGACCCTTTTCCTAAAGACATCACAGCTTACCACTTAAACATGCTGTGTTTCTGTTTGATAATGTACACCTCTTCAGGTGATCCTGCCAAATATTTCCTTCCAAGGAAAGTAAAGAGTGTATTCATCTGATACATATTTTCTAAGCACTCTTCTCTAGTTTGGCCCAAAATTCTGCCTGACACATGAGTAATACCACAGGCTTCCATTAAATTTTCCCTCATTATCATCACAGAATGTGCATCTGTACAAAAAAAAAAAAAAAAGGTACATCTGACTCCCTGCGACTGAAAGACTCCTGTAGAAAATAACAGTATTTTTGTCCCCATCCTGAGATTCATACAGAGGTTTTAAGCCGAGGATAATCACTCAGAGACACCTGCAGGTGGATGCCTCTTGCTCAGAGTCTGTTGTGCTGCTCAGTGACACATGGCACAAGTTCCCCAGGGGGAGGAGGAGCTCTGCTAAAGGGATGGTGTCACTGCACCCTCTCCCTCCTGAGTAAGGGCTGAGTGGCCCTTGCCACAGCCTGGACAAGAGTGGTGGGCCTGTCAAGAATAGAAGCAGTTCTTCCAGGCACACAAGTATCCTATAAACAGCTGTGTTAGTGAAAAACACTGTATATATGACTCTATGCACATTTGGTGTAAAAAACCTCGGTGGAGGTAAAAAATTAATTTTTTGAATTAGCATTTACACTGTCCACTCACTATGCTCTCACTTAGTAATTAATTTTGAACAGTCCTCATTTGTGTCTCTGTGTCTAGATATAATATTCACAGTGCATTAGCTTTCCAAGGAAATTTTTAAGTAATTTCTGTAATATTCTGATCTGATACAGCTGTGATATTTACCACGTGCAATCACTAGTCAGAGTGCAACAGTTCCTTAAGCTGAGCTCAGATATCACACTTTTGTAGCTGCAAGAGTTAGGAAGATTACCATAATGATTCATTTCAGTGGAATTCAGAACAAAATTCAAAGCCTCTTTTAACAAAAAAGTGCTGGGAGGAAGCCCTAAGGTAAAGAAGTTTCAAAAATATGTGTTTGTACTAGTTTCAGTCTTGATAGGCCACAAACTCTTTGGTAGACTTGTTAAGCACTGCTCTCACTAAATAGGACCACAGTGAAGGAAAAGGTACTCCAAGATTTAAAATGATATACTATTAATCAAAATGAGGGAAGGAAGGGAAATTACCAAACTGAAATGCAGACAGAGACTTTGAGCTAAGCATCTTGTATTTCCACGGAGGCAGCCTTTCATCTTGTTTTGGCAGTCCCAAAGTAAACACAAGACTTTGCTAATAAGGTATAATATAAATTATTAAAACTTGCAGCGTATGATCAAATGCATTTCAGATTATTTTTTGAATAATTCTGCCTTGACGACTGCCAGGAGTAATATATTTTGTGTACTCTTGCACAGACCCATTGATTGCTGTCTTTCTGAAACTCCAGTCCCAGAGCAAACCACTGGGCATGAAAGAAATATACAATCACATCAAAACCTGAGATTTGGCATCTGTCGATCACAGCCTAGCTTTTTATAAGATCTCACTTCATGTTAGTCAACAAAGACATAAGAGAAACTCTTTAGCTCTGAGCTGAGGTTTTAATAGATTCAAAACATTTCTTACATGCAAATTTCTTTTATGGCTCAGGGGCACTGTTAGAGCTTGAAGTGTTAGCTAACTGCTGTGAAAAACTTCTTGACTGAGCATATCTCAAGATAAATTAGACTTCTGAATTTTTTAGCCCAACCAAGTACATCACACACTTGCACTACTGGCTTTAAAAACACGGACTTTTACGTAATCATGCACAGCAAGTCTGTGTGACAAATTTAAAGAAAACATGTTAAAATATGCATTACATCTCCTGCTGCACTATTTGAAACTCTGGGCTATTACTCTTTAAAGGCATTTTTCAGATTTAAAAAAACAAACAGTTACTGAAGGTCACCTAGATTACACATCCAAAAATATGTAAATTGAGTTTCATTGAATAGGTCTTGAAGACACATTTAGTTCTGTAGGTATTAAGAGAACTCCTTTGATTTATTACTTTAAAAATTCTATCAGCCTTCTGCAAATGTGGAATGCTGATCTTAAATTACAAAATAAATGGCAGAGAAAATAATTTTTTCCTAATGGAATTAACGTGGTAATTCCTATAAGAAGCATCCCTGCCATCATGTATTCCAATGAATGCCCAGTATGATGCTGTTAAAGAAAATGCTGTCTACAAGCATGCTTGTGTCAGATGTTATCAGCTGTACACCATTCCTAGGAATTCGCTGATTCCCAATACATACAGAGTTTACTTACCCATTTTAAAAAGTGAGAAACCTTGAGGAAAAAAATAATAAAGCACCCAGGTGCTTTTGCAAAGGAATTTCATATTATTTCTTCTTTTTGGGCTTTGAAAACATCCAGTGATGGACACCACAACCTCTCTGTGCCTTTGTTCCCCTGCTGGAGCCCATTCATGGGAAAATGCTTCCCCTTATATCCATCTGAATCTCTCATTCCAGCCTGGGTCCAGTGTCTCATCCCTCCCCATGGGCCAATGGGAGGCACTTGGCTCGGTCTTGTCCAGGAACCCCTCCCTGTGCAGGCACTGGGAGGCCACTTCTGGGGTCCCCTGAAGCCACCCCTGCTCCAGCCCTGAGCAAGCCTCAGCCTCAGCCTCTCCTCACAGCCCAGCTGCTCCAGCCCCTGACCAACTCCATCTGAACTCCTTACAGTTCCCAGCTCCTCATTTACAGCAAGATCACTGCAAATGACCCAGTCCAAGCAGGTCACCAATACTCCTAGAGACTGGATCATGGTCAAATACAACTATACAGGCAGTAATGGGAGGCTGTAGAGACTGACTGACCTCAAGCTCATCTGCATTAAATCTGACAGTTCCTTCCAGCTGCCATCCTTTATGGAGACAATCTTTAACTAGGGCCTTCCCTGACCTGCACAGCAAGTCAGCAAAGTCTGTGTTCTTTCCAGCAACACCTGCATGATCTGTCTGGGTCCTTTGATCAGCATGGAAAAAAACACTTTGCTCACTACTCAGCTTTTACCTTGATTACTACTACAATAACTCCTCCTATCCATTCTCTTTTCCTCCTACTTCTCCTCATTTCTCTCTTGCATCATCTGACCATACAGCCTCTCAAATAAACGAAGGCAGAGATGCCACTAGAACACAAATTTGTAACGTCATGTCAGACAGAAACACATCTGGAACTTCCTCCTCCTACATTAACATTAAATTCAAATTTTAATATTCCTATTTAAGAGTATAAAATGAATTAATTTTCTCTCTGTAAATTCCCACATTACTGTATGGCTGCATTGGTGTTTTTCTTGGCAGACATCTCCCCGCTCTCTTCCATGTTCTTACCTAAGGGTAGGCCTTTGCCTACCTACTTCTTTTTCCTCCCCCAGTCTTTCAGATCATTCCCTCAATCAGCCCTCAAAATTCAAAAAGCACTTAGATGCTAGACAGAAGGCTGAGCAACTGGGGCTTATTAAATAACTTCCTTTGTGATGTAACCTTTGAGCAGGAATAAAACAACTAACAAAAGAAACAAAAACAACAGAAACAACCAGAGAAAACACAAGCCAAAAACCACCTCCAAAATGTTTAAAACACAGTCTTGTGCTGGTTTTCATTATACCCACTTGTTTTACCCTGTTTCTTCATATTTACCTATAAATGCTTCCAGCCAGGACTTGACTCTCTTTTTACATATATTTATTTTGTGCTGCTATTAAACTTAGTGACTCAGTACAGTTCCACTAAACAAACAATGCACTGTCAAAATAACCTGTCATTCAAGGTCAGACACAACATCTCTGAAAAACAGTGTGATGCCTGGGTTCTGAGCTTTATTTTTTTTTTGTAATGATGTGTGTGGGGTGTCAATCAATATGACAGAATCAAAGGACATTCCAGCCAGCACCTGCAACCACAACAAGAACTGAGAGATCTTCTAAATAGAAAAAGTTTGCATTTCAAAAATCACAAGTCACCCAAGCAATGACTTGAAATGAAGAATGAACATAGCAGCCCAATGTGGACAAATTCAGGATGGGGTTCTGTCACTGTTTATCTCCCTGTGCATAGGACAGTTTTATGAAGGAGATGGCAGGTACTTGCTCTGGGCACTTATCTGGTAATTAGCTGGCTATCAGACAAATCTGTTTCCTAGAGATCACTAGCACAGGCTTCATGGCTTTGAAAATACATTACAGTGAATTACAGGATGTACATTAACTAGATATCATTTTGCAGTGTGCATACCACAGCCTGTCTTATTAGATACCATTCCATAGGATTCCAGCTTGCTCCTTCTTCAAAGGACCACTACGATTTTTTTTTGGGGGGGTGGGATTTTTTAAAATAAGAATTTTAAAGTTGTGTTTATAATACAACAATTTTCCCAGTTTATTTTGTCGGATGATGAAAGAAATACAATATATGAATGTTCAAAGTCTGCTCTACAAGAGAGAATATGAAATGAAATGAAATATGATATGCTTTTTTTACAGCTCAAGCTTTCAGAGACCATCCCCTCTTTGCTTCCCTTTTAAATCTTGAAACAACAGTGACAATTATGTGGAGGTCAATGGTAGCTACAGGCAAAGACACAAAAGGTTTCCATCAGAAAGAGTACCCCAGTAAAATGAATAGCTAGATCTGAAAATGTATTCATGTCACAAGAACCACCAATACAACTGAATGATATTCACATATCAACAGTGAAATGAGTAATACTGGTTTTACTCAAGGGACATTGTCTCTCAAAATCAGGAGAGATTTCAAAGATCTTTCACATACAGCAAAGTAGAATAAACTGATATATGTACATATTCCTGGCTAAAGCCTCCCCCCTAATCCTAGAATATGTCATAATCCTGAATTTATGGTGTTTTCATTTCTTCCTACAGAACCAAGCATTAAAATGGAATGTTCCACCGAGACTTATATAATACAACAACCTCAGAGACAAAGGATACAGCCCTTCTTACACTTCAATGTCGTGGGTAATAAACATGGTTTAAAACCAGCATTTTAAATACTTTGCAAAGATACTTGGTTCAAGGGTTTCAAATTTCATTCCAGTAGGTATCTGTAGGAACTATATGCCTCCCTCATTTTACAGGGAGAGAAAAAAATAAAGAAGATTGAAGTGTCTCCAGTGCCACAATGCAAGTCAGCAATCAGGTCTCTACAATTCAAATTCCAGCTGCCAGCAGAAGCCAACATAGCCTGTAAAATCTTTTAAGCCTGTCGAGTTGAAGTTTTAAAAAAAAATTTCTTAAAGCTAGGCAATGCCTTAATATGAAGTCTCCTGACAATTTCTCTTACATTTATTTTCACAGACTTTTCTGCCTAGGATTGAACACCTCCAGTTCCTGAGAGTGCAGATGCTCACCAAGCACAGCTGGAACCAGACCTTGGCAGAAAGAAGCATTTCATGTAAGCCTAAAATTTAACAGTTAATACAGTGTGACTGATCTTGACCAACTTTGTGGGTTCAGTGATAATACAAAGGTTTTGCTTTCACATTGTCTGTGGCCCCTTTCCTTTAAGCATCCTTACTGTTTCAGGAGGTCTCCCACAGTGCCAGTTAGCATACTTTTGAGCACCTGAGGGAGTGTCTGGAAATCTGTGTCTCCTTTTTAATTTCACACTCAGTCAAGTTCAGCTGCAGTTAATGGAGGGCTCTCTCATGGAAACACCAAACAATGGTTACTTTCTGTGATTAGCAAGCCTAACTGCTCTAACACAATCTCTCTATCCCCAGTCACCACAAATGATTCCTCAGCCCTTCCCCACAAGAAAGATTACATGAGAAAAACCTTTCTTGGCTTGCAGTGTATTTTATGCTAGATAATCATGATAGCACCTTGGCACTCTGTCTAAGACATCAAAGAGCCTTAAGTATCCAATCTGCAGGCTGGAACAAATATCTACCCTCAGGAGAGACCTCGTATCATTCAGAGGGTGGTCTGACCAAACCTCTGCACTTGTACAGGATTGCAGTGCCTGAGCAGGGACTTGCACCCTGTCGTGCTCCAATACTGACCATTTGTACCCACTGGACCTCAGTCTTATCCCACATGGGTGTTACACAGTGTGCTCCATCAGGCTCTATCTGATAATTCTGAGGATTAGCTCATGAGGAGAAATTTAGTTCTTCTGGAATTGACCATGAAGTAAAAGATACTAATTTCCTCTTTTTCTCTGATATATAGTCCCCTGGAGTTGTCTTAAATGCTGAAAAGTCAACATTGCATCTTGCTTGAATTCCTGCTACAAAATTTTAATAATTTTAACTATCCATTTCCAAGCATCTTTAACTGGCCACCATCAGATTTTTCTCCAGACTAACCTTCTAGCAGACACTTTAAACATCTCCTTCATCTTTATCAGTGAAATGGGAAGACAAAAGTTTATGTTTACATTATCCACTACATTTCAGGAGGATAATGTAAACATAAACTTATAACTGTTTCTTAAGCACTCAGAAATGTAGTTATGGGGGTCACAGGAAAGGTTAGAAAGAAATAAGTACCTCCCTTGAAAGAGGTTTAAAAGGCATTTAATATTACATGACAAACAATGAAGAGGAAAAATATCTAACAGTAGCTTATAAAATTGGACACTAGGAAAAATGTTTTTACCCAAAAGGTTGTCAAGCATTGGAACAGGCTGCCCAGGCAAGTGGCTGAGTCACTGTCCCAGCAGGTATTTGGAAGATGCATGGATGTGGCACACGGGGCCATGGTTTAGTGGTGAGCTTGGCAGGGCTGGGTTAGTGACTGGACTTGATGATGTGCAAGGTCTTTTCCAACCTAAAAGATTCTGATACTAAAGGAATAGTATCAACTCTGTGCGCAAAAGATTTGCACATGGACACGTGTGAAAATATTGCATAAGCATCAGACTGAAACACAGCTGGCAATTACACAGAAACTTTCCCCTGTTTAGAAAAGGCTACTGGTCTGTGAGAATACAGCCCATAATATTTTAATACAGCTTTCTCTCATGTTTTGCTGTTGCTTTTGTCCTTAGGTGAATACAAGTATTGACAGCAATTGACTGCTGGACAAGGGGTGTCCTCCACATCATTCCAATGTCTCTGCCTGCCCTAGGAACTTCTGAACTTACTCACTTCAACAGTGGGAGAACACCAAGGGCTGGTAAAAAATACCCTCACCCAAGTCTAAATCACTGCTTCTGCTGAGGGAAAGGCCAGCACAGCCTCAATAATCTATTTTATGCCACTATGCTGCTGACCAACCTGTACTTCTGAAAATCCAAAATCGTATGCAGTACTTACACAAATCAGGAGAAGAAGTCACAAAAATATGAGATAAACACAAATAAAACAGAGGATGACCTGAAAGTGGCAAACATATACCAGGTGTCTACAGGGGTGAGAAATACAAGCCCACAGGATGACAACTGTGGGGCTTAATGTAGTCTTTAACAAATTGATGGGTTTGGATTTTAAGACGTTTCATGTCTCCATACTAAAGCTTAACAGCGCTACAACAGTTTTCTTTTATCACACAAGATACTCCCCCAAGCATAATTCATTGCTTTCCAGCTCTTAAGAGCTGCACATCTGGCTTTTCCCTGTGGTTCTGTGACAAAATCTGATTATGCTACAGAATCTTAAGCACTCCTCACGGAAAAAAATAATGAACTAACATTTCTTTGGACAAGAGACACATGAGGTGAAAAAGGAAAAGAATTCCTGTCATTCTCAGCACTACTTCCATCATTTCACCAAATTAAAGTTCTTGTATTTTGAAAAAACTATCTGTGTCAGAAATGGATATTCACAGCTGTCCTTTTTGTATGATAATTATGTTATCTGCACTTATCAAAGATTTTGTATGTGAGAATTGCAAAATAGTTTCCATACGGATAAGATAAATCACAGTCACACTGACTGAAATGACTTTACAATCACATGTGAAGTCATGTCAAAACAAGGATAAGAGTTAAAAAAAAATCCCCTAGTCCTGATAACAGGACCCTTTCCTCAGGACCAGAAATCCATCTGGTTGATACTATGCATAGGTAGTTTTTGTAGCTATGTGATTTTTTTTTTTTTTGACAAAAAGAGCTTTAGTGTACTGCCTAGACATTTTTGTTCCATCAAAAGTACTTTCACAAACATTTCCAAGCCACTCCAATCCAAAATGGAGCATTTGTTCAAATTCTGCCACAGTACAGATATATATATATATATATATATATATATAGGTATGAAGAAGAATCTATCAATTTGAAAGCCAAGACATTTAGTGAATAATTTTCTCACATAATACTGCGTCAAGGACCCCCTGATTATACTGAGACTAAAGAAAAATAACAGTAATTTCCATGGGGCCTTTTCTTTTGTTTTGCATTTGACATCTGGCTCTCTAAGCCAGTCAGGTTTCATTCCTTTCACAATTTATCAATCACACATCCATCTCAGGTTGTAGTACTTGGGTGGTCAAACCTTTTTGAGAGGTCACGTGGGTCTACCAAGAGCCTAGACTGCCACGTCTCGCCAATCTCCTGGCCAGAGAGAAATGTGTCATGTAATTAATAGCTACGAGCTCTCCTGCTCCACATGTCACATGTGCTCCCACATAGATGACACTGAGCTGGCAGCCCCTGGAAAAGAGGGTATTGGATAACACCAAATGAGCCAGGTCAACTCTTTAGGTTGTCCCATGCCAGAGGCTGGCCATTTCTGCCCTGGAATAAAGGACAACATGCTCACACACGTGTGGAGGGGGCTTCATTACAGGCCAAGTCTCACAAAACAGTCTTTCTACTGGAAAGACCAGGTAAAAAGGAAAAATAAAAACTGATAGCACAGTAAAATCAACACTCATTTGCTGAGCTAAGTTGTGCCAGAAAATTGGGATTAAGTGTTTTCTTATGGGCTGATGAGCTATCTACATTGAAAATGGTCTGCATTCGACTCCTTAATTATTCTGTGTGATTGCCATCACCAAGAACAACTAAAAATGTACATTTCTTCTAGAAAAATATTTATAAACATTTTTTACATGTATCCTTTTAATTTATAAATGATTTGTTAGCCCTTTTCCACAACAAAGAATGAGAAAAATCCATATTATTTCTTTCATACCATGGTGGCATTAATGAATGTGTAGAATAACTTTGGATTTGATTTTATAGCACTGTATCCTAATTAAAAATTACTTCATGACAGTGGTTGTTACCTTAGTGATTAAAAGCTGAAGCACCACTGCAGGACATATATTTTCCTCGTCATAATTCCAGTTTTTTATAATATCTAGAATGGAAGAAATATGTCGTAGGTCATGATTTTATTATTACACCAAATCTGAGTTGTGGTCCTGACTTGAGGAAAAGAAATGAAAGTAAATATGCTGCAATTTTAGCATCCCATGGGCTTGAGTTTCAAGCACAGAAAAGCTGTGGTTGACGCCCTCTGACTCTTTTGGAACCTTAAAACACGAACTATTTCTGATGCCAACCTGTGAATCTGCTTTGAGTCAACTCCCTGTGAAAATGATGACCAAGCTTTGGAATATGTTGTGATGAAGAAGAAAGGCTTAACACCCAAAGGACCCTGCAAACAGATGTAGCACCAATCTTACCTTAGTGGGAACATATATGGGATATCTACACTAACCCTACCACACCACCACTGTAACCTTTCATGCTAACCTCACTAGATCTTCCAGTCCAGAATTTCTTCATCCCACTGCTGGATTAGACCACTACAACAGATCCATTTGCAATTTCTGGCTAGAATGGCTGACATTATAATAAATCAGTAGAAAATCTTTTTGCATTTTTAAGAAGGGTTCCAAGGCCTGAAATAATAAATTGTAGGTGGGGGAACTCTACAAGTAATTTAAATACACAATGGGAAGTAGTCAGAGAAAGGTTATCAAAGATTGGTGTACTGTGCACTAATCACAAGTAAAGCTGTCTTTAACAAAGTACTTAAATAACCAGTAATTTTTGTGTATCTTTACTTAATGGTCTTTGATAAAGCCCACAGGAACAGCTAACTTTGGAACTTGCTAAAAATAAGAACTGATCCTAAAGCTCAGTATAGGAGTCAGGTCCTGTGAAAACTCATAGGCCTTGAGCCAAGTTCCTTAAAGAGAGAATGCAATTTTTACAGTGATTATTACCCCTGTAGTTTGAGAAGACCCCTTTAAAAAATATCTTAGTGGGAGAGATTGTAGTAGGAGGGCAAGGGTTTATTTCCATTGTTGTTTAGCCCAGTAAAACTGCAACAACACACTTTAATAGCTAAGGGCATGATAAAAGATCTGGAGGGAATGTTAAACTTGACATGGAATACAGCCTGCACAAACACAAAGTTACTGTATGTGACCTTTGAATATGCAGCAGTTTCTAAGCTTGCTTGGATGCTATAACATTCTGTGGACTGTTTTTGAGCACACAATCATTTTAACATGTTCAACAGTCACAGGAAGTTCTTTGGATATTCTAGGGTAGCTAGGAGCATATCCTTGGTGGACTAAACTTAAGGCTGTGAAGTTCACCTCCAATTCACTGAAGGATGGTATCTGAATATTTTAAGATACCTCTTCCCCAATGTAGCCATCAAATAGAACTTGTTACTCAACTGCAATTTCATTTCAGTCTAAGACACAGCCCCTGCAAAAGTGCCTTTGAATTTTTATTCAAAGACATCTTCCCCAAATAGAACTTAATAGTGTCAAAACCAAACAAAATTTGTTTATTTCTCTTACTGAAAAGCCTTTTCCTCTTTTTCTTAAGCTTTCTCCTTAACTTATTACCATTGACACCACAAAATTAAAAACAAACATCTCCAATCTCTAATAAATCTCTTATAAGTATATTAAAAGCACAAACATAAATCACTATGTCCAAGTATTATAAAAGTCTGACAGGAAGATTATGATTAAAAATGTATCTGGATATCCTACTATAACTCACAATTAATCCTAATATTGCAGAGCAGTTCAATGCCTTTTCAATAGATTTGTCAGAATAAAAGAAAAAATAACTTGCAAAATTTATGTGTAACTTAGCAATTCTCTTTATCAAAAAGGGAATAAGCAAGAACACAAAGGATGATTATTAGACTATTAGAAACCCATTTATCTACTCAGAATCTAATAAAGACTTTGAACATATAATAATATTAAATGATATAGAACATGGCAGTTTACCTTTAACATGGTTTGGTAATTTTTTTGAAATGAGCTACAGTTTTAAAACAATTTTTTAGTTAAAAAATATCTTAATGTCATGACCGTAATTTTTATTGCCCTTCAAAACAATCTCAAAGGTAATGAATCATCTCACTTCAATGCTTTTGGCAACAAATACATTTCTAAGAGGCGGATGTTCAACATTCCAGAACTTAGTATGTGTAAATTCAAACCTCCTACTGACCTTTCATTTGGTGATGGGGAAAGCTGTATCGTGAGCTACATGTGCCTTTTTTTGTGCTGTCCCTTTCAAGTATTGATGTAGAAAGACTATTTTAATTACAGCTTCAATAAAGGAGGAACAGATAGAAATAACAACCACTCAAAACATAAATATCTGATACCTCTGACTCTGTATTCTCACAGGGAAAGGAGAGATAGGGAAGGAATGGAGAGAGAAATACTGCCTAAATGTGCTTTTTGGTGATCTAAGGAGTACTAATAAAAAGAAAATGGATTACTAAGTACTGCAAACAGAGATAAAATGTACACATGGGCTGAATATCCTCCACCCATCTTTGCTGGAGAAGTACAAAATTCAGACCTATGATGATTTTTGTGGACTGGATGTAGATGACTTCCAAAACAACATAAAAACTGGGAAAAGTTGTGGCTGCTATACTTTTCTCCTGAAAGCCAATTAAAACTTACTGAACATTGGTATATTAAATAATAAAGGATTAACAAAACCAAATGCTATTTAATTTTTCCCAAAGACTCTGTTTGTTAGAGATCTGATGGAAAAGAAAAACTATTTTAAAAGGCTCTCCTAAATATTACAGGGAGTGTCAAGTAGTTAAAATTATCATGGCTGCACATTTCCCTATGCCAATAGAGAGCAGAACCTACCCACTGATCTTGCAGTGCAGCATCAGCAGGTTGAGCACTAGAAATAATACACAAAAATGGCAGAACAATTTTAGCACTTAGAGCTTTACTTCAGGAGGCACAAGGGGTAGAACATTTCTGTTTAACCTTTGCTTATTCTCCAGAAAATGACTTAGAGTTGAATCCTCCCAGCCATGACTATTTCCATTTATTGCATGAACTGCAAAGGATTAACATAATTATGTATTTTAAGTGATTAAACACTGATATTCAGCAAAATAACACTTTCTGTTGAGGAAATGAAAAGTACATAAATAAAGTTCAGGTTTTTTCACCTGAAACAGACTGTGGTGAGCATTTGTTTGAAAAGGGTCTACGTAATATGTGTTGTTTCAGCTGAGCTTTGATCACAGTAGTTGAAATTCAGCCCTGCCAGAGGGAGGGGCAGAAAGAAAACATGCCCATTAAATTAAAGACACCAGGACAAAACTACTTGGTGAAGGTCTTATAGTGGCTCTTGGGCTTGCTGCTTTAAATCACCTCTGTGTATTTTAGCCCTTTAAGCAGGGCAGAGAAATATGTTGGATCAACACACTTTCACTACCTTCTGTTCCAGTTTGGGAGTCATCAAATGGCTAAATTAAAATGTTCATTGAATTACAGCAGATAAGGCTGGAAACAAAGAAGTCACCTAGCCCATACCAATGACACAAGGTGGCTGACTTACATCTCAAGTGTTTGTCACAGACATTGGCTAAATATGTTCCTAAAGATCAGCATTGATTAAAATTCCCCAATCACTGCATGGGATTCAAGCCAGTGCCTACCTAAACCCAGCAAGAAAAATTTACTCTGCCCATACGAAAGACTTGACTGCAAGTTTCAAATTTTAAGCCAAGTAATGGTCTTCCAAGCAGAAGAAAAATTCAAGTCAACTCAATGCCCCAAATGAACAAAGCCAACACAGCATGCAAATGATGTGTAGATCATGAAAATCAGTGTCTAAGAAAGAGAACATGACAAATTTCAGGAAAAAACCAAGACTTTCAAAGGTCCTTTTATAAAACATCCATAGGTGGCATTGAGGTCTGCTCTTCAAAAGGAAATATAGCTCTTATTACACTAATTCTATAGTAACCTTCATGAAAGAATTGAAGAAAATATAAGAAAAAAAGATTAATTAAGAAGGATTTTATGACCTCTATTTACAACCAGCAGGGAGTACAAGGAACACATTAAATAAAACAGATTAATACATGCAAAAGCACTAAGTACTTGTACACCTAGCCTTACAATCAGTTCTTTCACAGAATCATTGAACCACAAAATGATTTGTGTTGGAAGGGACCTTAAAGATCATCTTTCCAATTCCCCTGCCATGGGCAGGGATACCTTCCACTAAACCAGGCTGTTCAAAGCTCCATCCGACCTGACCTTGAACACCTCTAGAGCTGGGACATCCACAGATTCTCTGTGCCAGTGCCTCATTTCCTCACAGTACAGAATTTTTTCTGAATATGTAATCTACTCTCTTTCAGTTGGAATACGTTCCTCCTTGCCCTGTCACTACCTGCTCATGTAAAAAGTCCCTCTCCATCTTTGTTGCAGACTCCTTTCAGATACTGAAAGGCCACAAAGTGTCCTCCTTTCCAGGCTAAACAAACCCAATTCTCCCAGTCCTTCTTCATAGGAGAGGTGCACCATCCCTCTGATCATCTTGGTGGCTTCCTCTGCACTTTCTCCAACAGGTCCATGTCCTTCCTGTGTCAGGGACCCCAGAGCTGGATGCAGCACTGCAGGTGGGGTCTCACCAGAAGAGAGGGAAAGAATCCCCTCCCTCTCCCTGCTGGCCACTCTGCTTTTGATGGAGCCCAGGATGAGGTTGGCCTTCTGGGCTGCAAGTGCACACTACCTGGTCATGTCCAGCCTCTCACCCACCAGCAATCCCAAGTCCTTCTTGGCAGGGTTGCTCTCCATCTGTTCATTCCTCAGCCTGTGTTCATACCAGGGATTGCCCTGCAGCACCTTGCACTTGGCCTTGTTAAACATCATGAGATTCCCATGGGCCCAGTCCTTGAGCTTGGCATTCCATCCTTCAAGTGCAACAACTGCACCACTCAGCTCATTGTCACAAAAAAGGTATCAGAAAGTGGGAGAGAGTTCAACTGAGCTAACAAAGGGATGTTCCTAAGAAGGCAAGAGCACCAAGTAGTGCATCGTATTTTCATAAAGAATTACTTGAAAATGATTTTACATAGAAAATATTCCTTTTTTTGTCAGCATTTCTGTTTAATAGAAATTTCCCTACATTTCTCATATTGCCCTTTCTTGGACTTTGTGATTCAAAGATCCCATTGCAAAGTAATTCTCTGAGAGAGGTAAAAGGTTCTATATTCTATATTAGTTTATCTTTCTTTGGAAATTCCGATCTTTCATTAGCATTTCTCTTTCTACTTTCTACAGTTTCTGAAATTTGAAGAAAGATTCCTCTACTCAGACCTCTGTGCCATTTTTTGGATCTAAGATTTGCTTCTTCATTCTCTTTTTGCCCTAAATCTCTAATCTCTAGTTCCTGTTCAGGAACCAAATTTTCCACCACTTTGAAACTCCAGCACATGTAAAAACTATGCTTATTAATTAACACACATCTTCCACACTTCCTTCCAAGTCCTTGAAGGAAGTTTCCAATAGAGAGATCTTACTTCTGACATGACTTCTTTCATTTCTGTTCCAGCAGAAGATATTTTCTTCCCCCTTCTCCATTTTATTTTGCCTGCAAGTGAAGCACCCTTTCTACCTGAGATCAGAGAGTTTCCTTTAAGCTATGCTTTGTTGAATTTTCTTGCTGGCAGGCTATAAAGAAGTGTTTGATATATGCATCTTTCCTGTTTCTTAACATCATAAAAAAGGCTGGGTGATGTTTTTGCTCATGGAACTAGAAAATATTTGTGGCCAACTGTAAGACCAGTAACATAAATCTTCTTCATTAGTATCCAGAAGCACAATGCCACAATAACCTACTGCAGCTAAAATCTGGGGAGGACAGGAGAGAAAAGAGAAAAAAGCAGAATGACCAAAATAATTGGGGGCTAACTGAAAATCAGTGGCTCACTGCTCATTTCCTCCAAAGAGCGCAATGACTTGAATAGCTATTAGCTTAACAGGCCAACTGTGGGTATTTCCAAGGCCTAGGAACCACAGAGATGTGCACCAAGATCCCAGACTCACAAAAGGAGACACTAGAAATGGTGGCTCCCAGCAAATGCCATTTACAGAGGAAGTGTTAGACATGGAGAATATAATCACAGAAACCAATGGAAAACTGAAAACTGAAAGATGTGACTGTATTTGTTTGAAAAGAAAGTCAGTCATAGAGGCATTATAGAAACGTGAACTATGAACATAAAATAATCATGACTGGGGATTAAACAGCCTGTTAAAATTATTTTTTTCCTCTTGCCTTAATTTTCCATCTGATTAAAACTTCCTACCAAAGGCCCTCAGACTTATGGGGCTTTGATTCTGGCAATGCATTGCAACTCTGGCAGGTAGCCAGCCTTTTATTTTTATCCCTCAGCCCTTTGGTCTTTTCTTCAGATATTTCTCATCTTGCAGTATTTTTTTCCTCTAGCCACAGAACATATGTAAACAACCAGAATTATTTTTGGAGTACAGAAGCATAATATACTCTATTTCTGGTTGTAACAAGAGATCATATTCTCGCAGATTATTACTTTTTTTCAATGATTAGTTTTGGGCAAACATTTGTCTGTAAACAGGATACATTTATTAGGTACTTTACTTTATGCTGCTGAGAAACAGTCAAGATCCCTAAATATGGCCAAAAAAAACTAATACAAATGTTAAAATTGTTTTTTTTCTAAATTAGATTACATTTAGACTGTTGACACACACTGCTGACTTTTCAAAAATGTTATCCAAAGATAATATACTCAACACTATGTGCATGCAAACCTATCTCCAAATCCTAAAAGGCAAGTTTACCAGAGTGCTTAAGAACATAGAAAACATTCTAATTTGCTTTCTGAATCTCAAAATGCTGAAGTGCATTCTTAATGCTTTGTCAGCTTCAAGCCTACCTCAATGAAAGGATGTAGCATCTACAGAGCATTTACATCTTCTTTTTGTTCTTGTGAAACTTAACAGAACTAAATCTTGATCAGAGCTTTGAAATACTTATTCACTGATATTTGTAATTGCAGTTAGTAACTCGTGACAGGTTTGTTTTGTCTAAATGTTCATTTAAAGGTTACTGTCACTACTTTTTAATGTCCAGTTCACATACATCTATCTTAGATTTACTAGAACCAAATTCAAAACTGCCTTTACATGTGTTCATGTTTTATTGACTTCAACTTTCACCTATATATCCTCTACAATGTATGTTTTCTAAACATGGTTCTCTCACTGAATCAGCAACAGTCCATTTTAAACCCAAGTAAGTCTACAGTAGATCTGTCAACCAAAATTTCTGTATGTGTTTGACCTCCCAAACAGCCATCCTGTCAAATTGTGCCCTTGGAGACATCACTCCTTTTTGAGTGGCTTTTATAAGAAAATTCATGCTGAAGTTTAAAAAAAAATCCTGGCAAATACTTGTGCATTTTACTACTTAGTATGTCCACAACGATTACTAAGTCTGATTGCTTTGACAGCTTTTTAACCCCAGCTGCTGACTCCAAGGATCTTCTGTCCTTCCCATCCCAAATTCTGCCACAGAGCCTAACATTATTGAATGTCTAGACCTTCCACCATCCACTTGGTTCTAGTTTTTCCTTAAAGAGTATAACTGTAAGGCATTCTACATCATTAGTACATTAATGGACATATGTATTAGCTGTGTTCTTCAGACACTGAAAAAGCATGAAATGCTAGAAATACTCTGAATTAATTCTATATGTATTTTGCTCCTTATTTGCCACAATATGTGAATAGTTTATGGACACTCTAAATTGTCCTTTGTGTTTTTGCATTTTGCATTCTCTTTTTATCAGTCAAATCTGTTGACTCCAGTTGGCGACCTACTTCTTTTATTTCTGTGGACCAGTTTGCTGCCAGAGTCATGCAGACAAAAAGTTTAAAAAAAGGTCTACAACTGTTCCTTAAGACACACATGTTGCTTGTGGACCTCACTCAGAATTTGTCAGAAAAAAATTATTGAGGGTAATGTATCAGATGAGAAAGAGAGCACACAACTGCAGATAAGCTTTGATTCTTTGGAGGCACTTTTTCTCGCAGTATCTCTACAAGTTTCTTCTTGCCTAGGATGAATTTATGACTTGCTTTGACATCCTCACATGCTGATGCTCTCAATTGATTAATTTCCTTAAAAAATACAGTTTCAAAAGCTTTCACTCTTTCTGTGAGCATTCCTCATTAGAGAGAAGTACAGCTGTGATGGATTTTGAAACACCTTTTACTGTGTCCTATGTAAGTTAATGAAAACACTATTAATAATGAGCAGACCTTAATTCTCGCTCATATGTGTGCACAGTGGAAAATTTATCCAAGATTTTAGTTTTGCAAGCTGCAGGAAACCTAGTGGAGACACTTGGAACCTTGTTAAAGATCCAAGATATTTTGCTACTTTTGGGAAATCTGAATTCATCAGCTCTGAGTTGCCTCCTTCATCTTTCCCCAACCTGCCATCCGTGCACGTAACAAGCTACAAAAGGCTCACATGACTCTCACATGAGCCCTTTTATCTTCCTCAAAGCATCTTTGACTGGAACTACGTGTCTTGAGCACATGCAGCAGGAAGTGTTTCCCAGCACTCCAACCAAACAGAGAACCCCAAATTGCATCTTGCAGCCAGCCAGAAATCCAAGGTAACTTTTGTGGCAAACTGACTTTTTTTTTCCTGAAAACCTAAACAAAGTTCCTGAGTTTCTATTTATATGTATGAACTTCCCACTGAGAATTTCAGTTAATGTTCTATATATTATACATTGGCCAAGTGTGATTAAAAGCTTTCAGCTGCACCCTCTATGTACCAAAGCTGTTCCATTTACCGAAATACTGAGATTCTATTTGTTTCCATTACACAAAAGTTCCCAACATTTACAGTGGCCCAATCATATATAAAATACTCCCTTGAAGGAGCACTGGTAACCACAAATGTCATGAAAAGCAATTTGCCTTATCATTTGCTTGATGCAACCATTTATGGGGGGATTCCAGGTACTTGTTCCAGGTACATATCTCAATGAGTCCCTATGGAAATTATCAGTATCCTTGATTTTAATGTTTTCACCTCTCATTTTAACATTAAAAAATTCAGTCAAGAGTCTGCTCGCTTGTCCCCATCTACAAGCTTCTGGCAGCACATACGCAGTTTAATGACAGTCTTGGTTCTGTTCCAGCAGATTATTTTTAAAAAAAACATTCTGATGAAAAAATCAGCTGTGCCTAAATAGCCACATAGTCCAACCAGACAATTTGAAGGTTTTGGCTGTTTTTTATCTCTTACAGACCCTTATCAGGCCAATATACACATACACACAGACAATACTAATGGAGAGCTTAGTAATGTGTTTGTGCCTAAGTGTCATGATCTGCTGAACACATTACAGTAGGTGCATTACAGGGAGTACATTATTGCTGCTCCATGTTTCCACAGCCAGCCTTATTCAAGGGGCTTAGCTTAACACTGGTCACCTCAGGTATGCCTTGATGATATATTTTAAATGTGACTGCTTAGAACATAAACAAGGACGTGTATATACTTTAATACTTATCAGCAATTTACTGTAAAAGCAGTAAGGTGGCTGATAAACTGCCAATTATCCTTCTCCCATGTGCTACATATTTGTTGGAGATCCTAACAACAGTGCTGGAGAAAGGACATCAAATGATGCTTAGAAATGTGATACACATTTTCATTTCACACTCCATCAGTTTTTACAACTAGAGCTCCATGAAATGTATGAGAATACTTGGCTAACAGCCATATCTACTGAGCTGTAAAATAAGAATCAGATCTCTTTTTAAAAGAGTTTCATTCTTTTTTACATGACTAAATCAGATGTTGACCTTTTTCCAAAATATATTGTAAATATATTCTGCACCTCTACCCCTCAATTAATTTTGAATCTCTGAATAGTGTTTAGACCTGTTTTAACAGATATGTAATCAATACATATTTTTTTAAAACAGCTTTGTAAAAAAAAAATAAACTGATTCATCCTTCCACTAAACTGAAATATATTGAATTATATAATTACTGGTGTTTAATCTTTTCAATTCTAGTATGTTCTTTACCCATCTTGCATCTAGAAACAAGAAACAATTGTATTATTCCCTTATAGTCAGCAAAGTAAAGCTACGAGCATCAGCAAAAATATATTTTGAATTCAGATTTCAATCTGTCAGAAAAGATTAAAAATTCATGCATATATAAATGGGAACTATAAAATGATAACAGATAGATAGCATGGCATCATTTTGCTTGAACAGCTGTTGATTTGCCAGTGTAGTAAAGCAGAAAATGTCTTTTACTCACCTCTGTTAAACCAGAAACTTCTCCTTTTGCTAACGGTCTGCTGATGGATGCAGTATGAACTCTGGCATCTGATACTGGCTGCCCCTTCATAAAATGTTTCCCAGCTTCATAAATATTCACTTCTACCATCTTACCCATTAACAGAGGATCCTTTGGCACAAGAACCTTTCAAATAAAATAAAGACATAGTTACTAAATACTGCAAGGAACATTAGAGTCTCTTGTATCCATTCAGAAAACAGATTTTTGATAAACCTCGGAGAAAATCCTAGAACATTTTAGTAACCAGCGTACACTACAGCCCCTGGCACATTTGACCAGAAAGATCTCCAGCCTGCATTCTACAAGAGCTTTGCAGTGATAGCTCAGCTCTTTTCAACTCCAACCAATTCCTAAAGTCATGTTTTTTGATTGATGAGAAAGTTGGGCCTGAATTGCAGCTTTTGAATCCAGACCCAAACAGTTCCCAAAGACATTTGTACTACAGAATTCCAACAAACTGCTGTAAAGCTTCCCATTTTCATCTCTGTCCCATGACACTTAAAAAAGAAAAATATTCTGAGTCTGTAAAGGCTTCAGGACAGAAAGTATACCCTTTTCTCTTTGCACAAGCCTTTATTTTGATTGTGTAGATCCTTTGCAGCTGAGATGCATGATTGACACTGAATGCCTGTAAAAATAGATGACTGTTTCTTGGGTCAGCAACTAATGCCACTCTTTCCTGAATTTGCACAACCGTGATATCAGACAGTCCCACTTCACATAAAAGCACAAAACAGATGTTCTTAGGCCATGCATTTAAAAAAAGAAAGAGTCCAAAATACAGGCACAGCATTTTTTGGAATACAAGAATAAATAGGCTCAAAATGGCTCTCAAATAGGTAAGCAGTTGAAAAAGAAAAGTGGAATAATTTCCTGATGAAATTACGTTTTTTACACTGTTTACAATGAAAAATTGAATCATGGGGACTTATTTAATAACATTTACTTGAAGCTTATCCACACACAGAATCCCAGGATGGATCAAGTTGGAAGGGACCTCAGAGGGGTCATGTGATCCAATCTCCCAGTCCAAGCAGGGTCATTGTAGAGCACATGGCACAGGATTGCACCCAGGCAGTTGTGGAACTTCTCCAGTGAGGGAGACTCCACACCCTCTCTGAGCAATCTGTCCCAGTGCATGGTGACCCACACAGTAAAGAAGCTCTTCCTCATGTGTAGCCCCACATTTCTCTTCACAGAGAAAAGCAAAGCACAAGAAATATTCCCAAGAATATTTCTGCGTTTCACATTCTCTGAACATCAGAGAAAGAAAACACAGTTCTTGTCTTCTTTGCTGTGCCTCTGTTTGTGCAAAAGTAGAATGCAATATGGAGACTGTTTATCCAAAGTAATGGTGTTTGGTTTCCTTGGCCTATCAGGGCCAAGAGAGTGTGTGTGTCGGGACAGTCGGCTGATAGTTATGAGAATTCTGTGCAGTTCTGTGCAGTTGTGTGCAGAGTTGAGTGCTTGGCAGATTCAGTTTAGATGTAATATAGTATAGAATAATTTAGTATAATAGAATAATTAATTAGCCTTCTGATAAGATGGAGTCAGATGCATCATCATTCTCTCTCCCCTCATCAGGGTTGCCTGCAAATTCGATACTCATGTTCAGGGGGAATTTCCCGAGCATCAGTTTCTGCCCATTGCCTCTTGTCCTACAGCTTGGCACCACCGAGGAATACCTGGAAATATCCTGACACCCTCCCTTCAGATGCTTAGGGACATTGATGAGGTCCCCTATCAGTTGCCTCTTCTTGAGGCTGAACAGTCCCAGCTTCCTCAGCCTTTCCTCATGAGAGTGTTGCTCCAGTCCCTTGATCATCTTTGTTGTCCTCCACTGGACCCATTCCAGTAGTCCTGTGTATGTCTTGAACTGAGGAGCCCAGAACTGGACACAGCACCCAAGGTGTGGACTCACCAGGGCTGAGGAGAGCTTTTCAAAGGAAAAGATCTTTTTATCTTGATTCTTTGATGGTGAAATTGAAATGCCTTAAAATGGCTTAATTTTTAGGACTACATGCACAGAGGACTTTCAGAGAAAAAAAAAATCTGTGCCACCCACATTTGCAGACCATTTTTTTGCCAAACACTGGCTCTCCATTTTCACCTATCACAACTGTTGATTGTCCCATTTGAAGGAAATCACCACCAGTGGTTTCCCTTCTTCCCTGAAGGCTCAAGGTGTTCCATGACTGCAAGTACTTTGAGATCCTGGGATCCTGCTGAGCTTCCTAAGCATCTTCCAAGAAAAGCAGAAATCTTTGCCTTTCAGAGACAGGTAAGCTGAGACTCAGCAAACACAAAGTCAGCATCCTAATGCTCAGAGAGTCTTAGAATGTGACTGAACACAGTTCTTCCCCAAGTAACTCACCCTGGGCAAATTTAAATCAAAGGGAAACTAGGTAGCTGAGTATACACTGGACTCATGACCTCTGCAAATCTTCCATTTCCTCATGAAAAGGGGAAGCAACTAAATATAAACCAAACTTCAGGAAAAGAAACAGGTTAAATGAAAATAACTGGGAGATAGCACAAACAACCAAGCATCCAGGCTTGACTCAGATTTTTTTGAAGAATTTGTTAAGAAAAAGCCCTCAATGGTATTTCTAAGAAAATAATACCATTAAGTTAAGCCAGCAGAAACTCACCTTGGCTGTGGATCTGGCAGAGCACTCTTTGGTCACTTCAGACTACTCTGTTCAATGTAAACTGTATCACCTAAGCCTTCACAAATGTCAGATGCAGCTCTACCACTAAGTCTGTCTGTGCAGCTGCATTGATGTGGGTTTAATGGCAAATTCTTTTAGTACCTCTGAGCTCAGTGAAGACAGAATACATTTGATAACTATTTGAGTTAACAGAACACTACACCAGGATTCTGAGCTTCAGCTTTAATAACATATAGTATGATATTTGGACTTCAGCGTGGTTTTCAATTTACTGCTATTAATCTTAGTTACTAGCATAGATTCTTGTGCTTACCTGGGTGAGCAGGAGTAAACCATCCTTATGAAACATGCCACACATGACATTTTAGGGAAAAGATTTGCATTTCTTTAATGGAAAGCACTTCTTCCCTAATAGAATTTAAAATTAGTCCCTATGTGACTATTTGTATCTCGTGGATTCTTTACCAGTCCCAATCATGAGCTGCATTAGGTGCTGTACAAACACAAAAAAATCAACACATTGCTTCCTGCACATATTGTTTTTCATTGAATTAGTTAAGCTCCCATAAAACAAGCATTGAACAAAAAAGTCCCAGGAAATTTCTTTTTAATTTCTATGTGGAAGACCATGTTCCTCAACTCTGACTGAAAAGATACAAAATCAAGGAGCATCAATACTTTAGACTTAGACAGAAGTTGGATATGTAACAAAAAAAAAAAAAGGGAGAAAGTGAGGAAAAAAATTAGTGACCCATATATCTTAAAGAAACAGGTATTTAAAAATAGCAATGACACTTTCTACTAAGGGAAAAAAAAATAAATTCTGTAACATAACCCAAAACCAGAAGAAAGCACAGCCATCAACTATAATCTCCCCAGGTTCAGAAAAAAGAATAAATCTAATGATAGCAAAAGTAAATTGTAGACAGTTTAGTCCAAGAAAATGGAGAATAAAATCATGATGATTCAGGGAAGCCAATTTTATTGGTCTTAAGCAAGTCATCAGCTTTTGAGCAGAAATAACAATTTTGTGAAATTGATCTGTGTACGTCCTACCTAGCTCAAAGATAATGTTTTTGTGTGGCAAAAATTTGTCTACTGGAGTACACAAAAGGAAATGACAAAAACTAGAAGGAACGTATTCAATTCAGGGGGACCCACACAAGCCTGAGAAGTGAACACACAAAAGAAAAATGAGGTCCAACAAGTCCAAGTGCAAGGAGCTGCAGCCAGGTTGGGGCAATCCCAGACAGAAGTACAGACTGGGAAAAGAACTCACGGAGAGTGAGAACTTTGCTGCCAAAAAGGACTTGGGGGTGCTGGTGGACGAGAGGCTGGACATGAGCCAGAAATGTGCACTTGCAGACCAGAAAGCCAATTGTATCCTGTGCTGCATCCAAAGAGGGGTGGCCAGCATGGCCCCTTCCAGCCTAAACCATTGCATGATTCCATGAAACACAATAAATCATGTTGAAGTGTTTATCTAAAAAAGCTTCTGACCCTTCTATTGTTAGGATTTTTTTTTTTCAAATTGCATTGCCTGAAACACTTTTCAGAAAGATGTATGCAAATTGTCATGACTCAACTATTCAGAAATCCCCACTTTGGGGACATTGAAATGAAAATTACTGCAATAATTAACAGCTTCTTAAACCATGCTGTACACTCAAACATCCACTGTATATTTCTTAACATAATTTCAGGTAAGTTATATTTACAACGTAATAATAAAACAAAATATATCATTAAAAAGTCTTAATGGTCACATGTTTCCTGGAAAATGCTTATTTCTGTACTCTATTTTTTTTTTATCCCAACACACTGTGTTGCTGAGATTATCAGAAAGCAAAGAGAAAAGAAAAATATGTTATTTGGTTTATTTAACTGTACCTGCTCATAGAAAGGATTGTGAGCAACGTAGTAATTGGAGTCAAAGGATTCTTCTGTCACCAGAACTCTCTGCCTCTCACCAACCTGGAAAATAGAAGATGAGAGATGACTTAGAAAGCAAAACCAATGAATTAAACTGAGAACTTCAGCTACAAACAAATGCCCTTAGCAGAAATGATCAAATTCTCTGAGGAAACTCTGTATCAGCAAGAAAGTGGAATAGAGAAAACCTTACTTACAAGAGTCTAAAACTGACAGGGTTAAAAGAATCAAGGGATAGAACTGAAGGGCTGTAACAAAAAAAGCATGAGAGCCTAACATGATAATCCACTTCAGAAATATTAACTGATTTTTATTTATTAACATGATAGAAAATAAAAATGTCAGATGTGAACTAAGTCCATTACCTTTTCATCCACCTAATGAAAAAAATCTGTGATCAATCACCAAAAGGATGTCTTTTGTATAAAAGTCACACTTGTAATTTACAATGTTGGGGCATCTCCTTATTCCCTCTTGGTGATCTCATTTCTCTGTACTCATGAGATCACACTGATTTCCATGGCAGTGGAGCCAACACTGCATATTACAAAGACTCAAGAAGAAGAGTTTTTAACAACTCACAGACCCAACACACTAAAGGCAAAATAAACACTGGTCTGGAAAGATCTGTGTTTCAATCATACTTCTCAACTTTCAAATGCACTTACACTGTTCAAAGAAGCACCAATTTTAAAATTAAATTGAAGACTCAAAGACAAATCAGTTGCATTTAGGGACCAGATATGGGACAAAATCCGACTTTCCCCAAAGTTCAAAATCTCCCTCTGGTCTTGTCCATTACTAAGTTTATGATGAAGTGTATAGTTTAATTTCTGCCAACCTGGAAAGACATTTAGCTCACACTTTTAGTCTAAGCCCATCTCTACTTTTTCCATCTAAACGTGCTCTAGATTATTTCCAAACTATTTGACAAATGCATTCTGCAAATTACAACTGTCTAGCAAGTTAAATTTACTCACTGCTTTTATTACTATTCTGAGACTCAAGAAGGTTTCACATTTTACTTCACAGTTTTAATATCCATGAGCAAAGTTACATTCCCCTCCCCTCTCCCTGAAAGATTCCCACCACAACCTAGAGGCAGCTGTTACACACAAGTTTTAAGATCTCCATCATAAGTTCCATGTGAACTCTGCAAGATTTCAGAGAGGATAATAATGTCTTGATTCTTTAAGGTACAAGCAGTAAAAAATAAGATTAGGATTTTCTTTTACAGTTAATTGTAGAAAATAGAAATTTAAGAAATAGGAACAGCAATGTCACATCTGCAGTACAGTATATATATATATGTACACACATGTATACACATGAGATATGCATATAATTCTCACTTGCTGAAAAGAAAGATTTCACGGAATAACTCTTGCCTTCCCTTCCTTGTGCATTTGTCTGGAACATTCCCAAAGTAAACCCTGGAAAGTAAGGGAAACAGCAAGCCCCCAGCTCATTTCCCGAAAGGCAGATAGACTTCACTCCCCAGAACCACAAGTAGTGGGATACACAGTAGAAGGGGCCAAATCCCCAAATTCCAGACCCAGTGACAGAATCCTAATAGTAGAAAATATGTATATTTTTGCATACTTTAAAGAAGTGTTTAAGACTTGTTTAGAATTTCAATTCTCTGGGAAGTCTGCAACTACAAATTACAATGGATAAAAAATACTCAAATTTTAGTAAAAACCCAGTGTAACCAACAGCATGGTGGTTTTTTTATTATTGTTTTCAAGAAAACAGTCATTAAATTTAAATCCCCAGAGGAGTTTTGCAAAACATGTCAATAAGGCACTCGAGATAACTACTCCAGTAATAAGATTACAGAAAACATTTCCCCTAAACTGAGAGGTTTTGTTACTTCCATAATATTTGAGACCACAGCTTTTAAAAATCACAGCTCAACATCTGCTGTAGAACGGAAGTGCTCAAGCCTCAGATGTCCTGCAATATTATGAAAAAGAGGAGGACATAATGTTAGATAAGCAACATTCACCCTTGGGCAAACGTGCTACCACTGAAAAGCACAAAGGCCAATCACCAAGTCATGTCCTCACATCCTGTTTACTATTTACTGACACCGAAACTTAGCAAAACTGGCTCAGAGAAATATTGGGTCTGTAAGTCATTTCTCAGTTGTCTTGTGGTTCCCTGGCTCTCTCTGGTCATATCAGTCTGCCTTCATCGTGGCTATGAACCCTGCCTGGGAGGCAGACTAGGCTACATGTGTTATCTTCATACTCTGAGATGATAGAACAGTAAGCATATTATGCAGAAAAAAAAATTTTAAAAAATCAGAGGGAAGAAGAAAAGAACACCTGTGTTAGATCATTTGATATAAGCTGTGGTTTCTTCAGAGACATGTTGCCAGTTTTTCTCAGCTTTGCTTCCAGGAGCCAAAAGAGGTCAGGTCTGCATGTCTCAGAGGGAGAGATTCTGGGCTCAGAATTTCTTGGGAATGGGAAGAAATCAGGAAGACTAAATTCATCACATAGGATCAGAATGGTGGCATTTAAAATTGAAGATCAGAAGCTCAGAGGAGCGACACAGCCTACACCAATTTACAGTACATGCATGCAGACAGACAGACAGACACACACACAAGACTAGCATGGTGCACTGTAAGGAATGAAAAGTAAACCCAGTAATGGTCCACTTGCTGAAGTTATGGATCTGTAGCCTTGGCCAAGGCTGAGCTCCCAGAGAGATACAATACTCAGCTATTTGCAGACTCCTTTGCCATAACAACAGAGAAGGAAAATTCCATTTAATGAGTTAGGCCATTGCGTATTCATGATCTACAAGAGTAATTGGCTACATGCATTTGTAAGACAGAAAATTACTATCTATCCTGCATCCAAGTATAATTAAGAAGAAATGTAAGTACGCAGAACGCAGCTTTGGTATTGAAATTTGTTCAAAAAGTGGAATATGTCATCATTTCTGCAATTATTCCCCTGGGATCTCTAAGTGCCTAAGTTTCACCTCTCTCAGAATTTAAATATGCAGAAACCAGACATGATATCTAATAACAGTCATAATTATAATAACTTTGATGATTTTTTTTTTCAGGCATGTAGCAGCAGAAGTAGTTCAGTATCTTATTTTTATTCCTATTCTTTCATCTGCTTCCATAGGTACACATGAGTTCCAGCTCTCAGGGAACTACAATTCTGCCAAAGCATCTGGAACTGAGGCAACTCAGCCCTGGCATCTCAATTTGGAAATGTTTCCTACAGAAGTATTATTTTTTACTTTATGGATGACATTAGGAAAATATTTATGAATGACAGCAAAAAAACCTTGCCCAGCAACCTCCCCCATGCCAAAGTGGACTGGTCACATAATCTCCTCAATAGCAGTTTGCTTTCACCAAAAATCATGCAACAATCACTGCTGGTCTGATCACTTCCTGCACTGCAACAGTTACCAGGAAGTTTGTAAATCTCAGAGTTAATAATCAAATCATTTAGGAACTTTTATTTCATTTTCATTTATCCGACAGGAAATTCTGACATGATAATTCTTTAACTCAGTTTTTCCTTTACCGGAAACCATGAAAAGCAGGTTTTTCAGCTGGCTGATTTTATAGAATGAATGAACAGCAAGAAATGTCCAAAATCTTTCTTGGCTGCAGTCAAATTAAGTTCCTCTCTTAAACCAAAACTGACTGAATCACATAAAACACAAGACTGATTTTTAAACTCTGCAACAGTTTAAGTGCCAAGGACTGTCCCTTTTTACATGCTTTGATAGAATATTGCTACGTAACATCAGCAGTGGTGCCTGCTGTGATTACACTCAGGTAATGTATAACCCCTAATTTATTTTTTTTCCATCAATGAAGACTATGATGGCACAGTTTGGATTTGTTACTTACTACAGCCAGAGCACAGGGCACATGATCTTTTTCAACGTTTCCTTATTGTTCTTTTACCTGTATTTTATCAGCTTTGTTTTTTTAAGAGCCGCTGATTGGCTAAAAATATATAAATTAACAACCACTGTACTTCTATACTTTTCCCATAGAAGAAAGAACACTGCCCATGTAGCAACTCCACTGATTTAGAGACAGTGGCCAAACCCTTCTTCAGACTAGGTTCAATTCATAGTGGAATTGGTAAGCATGTCTCCATTTCTCTTGAAGGCTGGCTTGGATTCTGACCCAAATCATCATGGAACATGCTCACTACAAGGCTTGGAAGCCACATAAAAATCTGCTTTCCTGTATTTGTTATTTAAGTATGTCACAAAGCAAGCAACAAAAAATACACACCATCACAATTTATGTGTGCATGTTTTAGCAGATTATTCTGATGTACAGAATATTTCTACTAAACATATTTGACCTTTATTACGTATAACAAAGTTCAAGCAAAAGCAATGAAGATAGAGTTTCTTCTACATCGGTTTTGGTTTACTTCTCTCCCGATTTTCCACTTGCAGTCTAATTATTTTGAATAAATTTTAGTAATTATGCAGACTATGTATTCTTCACTATAAAGCAGAAATGAACTGCTGGACCTATTTTTAAAAAATCATGTGAATCCATCTGTAAATAGGAGCCAAATTTCTTGAAAATTATAATCAAGCATTCTCTAGGTCTTCTGTTTACATATTGTTGGGGTGCTCTCCACCTGACAAAGAAGTCAAAGTGTGCCTCTACCTCCCTGTAAAAGCGACAAAGTTTCTAGAAACTTTGACATGGTCCTGTTTTGATGATACCAGAATACATCTCTTTTCAAAATGTCCTTTGCACTGCTTTGTTCTGCTATCCAGCACTGCTCCACCAAAATTTAGGATCTATACATCTCTCCCTTCCTGAAGGTAATCTTGGGGACAAAGCATGGACTTGTCTCAGAGCTTTTATACAAAGTTGTTTGGGATTTAAATGTGGCTATTGGAAAGCAGTAACATGAAAATAGTTCAGCTCCTGAGCATGACAATTTTTATGCTGGGAAAAATATACTTTCCTAGCACACAGCACAGACAGCTGCCACTTCACTAAGGCTCACATTACAACAGCTGTCTGATTCCAGATGGGTACATGCCTCTTTTTTATTATGTTATGTTCAGTGCATAACCCTGCACAAAACTACAGCAACAGAGTGACATAAATATTTAGAGTTCCATATCTTTTGCATCATACAATAATCAGGCAGATTAATCTTTACAGCATATGTCTGGCCCTTTTTACCTGGGCACAGAAACATAGAACCTGAGCACTTCAGTGCTGCAGAGTAAGCAGCTGAATTCACGGATTTCATGTATCCCTACTTCTTCCTCCCAAACCTAGACAATGCTGTCTCAGTCCTACAATGCCACTAATCTGCAACAAAAGCAAAATTCTCAGTGTTTTTCCTGTACTTATATTACTCAGGTTTTTTTCAGCCTTGGAAACAGCATTGGGTGCTTGTCTTCACATACAGGAAAGTATTCAGCTCTTAACTAATGAACTCTGGAAACCCAAGTGAAAAGCAGACAATGCTCAGCAAGGTGTCTCATTTCACCGTCAACCAATACAGCTGCCTTTGTTAAATCATCATTACTGAACTGCCCTTCTTTAAACAAAGCTGCAGAATTTTAAAGATTGCATAAAAAGGTATAACTTATAAAATAATACCTAGGAAAAGGGCTTTTTAAAATTTTGTTTTAGGCACACTTGCTTCAGCCACACTTCCTTCCACAGCATCATTCAAAATTCAGAATGGACACAGGCAACAGATGCCCACAGAAAAAAACTCTTTCAACCATTTTCCAGGCTGGCTTGAGGCAGTGCAAGCTGGAAGGAAGGATTAGGTATAAATTAAAAGACAGCCAGCTCTAATAGCACAAAATCAGCATAACAAAAAAGTGCTTTAGACCTTCGGCAGCAGGCGCTGCAGCTCATTAACAGCAAGCGAACACCTTCTCTTTGGTCCCCTTATGAATTTGTTGGCACAGTTGTGGGGGAGGGAAAAGGTAGGGAGAGAAGGAGGTGAGAGATAGAAGTAGACTGCTTCTGCTTTCTTGGCCCACTGCTCACGCTTCAGGGTAAATAGATCCTTTCTATTACTGTGCACCTGCATCTGACTGCTTCATTTTGATTTGGTCTCCTGCTGGGAAAATGTAGCTTCTCCCAGCACATACAAACCCTGCCATGCAGCTTAGATGAAAATTATATTCAGAGATGTGAGCGGTGACCTAAAAATGACAACTGGTCCTCAAAATATCTGATTCCTTTTAAATTCTGTAAGCTTGCATTTTGCTTGTCTCTCCTTTTCATTGCCTAGAAAAGGGGTAATAGAAGTAGAATGTTGGCAACTCTGTCATATTACATTTCCAAATTTCATTGACTGTGTACAATATTTCAAAAGGAAAATAAGTTTTCTGAAATGGGAGGTACATATTGCCCCTGAAAGCAGTCTCTCTTGTTGGATCTTTCTGTTGTAAACCTCAGCTTAAGAGAAAAAGGATGAGGTGTCAGAAACTGGCTTCTTTCTGGATCTGGCACACCGTTGCTAAGACGCCGTTTTGTTGAGCTCTCTCACTGTTTCCACAAGTGCAAAATCCAATTCTGTTACACACAGGAGTGACCACAGAGCTGGGGAAAGTGCTTCAGCAATATAAAATACTCAGTGTAAAACTGGTATTTTAGATTATCAGGTAGCATAAGCACTCAAGCAACTCCCTTAATGTAATACTGGCAAAAGCCTCTCCCTTCTTCTCTTTTTCAAATGATCTAACAAACTGGATAAAACTGTTGCAAATATCTACAGAAAAATTCTAAATAAAAATATCATCTCAAAATACGAACAACAAACATCTCAAAATACGAACAACAAACATCTCAGAAGGTAATATACGTTTAAGGTCTTCCTTACATACCCCTAACATTTCACAAATAAACAAAAAAAATAGACAATGAGTCTACCCTTAAAAAAACTTGACATTAAAAATAAAAGTATGGGAAAGCATACTGTCAACGCTGATTTTAGAGAATGGAAGATGGCCTTTAGGAGAATCTTTTCATTTTCAATTTCCAGCCAATTTGGCAATCAGATGGATTATGGTGGCATGAGTAAACAAATATATGGGTTCTTTAAATTTTATTGTGCTTTTTTCTAATACCAAGCTAAGCCTGTAGTGAAATGAGGCAACCAAGCTTAAAAGAATGATGGTCTTTGTTAGGAAAGGCAATTCTTATGCTTCTTCTGTGAAATTATTTAGTATTATTTAGATTGGGTGTTTTTGCTGGAAGCAGTTCCTTAAGACATACTGTGTATTTCCAAGTGATTTAAGCACAATATGAAGTGGTAGTTGCTAAGGCAACAATGTGCAATTCCTGTTTCGGTGATCTCTCTTAACAGCTGCATAAGCCCAGGCAAGTATCAGTTATATGAGAATTTATAAATCAGCTTGGTAAATACCCTATCAAATAACTTCTCCAGGAATTGCTTTAAGAACTCACAATACCAAACTGTTTACTCAGACTGAAGTCTTGTCCACACTACGGAAATAGAAGTGCTCAGCAGTGGCTCTGTCAGGAGGGTGCTGATGTAGCACAGAGTGATGCAGGGCTGTGTTCAGCACCAGCAGCTGTGGAAGAGAATTGCCAGGAATAATAAGGAATAATAATTGCCAGGAATAATAAAAGGCCCCAACGTAAGCACCACTTCAGTAAATCGCAGCCGAACCACAGGTCGCTTCCTCACAGACAAAACAAAGCAGGAAAGATTTAGGAACAGATGAAAATACTGGATTTGAGAACACAGATGACAAAGTGAACACAGCAGTGATACAAATCAACACTCAGTTTTGTCTCCCCTGACATGATGCTACGATCTCTTCAGTAAGATTGGGTGCTCCTAGAATTCATCCGATATTTTTTGGTCAAATACACTAAAAGTGTAGCCTGATATTTGTTAATCAAACATACCAAAAAGATTGCAAAAAAAGGTCTGACTTCTCTCCAAAATATCATTACAATTTTTCTGCTCATCCTACAACTGAGGCCGATGTTCTCTGTTCATCTCATCTGAGAAGAAAGGGAGAGCAGATGGGATAAAACAGAAAAAAACAAAGGTTCAAAATGACCCTGTATGCAAAGCCAAACCCAACTCTCCCCCAAAATCTACTAAAAGCTCTCTTAATACATTTAAAAACATACAAAACACCTAAAAAAATCACTGTGAGTTAATTAACTTAGAACACAAAATGGTGGCACTGAGAGTTAAAAAGGGCATAAATATGTATCAGCCTTCTTTTCAAAAGAATATAAAAATTCTTCCTGCCTACACGAAACACGAGCATCTAAAAAAGAATTCTGAACATCATCAGAACCTGCTAATGTTAATGAGGACAGGATAATGATATTATTTTCTTTTGTTTTGAAGGTAGACACTATATGATCAAAAATTACACACTTCAGGGGGTTTCTTCAGTCTGAGGCAAGGTAAGACCCTAGAACTGCTGACACTTCTAGCGGCATAATGCTGAATGACAAATAACATCAAGGGCTCACAGAGGGACCAAAGTGAATGAGTCATTAAATAATGATAAATGCAGTGTGACTTTACATTATTTAGAATTTAATAGCAACTACTCTCGAGCTAGATGGGATGCATTTTACTATTTTTAAACTGTATGCCAATTATTTACATCTAAAAAAGGTAAACAAAAGAAACAACTCCTCATTAGCAAACTAGAATGACAATTCTGGCCAATTCTTTATTATCCATTCAAGGAAATGAAAATAAATCAGTCCAAGAAAATTGTAAGATAAATCACTTCTGTTCTAAAAAAAGAAGAAAGAAATTACTACTATGGACTAAATATCTTTCTAATGACTTCTCCATAACTTACTCAGTTTGCAAGGCTATGCCTAAAGTTAACACAGGAACCTCATCTGGGTGCTGTTGTGTACACTCATCACCTTTTGCAATATACCAGAAGAAATACTTCAGATTAAATCCTTGACTCCTTAGTAAATTCTCTTAAACATCTACTCCACTGTGTGCCATCTTCTCTTTAAAAAAGCCCTTATATAGCTCAGACAGTAAGAAGTACTTAGAAATTGGAAAACACCACGAGTTTCTACAACCCTTCAAATTAAGCAGCATCGCCCTTTGCTGTATCTGGATTTTAATACAACAGAAAGAGGAACCAGCTGTACAATTTAATTGCAAGGAAAATCAATTATTGAGATATGTCAACAAGAAATACTCTAGAATTTCCAAACCCAGGTATTATGATCACATTATAAACTTTTTTAATGAGAAAACATTACAGCTGATGTCAAATATTCTGTCTGTAGCTCTGTGCATATCACATCACTAATCAGACTATTGTGTTCTCACCCAGAAGGTTTCCAAATCCACACCAAGTGTACTGGCTATTTTATCAACTAAGCCACAATGGTTTAGAATAGAATAAATAGAATGGTTTGGACATACACACTAAACAATACAATACCTAGACAGGCCTGAAATTTCTTATGGTATAAAGTCTTTGCTAACAGGAGAGAACTAGGAAGAAGAATGATCAGCAATTGTGTGACACATATTTTTGGTCATATTTTTAACCCTCTGTGTGGGTATGACAAGAGGGGTGGTTTAAGTGTACATGAAAATGGGGACTCAGAGGGAGATTTACAGATTGTTCAGCAGTCTTGAGAACTCAAAGGAGGAGTGGCCCTGCCTATCCTTATGATTTTTGCAGACCATCCACAAAGGAGGTTGACAGCTGTGAAACAGGGCCTCAAGAATAGAGGATCTTCTTATGCCTCTGTGAAAAAAGCCTGCAAATACAAATAGAAATGTGCCATGTAAACATAACAATTCTCCAAGGAAAAAAATATTTTGAATTTCTATTTATGCTCCTTCCCTTTTGTAAGTAATCTCCCATTAATAACAGTCAAAATGCAACAGAAAATGAGAGGCACAGGAAACAAATCACCATTCATTAAAAGAAATGTACTAATGAATGTGACACACTAGGCAGAAATCACTGTTGTATTCCCACAATTGCTGTAAATGCTATATTCTAATGTTCTCAAAGCCTAACTTATGAAGGTATCAGAATGATGCAGAAATACTTGTGAGAAAAGTTCCCACATTTGTTTTTGCTGTTGCCTTCGCTCAATATCGGATCATATCAGAAGGACAGTAGCATGAAGCATTTTATTGTCCTATCCTGTCCTTTTTCTTCTTCTGTGTTTCCACCTTGCAGAGTATTATTTTACCCATATTTGACTGGAATGAAAAAACTGAGTAAGACTGAACAATGCTCCCACTTCTCAGAAGAAGTGTAGACTAAGAACTCAAGAGCAGCAAGATTGCTCCTGGCTTCTTCCCTCCTGCCTACATCTTACTGATTTGCCCAATAGTTTTTTTATTAGGCTTTTCTACCATGCCTGGCCTAAGACAATTATTCTTTTTATTTTCCCTGAAATTTGATCTGCTCCTGAAGGGTCTCTGTGAAGCTGTCTCATGCATGCAAGAAGAAATACAAACCATTGTTTCTATCTCCTCCATGTCAAGATGCTCCAACATGGAGAAGGAAAATAGACAGCTCCATGAAAAAAATTAAGCTTACTGCTTTCCACTTTTAAGATCTTCTCCCCTTTCACCTCTTACACCTCTCCCTCTATTGTACACCAGTAAAGCTGGTGTACACCAGCTTACACCATAAGCTGACAGATTCCAAAGGCAAAAGGCCAGTAATTGACTTGAAATTTTCTTTTAAACAACTGAGATTTTTAAACAAAATGAGCCAGGCCTAGATCTTTTTAGTCCCTCTTATACTTTAACAGCCAGCTATTGAATTCTCCAAAATGACTTCTGCATCAGAATCAGCGCAACATCTGTATCTTACTTCTATGTGAGAAACAGCAAGAAGAGTATAAAGCTACTTTCCATGATGTGATCACATAAAACAGGTATGTAAGACAAGAGATAGGAATGATATCTACATTTTACATTGTTTCTTGAAATTATGAAGACAAAGTTGCCTGGCAACTGTAGCTGAGTTCCCCAACTATACTGGTGAAGAGGTCTGTGCTGACGGAAGTCTCATATTGCACAACCAAAAAAATATTGTCAAGAGTGCCAGCATGGTGTCTGGAGTATTATTATAGCATACTATAATGAGAAAGAAATGAGAATGAAGCTAACTGTCCAAAAATAAGAAGGCTCCTGGTTTAAAAAAAATTTAAAAGTTAGTATTGTTCCTTTCTCCGAAAGAATATGGTAAAAATGGCAGCACAATTCACCACACTAAAAAATGACATAACTTCACATAAACTGATCACTTTGATCAGTTCTAGCTAGCATAACATCTTTAGCCAGTATCTCCTGCATCCAAGTGACTCTCCACATATTTGCACTTTCATCCTACTATTTTTCCTAGCTAATATGTCAAAGACTATACAAACACCTCAGGGTCACACAGGTTTCTCAAGCTCTAGAAACTTGACAGGGATTCCAGTAAAGATGGGGATTGGTGATTGAAAACTGGTGGAAACTGCTGGAAAATTGGTGGCAACAGAACTCAGAGGCATTGCATTGGTTTTGCAGAATGAAAGGGCATTTTTTGTCCAAACAAAGAGAAAACTCCATTCTACGTTCAAATCTACATTTTAACTGAGGATATCAGCAGCTTCATTTTTAATGTGAAGTTGGGCATGCCCTTATATTGCTTTTTAGTTTTCAAGATCATAAATTAAAACAACTTACAGATATGTCTCCCAAAAAACCCCTGCCATTTTACATAGTGGATTTTGCTATTCCATCATGTTCGAAAGCCAGTAGAGAGAACAGAGCTTTTGCTATATTTTTTAAGGAATACTGTTAAACTCTGAAGAATGCTTTTGATAAAGGAAATATTTTCCCTTTCATTTGTTCTGTATAATCAAGGACAGAATTTCTTCAGGTAGTATGAGATAACTGGTCACATTTGTATTTGAAACACTTTGAAAATACATCTTTCAACTTCTGTCATAAAAATTCTGATGATGCAATAAATTTGCCAAACATTTTGCCAAATAAATTTCTTTAAGCTGCAATGCAGTGAGATAAGCCAGCGTGTGTGCCACAAGTGACCTGATGGTCCTTCTAAAGGCAAAAGAAGGAGGCTCCTAAAACAAGAATTCATTCTAGGTTTGTCCCAGGTTATTTCTTTTTATGAAGGCCAGATGGCAAGGCAGGAAATAGAAAGGCTCATGACTGCTAGCACCCAGCAATCCTCATGCAACAGAAGCCTGATGCTGGTGAAGCCCAGCATTTATGAATGACATTAACAAATGGGATTGATTAAAAGGAAACAAGGTCTTCATACAGAGGCAAGGAAGATGAGGGGTCTTGGTAAGTCAGGCAATAATTTTTCTCTCGTATAGAGTCCATTGCTAAGAAAGGGCCTAACTCACAGGTTTACCTTTATTGGTTATAATTGCACACAGCTGATATTCCCTCTGCTCCAGGGTTGAAGAAGAGGTAATGCCTCACTTTCTAGGAAATTATTCATGACCCAGCTTCAGTGAAGAGGAGGTTAGCCTCTCAGAGAGGTTGAGATGAGTTATATGATCCAAACTCAAGAGAGCATGAAATAAATGCAGAACCTGTGAGAGAGGATATGCCATTTCATTTACACAAAGAGAAAAGAGATTGAATGAGGAAAGAAGTAGACAACTGAAAATCTGTTTATGAAGGAAGCAGATCAAGTAGAACAGAGTATCTGGAAGGGCTTTTTGCAAAACACAGATCAAATAGCATTATCTGCTCATACTTCAGGCTTCGCATGCATCAAGTATAAATTATTGCATGGAAGAGAACATGCTTTCAGAATCTGTTTATTGAAGAGAGTCAGGCAAAGAGTTTGCTGCACAGCTCTCAGAAAGAATCAGCTTTAGGCCTTGTCACATCAATGATTTATAGGGTGACACTAGGGAAATCAATTAAGCTCTCTACGCGCCCCAGTTTTCCCATCTGTAAAACAGGGGCAAGCTGTTATTCAAGGAGAGTGCTTTTCCATTTTATAGCCTTCCTGCTTGTGTTTGGGTATTTGTTATTTTGTTAATTTTTACATTATTCAGAGTATAGGTCTTATGTGGATGTGTTTTTATTTTAGCATATACCTGTTCTTGCTCCATTTTAACTGTTTTGGTTTTATATAAATTCATCCTATAATTTTAGCAGCAAGGTAAAAAATATGGCATACAATGTAAAGGGAACACCTACTTTTCCTAGAGCACGGATCTTTCAGGAAACTATTAAATCTCATGGTAGGCATGAATAGAAAATCCAAAGATAAGGAAGTCAGGCAAGTGTGGGAAACTGCTATTTATTTTCACTTTAAATTGTTTAACAGTTCTGCAGCATTTCAGCACTTCAACATTTAGTAATTCTATTAAAAAACTGCATAGAAAAAATAATTGACAAAATACAGTCTAATCCTCAGGCATGTTAGAAAAAAAAAATGACATGGTTGTCCTTGGGCTTCTTGTTTCATAAACTTTCTTTGTTTGTTCTCTGGTATCCACAGAGTAAGAAATTCACCATCCAGAAGGAACATCTAAATAAATACCTTGTTGAGGTTTTAGACTGGAAAAGGAAACTAAGTCCAGGGCATTGGTAGCCTTTCTATTCCTACATATAGACTTAAAATACACCAGTCACCACTGCCTTCATTTTTATAATATTCTACTTTGCTTAAAAATGGGCTGAAGAATAGAAAAGAAAAAAATGGCAAAATAGTTCAGAAGCACAGAGATCTAATTATTTATGAATATCTGTCAGGAGGGCTTATATCTATACAATGCTTTTGCCTGTCGAGGTAATAATACATTCAATTGGTAAAGTGGGAAGAAAACAACTAAGTAAATGTTTTAAAATATAATTTCTGTTTCAGTATGAAATGCTGCAGTCTCCTCTTAGGAGGAAGCCAGTACAAATGTGATTGGCAGACAGAGTAACAAGGATTTTTTCCTGTCCCTGCCACCTGAGCCCTCTGTTACACTGTGACTTGCATGAAGGATAACCATATAACAGTGAGGCCATCAAAATCTGACTCCAGTCCTGCCACGGTTTTGAAATTCTCCAGGAGACAGCAAAATTTCAACAACCAGGTTCTTCAATTATAGGAGGACTGGGAGATTAATTTAATGTGTTTAGATACTTGTCTTGCCATTGCAAATATAATCTTCTTACTCAAGACACACCAGCTGCCTTGGGCATTAGAAAGAAAATTATTATTCTGCTATGCATGGAATGGTGCACAGGACATTGGCTGAAAATAAAGAGAAATGATGGTAAAGCAAACACCAGTTTGTGGTTACATTGAATCCTCAGCAAATGGCAAATGACTCTGAACTGGCAAATCCTTTTATCATTGCAGTTTTTACAGTAATCTCAAATCTCTCCTTTATCTGCTTGTTTTTTGGCTTGTTTAACACAGAGACTGATGATCAGTGAAGCAAAAGATTTAGTTTAAAGGTGTCAGCTAATATCTACCACAGAGCTGCCATTAGTCTTCAAACTGGCTTTACAGATAAGAGCTGGCTGCTCACTGGGTGGCCACCACAATATTATTCGAGAAAATATCTTGAGGTGTTCATATTGGCAACTGGGTTACAATATACCATGCATGTGTCCAGAAATGTTATCTAAAGTCACTGAGAGGTTAACAGTAAGTATGTATGCTTTGTACACAAGATACTATTCCAGGAGAACACTGTGGTTGGGTGGTCTGATTTAAGCAAATCAAGTTGAGTCATATCATGGAGCTGTCTATTTTTATTGTTGTGTTTTGCCCTTAACAGATAACCCTTTTATTTTTGTTGAATACAAGGTACTTTCTGGTTTTAATCCCATGGCATTATATTTTTAAAGAAAACAAGTCTCTGATCTTTGTAAACTTCCATTTAGTTGATTTAGTCCCCATTCTTCCAGAGGTTGCTCTTTACACAAACTGCACTTGGACCAAGCACTCTGAAAGCTGCTGCAGCTCATTAGGACAGTGCAATTTTATATCCAAAAGCAGCACAGTAAATTACAGACAAACAAAGCCATTCTAGAGAGCAATCTGGAGACCTGAACTATGTAGCTGGCAGGGTGACACTATGTGGCCTTCAACGGGTCCTGATTACAAGGGACAGTGTTTTGCATTTCTGACTGCTCCAGCTGAACACTCAGGTTGGAAGTCACCATTCTCACATTAAATTCTGAAAATACTTTGTTATTGTTCGTGTGTGTTACTGGAATACCAGACCACATAGTAAAACTGATTTTACATTAGCCACCTAAGTTTGAATAACATTTTTGTAATTTAGGTTAAGATACCTCAAATAACAACAGTCAATGTTTTTACAAAACCAGTCTGAATCAAGATCAAAGCAGCACCTACTTGTTTCCACTGCACCCATGGTTTGAAACTGATTTCTATTTCTTGTGTATTTGCTTGAGTCAGTTAAAAATAAATGATCAGTTTAAACAAACAACTTGAAAAGAAAAACAGATAGAGAGGTGAACTCTATTCAGAACTTCAATGTATTCCAAAGAGAATTTCAGTGAATGCACAACAAAACCCCATAATTTAAATAAATGTTAATTTTATACCAGACTGATGCAGCCTTTCTGAGAATTATTTTCTTTAAAGACCATAATTGTCAGAAAGATGTATGGTTCACAAGGGAAAATGGATAGTGAGGACAAAATTCTCACTAGGAAATACTAAAATTAGAGTAGGAAGACTGTTGCGTCTATCAATACTTTGCACTGCACACCTGATATTTGGATTATGTAAAAAATACTCATCAGTTTAATCAAAAGGAATCCATTTAAAAACAGAAGGACATTGGATACAATTATTAAATTATTTGAATAATGTAGGGATTCCTCAGTACAAATGTACCAGAGCTGCACATAAGCCGTACATATGGATGCAATGCTATAAATCAGACACAAAAATGTAACTCTTGAAAGTAGACAGACTGCTTCTTTACAAAATGTAATACCACATATTTCCCTGCTTTCCTAGAATCCCACTGACAACTTTAAGCTTTAAGAGTAATGGGTTTCACCCTGTGAACACATGCCACAGAAGGCTGAGGGAGGCACTGCATAGAGTTCACTATATGGGCTGGAAACCTAAACATTTGGTTGCATCATATAAAAGAAGCACATGCACAGCAGATCCATCTGACATTTTCACACTTATTTTAGAAAATCTCTTCAACTTCCTCATGATTTCAGTCTACATTTAGTTCATTATGAAGTCCTGCAATTGCAGAACTAAAATTAATCAGAATCCCTTTTACTTTCTGAAGAGCACTCAAAAGTCTATGATTTTAAATTAATTTATGCAAAGAGAAAAGCTCTTGTCTTTGTAAGTATAATTCTAAGCCATATAAATCGAAAGTAAAGCTTTAAACCCGTAATGACCCCTTTTCCATCCAGTCTTAAATGGAGTAATTAAGCAATAACTTCCATTCCATCTAAGTACATGCAGCAGTGATGGGTGTCTGCTTGCTGACTAAAGCCTGAAGCATTTAATTGACCTGTGGGAGCTGATTATTGCAAGTACAGTCATATGGCATAGAAGCTATCTACTTTTTGCTAGAAGAAATCTTTCAAAGTAATTAATAATTTTGGTAATTTAAAAAGATTATGCATAACTATTCGCTCTGAAGAGACTTAAGCTGTAGTCAGCAAGCCTGCCACAGATTTTGAAAGATAATAATATCTGTAGGTGTACTCATTTGGGTTGTAAATTTGACTCTTCAGAGTAATCGAACAAAAATGAGTCATTGGCCAAGGGCTCAGTTCAGAACTCAGGAATTATCTCTGGATTTGCCTGGAGAGACTGACAATAAGGAATCCCTCACTGAATTTGCTTCAATCTGATGTTTGCTATTTATACCCTTGTAGCAGTGCTTAGAAAGGTCCTAGGTAAACGAAATTCATACAATTGAAAACAGGATACATCCTGTCTCAGACACCCTGCACAGCTGCACACAAGAACAGGCCAGTATTAGAACAGGCAGTCTTCCTGAAGCATGTGCTCCAAAGTCACGAGACCACTGAGCCTATAGAGAGATTACAATCTCCACAGATAATGCAACATAAATGCACTTTCCTTGGCCAACCTGCACTGCACAAAGAGGATATTAACTGCTGGGGGGAAAAAAATTTTGAATAAAGTCTTCTACTAGAAAGTGACAGTGACAAGAAGGAATTTAGAAGACATTTGTTTGCAAGTTCTCCTCTGTCTAAAGAACAGAGAAATAAATTCACTTTTAAGTATTGTGTCCATTGCCTGCTTTTAATAGATGTTGCCTCTGAAGTACTGGGATCAAAAAACAGATGAATATTTCCTTAGGATCTCAATGCCCAGGTGATGTCTTTAATGCCTCCTCAGCAAGAATTTTTAAAACTAAGAAAAATTACCACGTGTAAATATCCCTTCACAATCATGGAGTGCTTAGCTGAAAAAGACCCAAAGGTCACTGCAAACCCAGTTCAGCAGTCCTTGAGGGATTGTCTATCCCTTGGTGGACCTTCAGATGGGTGTTGATCACAGTGAGCAGCTACTTAAGAGATAACACTGACCAGCTAGTCCTGGTGCAATTCAGACTGTCAGAACTCATGCCTTACAAAAATGACCATTTGAAAAAAGAAAGCTTAACAGGCAATTGTTTTCTTTTGATTAAAAACTGGGATGTGAGAAGGAGGAGAATGGTGGATTTATTTGTTGTTGTTTTGTGTTTGCTTTTTTTAAACATCTGTCAAAATTTAGGGGACAAGAGAAGAGTCATAAGTACAACAAATACTCATTGGTGAAGCACTTTATACAGTATAGCATAAATTACCCTTGAATAAGATTTTGCATATATATATTTGGGACAAAAAAATTGTCACATCCTGGTAATGAAATGGGAATTGTTTCTAAGAGACAAACTGCAATATCTCAATTTGTTGGAAGCATCAGATGGAAAACTTCAGCTATCAGTTACACATCCATCTTTATTTAATATATTCATACACGATCTGGAAAAGAGAGTAGAGATCCATCTGACATTTGAAATCCATAAAGGAGATTAAAATGGAGAAGATATGGAAACACTGGTAAGAGAAAACAAATTGAACTATGTATAGAAAAACAAGATTCTCATTCTGAAAATGTCAACTGATCTATTTGAAAATACATAATCTGAAACACAGATGCTCTCTGGGAAACTTGGAAAGCAACAAAGCTGAAAAAGATTGTTGGGAGGACAGAACACTGGACATGAATTTGTAAAATGACACAGCAGTGGAAAATAACACAGTTCTACATTATATTAGAATAAATACACATATTTATATCATGAGTGTGGCACTAAGCCATTGAGCCTAAGAATTCCTTCAGGGCCTTGGAAATAAAGAGTTGTATTTCTTTACTCTGAAAACTCTAAGTACTATCTCATCCCCCTGCCTTTGTTTTTGGAAGTTTTACTAAATTAAACCTACACTAAACTAGAAATCCCTATTTTCTAAGGCTGGTTTTACCATAATTGAAGAGAGAAAAATGCACAGACAAATGGCAAATCAGATGTGAGCAATATTCTGTTTTGTGGTCACTGGACCTGAGCTAAAGCTTTCCCCTCCAGAAGTTAAATTACAGAAAGATTTGGGAATTCTGAGAAAAAAAAATTGACACTGGAAATCTGGAGCTGGCAAGTAAAGAGGTGAGATCACCAGGCTGACAAAGACAGGGAGAAAATAGTAACAAGAAGAAATGAGGCTGTGCAGCACCTCTGGAAGATATGGTCAGATAAAATCATTGACAGGAACCTCAGCGCATGGGTCAGTTAAAACCACACCAATCAAAATATTAGGAAAAAAGACCTGTGCCACATGAACCTTTATTATTCATCACATAAAGAGAATTCTTTTCAATATGTAGCTTTTCTTAGTCTTGTTTAGTTTGAATATGAATGACATTTTAAAAAGTAAATATTTCTGAGCATGCATTTGAAATTTTTCTTAAAATTTCTACTGCTTTGGTTATCCTTTGAAGTGTGTTCCTGCTGCAATATATATTGCCTTTGAATGTCAGGCTCCATCAATGCCCTTCAGAAAGAATACAGAGTTTTACCTTGAAATTGGATTGTCATATTTTAAAGGAAAATATTTTTATTTTCTCTCCTCCTCTCCTCTGTCCCATCAACTTCAGATGTTGCTCAGTAGCTGAAGCCTGTCTACCATTAGTATTTTATATATATATATATACACACACTAATACTATCACTTGTATTAGTAGTTTGCTTGTCTTCTTCTTTTTTTTTTAATCAAAGTAACCTTTCCACAATTAAGGAATCCTAGATGCAATTGTTTCACCCCCATTTCAGTTTGTGTAATAGTGGAGTGAATTTTGCAGTTTGTTATCTCATCTCTGTAGCACCACTTAAGTACAAGTGATCAGGAAAAGACCTCAGAATTCTGTCTGTAAGAAAACTGGCCAAGACTGTTTTACCTAGCACTAATTTTTACCCCCTTGACTGCAAGAGTTTATTATAAAAAGAATCAAATAAACTGAGTACATTTCTCAGAAATCCACTTAGGTGAGAAATGGATGCTTAACCCCACACATTTTGACCTCCCTTGATCAAGTTCACAACTTATGTGGAGTGGGAACTGTCAAAACCACCCCTATGCTAATTATGTAAAAATAACAAGTGATACCTTTTTCACCTTAAATGTAGGAAGAACTTTGGCAAGGATAAAGCAGCAATGAGATGGGAAGTCAGCATGTTCTCATGCTTACTGACTGACCCTGTAACACCAGTGCTTCTCTTTTAACTGCATCCTTCACAGAGCCCATCACAAATGAGGCCAGCTCTGGGTTTGCATTACACATGCAGTTTTTCAGGCAGTACTGGTTCATATTCTCTGATGTGTTATGAACCTACTGTTGGATGACAGGAGCTTTATAAGATGTCAATCTACCAAACTACTCCAACTTTTAGATCATATATTCATTCAGCTGCTCAGATCATAATGAGAAGTAATGAAGGAAGTACATATTCTGGTATTTCTAATGCTAATTTGCTCATTGGCAGCTGCAAAAGCCAACTTTCTAGATTTTGGGGGCAAAGTGAAGATCCAGTCTAATATTATTTTCCTCTCTGGCATCAGCCAGCTCTCAGACAACAAGAAGTTTAAGCTGTCTAGCAGCTAGAATTCAGTTTGGATTCACTGAACCCTTACTGGAGGTATTTGCAAGCGTCACCTTCGGCACAAATCCTCTGTCCCAGCTGACAGCCCAGCTGTATCCCCAAGATATATATCTGTATACTTTAGGGAGTAACTAACAGTAATCTTTAGCTGGCAAAAACTGCAGCTACTCTTGGAAAGCTACTTGAGCTACAATTGCCTGTGTTTACTCTTGCCAACTCGGCACTCACAAATTGTCCTCTAGCCCAGATGACAAATAAATAAAGGAACATTTTGGAACTTGGGCCTGGCTTGCAATTCAAATATCTAAAAAAGTATTAGCTCTAGCACCAATACTACGTTGCCATTCATGTCATTTTACAGATGGAGAGGCTGTGACTAAGCTGAGAATAAATATCTAAAATTTAAGAAAGCCCAGAAACAGCTTCCCAGGCTTTTGACACCATAGGTGTGCTAAGCACAGGCAATCTTTGCATACAAGGACACTTGCTCTGTAGTGAATGTGACACTTGCTCTGTACAGCTTGCCATTCTGAAATATTGAACAGTTTCTGTGTCTCACTACCCAAAACCTGTGCCCCAACAAGCCTTTCTAGAGATAAACAATGAAGTTATTTTCTGCCTTTTAAAATAGTCCTTTTAGACTATTTAATCTCAAACTACAGTGACTAGAAATATTTTTAGACTATGTAAATTGTACTAAAAAATCCACTTACTTTGAAGGCACTGGAAAAGAATCCCACTTTGAAGTAGAAAGCGACATGGTAATAAAAATATCCCCAAATCTTAGTAGTGCTTGATTTCTGTCTTAATTACATTTCTGAGTGATCAAACCAACATATAACTTCAGGGAGTCTATCTGAAAGCAAAGATCATTTAGCCTCAGCAATGAACCCAAAAGAAATCTTTTATATTTCTTTATTCATACCCTTGCATTTCAGTTCAATTTGTGTCTAAACAAGACATGTCCCTGTCAGTTTATGTTCACAGTTCACCCCAATCTTTAACCTTAAATCTAAGCAGAGCTGATAACCTCTCTTTCAAGTCAACATGGATTTTGTTGGATTGATCCAACCTCTCTGCCTTTAATAGAACTCAGCAGCAGCTGGTTTCAAACTGCTTGAAACCTTGGAGATCAAAGTTTGATGAACCCCTGTCATTCTCCCAAAGAATTAAGATCTGTGAAGAATGTATGTACCTCCTCAGGATCAGATTTCAGAAATACAGCAAGTGAAATGAAGAGAAGTTGTTTATTAGAGAACCATGCCAAGCATATTCACACTGCTGGAGTAGGTATTTTCAATTAAAACAAATAGATACTTTCAACAAAGCTGTACAGGCATCCTCACAAGAAATTAATTTGCTAGAGTTTGCAAGGCAACAAGATTCCTCAGAGATAATATTGATGGAAATTGCTCACTACTAACAGTAAACATACAGAGCATGTGGCTGTGCAGAAGAATGTGATATCCTGGATTAGATTTAGATTTTACATATATATGTGAATTGCTCTTTTCCCTTTCCAAACTACCACTCAGTATGTGGAAAATGACATACTGGCATAAACCACACACAATATTTTGGGGTTTTTCTTGTCAGCCAGATGTTATTTATCATGCTACCTTTCAGCAGTGTTCAATATACCACGGAGTTTTAACAATAATCATTAGGTTGCCCTTCATCACCCTATAGGAAACACCTACTACCTGTTTTGATTGCAACTTACCTAACCAAAAAGCAGGACTGGCCAGGATCTGAAGAAGTCTGATGAAATAAGGAGTGAAGCAAGACCCCAAGAAAATTATTTCAAGAAAAAAAAAATCATAAATCTGTCTCTGCAAACTCCCATTTTTCCTATTGGATGCTTTGTCGTCAGGGTAGACATCTGCATTTGTGTGTTCAACTAGCAAAGAAGGTATTTCATACTTGTTTTGGTTTTTAAATGAAAAGACTTTCCTTCAACCCCAAAGTTCAGAAATTTTCTCCCTCCACCTTTTGCTGTATGATGACAACAAATGCAGTTCTTATAGATTTACTGAGGTCCTAGGTGATATATTACACAACCTAATTAAGATACATAGAAAGCAAGGTCAGATATGTATTTTTCAAATGCCAAATTTATAAACAGCCATTTTTAAAAATGCAAAATATTTTTATTTTCTTTTCTCTGTACTGACATGTGTGTGTGTGTACCACTTTGCTCCGCCATATATATATACACACACACAAATGCACACACAGACATGCACCTTAAATCCCACCCTGAATGTGCAATTCTTCCATCATCACCATTTATTTATCATATAGTCCTGTAAGACCAATCTCTCTCCAACATAATTCACATACCAAATGCAATCTCCAGTGATAGAAAAAAAAAAACAAAAACCACCCTAAGAAAACAAGCAAAAAGGTGGTAAAAGCACATTATCCTTTAAGGATCAAAAGCTGCAAGAAAGAAAAACAGCATCAGGATTTTTGTGTGAGCTTTACTCAGGGTCCTTCTCCCCCTCGTGCATGCTGTGCAAATTCAGCCACCTTAACACAGGAATGGAGCTGCTACATCAGACTCAACAGTGTGTGTGAAACACAAGTTCCTTCTTCCAGCCCAGGGGGTTTTTACAAAAAGCCTGTACACACACATTAGTGGACTTCTCATCCCCCAGATATTTCTCCTCCATGCAACAAACACAACTAATAAGTTAGAGCCAGGAAATTGAACATCTGCAAAAACACCCATCATTCATAAACACAGAGCCTGATGTGTTGGCTGTGCTGCTCACGGATCAGGCAACAATCAGTGATAAAGTGGATTTAGGTAAAAATTTAACTTTTTCAGTTAAAGAAATAGAGCATATACTGTGGGACACCAGGTCCTGGTATTCTTTACATGATATCTCATGAATTATACTGATTATCTCTGCTTGGTTTATTGTTGGTTTATCTTGTGTGCTGCTAGCAAGCTATGTTTTGACTAAATTTTTCAATGGGCTTCCTTACTAAGGATCCTTAATAGATAAAAAGCAGCAAAAGCAAGTCTTACCTTGACAGCAAACAATTTAGAGCTCTGGATTCTCTACTCAAACACAAACAATGAAATCCTCAATCAGACTATCAGATAATTCTGAATATCAAAAGTTACCACCTGTACTTATTTTTTTCTGGTGTTATTTGGTACTCTTAAAATTTTCACTTTCAGTATAAGAGCGCAAAGTTTAATTTTAATGAATGTAGAAAAAAGGAATTATTAGTACATGTCAAATTTACTTAGCTACTTTTTAGAGTGATACACTATTTAACTGTGAAATTCACTCTTCCTCAGTGTTCTCACCTCCATTTATTTAAGGATACAGAGTGCTAGAATGAATAAACAAAACATTACATTTGTTGAATTATTTTCTATAATGCACTTCCCGAACTGATGATGTCTAAATTGTCCATATAGCAAACAAAAGGAAACAAATCTTTGGCAGCTCTGAAACTGCTATACCAATGGAATATCCAGTCAGACTGTGATAAGAGAACCTCTGATGTTAAACTCTGAACTTGGATCTCCAACTTGAAGTCCAACTTCATCATGCAGCAAATGAAGAGGCAAATTAAAACATAAACTTTTTTTTGATTTCCTGAACACATAAGCTCAATATCTTTGCAAATCAAACTCTACAGTCACACTGTATACTGTCAGACAAATTTCAAGGTACTTCTTTTGATTCTTCATTCCAAATAAAATGTTACTTTCCTATATTAAGCAGATAACTACCATACAGCAGGGCGTGTTACAGATATGACTCTTAGGAAGACTCCCTTTATCAACATTAGTAAGATGAACACTACACATTTATAAATCAATCTATGCTGAAGAACAAACTCATTCAGCTCTTAGTTATTTTTAGAAAAAATTTTAAAACAAAAAATTTATGACAAAAATCACAAAACACTGGTCGAATAATATTACAACGTGATTGTAATATTCTGAGCTCTATATTTTGAAATTTCAAATTCAGCCATTCTGTTCCCATTTGTGGAACCCAAGAATATCTTGATAAATCCCTGAAGCCACAAGTCGTTGAAATCTAGAGAAGTGCATTAGGTCTGGCTGAGCTGGAGTTCATTTTCAATCAGCAGCCCTCACAGTGCTGTGCTTTTCATTGGCAGCTAGAAAGGTGCTGATAACATTCCTGTGTTTAGGCTACTTCTGGGCAGGGCTGGCACAACTGATGTGCCATCTCTCTAAGATTCCTCCACATCAAGGAGCTGGGAGTGGGCAAGATCCATTCACTACAAGAAGTCACCTGTTATGGACTATGTGAGACTCAACATATCACAGTATTTCACATAAAAAAACCACAGACATGGCGGTGATGGGGGGATGCAGAGCAGTTTAACATTTACTGAGGCACAGCAGTGCTTTGAAGAACCAGAATTCAGGATGCAAGCTTCCTAAAGGGTCAGTGGAAGGAAGAGAAGCTGGAGTCTGAATGAGTCAAAATGTCTGAAGAAGATGGTTTAGTGACAACTTATGATCTTAGAAGATGCTTGAATGTATTTATGTCTTTTTGTTTCAGGACATTTTTATAGTAGAAGACCTTAAGGATTATACTGTTAAAACTGGGCATGTGCACACAGACAAATTCTGTACAAATGTAAATTACAAAAAAAATTTTTTTCAAGGCATATACCCAAAGTGTTGTTCATCACATTATAAAGCTACAACAGTAGAAAACTGCAGCACTGGATTCCCACTGCCGAGTCTGTCACCGACATGTTTTATGAAAAATCCTTTACTTAGGATTTTTTCCTCTCCTGAGAGCTGAGAAGCCTCAGGAACAAACTGTAAACAATTCTTATCTGCTGCTGTGGAATGCAACGGGGGAAATCTGTGATTGGCCTCCTCATGCTGTTTGCAATTAAGAGCCTATCACAGTTCACCTGTCCAGCCGGTCTCGGTCTGGGAGAAGACATTTGTTTTCAGATTCCTATTCTATTCTTAGCATAGCCTTGTAGTGAAATCCTTCTCTTTATTCTTTTAGTATAGTTTTTATATCTTATATATCATATAATAATAAATCAAGCCTTCTGATACATGGAGTCAACTTTCTTGTCTCTTCCCTCATCCTGAGACCCCTCAAAACGAGGTAACAGAGTCCCAGCTTGAAGTAGGACTGTATGACAGCAGGGACACTACAATTAATATCACCAGGAAAAAGAAAACAGGTAGAATAGGCAATAGACTAAAACTGAACACTATAGAACTGAGAATCCTGTGACTAGATTCCCCACCTCCACATCTCACACACATTTGCCAACGTTCTTTGTAGCTTTGTGCACATGTGCAAAAAAGTTTTTATCATCCAGGGGAAACCACTGTGTAAACCTGTGGAGAGAGAGGAAATAATAATGGCCCACACCTAGCAATGCCATAAAGTTTCATGCCATTACACTTCGGAACATTTTAGTGAACGAGAACAGACGGGCAAGAGCAACCCATCACGTGAGAAGTCAGAAGGTTTGAGATACCCAGTCAGTGTGTGAGTGCCTGAGAAGGGAAGGCACTGCTGCCAGGCAGCCCCAGAGGCTCCCCAGGCCTGCAGCTCCCTGGCTCTGCTGCCTGGATGTCGCCTGTTTGATGGTCCCCCCCAGCTCCCACGTGATGCAGGAGTAGCATATCGGAGCACTGCAGATGCTGGGAGCTGAAGGCAACAGAAAGAAAAGCTTTGACGTTCTGTCATGGAGATGACAGGACAAAATGGCCTGCAATAAACAACAGTTTGAGCAGGATAATTTGATGCATTGAGTTCTTAAGCTTTTCCAGACGCTGAACTTAGCTTGGGATGTGAGATAAGGGGACCTCAATTACTCCACTGAATAGAGTGTGGTTGTGTGAAACCAAGAAAAAGGAACCCTTCTGTGAATGCAGAAGAAATAATCCACATGCTCTCTTTTATTTTTTTTAAAGCCTTTTTTCCAGCAATCAGCTTTTAAGAGGATTCGTGTGCAGGTCATATACTCTGCAGACTGAAACAATCAATGTTTCTAATCAATGTTTAGTAATTTTATTTTACCATTGTTGCATTGCCACTGCAAAACAAAAAAAAAATTAAAGCCCAGTAAAAACCAGCAAGCCTGCACAAAAACATCTTTTCATCCCCCATCCTCCAGCAATCAGATTTACAAAAGTAGCTTTCTAACTGCTGCATATGTTTTTAAATCTGTGTAAAGCCCCAGTTGCATACATCATTGTGGCAGTTCAGCATCTCTGTGCTCACGAAAGAATATATGAGCAGCATTATGTTTCTCTGGAAATTGGCCCCTATTATTGGCACATAGGCAGACTCGCAAGAGAACCACGCTGCTGGAGTACTTTCCATAAATAACAAGTTGTTAACCCACGCCTGTTGGGTCCAGTCCATCCTTTCTAAGCAGTTATTTAATGATATTCCACATGCAGGGGAGCTGTGGGTAAACATGCACGGAAACTGTCTCTCTGCAATCCAAATGACAGAAGAATTGTGAGGCCCAGATTTACATCACACTTGAAAAAATAATGAGCACCACGGGTAATTTTAGAGCTGAAAAAAGGATTTTTTTTTTTTTTTTTGCAAGTTTAATGGGATTGTATACGCTCCTGCAAATAAATACCCAATAGACAAGGATCATCTATTGAATATTTGGACTGGCCTTTGTGCAGTGCACTTGATATCTAGAATGTTTAGTGATGTTTGAATGTTCTCTTGTGATATAGAAAGTTAAAGACAATTTCCTTCTCATTTAATGTACTGATTTTAATAATGCTGCTTATACCAAAGTGTGCATTTAATCTCAAAGACTCTTCATATATTCTAAGAGAAAATTAAAATAATGCAAAGTTATCACACATATCCTCTAAAGAAGCATATAAAATGTTTAAACTTATATTGTCATAAAGCAAGACAAAAAAGGAGACAAACCACAGTCACTTTAATGAATTCAGCAAAATACAACTGACACCAGCTGTTGCCTAAGTGGCCAGACTTGGAACACAAATTCCTTTTGCAGGACCAGGTAAATGACAATTTAAAACTCCCTTCCACATTATAAACACCCAGCAGTACAGTCACAAGAAACAGCTCTGTCTGCAGAACACTGTCATTAGTATACTGGCTTTCATTAGAGCCATACTAGCTAAACTCTTGCCTGCATTTAGAAAGTTGGGAATTGGTAAAAGCAAAATTCACAACTGCATCTTGAATACACGACTCCTACCTTTCTGATTATTAAATATTTGGCAATAAACGTTAAACTTAATTGACAGGACAATATAATAAATTATTGGCAATATGTTTTTCAGCATTTATTTATAATTACTAATAACCCACAACTCCTAGTCCCAGTTCTCCCTGAAGAAAGACCCCCTTGTTATTCACTCTTTGCCGAAGAAGCTTGCCAGAATTTTCAAATTTCAGCACTTGCTCTAAGGTCAAAGCCAGTATCCTAAGGGAAATAAAAGATTTCAGAGCACTCTGAGAAAAATGGTATTTGAAAATAAATTTTACACTTCATTTGTCAGGAACATCTTGAGGTGTTGTCAACACAAGAAGAATAATTTTCCAGCGATGTTTCTTTCATCACCTTAGCTCCAAATTTCCAGGGATGGAGAAATTACTCATAAGATTAATATTCTAGCTAAGGCTATGTCCCTTCCTACTTATCACTGAAGGAGAAGAACAGGGTCTGCTTTCTATATGGAACATATACATTCCCACATTTCCCTTTCAGTAACTGCTTGCAAATAAAGTTTTAGTGTGATTCTGCAAAATGGTCAACCATTTAATTTTTTTTAATGTTTTCCCTATACTTCTTATAAATAGTTGAAAAATAAACAAAAACCTTCATGCATAATACAGGCAGTATATAGATATATAGATAAAATAGATAAAGAGATAAGAAACATGGCTACAGCACCCCCCTCAGAGACCTAATATTTTACTTGAGTAGTCCAATGCCAGCCTTCCAAATTTATATAGGATATTAAAACTTAGGAATTGAGAAATATTTTAGAGCTTTCTTAAGTGACAAATATTCTTAAATAGCTTCTTCAACTTTTAAATTTTTTTAATTTTTTTTTTTTTAATACAAAGAACAGCTGGATATAAACAGATTGAAGGATATGTTACTTTCACCACTTCATACGACACATGGCTCTCAGAGACTGCCTGGTTACCTAAAAACTGCTTAATTGTACTAGGAAGCCAAAATCAAATACTCATAAGTTACTTAACACACTATGAATACTACTTCAGGGTTGAATTAGAATGACAGAGTCATTTAGGATTTTTTCTTTCCTAGGTCAAAACAGCAGCAGAGATAAATGGTGCTGAGTGCTAGTAATATTTTTATTTGCTAAGTATTAAAGACCTTATTTAGATATCACTGAAGTTTCACAGATGAATAAAAACACCATCTCATTTTCTGCCAATTCAGCAGTCAAATGTTTTCTTCCTTCTGAATGATTGATTCCCTGTCAAATGCCCTCGTGACTCGCTTTTATTTTTGTAAGAAAATAAATACCATTTATGAACTTACTTTTAAAGAACTCATTTTTGATTTAACTTTACATCCTCTTTAATTTATAAAATATTACTTCATACATATGCAAATAAATTCTTCAAAAATCAGGCTTTAGACACCTATAAAAGAGGTTTCTGCTCTGAGGCAGTTAGCTAAGGCACTGCTGCAAGGTTTGGTTATCATTTCCCTGTACTTCAGATCCCTGATGTTAGAGCAGTGCTTTTTCAGTACTTCACAAGTTCTTGTGAAAAACTTGTGAATGCAGAGATGGCTGATGCCAATTAGAAATAGGTAGGAGGCCACATGCAGAAGGAGGATGATAAAAGCTTAATGGAAATAATTAATTGTTCAGTGAGTACTGTGCATGCTTTGCAGCACACATGATAACATGAGATCATGTGAATGTAATTCAAATGTACAAGGGAGTAGGAGAAAAAGTTGTCAGACAGCCATGAACTTGGTCTTGCTGATTCAGGAAATCAGACCTTGTACAATGTACAAAACCCAGTAGAGGCACTGAACTTGCTGCACCAGTGAACACCAGTCAGGCATGTGGTGTCAGGGCATTTTTTACACGTCTCTCATAAAATGGAGATTCACTAAATCTCAAAGGCTACTCAATCAAGTGGAAGCTTGGTGAAACAGTGGGAAGTTGGAAAAACTGGCCAGCCAAGCTTGCCTGAAAAGGAAGAATTCTGGGGTATTGGACTACACTTAAAAGGAGAAAAAAGCCTACGTGCTACAGCTGGATCTTCTACCTCAAGGCACTCAAAAGACTCAGAAAGAACGCACGTGAACTAAAAGAAACAAATGAAGTTTATGCAAGGAAGAGGAAGAATGGGTCATACTTTCTTGGCAAAGGTATATCTGTAGGATGAGATCAAACAGAGATAAAATCAACAGGTAAAAATTGGACAAGATAAGGACATACTCCATGACAGGAAGAACAATGAATACATAGGGGAAGAAACTCTGAGTCCAGTAATGTGATTCTTCACCCAGGAGTGGTAGAGGAAATGAAGCTGTGAAATAGAGACAGCCATTTATTACTTTGCCTAGGCTTGTATACTACTTTCATAAAGAGTCTGGCATTTGGAACCTTTACAACGCCCATGCGCTTGTTAGATTAAAACATTGACCAGCCCTGAAGAAACAAGTTTTAATAAGAAGCAGCCACAAAGTTGTGCAACCTGAGTGTTTCTGAGCAAGTAATTTAATGCATGACGACACATGGAACATAGTTTCAGTAAGAAATGTATGTTTCTGTTTATATATGATGTCTGTATAGATGTACTGGGAAAGCAAAAGAGAAAAGGTATGTTTTTCTTGGCCAAATTCATTGTACATAAGAAAAATTCCTTGCATTTGGCATTTTTTGTACAAGCTCTCCTTGTACAATTTCAGACTTCCATCTAAGAATATTATTTCTATTATTCTTTCTTACTAGAAATCACGTGTAATCTGCTTTTACCTTTGCATCCATTCTCTGCTTAAAGCTCTGCCACTCCAAAAACATTATCTGTTTTCTTCCTTCTCCCAAAAACCATTGTTTTGATTCTTCTCTTCTAGGGAACCATCATGAAAAAAAATACTGAAGCAATGAACAGAGCTAAGTGTGGGAGTTGCTCTACCAGAAGATGTAAACAAGGCACAATCTGGGTGAAAGTGGACCAAATGACACATCACGGAAAAACACAAGCTTTCCTCCAAGCACTCATCTTCAAGTCATGAAGGTGTTAATAACTGCTATCAATCAGGTCTTTCCTCTACAGGAACCTACAGAGGTGAGATGTTTATCTGCTAATTAGGTATCAGTACTTCAATATGTTCTTCCTTTTCCCTTCCAATGCTGACTGAAATAACAAAGCTCTGTCCTCCAAAGCACAAGAAATCCCTTAAAACGATCAGACACCACATTCAAAATTTTTTTGTGATATACAAAGGTCTGAGCAGAGAAATGTCATCACATCACACATAGATGCTTGCTCAGCTATGACCCCATCAATATCATACAGATGCTGGTAAGACCCTTACTTTAACCATTTCTTTTTCACTAGATTGGTTGCTAGTTATTGTAATTGCTTGTTTTGTAATTTGTAACTGTTTTTGTAATAACTTGCTGCTCTTCTTTGATTAACCTGCCAGCTTTACATAAATAATTTTTCCTAGGATCATGATGCTTTTTTTCCCACATCCAGTGAGACATTAGCTATGCTGGCACCTGAAGTGTTCCACAATAGACCTAAATGAGAATTGAAGACATATCTTGCTCAGAGGTTTGCACTGCTCTTTGATGTCTCTGAATAAATCTGTAATGGCTGTAACCCCGTGATAAAAACAGCTCATGAGCAATTAAAATTTAATTTTATTTCACTTTCACTCAGAGGGAGTATTCACCCAATTTCTGTACTATAAGCACCTGGTACAGCTGTATGATAAGATGGGAGAGTTAAGCATAGCAAAGCAAACAAAAATTTCCTACCAAAAATTTCCTACCATAGTTACCTGCTAGAGGCAGATCTACTGTCAGCACCATTATGCAAAAAAAACTTTTTGCCTGCTTAAACTCTTTTCTGCACCTGTTTTTCTGCCACAATAGCATAGAGAGATAGAAACTTTCTTCATAAGATGCCTTTCTCCATAAATTGTAAACAAATAATGTTCACTTCCACCACAGAATAGTGTATTTTAGCTGGTTTTGTTTGTTTTGTTTGAAATTAAAAGTACAGAAAATGTTGCTTTTTGGTAAGCACAAGTCCTTCCTTTTAACTTCCATTAATATTCCACTAAAACATTGCTTTATGCATCCTTTAATCAAAAATGTTACCATGGTTTTCAAAGCACTGAAGGAGATTTTTATACTCTGTTAATAAGGACATCCTTCGACCACTGATCAGCCTTGCTGCAACTGAAATAATAATACTTATTTTAAATTTAGTTCTTACTCCTCAGAAGATACTTGCTGGTGATAAAGCATTGCAACTTACAGCGATGTTATAGTAATTTCTAATTTAAAAAACCCACCAAACAAGCACTTGGTGTCTCAAACATTGTATTTCTTCAACAAGCAGCTTTTCTTGTCCTAGCACTTTAATGCTATGTTAATGCAGTAGTGTGTTTTTCCCCATTAACAGTAAAATAAATCACCATGAACTACTTACTATGTTTTAATTGCTTATGCATGTGTTTAATTTAATTTATATCACCATTTACCTTCTCACTGAAACCACACAAAGTTTTCAAAGTTGCAGCCCCCTAATACCAGTCTGATGATCAAACTGCTTGATCAGGTTTTTATATTTAAAGGATTAAAGATAACAGCCATAATGTCCTATTAGACACAATGGCATGATTTCAAGGCTGTCCTATCAACTTCACCCTGACAGCTTTTCTATTTCCCACAGCTGCCTTGCTCACTTATTCCTTAGTGCACAGAAATAAAAGTATAAATCCAGGTAATGAAAACAGTCAAGCTGCTCATAAAATGTCATATTACTCTGAGACTGCACATCACTTCCCAAATAGTATCCTGTCAGTCACATGCTCACTCTTTAAACGACGGAAGCACTGGCCTGAAACATGCCTGGAAAAAAAAAACACTCTAAACCAAACAAACAGAAAGCCATCACCAGGAAAATTTAGAAATTTTTCCCTTAATCCCATACTTGCAAGGCATTCAATACTATTTAAAAAATAATTTTTAAAATAGCCATACACAAAATGGAGGGGAGTAAAGGTGACAAGACATCACTGTGCTCATTGTGTCAATGACAAATCAATAGCCGAGATGTGTGGGTATGGGGATACAGCTCTTTTTTTTAGTACTATGATGGATGGAGTATGTGACACTAACAAATGTCAGTGCATTCCTTCAATAGAAATTTCTGCTGTCGACAGCAGAGTTTTAAAGTGCTGGGTTTGGTTTGTCTTTTTTTTTTTTTTTAATCTTCAGAATAGTGGAGTTAACAACTTTGTAACTGCTGTTACTAATCTGTAAGCTTATGAATTATGTCCCTATTTAATATCTGTGATATTCCTGAAAAGATTTAACTCATCATACTTATTCCAAACTTGCAGATTTACTGTTGAATAGGGCCCCTAAAACATTATCTCTCCAAAAGACATAAATCTGATGACACATAAAGACACTCTGAGAACTTGCAAGATTCATGAATAATTCCTGAAAGCACTAACTGGCCAGTATAACCTACTTCATTTTTTCATTAGAGAAACATGCTCACCTTTAAGTAGGTTGGGGGAACTGTGCACCTACTGGGAAGTGAGTAAGGAACCAAAAGTTACCTCTCTGCCCCCTCACAGAGTCATCGTTTTACACCAACTGGCATGGTACAGATTTTGGCTTGCTGGTTTGTTTTAAAATTGAGCATGTTAATGAATATAAAAGAACCTCAATGTGTGGACGATTTTTTTCAACTAACCTCACACAACTGAGATTCACTTCCATAACGTACACAAGTGAAACAAAAAATAAAGACTGAAAAGAATGGAAATCATCATTTGAGAACACTGACAAGCTTCAGAGACACAACTGGAATTATGATCCTATTTTGTCCAGAATATAAATCTGCAAAAATATTCCTATGGTCACTTTTCTCTATTAAGCTCTGATGTTCCCAGGGTATATACACACACATATTACTGGAAAAATTAACACAGTTGTTTTTAACTTCAAATTTTTCTAAATTCTTGCTTATGTGATTTGCATCTTGTACAGTATTAGAATATAGACAATATAGTCTCCTTTTTATGGCAGGAAAATCTATACTTCTGTAATGTCTTTTTTTGCAGGCTTGATTTCTCGCCATTAACACTGCATTAATTAACACCTCTCACGTTTCTGCAATTAAAACCAATGCTGTTAAGCCAGTAGACTCTTCTGCAGCACAGCAGCCATGCTGGCCATCCTGGAAAATCATTGGCAAATACTCCAAATTCCACCTCAGTGCTCTGACATGACACAATTTTACTGCAGAATAAGAGGAAACAGGCCATAAAAAGCAGGCTTATGGCCGAGGCAACAAAATATGCCACTGCCATCGAAGCAAAACAACTTTAATGGTAAACTCAGTACATGGAAATTTGGTAACTATGATCCTGTGAGGCTGTAGATGTAGTCACAAGAGACACTGCATTCCGAGAGCCAGCTGCTTCTTCAGACAGAGCCAGGGAGCTCACCTTGCCAGCTAAAGAAAACAGTCACCCTACACAGTTACTCTAAGAACCAAGAAGTAATCTTAAAAATGAAGAGCTGTTACAGAAGATAGATCTGAGTATGCATCCTTCATTCATCAAATCCCAACATCCTCCTCAACTAAAGTTTTAGGAACACTAAAACACAGACCCTGAACTTACTCCCAAGGATCTTTACATGCTTAACTGCTTCTTAAAAGGCTTGTCTTCACCACAGAGCAGAAAGGATGAATAAACAAAAACACTTAAAATACATGTTACAGATGTTACAGATGTTAGAATTCTCCTCCTTTATTTTCAGATTAATTCAACATTTCCAAGTGGTGCCTATGGACTACCAAGGACGCACGAGGCATCACTTAGCAGCCATGTGAACAGAAGTATTTAAGAGTCAAGTCTCTCTGCATGCAGTACAAAGGAGACCCAAACATGAAAAATTTTTTTCCTTAAGGTCTGACTCTTATCAGGAATCCTTACAGTGGGCTTTGTACACTGTTTCAGATAGGTTTAAGATGACACTTAAATGTTCTGCAGGATTAAAAAAGAAAAGAGAAATACTCTTCTGAGAAACACATATGACTAAAATTATCATTGTGAAACGTAATTCAGCAGCCTCACAGTAGCTGAGTTGCATAAAGGTCACCAAATTATTTTATTTATGAACAGAAAAAATAGGCTTTGGCAGAAGACCTTGGCCAGTTTTTCTTCATCAACCAAACTCTATTGCTTCAACTATAAAGTACAGAGCAGTTTGTCATTCAAGCAAATACACATATACATTAAGAATATAATGGGTATATCTGATAACCTTCCAAAATATCCATATAATTACTGTTACATGAAAGAGTCCTTTCACCAGCAACTTAAAAACAAGCCCTGGGATTAAAATTTACCATTACAAACAACTTATGAAGACTTTTTTTTCTCTCTCTTTTCCCTTTTTTCTACAAATCCTGGATCTACTATAAAAACCACTGGAACCTGGACAAACCTGAGAAGTGGGCCCATGAGACTCTCATAGGTTTTAAGAAAATCAGGTGCAATGCACCTGAGCTGGCACAGCCCCTGGTATCAGCAAAGTTGGGGATGAAGATATCAAGAGCAGCTCTGCTGAGAAGGATTTGGGGTGCTGCTGCATGAGAAGCTCAACATGATCCAGCAATGTGCACTTGCAGCCCAGAAAGCCAAATCATTCTGTGATTCTATGGCTAAGCATTTTACAAATAGAGTGAGAGAGCATGGATGCACTACCAGTGGTTTCCCAATACATGAGGCAACTTACAGAAGATCAGAGGGCTAGGGCAAGGGCTTTATTTTGGACAGTATTTAAATTAAAAAAAAAAAAAAGAACAAGCTCATAGTTGGAAGAAAACCAGGTGGAAATAGGAGTAAACCATTTCCAATGCACTCTCTCTCAGTCTGCTGCAAATTAACCTAATTAGTTTAAGAATATTTTCCCCCTCAATTCAAACACCTCCCTAGATCAAAATCAAAAACATTTATTAACTGATGCTTCCAACTGTGACAGAAATTACAGTCATTTTTGTAGTAGAGATGGTGTAAAAATGCAATCTAAAAATATGATTAAAAGCTCAAAAGATGAGTAACCCAAGTTCATCTTGAAAATGGCTGTTTGGATACTGCTAAAGAAATGCATTTGGAGTTAATTAGTTTGCTTTTTATCTGTTCCTCAATTAAGAACTTCCTACTCTCCCTTAATCATGAAACAGCTATTAAATTTAACAGACCTGTCTAGATGACCTTACACAAGAAGAATAAATTAATTGAACAGATTTTCTTAAAAATATGAGAATCGTTTTATGAAAATAACAGTACTAGCAATGTTCTGATCCTTCTAGATTTTGAATCATATCAACTGAATCCCATATATAACATCTTAGATTCCTCCTGTAACTCCCGTAAAATAAGTATTTTGGAACACTGGTTATTCAGGTATTTCCTGAGAGTAGATTAATTCTTTTTACCCTTAACAAAAAACCAAACAACAAACAAAAAACCCATCAAAAAGGTGCCAACAAGTGAGAGAGCACACATGGGTAAATCATGTAGTATTTCAATCATTAACACTACATTGCAAAGAATTAGAATAATGGGAAAAACCCCTCTGGAAAATATGATTAGAACACATTTCTACATAGAAAACAAGGACTCATCCCCTCAGTGTAGTTCCTTTAAATCCTGCTGGAATCCTGTTGGATTCCTGTTGGAATATGGAGGGTTCTGTCCAAGAAAATCCCTCATGTGTCAGAGCAATTCCCTTAGTGCTTTTCCCTTCAGAAAGTCACTTCAAGTTCTGTGCTGCACTTTCTCCAAGTGTGAATATGGCAATAATGGACTAGAGAGGGCTACAAAGCTGAACAGATGTTCACAGATACCTGCTGCTTTCTGATGCATTCCAGAAACACTTCTTTTTCAAAGGGCAGACAAACCACAACAGTAATCTGCTCTGTAGTCTTCATTCACCCCACAATTAATTCACTCAACTAGCAGCTGAAATGCCCTGTTTAAACTTTAGTATCCAGGTTAAAAGAATCGATATTTTCTAAAGAAAGAGGTCATAATTTCTCAGATCTTAAAAAAAACACAAACAACCCAAACCCACACAGTGTTGTTATGCTCTAGGTTTGCGAAAACCAATGAAAATACACTATCACAAACAGAGAATCATATTGCCACTAATGCTATGAGGATGCTGCTAATGGGGAAAAAAAAGGTATGGACGTCCTAAACAAAGCCCAAAGTTACTTTACCCAACAGGTGGGCAAGCAGAATCTTAGATGCAGAAGCCTACCTCAGGAGACTCAAACTTACTGAGACATACCAGAATGGAGATGTGAGAAAATATTTTACATGTATTTAGTAAACACAACACAGGCCTTCAGATGTCCATTAGCCACCTCAACCATTTTAACATCTGCTCAGAATGAAGCTTTGTCCATCAGTGCCCTGGGGTGACTTCGTACAGGAGTAGAAAGGCTAGTTCTCACTGGTTTAATTCAGCAACAAAATTAACTTCCAAGCACACAGCTTAACAAAATCATACTTTTCACCCCAAAGAAAGAAGTCTTCTAGGGGCATCATGAACCAAATTTGATAGTGCTGTAAAATAAAATTATCTTTACATGTCCCCTAGAAGAAATGAGGCACTAAACACAGATGAGAAAGGAGCACCCTTTTAAAATTGGGGTGAAACAATACAGGAATGTGTCAAGATTTTTAATCTAGATGCTTGACCTCAAGGCTAATTGAGAGTTCCTGCTGTCTGTACTGTCAGCCCCATATTACACAGACAACAAAAATAACAATCAAAAGACAACAATGGTAAAAAGGCATGTTATCCTGACTTGCAAATTTCACCTATTAAACAACTGCCCCTGTTGATGTTGCAAGTAAAAAAACCAATAGCATTCTTTACCTCAGAAAAAAATTATTTAATGAATCTGCAAATGCAGCTGTGCCAGGCATAAGAGTTATACAGCATTTGCCCAAAGGTTACAAAAGAAGAGCTTCAATAGTTTCTTGGCTTGTTTTCAGCAGTTCAGTACTGCTGACTATCAAAATAATACCTGAAAATATATGATAAAAATGAGATGTGACTATTTTAAGAAATTCACTTTTCCAGAATCTAACTGCAGTGTGGAAGCCTGACTTTGACTCTTCCAGCACCAGCTTTCTTACCAATTCAATCCTTTTCATTCATAAAAAAAATTTTTATTATATGATTGCTTCAGTCCCTTGCACTTGATGTATCTACCACTGTAGTGTTCTGCATGCTGACATCTACTGACAAACAACATGGAAGAACTGAGTTCAGACCTTTGGATGATAACTTTTTGTAGTCAGGGCAAGACCTTAAGATAAAGAACATGTAAGTCTGACTCAGCTTTCATGGTTCAAATCATCTTGGGCAGCAGAACAGCACTGAGTAACCAATGGCTGTCTGAACTCTAAGCCAATATAACTTGTAAGAAGCATGACTGGAAGGACATTAATACTATCTCACCACCACACCATCAATAACCATCTTCATTCAAAATCCCACTAGGTAGGGTATTACTGCTATCATTTTAAACAAACACACAATGCCCTAGAGACACCTGGACTGAAGTCCCAACAGTTCTACACAATTCACCTCATTGTTTCACTGTTAGTAGAAAAAGCCCTGACCAAGTCAACAGGGAAGAACAGCTGAAGAATTTGCTTCGTTCTTGGGCGTTGCAAGAACTGGATGGAAAAAAAAGCAATCCCCCTTTTTTTTTTTAGATGGATTCAGACAGCAACAGACTGTTAATACAGGAAGTAAAGTAGGATGGCAACAAATTCACTCAAGTCTTTTTAGAGAGACCGATGCTGGAGAGACACAAGTGAGGTTGCAGGCTCCTTGAAGCCCAGCAGTACATTTTTGAAAGCAAACTTCTGGTAGAGGATTTTGTTTCCATTGCCTCACTTCTTTCTTCTTCTTCTCTCTTATCCTCTACTCCAGCAGGGTAAGAGGAAGTTTTCAAGGTGAGGTGGATGAAAGAGATGGGAATCGTAAGGGAAGCCTCCAGCAGACAGACTTGTGGGATTCTCACTCACTGCTCTCCTGCAAGGAGTGCAGGCCACCAAAAGATTGAGCTATGTTAGGATTATCACACTTCTGTGTATTATTTGTGGAAACAAGGGGGAAAGCATGTAATATATATTCAAGGACAGGTCCCTCCTCCAACCCCTTTTAAACATTTAGCATGTGAATTGCTAAAAAGCCTCTTTTGAAACCCAAGTAAAGCACTGATTGTCCTAAATAATCACCCTAAACATTCACCTTTACAGTTTCAGAAGTTGGCAAGTGTAAGAGAACACACCTAAGATAAAACATGTGGTTTCCACTCCAAAGAAAGAGAAAAGATAAATCAAGCCAAGCTGTTTCCATATTTTTCAATATGATTTAAATAACAGACCTGTTTTTTAGACTGGTACATTTCCTCCAATGCACATGCTAGTCCCTATTCCAAACTGGGGGAAGACTATTTAAAAACTGCATCCGCTACCACCCACCCCCCATTTGAAAGTTTCTTTCTTCCTTGACCCAATGCCAACACGATAATTCCACATAAAACGGGAGTGTAGGAGGGTATTATTGGCACTAAAGCATGGGAATAACCTGCGGGAGGAAAAGCATTTCTCTTAGTCCTTCCTTAAGCATAAGTTCTGCAAATAAAATAGGGGGAGTTTGGACAGAAGAAATGTCTGGTTTAGCACAAAAAGGCAGAAGATAAAGAGCTTAGATGAGAAATAAAATATGAGAGGAGTTGACAAGAGATTACTTGGAAACTGAATTCAAAGCAAGAAATTTATCCTAAGGAAAACTTAATTTTTTCCTTCCTTACCTGCAACAGAGAAATTAGAAGGCCCACAAGGATCTACAGAACATGTGTTGTATGTGCATGGTGAAGGGGAGAGAAATGTCCGGCTGCAGGAGGCATCCAGGAATGACAAATAAGGATTATTTACATTATAGTCCAACTACCTGCATCTATCACTTCAACAGACGCCATGACAAGGCTGCTCTCAGCACAACAATGCTGGGATTCTTCCTTGGCACAGACAGACCCCCACTCCATGGGGGATGCAGACATTTTTACAGAAGTCTGGAAGGAGGCTGCTAAAACCAAAGGAAGCATTTTTAGTACCTCTCAGGTTTTAGAATACCACCTGTGTATTTATACCACCCCTTCCAGTTCCAAGCATTTTCCTGGGAGGAAAGTGCCCTGCACAGAAACATGGGGAGGCTTCCTTGCCCATATGATGAGGTTTTTTCCATTTAAAGGAGCATCTGGTCTAATGTGTGTGTTTTAATTAAATGCAACCATTTGTAGCTCAGAAAAAACATATACAAAAGGCCATACTGAATCAACATTACTGCAGCCAGTGACATCTAGATTCCATAGTAAAACAATAAATACTCCACAACAGTATAGTTCTAAGATTAAAAAGGGGGGAAGCAATTTCAATGAATTATGATCTGTGGTTCCTGCAGCTATTTACAAAAGAAAAAATCCTTTGATCTTTGCTATAAAGAACAAACAATACTTCTGCTGCACTGCAAAGAAAGCCTGGATTTCTACTGAGTTGAGGCTGTATTCATTTGTTAAAAAAGGAAAAAGGTGACTGCAAGGAAACCAGTGCCATGAATCATTCCAATAATTCAGAACTATGCCACCCAGCTGCACATATCTCTTAGAGCCGTATGCAAAACATTACTGTACACAAGCAGGCAGATTAGCTCAAATAATGGTCTAGCCTAGCAAGACAGACCTCTTTTTGTTGGCTTGAATAAGCTCATACAACTTCAAATATGCAAATCTGAGCCCAGCTTAATTGTACTTGATTATAGGAGATGCTGTGCATGACAAGAGATAGTCTCGCTTCCAGTCAGGAAAAAAGTGCCAGTAACATCTATAAATCACAGTACTAATCAAATAAACATAATCCAAATATCCCTTTGAGAAAATACCAAATTAACATGCTTCCATTGGTTAATGCTTCTGTTTCCTCCTGCTTCTAAATGTTTCCCTCTGGTTATGCCACCTTCTGAACTGCCTGACCCACTGCCCAACCTCAGCCTTGCACAAGTTCCGTACTGCCTCTCTTCCACCTTGCCAGGCACAAGTGCAGTAGTTCTGCCTTGCACTACTACAAAAAAAAGCAATTGAAAGAAGAAATAAAGCTACAAAACATTCTAAAGTTGATTGTGTTTGTTGCAATTTGGTACTTCATAAGGAGGTAGCAATATAGGAATCAGAGAACACTCCCTGTTCCCTGAAAATTCAGTTCTGCCATCTTAAGTTATAAGATAGTTCAGGAAATCCAAGATGACTCAGAAAATAAAGTTAGGGGGGGAAAAAAGGGTGGAAATAACCTATCCTTTTGTTGATTTTAAAATAGTGGTGGTATAGCATTAATGATATGAGGATACAAAACCAGCAAACTTCATAGGGTGAACTATCTTTTAAAAAATAAATTAATACCAGCTGATATAGTTGGGAGCAACAGAAAAGCTTCCAACAGCCTGAGAATTTTTTTAACAGTAGCAATTTGTCTAATAAAAGACATTTCTCTGCATACAGACTGTCTCTACAAACTCTGAAGTCATCTTTACCCAGAGAGTCTTTCAAAATGGCACAAGGCACATGGTCAGGACCAGGATGAAGCTAATTTAACACCAGTGCTACAAACATGAACTTCCCTGGCTTTGACTGACTTTCCCCCATTCTGCATCCAAGATTCTCTTCCTGTAGAAATGAAGGAAAATTGTGGGACTACTGCATGCATTTTCTACAGTGATCTATAACTCCACAGTGGCATTTAGCTGAGGTTTTCAGACATCTGTGACCAAACTGAGAACTATTGCTTTGACCTGCATATTTGACATTTGATAGATGACTCAATGAACTTCCTCTTCCATGACACTGCGTTTGGGAAAACAATGAGTTCTAATATTCTCTGCATGAGGTTTATGAAAGGCCAGTGAACTACCTTGGGCTTTTCTGAGGCAGCAGATGTCCAGCTACTCATTAAAACATACAACAGTTAAACTTGGACAAAAAGGTACAGAAGAGGAAAACAGACTTTCATGAAGTTGTATCTCAAAAGACAAAGACCCCATGCAATATCTGTAAATGTACTATCTCATTCAAGAGTCTTTCCAGATAAAGCAAGATTTTAATTTATATTAATTCTAACCCAAAATTTCTCTCATTCTGATGTAGAAATAAAATCAATAATTTACTGTGCATCCACAAAACAGCTTTATCTTTAATTTGACCTTGCAAATATAAAACCAGAACATTTTAACCTTGTGTACTACAGCTAACTGGAAGCGAATTTTACTTCAGAAGATACAAATTTAAATAGATTAATTGCCTCATCAAGCAAGAATAAATATAAAAAAACCCCACAAAATAAAATTAGTACTGAGATTCATCTATAAAACCAAATGTACAAAGTTGAAGGCTGTGAAAAAAATACTATAAACATTTGAAAATCACTGGTATGGCTTAAAGTCAATGAAATACAAGCAGGAAGCTCCCCTTTAGCTATCTAAGAGCAGCATGCCAGGGCAGTGTTAACTCTTCTCTTCTGCCTTGAGAGGTTTGGTGCATGTAAACATGGAAATGATTTGAAACAACTCAAATATGACTGTAAAAAACAGGTAGACGATGATTCAAACCTTCTTGGGATTTAGGATTAGGCAGAAGCAGCCAACTAATTACACATTCTGTTTGTTTTAGCTGAGGGAACAATGAAGGTTTTACAGTTGCTACATTCATCACACATTTTTCACTGTTATATGGTAAACAAAATTTATGTCTTTCCTCCAAGTGAAGCAGACAGTGAGTCTGGTAGAAATGTTTTTTCTTTCCTTATGCATTTGTTTCTTCACTTGCTGTTTTTCTCATATATAAGTCTCCTGAGGTATATCTGAAGGCACTTTCACCTTGGTATTCATAAACAGTGTTTATATGAGGCACACCATTTATAAGGGCATTTCCTCATTCCCATCACTTTTTGAGGAGAGGGGCCATTGAATAATTTTTTTTTATTTAAATGTTTAACTGACTGCATTTGCAACATTATTCCTTTCATCATTAGAACTTTTTTCTAGGTTTCCTGTACCTGGAATATTTCAGTGAGAGCAGAGAGAGCATATAACATACATAGGCACAAGTTCTACTCTGCAGAATACTTTAAAGGAAAAACTTTAAAGTAAAAGAAAGCAATACCCTTCTGTGGTTTTTTAGAACAGGAGATCCAATTGTATTCAAGGAGCAATTTTTTCTGGACCCCAGAGGGAAACTTCTCCATGGTCAGGACGTGTGCAGCATGCTGTGAAAAAACAGCTGAGCTCTGCCCCACAGTGCATGACTGTGGGGCTCTCATCATCTGAAGGGTCAAAAGATTTACTCATTATGTCTATCCCTCTTTTAATTCCATTTTATAAAAATAACTATTTTTCCCAGCTAATCACTGTCAGACCTTCTTATGGATATCCAGAAAGAGCCCTGCACCATCTCCACATCTCTCTCACCCTCCCTGCACCACTGAGAACAGCACCTATTGTAGATTCACCTAGTGTACAGCATGCAGAGCAAGAAAATCACATCTGGGAAGACATCTTATCCTTCAAAACAATCTGCTCCCTCACCATTTCCTGTATTAAATTCTTACAATATTTTTATATTTACAAAAAAAAAATAAAGGATTTCTTTCACTTGTGTAAGAAAAACAATGATACCAAACAGACATTTTCAGGATGAAAATATACTCACAAAATTTCCAGAAAAAAAATTCTAAGTAACTGATATAAGTCATGTAGATAATTATGCTGCAATTTCTAATTTCATAAGATAGCTTGTGTTCCATTTTTAAGATATAGTTTGCTGTCATTTGGTCCATAAATCCAAGCAATTGGGATTCATGGCTTCACACACCGCTCTCATTATGCGTGCTCACTGCAAATGCTTGCAGTGTGGATATCACTTTCTTAAAACAGAGTGTTTGAAAATAATTTAGTCTTTTACATGAGGTCACCTTTTCTCAAGGCACAGCATAATTTTTAATTAATGCTGGAGATCCTGTATCTCTGAAAGATTATGATTATGCAGACTTTATAAAAACACTTAAATTAAAAAATGAAGCAGGTGCTTCAAGTTTCTGCAGAGACATGTGCAGATCTTTGGTTACAATTTTTAAGTGCCTATTCATTAGGCCCCTTGTAGGACAAAGCTGTGCATGGAGCCAGCTGGCTTTCAGGTACTTCTGCTGCTGTCCAATTTAACTGTGCAAGTGGTGCAGAATAATAATTCACAGGCTGAGATCACAAGTACAGTTACACCTTAACACAACTAAAGATGATGAAAATGTTTGATAGTGGAAAAAGCAGAAGACAGTCACATAAACATTATTTCACTAAGAATTCTGGAAAAAAAAACCATCCTCCCTATATCAATCTCGTTTATATGGAAGAAAATGGGAAGGCTGCATTTGAAAAATTATCCAGCAATTTCAAATCTCACCATGCTGAAATTAAAATTAAAAAATTACCTAAAACACACTGCTCACAACATATCACCAGCTAAGAGTTTAAAATACAAAATCAAACAGAAATCCACCTTAATCCCTCCCCCTACCCTGACCATTAGAATACCTTTAAAGTCTTCTGGAGTAAAGTAATTACTTGATTGTGGATACAAATTATTGTGATTGTTAAAAAGATCTGTTGTTATATAGCGTGTTTGTATACAGACTTGCATTTGTGGCTTAGCACAGCAAAAGCAGCAATAAATCTGCAATATTTATATACACACAGTTAGGTGTAAGCCCAAATTTACACCCCCAGAGAAAAGGGATATCACTCCTAACAAGGCCTCACTTGGAATTGATCCAGCTTTTGAACTGTAGATTAAATACTATTTTTATTTTCTTGGGAAAATAAGGTAAAATTTATCATATTCAGGCAAGAACAGAATGGCAGAGTTCACAAGACAGATGGTGCCTGAGTACTACAGCAGTTGTCACTTTGTTGTTCACTGCTGAGGAAATACAGCAGAACAATAACTTTGGACTGGTATTTGACTTAGACACATAAATACATGTCAGCCAATTTTTCTCCATACACTCATACATCCTCACATGCCTGTTATTTTTCCTATGAGATGCAAATTCCTTTTGCCCCACACAAATAAGCTGCTAGCAATTTTTGATTCTGGATGATTTATAGGCTTTAGCTTAGAATCAAAAGCTATCTTACCTTCCAGAATAAAATATGCTGATACCTCATTTCAAGTATATCTGTGGAACTGGGGTTTTAAAAGACTGTGAAAGAGGAGACTGTTCCTGAAAAAACCCAACTGCCACAACAATACACAAAAGATACTGTCAATTAACTTTGTCCTCTCATTGGCTCTGTGTTTTTCTTTTTGTGAAATTATGTTCTCAGAATCAGGTAAAGGGAAAAAAGAATACAAAACCAAGGCCCAGCAGAGCTCTTTCTAAAGATAGTTTGGAGAGCATTCTCCACAGAAATGACGCATATCTATGTGAGACATGGCATATTATCTACCACTAAAGACAAAATAGCTTTCTTGGCAATTACATTATCCTATTTCAATATGAATAACTGCATTACTTTGATTTAGATGTGAGGCATTACAAAGGTTTTACAGTAAGTAGTTCCACTTTCCATACTTCCCCAAAGTGTTTTGACGTACAGACCCAATTTCTTACCAGACACACTGAGCTTGCACAGAGTGCACAGTTGCCAACCATTTCTCCTATGCTACACACCCTCAGGATCTAATCCATACAGAGCTTCCCCCTCCTTAAAACTATGCACATCCCAAGAAAAGGAAGTACTCAAAGACAGTATTTATAAAGGAGTTGGTTAAAAAGCACCAAAAGCCTGACGTTTCAAGGAAAAGAGAATCCTTTGTAATAAATTATAAAATTTTGCATGTATACTTTCCCAGATTATTATATCAAATTCATTAAAATGCTGTAGATCTTTAAATACAAAAATACAGAAAATTTAAAAATAAGTACCAATGGTATCTGTTTGCCAAATCCAAACATCCTAAAATAAATTTAAATTAGCGTCTGATACAAAATTGCTAATAAGCAGAGCAAGAGCAAAACCAGATATAGTATATTAAATACTCCTGGAAAGGAGTTCACTAAAAGTCATCCCATTTGCTGATTTGTTACTGGAAAGCTTTATAGAGAATGGAGTATACATATAGAAGCAGGTAAAACTTAACAGATTTTAGAGTATTTACTTACTCCTTACATTTCTTTCAACACAGGGAGTGACAATAAAACTAAGAAAGAAACATAACAAAAATTCAACCGAAAAAAATAACCAAAATTCAAATTCCTCCATCCTCCCTATTGAAACAAAAAGCACAGTGGCCATAAGAGCACAGGCAGCATCACTACAGGATCATATGGCCTATTCCTACAGAATTAATTGACTGCACTGACTTCAGGAAGCTAATTCATTAAACCTGCATGGACGAAGATAAGATTGACTGGAGCTGTTCAGCTGAAAAGGCAGGCCTTGCATTTCAGAAAATATGGTAATACAATGTTTCTGCATATTGAGCTGCTTACTGAAAGCTGAAAACACCACTAATCTGTATGACAAGTTGTTGTGTGCTGCTTTCCTAAGGTGGCATATACAAACTTGGAAGGAGATGAAAGGAGATCTACCATAAAAATGTTTCACTTGTTAGGGATTTCTATCAACCATCCTGCAGGCCCTGATCTTTGACACTACACCCCAGTGTTTCAATGACAATAGCAATGTTTTTTTCCATTCTCAGGAAGACATTGCCATATTTATTTTACTCTTCCCTCCCTGTTTCGAAGTATAATGCAGAACATCTCATATTGTGTAACACAGAATATCTTGCCCATATCTAAAAAAGCTCAGAGGAACCTTTTCAGAATGCTGCTATGAGTAATTGTCCTTTTGCAGACCTTTGCTATCAAGAGTGTGTTGGGTGGCTCCAGCTTCCACAAGTATGGTGTGCTGCTGTGCTGTGTGTGCATGGTGATGTGCTCTGTGTATGTGTGCTGTGTTTGTACAGGGATGCTGCTATTCCAAGCTGGAAGATGGGTAATGAGAACACCAGGGAGCTGTATACATAGTGAAGGCCTCTTCTGAGCTTGAGGATCCAGGCTTTTATGAACAGCTCAGGAGAAGATCCTGACTATGCCTGTTGGCAAGATTTTAACTTTTTACTTCCATAATGTCTCTGAGGTGAATATTAATTACAATGATTCAGGCAAAATAAGGTGGGAGTTCTGTATCTGGGAGGCCACAGCAAAATTTCTCAAGATCACTTGCTGATTTATTAAAGAACTGTAACAACACTGGGCACAGTTTGGTCAGAAGTGTGGCCATGAAGACTTTTTAACATACACCTTGTCAAGGGAATGAAGATGATGCTTTTGTAATAATGATTAAGCAGGTTTTCTTTATCCTAATTTTCAGCATCCATACTTAATTTAACACAGATTAATGGTGAATTATGGTTCTCTCAACCCCATATGTGTATTCTAAAAAGCTGTGAGACTGTAAAAAACTGCCTGACTTGTTTTTAAAATAAATGTACATGAATACATGAACGCGTTAGAGGGAGACAACAGAAAAAGTAGAGTTTTGAAGAAAAATGGAAATGAGCAAATGTGAGACAGGGTGCTCTCAGCATCTGCATAGTGCTAGACCTTAGAAAGCTTTATATCTTTTTTAAATACAGTGATTGAATTTTCTAAAATCTTCCTCAAAAACTGTTTCTTACTATAGCATATCAAACAACATTCTAACATGCTGTTAGCTTGAACCCTAAGAACAGTTTTAAATTAAGAGAATTCATGCCAGATATCTCAAAAGAAACCTTGTCTGCTCTACAGAGACACATCATCAAGCCTGGCAGAAATAAAATTAGAATGGGAAATTTTGCTTTAGTTGGTGCTATGGATGAATGTTGCTCCACCTTCCTGCTAAATTATATATGGAATTCTTTCATACCTGAAGATATTATTTTCTCATGGAAAGCAAATAAAAAAGTGTGTGTGTGTGTATAGATAAGATACCAGAGTACCTGCAAGCTCTGTGAATAACATTACAAGGGGAACAATGAGAGAAAATGGGACTAAAACATTAAAACATGAAACAAAACCCCCCACAATAATTCAATTCATAGCTGTGAATGAAAAATTGGGGGCTGCAATACTTACACAGCATTTAACTGGAGGGGAAGAGAGGTACACCTCAGAAAAACCCCCCAGTGGGACTAGCAAATGTTGGATTTAGGGACAGAGCAACTGCACTCATTTGATTTCTTATTAAGAGTATAAAACACTGCTGTCCATCCACCATTTCATGGAGTGTTAGATCCTAGGTGCAAACAATTCAGGGCAGGTTCTCATCCTGTGGTCTTTGAAACTTTAAAGGGTGAAGATGAAGCCGATTCTGAAAGCTAACAACTAGTTCATTTCTTCAGTGTCATAGATAATATAACACAGGCCAAATCTCCCCTTTAAGTTAAATTGTAAACTATGACAGAATGAAAGCAACCTAATGAGAAAGTGCACAGATAATTGCTTTACTTGTAAATTAGAAAACCGACTAAAATCTGGAACACTGAAGAACTGCATGTTGGCTGTTTAGTTCCATATTGGGAGATTTAATTTTGCTAATCCACCAACACAATACCCTAAAAATGCTATTGTTAAACTCTCTCAGAAGTTTACAAATATGGCCAATTACCGCCTTTGACATATTGCATCTATAATTCAGGTTACTATTTTTTTCCTTAGAGTGTAAATTTAAATATAAGCATTTTAAGATGTTCTCCACCTACAGAATTTAAAACCTGATGATATTCTGTTCCAGAGCATGGTGCTAATAACACCAAAAGTGCAGGTTCAATCCCCCATACAGGCCGTTCACTTAAGAGTTGAACTCTATGGTCCTTGAGGGTCCCTTCCAACTGAGAATATTATGTGATTCTTGGAGCTCATGCTATGTTTATAAAGAAACAAGGAACTGCAGTGTATCAGAAAAGTAGCAGAAAAAAATTGTAAGACTTACTTAAAACATCTGAGATGCAACTCTGACACTTTAGACAAGTCCATTGTTCTTAATCCAACATAATAGCAAAAAAAAACAAACCACCTTAAGGCAGTGACTCAGTGACTATAAACAGATGATAGAAAGTAAAATGAAATACAATTAAAACTAAGAGTAAAATCAAAATATGGGCATTCATAAATAGAGATTTATTTAGAGACCTATGTAACTCAATCTGCATGAGAGGCTTGTTGCACTCTTTTGTATGACTGGAACTTATAGGAATTAAATACACAAACACATACAGTCATGCACTTTTCAACATACATCATTAAAAAAATCCTGTCGAAATTTTCATCATTCAGAATATGATTAATGCAGCCTATCAGAAGCCAGATGGTGCAAAACCAGAGCCATCAATCAAAATGAAAAGACCACTGTGTGCTATCCCGAGCGATGTGCTCTCAAATGGAATTTCTGGTCACAGATCCTAACGCACGATGTGCTGTGCCACAAACATCATGGCACTGCCCCTGAGGAACAACCACAAACACAGCAGGCTTTGTTAGGCAAAAAAAAAATTGTAGAATTAGTATTTGCTGCTGTAGACTCTGACTGGGAAAGGCTCTGCAAGCCAAATATATGTACTTTAAATAAAAAATTAAAAGCGATGCCTTTAATGAGTTTAATGTTTGCACTGATGACAGTACCTGTCAAACTGTGCACTTGCCATTTGATTTAATATGGGATTGTGCCATACATAAACAAAGCAGCTGCCACTGTCTGTCTGACACGTGAATTGGTATTTAATATCTGTTCCCACACAGGACTTACAAATGGTTCACTTTTTTAGCTTTCTATTACACATTTCCTGCAAATGTTATACAGAAAACAAGGTTGGGTTTGCAATGGGAAACAGTGACGGCTTTCCTCTTGTAAGATTTTTTACCAAGCAGGCCTAGTACTTAAAAAAATCAGCAAAAATAAAAGGCATGAAGAAGCATAATCCACCATACCATACACAAACTTCATAAATGATGCTATCAATATTAAAGGAGAAACACAAATGAGCAGCAGTAATAACATATAGGTGTTTTTACCTGGCACTAGCAAGGCAGTATGAAATAAAGGAGTTGTTAGCATGACTGCTTGTATTTGCAGCATGAAGTGTTTCATCACAACACTTCTCTCATGTGTGTTATGTAAGAGAATATATCAAATTTTATACAAATACAGTTTGTAAAAAAAAAAAAAAAATCTCAAATTCTATTTTAAAAACCTGCATAAACTACCTGCATATCCATCTCTTTTTCTATAAAGCTTGGAGACTAGGTATGACTGTCATGACTGCATGAGAAAAAGGTGGAAGAAAAATTAAACATGACCTAGAGGAGCATTTATATAAACTAAATGTCATCTTTCAAGATGAACTTCTTACTTGCTTTTGTAGTATTACAAAATTCCACATATATCAAGAAGAAACTGTAATGACTTTGTTCCTTTAAGGAGATATAACCACTCCACCCCCTCATTTTTATTCTGATGATCATGAGATACCAAACCTTAAATTCATCATTAGCCCCTTATACAACCACTTTACACTTCACATAATGCAAATCAAAGAGAGGCAGTTTCTATAATCACAAAAAGAATGTGCAGTGTCTTGGAAAGATGTTTTTTTGGATGCTGGAATCTCATACAAATTTGAACTTGAAAGAAAATTCTAGAGAAGACGGCACTATACAAGCCTCTCATACTGGAGCCTGTCCCTCAAAAAATGCATGGAGGAATATATAGTTGCTTTTATCCCTCTTTGGATGCGTACAGTTTTTTGGATGAAAAGTCTCCTATGTTCTTAAAATACCAGAAGAAAAAAGTCTATAAGGAAATTAAGATGTTGTATTAAAAGAATGAAAAAGGCTTTGTTAAGGTACACTTATAATAAGATCCAGGTTTGTACCTCTCTTCCTATTGACACCACCACTCCTTCTTTCTGATGCACTAAAGCTCAAGTAAAGCTGAAATTGAATTGTGTATTTAAGATGCTTCTTTCACCTTGAACTGGAACCCAAACCTCAATGGCAAGTTCACACTGCAGGCTGAACTCAAAGTCTACTGACTCAGAGTCTGGGATATTTAACTTAATGTTGCCAATTTTGCTGTAAACATGTATACAGTGTGTATGAAGAAAGAGCACAAGAAGCCACAAGGATGCTTGTCTAATTACATCTAAATACATCTCTGTCCCCATAGATCATAAGAGTTTCCCTCCAACACAGGCACACTGAGTGCAAAACCACTGACAGCATGTTTGAGAGAACCCTGAATTTCACACACAGCTAGGACAATCACCTAGATTATGCAGGGAAAATCCATGTGGTTTGCTGGCAGATGCTGAGACTTCTCCTCCAGCTGCCCTTCAAAGCTGAGCTCTTCAGCTCACACTGACAGTGGCCAAACTGCACCACATGGAGAGACAGCAGGAGAATTAGTTTCCTGTGTAGAGCAATCTAATGCCCAAATTATATCTATTGTTTTACATGGCCACTTTACTGAGACTTCTCTTTTCAACTATATAACTAACCTCTCTTCATGCTTTTAAGTAAAATATAGTGCAGAGAGGAAATTATAACAAAATAAAAACTAATGGACCGTCTCTAGTTCCAGGAGTTTAAATGACAGCAGAAGATGGAATAAGTAGCCAACGCTGATTTATTCCAAATGGGGAAAAATGTGATCCTGTTCTTGTATGATTTATGCAAAATATACCAGATTGTTTCTGGATGATACTTGGAATTAATCTCAAATCAAAGGTTTTGTTAATTATGGGGTTTCATGCATATGTGTATGTGCATATACGCAAGTCTGTGCAGAAGATTATACCTTATTATCAGACAAAAAGCCAAAAAATCCACATCTCCTTCACAACTTTATGTCAAAGGGTCAATAAAACACAATTTTAAACTGGAATAAGGAAGAAGAAAATTAAATGGAATATCCTCACTCCAGGGAAGAAAGTAAAAATCTTACCCAAGATTTGGGGTACCAGACGACTACTCAAAATATTCTAGTAATAAAAGTATTGATGCCTACTTGATTAACAACTAAAATTTTAAACAGTATGTCAAATTAATTACAGTACACAGTTTTCCAGTGAGAAGATGGGGATCAAAACATAAAGACAGTTATCAAATCTACTAGTGAAGTTCCCAAAACTTCTGTCTCTTGGTAAGTGCTTAGATAAAAGCAGGTGAGTCCAAGATCTTGGTCATATGAATACTTATATCAATAGCAAAGTTTGAATAATGGGGAGCTGTACCACCCCCTCTGTGGATGGGTTTCCACAGCACTGTGCTCATGCACTGCTACACTTGATGCACTGATGCCTTCCTTTCCCACAGCCACTTTAATGCCATGGCAAAGTACAGCTAAGTGGCTCCATAAAGAGGAAAATAATCAAGAAAAACAGAAGGGCAGGTGAACAAAATAGAGCGAGAATGCAATGTTAGTACCTGAAGAAGATATTAAAGAAAGAACACTTAGATAGAAGGAAAATGAAAGAAAGAAGGTACATAAAGAAAAAACTCTTTTATTTTTGGAGGGGAGAAAAGACAATAGAATAAAGAAAGCGGAAGCGGTTGGAAATGGGAAAAGATGGGAGACAACTAGGAAAGCCAATCCACTACAAACTGCAAAGCCAGAGAGGTAGAGGTCAAATGTGGTCTTAAGGAATAGAGAAGGAAAGATACATGAACTTGAAATGCCCATCACATTTTGAAATGCCCAGCACTCTATCACATTTTGATGTGATTTTGATGCTAACACAAGATTGAGGGGAGCTTTAAAAAACTGTAGCAGGGACAAGCCTGTTTATTTTTTGTAATGCCAAGATTTTCTAGCAACTAATTTGAAAAACCCAAAAACTTTTCTGTTTTATATTTTTCGTCTCAGCATCAGATCAATCAATGATGGACAAGGTACATAAATGATACAAGACATGGAGCAAAAGGTAATGTCTTTCTCCAGAAAATATCAAGCGGATTAATGTGCATCAAAGAACTTGTTTCCCTTAAGTTGATATGGCATGTCTTTAATGTCACTGTAAAACTTGTCTCATTTTATGTTTCAGTATTTTTTTGGAGTAGAATATCCTTATTTCAGGCAATCTACTATACCAGGTAGCATCTGCAAGCTGCACAAAGGAAAAAACTGTGAAGTAAATAACCACTATTTTCATAACTGTTTAACTGGAACAGTGTATACATGGTTTTACATGAGGTGAGGGATATATGTGGATTTCATGAGTTCATTTATTAAAACTGTTCTCAGGATCACTAATGAAGGTACATCAGTAATACACTGGTACCTGTGAAACCTTGTTCAACACCTAAGCACATACATCAACACATAGCCCAGGTACACCTCTGTGTATAGATGCAAACATGATTTAACAGATTATTGTTAAACACTTTTTTGAAAGGCCACTTAAACAAGACAGAAAAAAACACCTTTCTATCCTTAAACAGGAAAAGCCTCTGTTCTGGAATAGAGATAACAATCCCAAAACATTCAGTTAGCATCAGACAAGGTTAGATGCTTTAAACATCCAACTACAACAAAAGTTACTAGCATTAAATATGGATTTAACCACAATTTTAATCATATCTACTAATAATATATATACTTGTCTGTATTTTGTCTAAAACAAAACCAACCAAGAAAGCATTGGTTTTAGAGCAACAAATTGAGGAATTGGATTCTTTGTTTCTCAATTTTCTGGATGCAATATGCACTTCAAATAAGACTGCAATTCTTTAATCACAACACTTCAGCTACAGAATTGAGACAGCAAATATGTATTTTTCTAACAGCACATACAACGGAGTGCTTGCCTTGTTTCTTTGCCTATTCTCTACAAACCCTGAAACAATTCCTGGTGTATGAACAGCCCTTTCTAAACTATCTCTGTATTAGCTTGCTCTGTGTTACAGATGGCACAAACTTCAGTGTGGCTTAGAGTTAAGTCAAGAATAAGCAGGAGCTTTTGAGGCAATTAGATTTTCTTCACTATCATCAAGTAATGTTCAAGTGGGCCATTAGCACGAGGCCACTGCATGGCCACATGCAATTTCCAAATAGAAATTGCTTTTCTCTTTCAGTAGTCTTCTTTGAAGCCTCACATCATATCAAGAGCACAAAACAGCTTTATGTAACCTCCTCCAAACAGCAGCTCTGAACATGAGAGAAGAGAACAGAGAAGAATGGATGTAGGTTACAATAAGAGTATTTCCATAAAAAGCGGTCATATCTGACATCTGAGATTTTAAATTAAACCCAAAATCTATTCCAAGGCAGGAGATAGCAAAAGGCTCTGGCCCTTTTCAGCAATAACCTAAAAAACCTTTTCATCTTACAAAACAACAATTCAGAGCACCTCCTTTAGAAAATTCAGATCATGGCTTATATCACAGGCATTGCAACCTCACAGTTGCCTTACAATTTAGTACAATGCTGTTCCTGGAATAAATGAAAAGCAGGTTAAAAGGATTTTTGTTATTTTCTAGCATCATATACCCAAGTAATTACCAAAAAAATCTGAAGGCTGACAGAGTACCACAAACCTGCTTTCTTTTTTTCTGGCTCAAAAGTAAAACCTACACATTCACAGTACTTCCACCATGCACCTTACAAAACACAGTTAATAACTGAGAAATATTACTGCCCTTATGAAAAACAATAAAAATCGCTTGTGGTTTTCAGCAGTTCTGTAATTTCCCATTTCCAGCCTCCAAAATCATCCAAATTTGGTTTACATGCTACCTGCCATGCTTCACATGTAAAACATACCACTTCCTAATGCCAGTAGCTTTTCAAGATGACAGCAGCAAACACATAAGATGTCAAAGTCTGAGAGATCTGGAATTATGAACATGGAAGTATGTTAATCTCACCTGCCACATGTTTAGTGTTGCAACTACATTTTAGTCCTACATCAGCTACTCTCACAGCAACACTTCCAACTCTACAGGTGTCCATCATGTCAATTTAAATGTCCCCTTATGAAACACATTGTCCCACAGTGCAGACACATCTTCAGAAAGATAGTTTTAGGACCTAATTAACAAGAGTAGTGTGGTGATGTCTGCCATTAGAAAGTTAGCCAACATCAAGCATTTTAGTTAGAGTGGTTTCATTCACTAGCTATCAGAATTTCTTCTTTTGTTCAAATTGGCTAATTTGTGAAGGAGTCCTGGTACATGGGAGAAAAATGAAACAAAGCAGCTTATCAGTAGGAAAACTGGTCCCAACTTAAGTGATTGACTTCCCATCTCCCCCTGTTTCTGCTGTTGAGCTGAAGAGTCCTCGTCTTGGTGAAGACAGTTTTGCTGGTTCTCAGTGCCACCACCACACCCCCCATTCCCCTGCCACAGCCTATTGTTCCCAGAGGCCACCAGAACGGCACAGAGGAGGAAGGAATACAGGACTTAACCGGTTTTTTTAATCAGCAGCCAGCTGACTCCAAACCCTCACCCTTCACCTGGCACTTTACACTTGCTTTCCAATATTTTATGTTTCACACAGGTGCCCATGATAATTCCTAAACAATGCCACAGCCTTGGGCATTGCTATGATTAATATGCTGTGTTATTGTCAACGAAAATCACTTGGAGCATACAGAAATGCCTCCTAAGGCAGTGCCAAAAGACATCTCACCTGTTTCATAGTGGTCCCTGCCTGCTTCACTGTGAAAATAGTTTCACCCCCTCATTACTTACAGCCTCTTTCAATGTTAATTTTCAAAAATTTCTGACATAAAATGTCCAGGAGAGCTGAAGAATTCAGCAGAAGAAACCTCACTTTAAGGAAACTGACACTAGATTATTTATTTTCCATTAAGCATAGGGTATGTGTACTATTGAAATAATTGTTTGAAAACATCATAGGTCTCTAAATGGCAGCAGCCATTAGTACCTTAAGCATACCTTGTTATAATCTTGTTAATAATGTTCTTTGAGTGAGTTATGGACATCTCTACCCTTATCAAAGACAACAGGACATAACTCCCTGCTCTACAAAATTGCTTATGAGGCCAAGAGCTGACAAAAAAAACAAACCAAAACAAAACAAACAAACAAAAAAACCCAAACAAGAAAATATTTTTTGTAACTTAATTGTGGATCTCAATACAATGGTCCATATAACTTGCCAAACACACAGGCATTGTCTAGGGGATAGGGGATTTTGCTCTTTTGAGTGTTTTAGCATTTCCAGAACACATTAATAAAGAACATTAGAAGCATGAAGTTTAAAGATCATACAATTATTTTAGCAGAATTGCATCAATTACAGCACATTTTGAAATAGCAACTAATTTTTTTAATCCTGAGCACACCTTCAGTTTGGGAGAAAATCTCTCAAAAAACTCTCCAAATCACATAAGTGTTGACTATATTTCTTACTAGGCTGGACGCAGTATATGCTAAAGTAAATCTCTAAAGCTATAAGACATGACCTTATTTTTTCATATATCATGCCCTGTTGTACAGCAAGAGATTCAGGCTGCAAAGGGCAGAAGCAAAGAGGGAGCTGAGTTTTAAGCACAACTCTCAGGGGATTTCTCATTGTAACAGCCCCGTGCTGCCAGAGGCGTGGATGGACATGCCCTAAAGTATCCCCAGGTATCCTCCCAAGAAAGCAAAGCAGCAAAATATGTTGTAGTTCTGATATACTGTGCTTACAATATGTAAAAACGTTCTTCTGCAGAGCAAAAATTGAGAATTATAGTTTTAAACAACAACTCCAGGGCTAGACTGAATACTTAAACTCATCTGACAAAAAGAAGAAAAGGAACTAGGGCTCTGCACTTCTGAATTTGGCCATTAGATGCACACTGGATCCTCAAACTCCTATTGAGCTTAAAAAACCTGTTGTTTTGACCAGGTAAGCTATTAAAACAACTGCTTTACCAGCTTTAAAAAAACCTGGCTCACAAATTATAAAGAGCAAAGGTCATTTCAGAGACCTCCAATTCCATTATTTCTGAGCTAAACATCGACTTCAGACAGAATAAAATTCTTACTGTGTGAAAAATGAAACCTCACAGTGTACACACAAAAAACATTCAGCAGAAATTACTTGTGTGCAAACATAATCTTTCATTAAATGAGCTTGCAGGAAACTGGCCAGAATATAGCATCTCAATTATCTACTTTTACATTTTAAAACACTAAAGCTGTTGTTGATACAGCTTTATGAGGATGTCAACTTTATAATTTTTTTCTGATGGTCCTAGAAAAAGATTAACTGTATATAAAACTGGAAGTGCTGTTCTATGGCTAACTAGAGAAAAATTACACAGCAATCAGAACTTGACTCTCAAGAAAGCCAGACCATACATATTTTTTACTCTACATAAACATGAAAAAGCAAGTATTTCAGAACAAGGAATGGCTTCATCTACAAACAGTGCTATGTATTTTTACACAGGCTAACTGAAAGAAGTTTGAATAAATGGCTATCACCCACCTGGAATAAGATATTGCTCAGCATTTCCTGAGTAATTATTTAGTTCTGAAAAGAATGAATTTTAGAAGATACTTATTTTAAGAACAACAAAAGAAAAAACTGAGAAAAGGCAGTTCTTTGTATGTGAAAAATTCAATATATTTGAATTGACATGAAAAATTCAATATATTTGGTAGGCATTCAAGAATGATGCTAAAATGAGCTTCGTCTGTAACACAGTATCTGAAAGACCCACAGGTTCTGTAGTCAGAGGCTCTGTACAGCATTTCAGTAACACCAGGTTAGAGAGAGCAGGATCAAATCTGCCTGGATAGGAGAAGTATATAATGGACAATTTTTGAGATTTGCTGTTGAATGGTTTCCTCTGAACAATGAGAAGGGCAACTAGACGGTAATTTATACTTGTTTAGGAATTAAAGATTATTGGAGCTCAGCTAATTCTCCCCTGATACCAGCAGAGTATCTCCTGCTTTTCCATTCCTTCTGCAGGAGGAATTTGAAAAATCTGCCTCCTCTGCTGCTGAATTAAGGCCTCATTGCATATAAGATAAAACTCAGCACCTGAAAGTGGAAGGGAAAGTAAATCCTTGCTTCCACCTCTACAAAAGCACTGGGTTTTCATCTGGGAATGAAGAACCACGAGCATTTAAATGTCTTTCAGGATGCTCTAAGTTACACTGGATTGGCAAATATATATTGAGGGAACATTTTCAGGGGAACAGTCACTGCTTCTAAGAGCTATTGGCCTCCAGACCATGTATAAATAGTAACAAGGTTAGTAAGGTTAGTGGAGCTACTTCATCAAAACATCACTTTCTGGTTTAGTGCATGAAATGCGAGCATGGAAGAAAGAACACTTTCTGATTTTCTGATTAATTTTTCTCCTTACTATGAGATATCCCATCCTAAAAAGATGAAGTACTGTCGAATCTTTGTAGCAAGTCCTGTTTCAGCCACTGTAGTTAATGAGATTTTCACATCTGTTTTAACTACTACTACTAAACACCAACTTACCCTTAAGTTTTTCTTCTATCTATTTTAAAATTCTCAGAGAAAAATCATTTAATCAACAAAGAAATAGGTCTGGAAGCCACTAGATCCAATCACTCATGCCATGATCCTGCATCACCAACTCTTTCACAAAGTCATTGTGAAATCTTTTTACACTTCCTGAAAATAATCTACAAATTAGCAACCAACATGTGCCCCTGCCCTGCCCTCAAATCCTCTGGCCATGTTAATCAAACAAAACATAACTGGAGCAAACACACCTCCACTGGAAATAACTGTATTCCTAACTAACATTAGATTTAATACAAAAGTTAAAATCCCTCCCCCAAGACTGCAACACTTGTGAAATTGGAAGCTGAGGTGGAAATTAAAAGCACAGAGCAAGAAATCTGCAGTCAACTTGCTGCAGCCTACAAATAGGGAGTAGTCGGGAGAAGGAAAACCTTCACTGTCAAATGGAAAGGCCATAACTTTAATACATAAACTTTCACTTGTCCTTTCCCCTGCACTTGTACTCTCAGATATATATACAGAATATGCTTGGAAGCAACAAAAGAGTGGGGTACAAAAATGACCCATCAAACAATTATACTACTTTTAATAATATATTAAAGGTCCTAAAACAAAGATCAAAAGCAAATATATTTAAGCATTTATATTCCATTGCACATTGTGTGATGACTAATTTGTAAAGAGTGCAGAAGTCCTCACAACTGCAGCCAAAATCATTTGAGAATACTTTGATATAATGCCACAAAGGATATGAGCAGGAAGACAGCAGGAGTTATAAATGGCCAAGTTCCATTAAAAGTGCTAATAAAAGAATAATGGAATTTCCTTGTACTATGAATAAAAAGTGTTTTGTACAGGAAAATGAAGACATGGAGAGGAATATCAAAGTTTCTTTTTCACCAGTTGCATCTCCTTATTAGATCTTAATTGACTTACATTTAACTTAAAATGCTTCAATTCAAAGGAGCAACAATCCCATTCAAAATCTTATCACACTAGTTTTCTTTATTCTTCATGTTTCTCCACATTAAGGCCATTTTTACAGGCCATTAATATCAGTTTCACCAATCTTCCAAAATAATGTGAGACTATTTATAAAAGAAGTACTAAGCAGAGATGAATTTAACTTGAAATTTGGTACAATTATTAAAGCTATGGAATAGAAGTGCTGTTTTCCAACGTATTTTTAAACTAAATTTTCAAGTGGCCAGTAACTACAGAACTCTCCCAGCACCAACCTGCCTGATAAATTTAATCCATTCATTTACACACTGTGTAAATGAATGTGGTTCTGTGGTTCTCACTGACATATGTGTAGTTACACATATATTGCATACATGTGCACGTGTTCCTACAAAGAGATAGATGCACATACATACTTCTGCCACCTTCTTCCCCCAAATATAAAACCTAGATGGTTTTTCCAATGTATTTGCTACATGGCCAGGAAAAGAAGAGTTCAGAACTTTCCTTTGCAATGTCTAAACAACAACAACAACAGAACTGTCTCAAATATTTCTTTGTTTTAATGGACACTTGCAAAATCACTCACACTTGTGCTCTGCACAACGTCTAGAAGAACCCCACAACATAGCTATAGCACAGAAATACTGTGATCTGTCTCTTGTTCTCCAAAATCTTCTTGTAACAACTTTATTTTTTTTTATTTATTTCACATTGCAATGAGAAAAGACCTTCTTTTTTTCCCCAGATGTTACAAACAAGTTATAATGATGTGTGTTCCTACTTCTTCACCCAGACCACCACCAGGCTGTTCACACAGCAGCCTCTTGGAATGATGCCTTTGTGATCAATAGATAATTCATTAGTATCATGTATCTCAGGGCCTAATTGACACCACAGGCTAAGCAACATACTCCAGGGTAACACAGTTCTTAAACACAGAGGAAAAAAAAGAGGGGAATCCAATACCCCATGTGGTCACTTTGCAGGATTTAGTGCCAGTCTATAAATTATACGTCTGTGAGGTTAATGCAAGTCATTGGTTTCACAAATCAGAAAATGCAGCTTTTCAAGCTTGGCTTAAAGAAACAAAGAAACATTTATGTGACAGCAGAATTTAAGTAACATGCTCAATGCTTTCACTTTCATAATTTCTCCTCAATTTTGCATTAAACAAGAAATATAGTTACCACAAATGTTTCGAATTTTTCTTAACAATAAACTCAGATAGTGTATTTTTTTCTTACCTTATGATCATATGGATTGTATGAATGAAACAGCTGGGACAGATCCTTTGTCCTCTGTTTCTTCTGTAAAAGATTATTAATAAAAAAGCCATATTAGAAAAGTTAAAGGAAGAAAAGCTACTGATTAAAAAATTGTATGCAGGTACAAACACATTCTCTCCCCACTTTGTTAATGAAACTGCAGTTATGAAGAGCTGTGTATGCAGATTAAGGATATTAAATATTACAGGAAATAATTAACATATATATTAACAAATATATTTAGGAAAATATCCTTACTAAATAATAAACATTAATCTGTGGAACCTCAGTGGAATGTGTAAACAATTCAGATTAGGTTTAATTTTTGCACAATATATCGTAAATAGCATTTTAGAATACAGATAACAAAACTGAGAGATCAGGCTACAATCTTGTAAAGACTTGTCTACTATTGTAGCATGTACATGCAGTATTGCTTTATAGAAGATCAGGTGTAAAGGAAGTTAGTTTGAAGAAAAATCATTTATTATTTGTTGATTTCTTTTGATGCTCATACTCTCACTGCTTTGATTGTGGAAAATTAATAGGTGATATCTCATTTAATGCCAAGGCAAAGAAAAAAAATTCTTCTGTTCAGAGCACAGTTCAAAGACAAAACCTGCTTGATCCAACTCCTACTGAATTTAGCCAAAGAGCTTTCAGTAATTTCAGCTGATGCTAAAGAGAATTTCTCAGCTGTATCCTATGGAGGGTGTGCAGGAAGAGGAGAAAAACACCCTTTGTCTTTAATACAGGGATGAGTCACAAATCAGTTCAAAGTTTTATTATGTCAAAATTGGTGTTTACTTATCCCATAGCTAGGGAAGGCAAAGCATTGCATGTTGGAAAATGTGTAAAGAAGAGACAACTGCAAGAACTCCTTGCTTGTAGTCTGCACCAGTGTTGTATTCAGCCATTGTTTCTGTGAAAGTAGTTTTTCAGGTAAGCTGGAAAGATCTGTTTATGCTTCCACCATGGTGGGAACTAAATAGACAGCTGCATGACTGCAGAATTTAACTTCTGAAAACTATAGGGCAATTCAGTAACTTTTGATCATGCAACATGAACTATGTATTTTCTTTCTTTACATAGTTTTTATTTTCACTGAAACTTTCAGCAACTTACAATGGTTCTTTTCTGGTAGCACAGCTGTTGACAGTCAAAGTACTTAAAATACTTAAAAAATAATTTGGAGAAATGTGATAAAAAATTAAAAAGAGATATGAAAATGATTACTAAAAAGATTGCTTGAAAAAACGTAATTTAATGTAGCATCATGCAAGAAGAAGACAAAAGCACTTGAGTTTGGGTTATGGAAACGCCACTCATCTTTCCATGATGAAAACCCTACAAAATCCAGAAAAAGTCCAAGTCTTGCTCATTGTTACTGAAGACTATTTCTCTTGAATTCATTTTGACTGCAATTACTTTAATAACACCCAGTTAAATGACATGATGGAAAACCACCCATCTTTCACCCTCAGACTCTCACCAAAATGCTGGTTACATATTCAGCTAGACAGAGAGAGAAGATGGCTTCCCTTATACAACACACTGACACAGTCTTCAACTTTTTGTTATAAAAAATTATGGGTTTTTTCCTACCTTTCCACAAAAGTTTTATTTTTTTGTAAAAAACCAAACTAACTGGGGAAATGCTGGAAATTCCTAAGAGAGAAAAACCTGCAATGAAACTTCTCAAGATGCAGATGAAGAAATGCCCTAAAATTCCCAGGGTGCCCCAAAGGCTTAGCTGAATCTAAATCTAAACAGCATTTAACTGCTTTATATGGAATCTGAATATATAGAAATAAAAAATGTCACAAGCACAGAATTAAGGTTGCTTAGTGATAACTACTGTCTTTCTGCAACAAAAAGTGTACTTTAACTCAGATCTCTAAAACCCAAAACTATGTTGTATTTCAAAACACACACACAGGACAAGGAATTCATGCTGCTCCAATGGTAATCCCTTCAACTCCTACAGCTGGCATGAGTCACATAGTATGAATAATAAGTTTTTGAAATAAAGAAGCAGCATGGTTCACAGCTCACCTCTGTGCAGTACAGAACAGTAAGTAAAGCAGGCCTCTCCATGTCTAGAGGCTACAGTGGAAAATAAGGAGACCAAAAGCTCCTTCTCCTTCATCACCTTCAGAGGACTTTTTCAGTATGTAAACTACCTATTTACACACATCTACTCAGAATTTCTTCCCTTAACATTGCTTCATACCCCTATTTATGTTCCCTCAGCTTAGTCCAACATCCCTGTAAAGTACCCTTTGACTAATATAAAAACTTCTATTTCCCCCTCTTTTTCTTCAATATTCTGATTCTCCAGCCCTTTGTTCTGTACCAATAATGTTGCCAAAATCCCATCATAAAAGGCACTCAAAAACCCCCTCTGAATTAGGCAACTGTTCTATCTTATCATATTGCTCCATGTGCAGCAGCACTGTTGCTTTCAAACATGTTCACAGACCTACAGAGGATATATTCTAATTATTTCTGAAAAAAATTATATTTTCTTTCCAAATTAGCATGAAAAGATCTTCCAGGTGTCTGATAGCAACATCAGACTCATAGCTTATTCCTGTACTCCTCTCAGACTTGCCATACAGTGATAGACAGTCCTTAGTTTGCAGCACTTAAAGAAACAAGTTCAGGGAGAGCAGATAGGTAAAGACAGAAATTCAGATCCTATACTGATGTGAGCCACTTAAAAAATACATGCATATGACTGTAAAACAAATTTTCAGTCGTCTGCTTTAAAAAGTTGTAAAAAACCCACATTATATAGGAGATTAAAAGGAGTCATTTATTTATCAGGAAAAGTATGTGAACATCTTATGAAGAATGAATTAAAATGCTGCTGCAGGACTGAATTAAATACTGTAAAACCATATATGCTTGTACACATAAGTATGCCAGGATGGAAGGTTTTCCTTAAATAAATCAGTATTTTTTTCTAAGTGAGTTATTTCAAGCCTGTTACTAAAAGGCACCTAATTAATTAACTTCTGAAAAGACAGGTAGTGCCCAAGATATTTATAAAAATAAGAACCAGAAAGCAACATCAACTAATGACATTTCTTAGGACAGAACACACAGACAATGTTAGTAGAGAGGAAATAACACATTAGCACAATTTCATTATTTCCCCCATCCTGTAAACAGATATGCAATGCAAGTAACCCACACTTTGCTCTGTTTATTCCCTTTCCCTCTCTCATTTTGCTGGGCCTCAAATTTTTGATTACTGGAATTTATTAAAGGGATACTGGTCATCCAATGTGCATATTATACGTTTAAGGTAAAGTAACAATAAAGGTTCCTTTGACAACAGCCTGGGACTATCTACCAAGAAAGGTGAGTTAGTGACCTTGGTGTTTTTACTCTTTTTTTTCTGCACTGCTTTTTAGCAATAATAAAACTTTTTCTAATGCCTTACATGGACTATACTGTGGATTATTATTCTACTTTTGTAGAATAATGTAGAAGTGATGAAATATCACTTAAAGAACAACAGAATGCAAAAAAATAAATCAATCAACAAAAAACCCCAACAAACTCTGTACAGTACAGAAGAAATCTAAAACTATTTAAAGTATTTTCTGCACAAGTAAACCAGCATAGAATTTTGTGCTGACTATCTCAGAATTTTTTTTTCAAATAATGGTGCAAAAGTAGTGTAAAAGTAGGGGTATCCTAATAATAAATTTTTATAATCAGAATATACTTTAGAAAAATAATTTTACAAATGGAATAGTTATAAGAAATGATAAACATTGTAAGCTCACACATGTATATTGCACTTATCTCGTGATCCTCTTTTCATATTCAGGTGATAATTACCTGTCTTTCAGATGATTTTAATGTAGCCCAAAACTTGTTTGTTTTCTTTTCAAGCATGGTGTCATAGGTCTGCAATGTTTATTGTGAAGGAGAACTACAATATCACCGAGGTATTTATTTTATAGATTACTTAGAAGCTACTTAAATGGAATATTCTCAGATTTTCACCTCAGAATAAAAGGGACAAAATTACTCCCAATATGAAGGTAGTACTGCTTTCCTTTAGACTCAACTTTCAGTTTTTTAAAGCCTATTTTCACCTTCAAAGTTCTTATTAATTCCCACCTAATAGTGTGACAGATCTGCAGATTCCAGCAGTTTCACTCAAAGTCTCAGCATCAATATATTACCAGCAAACTTTTCTTGCCTTTGTTTTCTTGCTCACATAATTTAAAATTATTCTGATAACAGGGCTACCTTCAGTAACAAGAACATGTATCTGTTTCTGTTCAAATACTCTCCTCCATGAGTAAAGTGAATAATAACATGTGTCAAGGCAATCAGATTAATGTCTTTTTTTCAGTTCTGTTCCCTCACTTACCAATCCTCTCCCCCATTTCTCTTTTACATACTGCTGATCAGAATTAAAAAAACAATTTTATTTTACCACAGGAATCTTATTTAATTTAAGGTTTTTAAAGCATCCCAGCCCTATCCTTGAGCATGCTAACAACCAATAGCAATATTCAGTTTTTCTTTCAGCAAGTCTGGAAAAACACTTTACCTTCTTCTGTAGCGTCTACTGAATTACTTCATTTAAAGTCATATTAAACTTAATGAATCAGGGAAAAATTTCACTACAATTTTGATACACTTTGGGAGAAAAATTAAGCAGCTTTTCAAGTGTTTTCACAGTTTACCTCCCCAGTATAACTGAAAGCACAGAGGCTCCAGAAAAACAGACACTCACAATACCATGAGATTGGATCTTTCTTTTCTGAAACAGCACTTTCTAACACGTTTTGTGTTATGGCATTCTCTGACTTCAGTAACATCCATTTTCTGATCAGTAAAAAAGCTGTGTCTTTCTTTTCCCTTCTGTCACATCTGTGATCTCAAAACTACAAAGGCCTGGGGTAGTTCCAAACTCAGAACTCTTATAAATCAGAATGAAGCAGGTAGCACCTTACCCAAAGACAACCCCCGGGAAAACTTTAATCTCCACTGAATTACTTGGCAAAACACCAGAGAGGGAGATAGCAACTACTCCAACCAAGGTACATTTAAAAGCCTTGCTTGGAGATTCAATCCATGAAGTATTAAATCTGTGTACCTATAACCACAACAGAGATATGAGACAAGCCACTGGAACCACCGTGTTATCAAAGTCTGCAGATTGCTTTTTGGTCTGCAAAACAGCTTTTAAAAAAGTGATCAGAAACCACTGAACCATTCTCTTTGACCTCTGTTATTCAATGCATCACCCTCTTAGAAATGATCCTGAAAAACACATTGTGCCCCAGCCAGATTTCTTGATAAAATCATACCTGGTGTTCTTTCTGCACTTGCATCCATGCCCTGTAAGCTCTGAAAGAACAGAAGTGACAATACAGGCCTGACAAGTTCTCTGCTTCCCATCACTAACTCACCCCTACTGACATTATTCCTGTCTTTCTGACCCCATCTATAATAAAGCATAGAAGATAATTCGGGGAGTAGCTAGTTTTGTTGACCTCCAAGTTAAAAAAGACTCACAATTCTACTTCAGATACTGACCCCCACATATATTCAGCTTGCCTTAAGAAATAACTTTCTAATAATTTTTGATCCATGCATAGGAAATATCATTTAGTGTATAGTGTGTTATTCACCAGCTCACCTCAATGTTACAGAATAGTGGACATTTTTCCCCAGCTCCAATTAACAACAGAACTGTAGATAATTCATAATTCCTATTTTGTATACCTTTTTTTACACACAATGATTCTTTAAAAAAAATACAGCATGGTTCTATGACTCCGTGCAATGTATTTATTGTCTACAAGAGCAAAATATATAAAACTTTCACACAGCTTTACTGATCATTAATACTATAAAATTATTGCAAATGTTAAAGGAATACTATCTTCAGGATTATAGCAACACAAATTATTATGGTTTAGCCTATTTTGCATTTAATACAGAGATTCTGATTTATGGAAAATTACAGACATTTTCAAAAAACAGCTAGGATCTTCATAAGAACATCTGTCAACCTATCTGAAAATAATTTGTTGAAGGATACATTTTCAATTAAATCATGTTCATGGCAATTTCCTCCTTCTTACCTCCCATATATTAGCTATGTAATACAGACACTTCAAACCCATATATTTCACAAATGTTGCTGAATTTTATTCCTTCTGGTAAATTTCAGACATTTTAATTTATCTTATGATTAAAGTTTGCTATTCCTGTCACTTTTTATTAGAGAGATAGGCAATCACCAATCATGTGAAATTTAAGAAGGGCAAAGTGCTGAATTCTGTGCCTGGGATGGGGCACACCTGGATGTATGGACTGAAGAATGAGATGTTGGAGAGCAGCAATGTGGAAAGGGATGAGGAGGTTCTGGTTGATGGAAGGTGAATCTGAGCCAGCAGTGCCCTGGCAGCCAGGAGGGCCACCCCTGTCCTGGGGGACATCAGGCACAGCATGGCCAGCTGGGCAAGGGAGGGGATTGTCCTGCTCTGCTCTGGGCTGGGGCGGCCTCACCTCCAGTGCTGGGGGCAGTTCTGGTGCCACAATGTGAAAAGGACATTAAACTGTTAGAGAGTGTCCAAAGGAGGGCCATGAGGATGGTGAAGGGACTTGAGAAGAAGCCCTGTGAGGAGCAGCTGAGGGCACTTGGTCTGTTCAGCCTGGAGAAGAGGAGATTGAGGGAGCCCTCACTGCAGTCAACAATTTCCTTGTGAGGGAAGAGGAGGGGCAGGCACTGATCTCTCTCTGTGGTGACCAGCGACAGGACTTGAGGAAATGACACTGAGTCAGGAGAGATTTAGGTTGGGTATCAGGAAAAGGTTCTTCACCCAGAAAGTGTTTGGGCACTGGAACAGGCTCCCCAGGGAAGTGGTCACAGCACCAAGCCTGACGAAGTTCAAGATGCATTTGGACAATGCAGGCACTTGCAGGCACTGGGTGTGATCCTTGTGATGCCCTGCACAGAGCCAGAAGTTGGACTCAACAACCTTCCAACTCAGGATATTCTACAATTCCATGATTCTATAAATTATGCAAAATTTATTCAGAAGACTTTTACAAAGCAACTATTTATTTCAGAAAAAGCCTTCAGCACTCGTTCATTTTGAGGGTCCACAAATTTGGTATAGTTTGTAAAATGTTCTGTCTGACTTCTGATAGATTTTTATATCTGAAATTCATGTACAAATTTCACAGTCTATATGAGGTGGGTATTTACTAAGGATGCCACTATAACTGATTAGGAAGACTGCTTAGGTCAAAATAATTTGTAGAAAAAAATATCTAGCTGAATCTTGGCCTGGGGTATCAGCCATATTGCAAATCAGATTGACACTAAATCAGAAATAAAGTGATTGGTCACAAGGGATAGACTGTTCTTGAATATGCACAGTTATTGCAGCCAGTTACACAACAATATAAACCAAAATGAACTGCAAACTACATCTAAGTAATGAAATGTAATTTTAAAATATCTATGTATCTGTATCTACAGATCTGTTAAGCCCAGGACATACATAAGCCCAGGATAGACCTGTCTGTCTCCTTTTTATGATCTGGTGAGGTTATCTGTGTGATGTACCACACACAAACAGCCTTGAAAGCACCAAGCTTTCCAGTCTTCCAAGCAGAACAGAAAGAGAAGTGCTGAAGAGGGTACAGTGTGGTACAAACTGTGAGGAGCAGTGCTCAGGTGCTTGCTGTGTGACAGAGACCACCTACAACACATGAATTCACTAGGCACATAACAACTGCTCTCACTGTTTTATCTTCATCTATTATTCAGTCCTCCACTCTATTTCCAGGTTTTCAGGAATTCCAGGTTCCAAGATTTTTAGCCCAATGACCAGAGGTGCAGGTACAGCAATGAAAACAGTGGAAGATAAAATTTCCAGAGCACTCACTGACCTGATCAACTGTGATGGCTTTGAGGGAGTGCACTTGGATTATCAAAGACAAGATGAAGTTCAAGAAAGGGTCACCAAGAACCCACCTCAGGATACTGCAGTGTCCTTTCATTCCAAAGCACGTTGTAAGGGCCATTTAAATGTTACATTATTGCAAATGATGGACAAGCTTAGTTGCCTCCATGATACCAATTAATTTGCTGTCTGTGTTAAGTTACAAAAATTACACCGAAACCACATTCTCATTTGAAGATGTCTGGAATTTTGAAAATTTTCTGTTCTGATGCCTATATCCAGTTTCAGGGAATAAGTTGTTACTAATCACTACAGCTGCTGCCACTGTTTTTAGTTCTGAGCAGTCTGGATTACAAAGTCAATTAAAATTCCAAATTGAAAAATAGCATTTTGTTTCAGTTTTACATAAGTTACCTAAATGTAATTCAAACAAAAATTACAAAAATTACAAAAAGGCACAGTTAAGATTTCTTCCATGGTTCTTCCACTTCATTATGAGGCAACATAATGAACAGGACAGAAAAATAAAGAGTAGATTGGAGATAAAACTGTTTTCTCGAATAAAATCAAAGGCTATTCTACCTTATCTCTGAGAGTATCTTCCTTTCCTTCTATCCAGCTCAGTGTTCAAAACTCCTGATGCTATTTCAGCTTCCTTGCAACTAAAAATCTCACACTTCCATCAAGGTTTTCAGACAGACTCACAGGGGAAGGAGGATGGGTAATGAATGCTCATGGCCACTACAAATCTTGGAGGACTGCACTTTCCAAAACTAATTTTTTATACACCATATGTTCTGCACATGGCTGCAAGCATCAGTCCCCAAAGTCACATGATGTTAAAAGCAGTTTCATTATTCTTGCAAATTCTGTAACTATTTCTGGCCTGACAATGAAATTTAGGAAGAACTCCCCCTCTTCCTCCTTATGTATTTCTCCATATTTTATTTTCCAATTATTTTTCTTAACAATATGGCCTAGACTGAACTCATAGTTGTGCTTTACTTTGAGATGCTCTAAATTTCAACTTGGATATGTAAAAAGTTTATCTGGAAGCTGCTGGTAATTTTCATTCCAACCAGTTTCTGCTGTAAAAGAAAAAAAAAAACAACAAAAAACCACAAAACACCAAAACTTAAAAAAGTAGAACACCAACTAAGTTGGTTTCCTATGTGCATTTTCAATCCAATTTGAATTTTGACTTGTTTTCTCAAGCAACATAGTTGTGCTCCTTGAAAGCACAAGCCTTCTATTCTACACCAGTGTAAGATTAAAGAGCCACAGCTCCAGGCTAGAGTAAAAATACTTTCATCCTTTCTCAGGGGTCTGACTCTGCACTGTCCAGCTCTTACCATGCAATTTAACTCATTCCCCAGATTCAGCTATGAACTGAATTTTCAGCAGCTCCATAGGCAGATCATTTATAGCTCTCAAAAACGCTTTGACCTATTTTAAAGGTCGACTGTCTCCCACAACAACAAAAACAGATTTTCATTTCAGTGCCTGGTCAAATAACTGAAGGTGGTTTGAGCTTGAGCTGATTCTAGCTCTAAAATAAAGTGGCTTTAAACACTTATAAAATTCTGTTTAGTAGTTTTGTCTAACCACAAAACCCCTATTCTCAGGTAACTATGCTCCTTTGAATTCACTGCAAAATCCTGAAGTTCTGGCTACATGCTGAATGGTGAGCACTGGGGTAGATTTAAAAATTCAGCATAAAACCAGTCAAATGTTTTGGCCATCTTCTAAACAGAGGAAAGGAAGAACCAGGCTTTCATAGGTCAACAACTTTATAGAGTTACTGGGAAAAAAAAAAAAAAACAGGGAGGAAATAGTCCAAAACTATTTCTAAGCATTTAGAAGGTAACAAAAAGAATCAATATTGATATGGCACTGACCAACAGACACACCAATCAAAATAAAACCCATCAAAGAACAACTGGGTTTGTAGATGAGAGAATTCATAGCTATCAATGGTTTGTAGGGCTTTCTGCAGTACCTCGCATGTCATTCTCATACCAATCATAAAGGATCATGGATGTAAATAAAACTACTAGAAAGCAACTTGATGGAAAAAGTTAGCTTTGAATACTACAACTGTTCAGTGAAAAGTATGAAGAATTATATATTTTTTTTTTCTTCATGCTCCACATTTTCCTCCAGCCTCCACATTTTTAACTCCCTGGTTCCAAAGTTGTCATGAAAATACTCACTCAGGTTTTTACTCTAGCAGAATAGCAAACAGCAAGTATAAGTGCAGTGCTGAAAACCAAATCGTAGTACAGAGGTTCAGCAGTCAAACTCACACATTAATCTTGGCTTCTCTTACACACGAAGAACATTCTGCATGTTACACCATGCATTGCTGCATGTGCTGGGGAGGGTAGATGTGTGTCAGGGGCCAAGAACCTTTGATACACCAGGAGCAGTTATCACAGCTGCATCCAATTCCTGGGGCATGTAATGCCAGTTAGTCACAGCACTCAACAGGGGAGCTCATAGTGACAATACACTGGAGAAACAGTACTGCTGAATAAGTGGCATTGTTTCTTTTTCTACTTACTTTTCTTTTCTTTTCTACCACCTTGTGATCTCCCCAGCATTCCTCTTTAGCTTTGGAAGAATATCCCTACATAATACCATTGCATGATCTTTGGATTGGCCACCATTAATCTGATGCAAAAAGTATCACTGATTCTGCTATGTCTGTAAGAATTAGAAAGGAGATGGTACCTTCCTGTCTGGGCATTTAAATTGTATTAACTAATCAAGTCCACCCAAAGCTGCACTCTCTCAACCTTCAAGTGCTTAATAGTGCCATTGATTCTGTCATGTATCACATAAAACCCTACCAAGTTATTTCTAAATCCATATTTAGAATTCATCCAGCAGATGAATTCTTTCCTTGCTTTATCTTCAACCCTGGCCTCCCCAAGCACCTTGTGCCCCATCACTACCCACTAAAGTCTGAAACATATGCTCAAAGGCAAGAGTGGTCCTCAACTGTCATATTTCCTCACTGTCTGCTTAGCAGGTAGCTTACCAGCCTTTTCTTTGATGGGACACCTACAAGGTCCACTTCTGCTCCTTTCCTTTAGAGCTCTGGACATGGCTAAAGGTGCCCCCTTGCACAGGCAATGCTATTCCATTTGCTGTCCAGATACCTGAAGTTAAAAATGCTGAAGCAGAGGACAGCTAACACAGGAGTGTGCCTGACACAGGAGTGAGGGGTTATTTTTCAGTTAGGCTGGGACAGTTTGGCAACATTTGGAAAATCATGTCTTTTGAACAGGTAAGAGCACATGCGTTTACACAGGAGATTCAGCTGTTTGTGTGCAGAGATTCAGAACTACAAAACCTATATCCATCCATCCAGCAAATGAGGTAAACATCACACTGTATCTACTGGCACTCAAGAATGCCTATTTCTAGTGCCTTGCAGAATTCTAATCAAAGGGAGATAGGGTGCATCTGCAGCCACTCAGTTATGAAAGGGTGTCATGAAACTTCTTGGAGATATCTTAGAGGGAAGTAAAAGTAAAGCAGTCTAAGAAAAATAGAAAAATAAGTAGTCATTATAGAATAAAGGCCACAAAATTTCTGCTCCCACAGAGATGATCAAATACAACTTGTCTGGCAGACAGCAGTGAGGTGTATACTGTATTATGCCATCCTTATGGAAAAAATCTCTTAGTCCATTATGTACTGCTCCTGTAATTGAGAGATATGAGAACAGATCTAAGTGATGGTTTGATAAAGTGGAGTGGGATGTGAGGTCTGATCACTGATATTTGTTTCTTCTCATAATGGTGAGTGTACTAACAGTGTGTTAGTTTTCTAACTCTTCAGGGTGACTGAGCAGCTGCAGCAGCTGCCTCTGGCCAGCTCTGTATGCTCAGCATGATGCCACATGGTATGCAATACTCCTTTGGCCAGCTTGGGGCAACTGTCCCAGCTGTGCAGCCTCCCAGATTCTTGTGCCACTCCCACCTTCTTGCTGGGCATGAGGAGCTGAGAAGTCTTTGACTTGCTATAAACACTACTTAACAGCAAGTAGAAATATCATGTAGTGGTATCAACATGATTCTCATATTAAATCCAAAACACAGCACCATACTAGGAAGAAAATTAACTCTATTCCAGCCAAAACCAGGACAGTTATGAAGTTTATAAATTGGTTATTCACCTCAGTATAGTAAGCACAGTGCTTAATACAACTTATACAGAAAGAAAAAATTAATAAGACACTTCAGAGGAATCAAAGGAAATGTTCAATAGTTGACTAACAAAATTTTCTAGCTCGAAGCAATGTAATTATCTGGTGATATAAAGAAAGAAAGAAAGAAGGAAAGAGAAAGTGAATATATAATTGAAACTGAATTTTTTACACTATTGAAAATATATAGAGAAATATTAGAATCCACACTGCAGTTGATAGCAGTGTAATCATGAAGCTGCAGTCACATTACTGCTCTCAAAACAGCTGCCATCTCCTATTCTCAGTCGAGATGAACCTAATTGTACCTTGCTAAGATCCTTATTTTCAAAATTACTATTTTCTCAGTTATTTTCCAAGGGACAGAAGTCAAGTTGATCCTGAGATGATAATCTCCCCTAATGTTTCAGAAATTGTGAGGGACCAAATCATAAGGACAGACAAAAGAATCTTGCAAGTCCCCACATGAGTAATAGCTGCCTTAAAAAATAAAGACCAGAGAAGTTATCAAAAATATAAGGCATTGCATGCTCTTGATTTTAGAGAAAAAAAGTTACTTTCACATTTAGAATTATTCTGATCCTTTGCAATGCAGCTAAATATGAGTTCCCTACCAGACACATCTGAGTCATGTTCTCTTGCATTGCTTATTACTGGTCTAACTAGGATCTGTAATTTGAGTTATGCATTTATCGGCAGTACCACTTTTACAAGCAAACACAGCAAGGAAATTGAGAAATTCAGATACATAATAACAATAATAGCAGCAGTAATGATACACAAAGTAGCATTTCATCATTAACACATTTCAGAGTGAGAATTTTCAACCCACTGGACATAAGGAGCATGCAGACTCATCTCTGAAACAAGAGCATTTAGCAGAAGGTGGATAAAATGGGGGCAAAGGAAAGAAAAAAAAAATTGGGTAGCATTTAAGTTCTGGACAACATCTTGGCTCATTTTGCATGCACATGACTCATCATTACCGTAATTGCTTCTTAAAAAAAATAAAATCATGCCTAGGCTTGTTTTGACTTTTCTCTAAACTGGAAAGAGTATTTGTGGTAAGCATAATCTAATTGATGGCTATTAAATGACGAGACCATTCAGACAGATGTCTGATTTTCCATGGACATTTTTTCTCCAGGAGAAATAAGAAAGGCCTGCAGCCTTAGCTGTCTTTTCTGAATTTATGGTGGCAGAAATGTCCATCTGGATTAGTGTCATCTGCCCTTTTAGCAAAATATTGGTGCCTGTAAGGCTTTCAGTGATAAATTATCTATGTGAAGGGATGATTCCATGTTGACCTACTGATTGTTTCTTCTATTCAGATAATCTCAAATGAGGATTTTCTCCCAAAAGACAATTATATTTAGGATCATCATCAAAACCATCCACTAAAAATAAAAAAGTACTAAATATTACTATGCTTCATACTTTACAGATCGCCTCTAGAAGTGGTAAAGTCTTCCAAAAAAAGCTAATCTAAAAGGAACTGACATGACCAGTATGTTATTATTGCAGATGTGATACTTGGGCAGAATCACCAAAGCCATTTTGAGTCAGAGTTGCTGAAGAAGAGCTCACTAAAGTGGAGCAGTTTGCAACTAGCAATGGATTTGTCCATTGCAGAAGTATAGAAAAACTGGAATAACATAGCATATATAGTCAGCCTTGAGAAAAATGTAACAAAGAAAAGAAGAATAAATAACTTGCTCACTGATTCAACATCTGTTTTTAAACAGATGTTTAAAAAACATCTGTACAGACAAAATTCTTTTCCCATAAAGAAATGCTACCAACAGATCCACTGCAGTGGATACTGTTATGAACACCTCGTGGAAGCACCAAGCTCCCAAGTGCAGACTGGTGATCCAATGCACACTGAGGCACTTGCACACTGCAAGTGTGCATACTGCAGCTGTATGGCAGTGCATGTGCTATTTCTTACCCAATGCAAATGCAATAAAATGCATTCATTAACATGAATAATATTTCATTAAAAGATGAAAGGGTCAGAGTGCATAGGGTGGATGGTTGTGTGCTACTTCCTCTTCCTAGCAGAGAAACGTAAGTTACTCCAAGCAAGGAATAACAAATAAAATGCCTGCCCGTTTCTGGTAATGCAGGAAAGACCATCAGCTGCTGTCTAGAAGTAAAGTGAATATAAAACATAGGAGATTAGCACAAGCTCTTCCTGCTCTGTTTGACTAGTTGCTCTCCATTTCTACTAAGAGATAAAAGAACAAAGGATCTCATAACACAGGATTTTTGAAGGACTACAGGGAGGAAAAAAAAAGAAAAAAGAGAAACAAAATCTATTAATTACAGATTTTCATCAGCCCTGGATTAGAGAACCTTCAAAGAAGACGGGGCCTATTTCACTGAAAGCAATAAGTACTAGTGCTACAAATAAGAAGAAAGAATGTAAAACTGGGTTAAATTGACAATTACCATTTTCCAAGTAATACTTCTAACTACAGAACAGCTAATGTTCTTTTAATAATTTATCTCTTCCCAGATTGTCTTCCCATAAGTACCCAGTTAAACAGAAGTGAGTAAATTAACTTAAGCTCTCTGCACCTCCTGTGAAAAGGGCATGCTTAAGAACTTGTGCACAGGAATACAAACCTGAAACACAAACTAATGTTTTGATTTTTAAACTTCCTACCTTCCAAAAACTTACATTTCTGAACCTCTTTTCATGTATCAAAAGATCTAAAAAGCATTCAAGACTAAGAGAAATAATGCAACCATGTGAGTTGGTTACACTAAGGAGACTACTTCAACAGCAGGCATTTATATTTGAAAACTTACAATTTCCCATTATGAGATAGTCTATAATAAATGAATAAATTGCTCAAGCTGCACTGCACTAAACAGCAAACTGAAGAAGTCAGATATAATCTTATTTTATGTCTCCAGCAGCTGACACATCCTATGGAATTCATGGTATATACTGAAAGTAAACAGAGATACTTTGTTTAGCTTTCAGACACATAAGCAAAGGAATACAAGTTCCAATATATTGTTTTGACTTTGTGTTGGTGTACCAGGATACATAAATTGAAAGAAATAGGTTTTTCATTTAAATTGATTTACATTGCTGGCTGACTTTCATTCTTACACTGAAAGGAAATATAAATGTTATTTATGCCCACAAAAATGATACAGTAATGAGCTGAATTACTACAGGCATCAATCTTGTATACTTTTCTGTTTTGAGATTCAGTTACAAAAAAAAACCAAATTCAATTTTTTTGAAATAAATCAAACCATGCCTTCTGATATGATTGCTATCATTATTGCTTATAAATAGCTATTTATATCTAGCAAAACACAATCAATAGCCATGTACCTTCTTTATAAAAACAGTTTGGAACCTGAGATAAGACTGTTAGAAGAGACGGGGGGAGGGAGGAAGGCAGGCAGGAAGGCAGGCAGGAAGGCAGGCAGGCAGGCAGGCAGGAAGGAAGGCAGAAAGGAAGGCAGAAAGGAAGGCAGGCAGGAAGGAAGGCAGGCAGGCAGGCAGGAAGGCAGGAAGGAAGGAAGGCAGGAAGGAAGGAAGGCAGGAAGGCAGGAAGGAAGGAAGGCAGGAAGAAAGTGGCGGAAGGAAGGAAGTGGCGGAAGGAAGGAAGTGGCGGAAGGAAGGAAGGAAGTGGCGGAAGGAAGGAGGAAGTGGCGGAAGAAGAAGTGGCAGAAGGAAGTGGCGGAAGGAAGTGGCGGAAGGAAGTGGCGGAAGGAAGGAAGTGGCGGAAGGAAGGAAGTGGCGGAAGGAAGGAAGTGGCGGAAGGAAGGAAGGAAGTGGCGGAAGGAAGGAAGGAAGTGGCGGAAGGAAGGAGTGGCGGAAGGAAGTGGCGGAAGGAAGTGGCGGAAGGAAGTGGCGGAAGGAAGTGGCGGAAGGAGGAAGTGGCGGAAGGAAGGAAGGAAGTGGCGGAAGGAAGTGGTGGAAGGAAGGAAGGAAGGAAGGAAGTGGCGGAAGGAAGGAAGTGGCGGAAGGAAGTGGCGGAAGGAAGGAAGTGGCGGAAGGAAGAGGGAAGGAAGGAAGGAAGGAGGGAGGGAAGGAAGGAAGGAAGGGAAGGAAGGAAGGAAGGAATGAAGGAAGGAAGGAAGGAAGGAAGGAAGGAAGGAAGGAAGGAAGGAAGGACGGAAGGAAGGAAGGAAGTGAAGGAAGGAAGGAAGGAGCGAAGGAAGGAAGGAATGGAAGGACGCGACGTGAAGCCTTGACGTCAGGCCGGACATGCCGACGGCATTCCGGACCGGCCTTACGTCGCCTCCGAAGTACAGGCCTTACCTGCCGTCCTTCCGTACGGCAGTACGTCCGGCCGGCTCAAGGAAGTTAAATTATTCACAATAAGTTTTGAGAATGCTGGAGTCACAGAAGTCTTAAAATGGAAATAAATTTCTATGTGTAACCAATGAGCTACTACTCTTGGTAGTCATTCATCCCAAACTTGATAGAAAGCAGACAAGATCTTGAGTATAACCACTGTATTACCCTTCCTCACAATCTGAACAGCCATTTATATATGAAAACACATTCAGTGGTCTAGCCTAGCCAGTGGTCTAGCATCATTTCCCTTACTGGACTGAAAAAATCCTTCACCCTAATGTGGCACTGTTCTGCAGAAAATGTACATTTTTGTGTACATACTTTATGTATTAAAGCCATCTGAAATTGCATCTTACCACTGCAGCTGGAACTTGAGGCATTTTTGCAGCTGGGGTTCCTGGACGTGGGTAGAATTGATTAATAAACAAGCTTGGAAACCTGTACACTTCTACAAGTTTCATAGTTTCTTGAAAATCTTCATCTGTCTCTCCTGGAAATCCACAAATTATGTCTGTAGCAATTGTTATTCCAGGCACTCTGTAAAGGAAGTAGAAAGAAACACTTAACTGAGGACATGTAGAAGTGCTGCTCCCTTAAAAGCTAGGTACATAGACTTATAAACCTTCAACTTTATCTACAGAAATTGAGACCTAGAAGGATCTTGGGGGAAAAAAATATTTTAACACCATTGCTTGGTAATGAGAAATGCATCTGGTGCTCAGCAGAGAGCACAGTAATAGAAGATACCGCAGCAAATACTGGATTAGGATTGTGACAGAAGAGTGAAAACATCTGGATCAACTCTTCCTTCAATCAAAATTAGAGGTAATCAGCACACCTTGTTATTTCTTGAATTCTGATTGCTTAATCCATAAAATGAAAACCTTTTGAGACTCAGTCACTAGAAAATGTCAACTATTTAATGTTTTATAAGGCTGCTAACAAAGTAGAACAGGGTATCTGAAAGAGGGGACTGGCATGTCATTATCACGGAGCAAATTGAACAAAATTGGCTTAGAAGCCAAAAATACATCTTTAGTCAAAAGGTAATTTTTAATTCAGTATTCTAAAACATCAGGCTATGCTTTGCTTTAAAAGGAAAACAAAACACTTAAGTTCACAAATGCACAGGCAGTGAGTTCTCTTGTTATTTAAGCAAGGTCAACATTTCCTAACTGTTCCCCTTGGACTGAACATGCAGATCCCTCATACACATCAGGTTAAGGCAGCAGAGCTGACAGAGACAGCCCACAGACACAGAAAGATGCACAGAGGAGGGTGAAGTTAGGGGGCTTCAGCTGAAATTGTGCCACTGCCACCATCTTGGACATGGTGGGAACATGCCATGAACACTTTCACCAGTAGATACTGGAGTCAAGGCCTGCACCCAGACTGAGCTTTGTGTACAGTGGGAATAATGATAAGCATCCTCTGGAGAGAGGCAGAAACACATAGTGCTCAGTGCTCCCACTTGACACAGATGAGACTGCTTCCACAATGCAGACTTCACCCCACACTGCCAGTAACAATGATAAACTGCAGAAAATATTGGAGAAAAGTAAAAATTCTATACAAATATTGGTGGTATCTAACTTGGAACTGGCCCTGCTTCAAGGAGGGGGAGTAGATGAGATGTCTTCCAGAGGTCCCTTCCAATCTAAATAATACTACAGCTCTTATATAGGCCACAGGCAAGGGAACAGCTGAAAGAGATTGTTTTAGGGGTGAATAGCATAAAGACAATTGTCACAAGCAAATTTCACACTTGAGGTTAAGAAGGGGTCTCCAAGATTGTCTCTAACCTGAAGAAATGGCTGGAAGGTTTCTCTTCCCCTCACAAGGCAGAACTGTGAATGGCAGTGCATGTAATCCAAATTACATTTATAAAGCATTCAAATAGCCAAAGAAAACTATAATTTCTTATTAGACACTACATTACCACAGGAAAAAAAAAATACTGTGATTATAGTGAGTGAAGAGACTGAAAGAAAACTTCCTGAAACAATGAGTTATACTGAAAAAGGAAAACCTGCTGGCAAAAGACCCCAAAAAGGGAAGCAGAGAATACTGTTCTTATTAATTTTATTAGGTGCAATATTAGACCATAGCCTATATCTACCACACCACCCTTCAGACAAATTGTACTTGGTAGTAAATATATTTTGTGATTTTTTTTTTTCCCCCAGACTTAATTTTTTTTTTTTTTTCTGCAAGTATTGGCAATGAGCTAATATTAATGCCTTGCCCTCCTTTTAGCACATGTCTGGACATATAGGTAGCAGCACAGGAATTTATCATCTATTATTAGAATCTTCTTTCACCTTTTCTTTATGAAAAATCCCCAGCAAAGAAACCAAATTCTATCAATTCCTTTTTGAATTCACAAATTCAGACTCCATCATCTGAGCTGAGGCTAAAAGATGGCATTTGAGCAACAAATGAAAACCACTATAAAACTGAACATTTTAAAGGAGTTGGTCCAACAGTCCTAAGTGGGAAGCACAATCTGGATGTTGTGCAGAAGAGCAGAAATCCCCAGAGCTGATGGCTCAGCACCCTCAGTCACTGCTGCTTTCCCAAGACTGTCAAACATCAAGATATGAACTTCTGCTTGATATCATGTAACAATAAAACTCCTTATCTTTAAGGACTGAGTGAAGAGAGCAGCACCACATCCTGCAACATGATTTTGTTCATACCACAAATATCTTGTGCAGCAGTAGTAAGCTCATGGAAGAAAGAGTACATTGCTTTATAAACCAATGCCACCTAACATCAGCTGCCATTTCTCAGAACATGAACAGAACATTCATTACATTTGACAAAACCATTATAATGAAGTTATTTTATCCATTTTAATGACACTATTGGCAACAGTCAAAGCATTTATTACCAATGGTAGTAGTAATACCATCCTTTATAAAGGCCTGGTTGTTTCTATAGCAACATGAATTATAAGGTCCAATCAAGCTAGATACAATAAAATATGCTCTTTTTCTCCATAACACCAGTTGTCATTCAGTTAAAAGGAAATTACATATTTTAAAAATTCATAAACTCTACAAATGTCTGAACTCCATTTGCTGATAAGGTGTTAATTATCTTAGTAATTAGATTTCTTCCTGGATGGAATTATTACACACAAAGAAAAGCCTGGATACAAAAAGAGAATAAGGACCATGGTGTCTTCAGCAACAGCAATTAATTACAGTTCAATCCAGTGTAACTGCCTAAAATATGACATTGCATAGTGCATTTTTATATCACTGCTGATTATATTGTTTAACAAGCAGTTTAAAAAGGGGAGAAAAGCATGAGATTTCACTCAAAGTCCAAAATGACAAAAATCAAGCTCTTAAAGACTTTTCAAAGCAGTGATGAACAAAAATATGTACAATTAGTTCCACATGTGAAACACAATTTCTTAATGAAAAAAGAGGGGGAAAAGATATCATTATGGAAAATATAAAGCACATACACACTTGAAAATTAAAGTGACCTTTTCTCTGACAGCCTGAAAGAAAACAGCACAAAACTCTTTATTACTTTGATTCAGATGATTTTTAAGAATTGCTCCCTCTATGAAATATGATCCAAAATCACATAAAACAAGTTCTTGTGCATCAGCCAATACTATTATTATTTTACACCAAATGCTGCTTATCTATTCTGAAGCAAACAAAGAAAACACTGCTGAACATCCCCTGTAACATTTATTACATAAACTCATTTACAGTTAGCCTAACTAACTATTCAGTTTCCACAAATGGTTTTTAGGATGTAGGATAGAAGCTCTACAACATGTTGACTCTCAATTGGGATGTTTTACAATAAAACTGTGGAATTTCAGAACAAAATGAATTAGAGGAATAATTAATGCCAGGTATAAGATAAAACAGCCCTAATACTTATTTTGTCCGCTATGTCCCTCTACATATATAAATCCCTTCCCTCTACTCAAGCAGACTGATGTTTTGCCATTCTGAACTAGACCAGCAATGCAAAAAATACCCAAAAAAGAAGCAACTACTTCACCTTACAGTGAAGACACATCTGTTTTAGTGTGATGCTATAAGGGCCAACACACCCATGAACAAGTGCTGACAGCACAGGTATCCAAACCCCACAGAAAGGAGGAACAAGAGATGTTCGAAAGAATACAGAAGAAAAGCAACATCTTACCCCCTGCCTAAAGAGGAACCAAGTCAGCCTCTGGGGTCAAAGAAAAAAATCAGACCCAAGGAATTGACTGATGCCTAGAAGTCAAGTCATGGACAAGTGACTTAGAAAGAAGATAAAAATAATAAAAGCTGACAAAAACAAAACAGTAAGACCACTGACCCCACCCCATCCCACCCCCATTTTCAAAGAGCAATATTTCTAAGAAAAGCAGCAGCGAAATTGTGAAAATGTCCAGGATTCACTTGTTACATGCACCATTTCATGTGGTTTTAGCTACAGAAAACATTTCCTTTAGCAATAACCATTACAAACCAAATCCACATTCTGGGAAGAAATTATGTAAATCAGCTAAAATTATCACCTTCAGCTACTCACATGACCACTTGAAATTCTTTTGCATGATCACATATTCTTCCCACTTCCATTTCAGCAATTAACACCTAAATCCAGAAATTACTTAAAGCGATCAACTTGCTTGTAAGCAAGACCAGCTACCTCCACCTGTTACAGTTTAACAAAATACTGGATTTTGCATGAAAAATAATGGATTAGAACAAATAGCAATATGAATAAAAAGAAAACACTATGTGGTCTTACAGAAGGCTATGAGAACTCTCTGTGTAATCTATCTATACTCTCTGTGTAATTAAAGTAAAACCAAAAAGTTTGATGACATAGCAACTTCTTGATTCATAAATTAGAAATTTGCATTGAAAAAAATGTTAGGAAAAAACCCTGAATTTTTATGAAAATAAAACCAGTCTACTCTGAAGTGTTATTTCAGCATCATACATTATTTTATATTTTAGAATGCTTCTGCAGTATAAGCCTATACAGAGAACACGAAACAGGGTTAATGAATGAAATAATTTGAAGGTATCTGAGATGGTCTTCCAAGCGTATTTACAGAGCCTAACAGGAATCTCAATGTGCCATTTTATGGTGGAGCTGAAGGATGTGTTTGCATCTTCCCAGTGACCACACACAGTCTTCCAGAAGCCCTTTTCACCCCCTCTTTCTCTTTTCTCCATCAGGCCTAGTCTCATGGGATTTCTGACTTCAACTTAAATGGCTCACTGAGGAGTCACACCAACTGCAGCTAGCACAAGAGAAACAGACTGCTCAGCTGGAAGCACCGTCTAGGAACAACAGGAAACTTCACGCTGCTTCTCTCTTGGCTATATGGAGATTAACCTGAGGATTAAGCCATGGAAAAATCCCCACACTTTGAGAAAATAATTCAGCCTGTTTCTGTTCTGAAATACTCCAACATCTCTCTCTCTCTCTCTCTCTCTCTCCCCCTCCTACAAATGCAGCACAAGACAATATACTCCTAAGTTAAGTGCCTGGAGTTGGGGACTAAGCCTGAACATAATTTATGAATTTCTCCATCCTTTCCCGTTTATGATTTACCCTAAATTACACAATGGATGAACAGGCATCTAATAAATGGATATCCACTGAAAATATTTTTCTTAGTAATCTTTTCCATATGTGCTTAAAAGTAGTCCAGGATGTGTGAGTTCAGAACCTCTGTGTCAGAAAAACAAGTTCTTTTGAATACTCATATCAGCTGCTGAACTGATTTACACATGGAGTAAAACTGGAAAGTACCTTGGTTTAATGACAACAGGCATGTCATAAACACTTCTGTGTAAAGTCTCTTAAATGATAACATACTGAGCCTTATGGCCAGATATAAACTATACTTTGGTAAGACACCTTATTACAATGCAGCTAGCTAAGAACATTAATATTTAAGAGAATTTATATAGGAATTATATAGAATGTAAGAAATTATCTTATTTCAAATACTTCAATATGTTCTCTATTACTGCGTAAGACAATTCCAGGTTGTCTCACAAATCAGTTCTGCTTCACCTCAGTTTGGCTGAATTAAAGCAAAAAAGGTAACTGGGTTGATACTGTATGTAAAAGTAATTAGTGGCTTCATTTATAAGCCAACTCACTTTTAACTCAGCTATTAAGACAACAAATATTATCAGATGTTTAAGTAAGTCTATTTTGTTTATGTGTGTAAAAAGCACAATTTTAATACTTTTTTTAAAACCTATTTTCACAGCTTGGATCATATCCCTCTGAAACTGATGCCCAAGATACAACAAACCAAAAAAAAAAAAATTGTAATGCCATATTGTTTATATGCTTGTTTTGATTAAAAAACAATAAAAGAGACAAATGAAAACCAGACAGGACCACAGAGAAAACTTTTTCAGAGTATTCTTGCAAATTTTCATGAAGGAAGAATACACCTGGGAGAATAGCTGGCATGGCCATTCAATCCTACCAGTTCATTTGGAGGTGCTTCATAGTTAAAACACTTCAAATTTCACAGGTAGCAGAAACTACACAGTAAGTCCAGCCTTACAGCTACAGAGTCAGAGGATGTATCCTGCTTTTTGCATTCCACACCTTACACAGCACTCAAGGATGCTCCTGCTGGTGATTCCATAGGGAACACATTACACCTGAGCTTTGTGATCTGCAGCAGCATCCAACAGATTTACAAGTGCAGCTTAATATGTTGGGCTTGAATTTGGAGTAGTTTGTGGTTTTGTCACCTTAAACAGGCTGTAGAATTGTATCTGTGATCAAGAAGCACAACCCAACAAGTTCTCAGAGTTTAACTGAGAGTGAGAACAGGTATTTTTTAATGACTTCTTTTCCCAACCCACCTCCTGCTGCCAGAAGAGCTCTTTCAGAAACTGGGCTGAATGACACCTGGAGGCAGCAAGCAGACCTGATTTCCAGAACTCAGCTTGAGAAGATATAGGTGTGGAGGACTCTGTGCGAGTAGGGACTGGGCTGTCCTTGTTACCAGGGAATAGTGACCTAGATAAAAAGTATATCTCATAATTAGCATGGCTGACTGCCTGAGGATGAAAGAGTACACATGGTTTTACTCTCTTCAAACAATTATCGTGAAGGTTGCCAGAGTTCCTACTAGATGCAGCCCAAATGGTTTAGGAGAAGCATTATGATACTTCTCATTATCAATTTTCCTTGAAACAAAAACAACCCCAAAAAACCCAAATCAAAAACCAAACAGTTAAGGCTTGGACCAACTTAATTCAACTATAAGGTGTTCTACTCTCCCCAAAAACAATAAACATTTTATAGAACTTCATTACAGATTTATAACTTCAGATCATTATTGTTTTATGATTAAAAAATGAGCGACTTAAGACAAAAAGCTCAACATCCTTAAACTTCATTTCCATTCAATCTCTAATAAATACCATCTGCTGTGTACTTTAGGGATATAATACCCGTCAAAAACTCAGCCGTATTATGAGAACCGGCACCAAGTTGATCTGAAATGCATATTTGAACAGATGTGTTCAAATTACATCTCTCCGTCTATCCACACACATAAATTCAGAATAAGCATGTGTTGATTTAAAATGCATAAAAAAGGGATTTGGAGATGCATCAAAAGTGAACAGCATCTCAATGGATCAAGGCTCGCATTACTAAAGGTCATCCCTAAAAATAAAGTTTGAATTGATTAAGGGTTGCACCAGGGAACTGTTCTTGGGAACTGACTTAATGTTTGCTGCTCTAAAGCAGCCATTGAAATTACACTAATTTTCTATGACCCTTCACATTTTAACATTAGAGCTGTCAGGCATGGCCAGAAATAATAGGATCTCAGCCATGAGTAGCAGAGAATATGATATACTTTTCCTCAGTCTGACACAATGCTTATCACCAATACTAAATGTCTTGGGCTCTGAGGACCCATCCACATCTGTTTCAGTGACAGTCACTCAGCTCTTCACTCTGACACAGAAATCAGGCATATAAAACAAAATGATTAGCATGCCTCTTTGGCATGATGAAACCAAATTAAAAAATTGCAAGCAGGGCTCCATTAACAAATGCTAATTAAAAAAAAAAAGGAAAAAAAAATTCTGAATATGTCTTTCCACCAGTCTATAATCTACAGTCCTGCAATGTTTCAGGGATCTTGAAGATAAGACATACTGGTCCAGAGGTCCATCTAAACCAGCAATCTACTCCTAGCAATGGGCATCAGAAGTAGCCCAGGGAAACATTTCAAATGTTGAGCCCCCCAGAATCCCTTCGCCCTTGCGACTGGGTTTTGTCAGAAAGATATTTCTGTAACCAACAGCTTCTGATGGATTTCTTTTCTATTAACTTGTCAACAAGTCTCTCCTTGAATCTAAACCCCCACCATAGCAAAACCATTTGAAACAAAAAAATCTCCAGTGAGCCTTCCATGTGCTAATTCCATTTGATGTCCCCTAATTGTTATGCTGGGAGAGACCAGTAACAACTCCATTCACCTTCTCGGTGCTCTTCACGATTTTACTGACCTCTGTTCTAGTCCCTCTCAATTAGCATTTTCCAGACTGAAGAGTCCTTAATTTCCTTCGTGTGATGATCTGCCACACCTCAGGTAATCTCTGTTAGTCTTTATAGTAACATTGCTCATTGTAACCTATTCTTTTTAAGAGGGGCACTGACAGCATGTAACAATACAAGCAGAACAAAATAAAAATCTCTTAAAATTGTTATAGAATTTAGATAAATGTTCTGCTTTTAATAGTTTTCTTTCAGGTTTGGGTTAATTTGTTTTCTAGTAAGCAGACAGAAAAAAATAATGGACATTACACAAGGTAAGGGACAAAAGAGAAATAAGTTTTAGAAAATAAATAAACTAGAAGTGAAAACAAAAAGGCCACCACATTTCAAAGACAGAACAAAGTCAGCAATATGGTGGTAAAGGGGAACTGAAGATTTCAAAGGAGGAGTAGTAGTATGACAAGTTGCAAGTAGTTGCAAGTAGTTACTACTACTTGCAAGTTGCAACAGAGAATGTAAGATTTCTGTCTGAAGCAAAACCAAGAACCAATCAAGATTTAAAAAATGAGGAAATAAAATTGCCAACAGGACAGATGTTTTATTCCAAGGTGTTGGTTCAAGATCCTTTACATTAATAACTTTTGCAGGACAGGAAAAGAGCAGATAATGGCAAGACATACATTAAAACAAAGATTTGGAAAAAAACACACACAGTTTGAAAGAGTTCCCCCCAAACAGCTGATAGATTTAAAAGAGACACAGTTCTTTCACATCACAACCTATACAAACAAATTGACAGGATCTTTTTTCTGTCTTAAGACTTTGTGAGAAATCATCTCACAAAAAGTTCTCCAGATGCAAACATCAACATGGAAAGGATCAACACTGAAGGAAACAGCAGTTAAAAACATAGGCATGATGTGCACTAAATTTAATGCAACCTTCATTCCATGTTCAAAGTACCTAATGAAACAGAACTTTTACCACACCAGCTGATCACCCAAAACACAGCAGCTTATTTGCTACATCCTTATCAACACAGTACTTGCAGAATGTGTTGTTATAATTAAACCTGAGAGTCACTGTTTAAACAGAGCAGCAGACAGGTTGTCTGGGGCAAGGCTTTAGCAGCCATAAGCAGTTTTCCTGAATATTAGCTAGAGGCATTTAAATGACAGTTCATGTACTCTAAATAAACAATGCTGCAGTTTTACACCAGACAGTTTTTCATGTACATTCCTATACATTCTTAAATGTGAATTTTTCAGAGCCAGCATCTCTCAAGTATCAAGTATCTGGTAGGTCAAAACTCTTTACTTTAACCTCTCTAAAACTTTTTTTTTTCCCTTTAGAAAGCAATGTATATACAGGAAAAGGGTTTCAGGGAACTACTACTCCTATCAGCAGCACAAAAAACCAAATTTGAATAATGATAAATTTTTCAGAGTAAGTAATATTTGGTTCAAAATTCCAGTAACATCCTCCCTACTCTACAAAGATTGAAAGCTGCCATCATGTAACTTCAAAGTTTTTCATTTTTATTTCATGATCCACTGGCAAGTGTGACTATATGGTCTTAACACTTCAGACCAAAGTGTGACATGATGATTGGAATGTACTCAGAACATATCACCTATATAGCTTCAGAATTATATTTTCAGAAGTAACACTTGAGACTCACAAGCAATGCTATTTCCTTATTAAGCCAAAACCCATGAGTTTAACTTCAAAGAAATCCAGTGTGCTTTACTAATTAAAGTGTGATAAGATAAAGTTAATTATATTTCAATATAATCATACTTCAATCAGCATAATCCAATATAACTGGGATCACTGGGAAACAGAGAATTTACTTTGCAAGAATAAATTTAGAGAAATTATGAAGTAAATATTTCAAAGGGCATGTATAAAGAATTGTTCCTTCATTCATTTAAAAATATAATTGAAACAATAATCAGAAAGAACTGGGCATGACTGTTAAGGTAATGGGCATCACTGGAGTGAAACACCATCTGTAGATCACTGTCTCATCCCATTCATGACATTCTCTGATAACAATATGAATTTAAAGAAATCACACCAGAAATAACATCCATCTTCATGAGCAAGAACAATTCACTTGGCTAACTGGAAGGTAGCAGAATGGCTATGAGAAGGATCTGTTTTGTTCTCAGGTATACCCAAACAGCAGGTGAGTTCAGAATACAAAATATTATACAGGATTGGTCCATAAAAATAAAATAGTATTTTATGTATAAGTTAATAAGATACAATTTAAAGCTAAATATTATGGCTTCTCTTGTGGAGTGGCGAAATGGGCTTAGTCTGCTATGTTGCTTGAGGACACTATGCAGAAAAAGCAAAATCACCAGGAAATCAGCTCTAAAATAGTTCCTAGTTAACCTCAGTTAACAGTTCCTGAACAGTTCTCTAACAGTACCTAGTTAACCTCCCAGAAGAATGGCCTCAACCAGCCAGGTTCTTACACACTTCATGTTTGTAACATTTTGGTAGCAGCTTCCTTTGTCTAGAATTGCCAGTAATTTAAGAACATTTCTTTGTAATAGACAGAATCAGTTTAGAATATTGGGGTCAACTGAAGTAATTAATGCATGCATTCCTTCCAAAGTTTTGAAGGACATTCAGATTCATATATGTACACCAAGCAACACATAGGGGACATCAGAGGCAAAATCAGGAGAAGAAAAGATGGTATTTTAACTGTAGACTGTTAGCTTGCCAGTGACAAAGTTAAAACAATACTAAATCAATGGACACTGTTGCCTCAGGGAAGCTCTTATCCATTTCTCTCTGTTCAGTTCAGTGAACTACTTCACTTTCAGTGTGTCACCAAGTTGCAGATACCTTAATACTGACAATTAGGATAGCTTACCATATCATTATTAATGTATATTGTCACAGTCAAAAGCTTTAAATAGAATAAAGGACTGCCAAATGTGTAGATGTTCAGGTGCCTTTTTTTGTGGACTCTACAGGCTGTACACGGACACAAACCTTAATCCATTCAATCAATCCATTCACTTTGCTGCCTAAGAGTATGGTTACTAAGTGGGAAGTTTAAAAAAAAAATTCAGAAAAGCATAAAAGGAATACTGCATGTCAATATGAGAAGAGGTATTAGTAAGTAATAATGGCAAAGCTATTAATGAAGTCCAAACAAAATCCAGAACTTTAGAAAAGATAATGAAACCCCAACTATTCAAACAAAAGGCTGGAAGGTGGTCACCTGAAATATTTTGAGCTTCCATATGTCAGATGTCCTCTGTTATGCTGAGGAGCAGACACTGTGTTTCTACATTGTAAAGAAGTAAAATAGCCAGAAAATGAAGCTCTCAAAGTTAACAAACCCATACCATGGAGAAATAATCAAGGCAACTCGATGTTGTGAGCAGTTACCTGATTTGACCTGACATTGACTGAAAGTTAAAGGAGAATTAGCACAAAACTAAAATATGCTGTTATCACTGAAGAATCATCAAAGACAAAATTAAAAGTATGTTTAATGAAGAATTCAAAGATATGACAGCATACCAATTATGGCAACTAAAGCTCTTTGGCATCATTGAGCCATTAACATTGGACAGGTAATGTATGAAAATTGTATTTAGGGAATAAGGTTTTGGAAAATTTAATATCAGAAGATGAATAAAGATGTAACTGAGATGAGTAACTTCTTTCTCACATGTGAATATATGTAATTAGGTAAGAGGATCAGCACCAATTGGTTCTAGCAATGTGATTCAAAGCACAGGAGTAATATCGAAAGATTAAGGGAAGCAGATTTTTTTCTTTCTTGACATGGTAAGACAGAAAGGCCTAACACATGAAGTCCTAGAACACAAAGAGAGTCTGTAAAGATCCCACAGTCAGTAAGTTAGGAGGGACACTTACCATTGAAAACTAAATAAGAATCAAGATGGAGCAAGACAGCTGCTCAGGAACGAGCATCAGTCCCCAAAGAGTTGGTAAAATTTTAAAAAGCAATACTTAAGAAGGAGATGGAAGAGAACTGAAAGCCTTCAAAAGCATCACTATGAAAGGACATCAGTGATGTCCTCAGATGGGAATATTAAATCTAATAGTTCTGATAAAGGAAAAAAAAATGAAAACCTTTGTCATTAAAGAGATGAGTATAAAAACAAAGAGAGAGATCTTGATAGCAAGACTGAAGGGATGAAAAAAAAAAAAAAAAAGCTTTTACTGAGGTTCCCAACATTCTAATCAGAGAATCAAATTACAATTTGCAGGGGAAGAGACCTCCCCAAAACCCAACAAATTTCTGGAGCAGGCTAAAACTGCAGAATTAAATCAAATCAATACAGAGAGAACTGAAAAAGTGTCTCAAATGAATGAAATAAGGTGGTTATAACTACTCAATTTTGCAAGCTGAACACAAGTTTGAATGTAATCATTACCATGAACTCCTTCTGCTAAAGCTCACTTAAATGTAATGAATAATTTTATAAAATACTCAAAGTACAACACAGAGGGAGTAGAATATAAAAATGGAATTGAATCAATTCAGTGGAAACAGCAGTGTGTGTATTCAGACTGCATCACTGAAACCAATTTTATCAAATCACACAATGCTCCACAACAGCCTTGGGGCATCAGATAAAGAACCTGGAAAACCTGTCAAATGCCTGCCAGGCACAACAGTGCCCTTTTGGCTCTGCAATACCAGCACAAAATATGAAGAATTCTTAGGCAGCAAGATCCACAAGGCTGGTGCAAAAACTGAATTCCCAAGCTGAAATCCAGTGTCAGGGTATAACATGTTGGGCCTAACACAGATACTGGCTTTTCAAACTTGAGAAAAACAGAAGGCACAGTATAAAAGGAAGTCTGAAGGAAGTGGCAAATTAGGATCATTAAGGATGACACAGGCTGTATCTCAAACAATTTAAACTCATTTATTATGGAGAGAATATTGAGCAACTGATACAAAACTACCATCTATGTAACAACATTCTGAAAATGCTTATTCCATGTGGGTGGAAATTTCAGACATGTTTGAAGTAGGTAGAAAAACATGAAATAACTTCAGAAATTATTCATTGATTTAACCTTTGAGTCCATTAATGAAAAATATTTCATCCTCTGTGATCTATTGCAAGTCTTTATAATTCACAACACCTCCTTTCCTTCTGTTTCAGTGCCAGCATTGAAGTTCCAAGAATTTCAGTAGGTTGGGTTTTCTTATCAGCTGAGTAGAAGACATACTAGTTAAGCATCTCTCTAAAAGTTTTTATAGGATTTTACCTTACCAGGAAAAAAACATTTGGAAATATTCATTAGATTTTACAGTTCTCATTTTCTTGTATTTTTCCTCCAGAACATTTTTCAGCCTAATTGGTTTAAATGTTAGTATTTCTCTCTTTAGGGAAAAGAACCCTGAAAACAGTAGCAATAAAAAATTTTCTTTGGCATCTGGCTTGCCGTTAACAAAAAATATAAGAGAAGAAATATTCTAAGGAGAAGGCAAAGGCCAGTTTCCTACCTACAGACCAGAGAAGAATAGTCATCACTATTCTACATGTAATCACACGGTGGTGTAAGCAAGCACTGAACTATGATGTGTTTTATGCCAGCAGTATCTAAAGAAACCTCCTTCAGGCCCACATCTGTCAGCCAGCAGTTCGTGTAGGAGGGGCCCAAATCTCAGAGCCCACTGATTAGACCTAACCAAGGAACACAGCTAAATGGAAGGGGTAAATGTGCAGGCAGCACATCTCAAAGTAAAATCTCTTATGGGCAAGTAAATAACCCCTCTTCCTCAGAGGGACTCCTGCAGTCAACTGCAAATAATCTAAGAGTATGGAAAATCTGAAGACAGGCACATTGTGTCTCTAAATGAACCAAGACTGAAGGAGAGCTATGGCAAATGCAGCTTTTTGCTAGGCACAGTAGCACTTAGCAAATATGTAAGTGGTTTCAAATGTCCACTTCACATATAAAAAATACAAAGGTATGGTGCAGAGTGCAGTTGTGTGAGGTTTAACTGAAGGAGCTATTAAAGAAGCAGCAGATGAACCCTATTCATGACTTTGGAACATTCCTCTCATCTACTGTGAGAGCCTGAGGTATCTGTTAACCTGCCTGAACTCTTCATCACCAGATACAAGATCTTCAGGGATTGCTCTTTAGGGCTCTTCCCTAACATACAAAGGTGAAATGCAGGAAGGATACAAAATAAGTATCTGTAAATGAAAGCAGGAGGTTTAACGAGAAAAGCAAGGCACATTGCCTTTCCTAAAATAGCTCAGTGTTGGATGTCACCTTGGAGAAGGACTTCAGAAATACTATATGGGCTACCTTGCCTTTGTGGAAAACAGAACAAAAGGAGAATCAGTGGTGAGAGCTCAAATCTCTCTTTTTTTCCTTCCAGTTAAAACACACGTTACCTTCACAGACAAGGATGGCAGTGAACTCCCAAAAGATAATGCAAGGCCTAAAATCCCTTGTATGTGTGCAAAAGTTAATGGAAAGATGCAAGACTCTAAAATCCTGTGCTCCAGAATCACAGCTAATAATTCCAGAACAAACTTGTTTTGGTGATAAAGGTCAATTTGCATTAACTGTGTCAGCCTACAAGGTGCAACAATGGCATCTCAGCATAACCCTGAGCTATGAGCATCTATCAAACTTGCAAAGGCACCATTTCCCACAGCAAAAATACTTCTTTGGGCCTGCTACAGGTTTCAGAACTTGGCAGAAAGCTGCACAAGGAGAAGATACGCCTTGAGGCTGTGCCTCACCAAGCCCTCAAGCCTGGCTTTCTGTGGAGGCAATGCAGGTGCTACTGGAGTAACTGAGAGCCTGCACTGTCAGTGATTTCCTTGACAAAACAGCACACTAAATTTAGGAAGTAAATACTTGGAAGATGCTATTGTGAGTTTCTTGCTCAGGGCTCACTTATCAGAAAGATAGGTATTTAGATGCAATGTGTTTTCCCCCACATAAAGTAAAGGCGTTTTATTTACTTATGAAGGAAGTCCATCACAAAATTAAAAAAAAAAATTCAGGCAAATAGGAAAAGTCACATTTATACAAGGTCATTAAATACATTCTTGTTTCAAGGGGAAAAAAACCCAGCACATCAGAGGAAAAATCTCAGGATAGAAGTTTAAAAAGAAAGGACAAATTAATACCAAGAATTCATCACGAGTATTAAAAGATTATGTAAACTGGATGTGAAACAGACTTTTGTGACAGAGTTAAAAAGTAAAAGGAGAATGCTCAAAGTTAACTTCTGGATGCTCCAGAAGTCTAATGGAAGGACCAATTAATTTCCGTGCAAACTCTAGGCAGGGGATGGGAACATATCCCATCAAGATGCTATATTACAAAAGGAGAATTAAAATTCCCCAGCCACTGTCATTGTACAAACATAATCACTGTTTCAATGCACATTGAGTTCAATCAACAAAACAATTTTTTGTTCCTAGGAATTATTTGAACATTTGCCTTAAGAAAAAAATATGTTTATTTGCATTATTAATGAAAACACAGAAATATTATCTCATCACTTAATGTCATAATTACTGTACTTCACTTAAATGCTGTCAAGCAAAAGCTGTATTTTGTGAAAACATACATTAAGAGACAGACTTCAGCTTCTTCTATTCTTGTAGTGATGAAAACTCTCAAAATACCTCACAAATCTGCATTCTGTAGAAAATAAAACTGTATGATCTAAGGTAACCAGCAGCAGAAAAGCATGTTATGACTTACTGCCATTAACTACATATGATATTTAAGACATAAAGCAGGACTGTAAATTAAAAAAAAAATCACATCTGATCTTTTATATAAATTTTAACATTTTTGAAGACAAAAACCAGACAACTAGAACTTTTTTTTTGTGCATCACTCTGAAATACTCTGGCAAAGCACTAACTGATCTCTTCACTATGTTATGATAAATGGCAATAAGGAATTCTTTTTCCCACTGAAAGGGGTACTGGTTTGTGTGGCAAGGTTGTGGTAGTGAGGGAGCCTGCAGGGGTAGAGTATTCTACATGGAAAAATACTTCCCTGGTCAGAGCTGGGAGTCCAGCTGGCTGCCTTAGCCATTTCTAGGGTTGAGTATGTGAGTCAGGTACTCCCCAAACCTGAAGTCAGGAGTGTTGTGTCACTGCAGTGGAAAAATTGTGCCAGTCTGTTGTTCAAACCTGAACTCTACAGTCTGTCTGTCTGCCTCCCTCACTCTGCAGGGTCTGGGACAGTAGATTTCCCTTCACCAAGCACAGTGGCTAAACACCAACTGTGGGACACAGACACACACACACACACAAATTCAGCAGCAGCTCTATGATCGATCACACAAAACATTTTTCAGAAGTCTGTACCACTTCTGTAGTACGTTGGAGGCTTATGTTGAAGTTTGTCTCAACAACAATCCTTCAAGGGAGATAAACAGTTCAGAGAGATCAGTATTTTCCTGTAATATAAAGCTTCTTTTAGAAGACTGATTGACATTTGTTGGGGTTTGAGATGTCCAAAAGGTATTACCCAGAGCTGACTGCAAGAGCTCTGTATGGAGCTGTGTTCTGGTCTCAGAGTTGCCCCTCCTGCTGAGGGCCATGGCTCCTCCAGAGGCCAACCTGGGAGGCATATGACCCAGCAAACCATAAGATAATTCACTTCTATGGCCTATGGGTTTTGGTAACAAATATTTTCTCCAGACTCAAGACAAAATGGCTTACAATCAGTCACTCTAGCTTTTTCTTCTCCTATGGGAAAGGTGTTTGGACATACTAACATTTTCCAGCTTGAACTAGAATCTGAATTACAATTTTCCAATAGGTGGATTGAGAAAAATTTACGTTGCCTCTTGTGCGTTTACATATAACCATACTTGTAATACAGTCCTCCTGTTATGAAGAAATTTAACAGCTGTACTTTGTCAATTACTCCTACTAAACAAAATGACAGCTTTACATAATGATGAGGAGCAAAATAGAAAGACAAAAATAATTATAAGTTCATGAGATAAATGGTTCAGCTATGGAAAATAAACTTTGATCTGTTACAGTCAGATATTTGTCTTATGCACAAACCTATCAAGATTTTAGGTCTGTGATTATTTTGCCATGTAATATTAAGTTTACAACTATAAATTTCATTCTCACTAAAAAGGAGGTGAATCATCAACTCCTGAATACAATATATAGACCAACACAAGATGCACATGAACACAAATTTGAGCTTAGCTAAAGTAATCTGTACCACTGTCCCCAAATAAATACACAGACAAAACCTCTGGGTAGCAGAATTATCACGCTTCTTGAATGCAACAGTTTTAATTTGATAGTTACACTTTTAAAGAGGTTTAAAAGGCTTTGTATATTTCTGTTTCCTAGTTTTCTTCATTTAAGCACTTAGTGTTTAAAAAATAACCACTAAAGGTACCAAACAGCTATAGAAATATTGCCTTTTTCATTTCTTCATTCTTTTCAACTTATTTTCCCTAAAAGTTCAACAAATGTAGATTCAATCAGCACTTATCAGCTGGCCAGCTACCACCTTCACCCAAAACTCCTTTGTGCCACATTGTCCTATGTGATCAGAATAACATGGCTTACAAAATGAATTCATTACTTGGTACTATGGCAAAAATGTGAAAAAAATATGCACTGAAATGAACAAATACTTCTCTGAAACATATAAAATATGAAAATTTAATGCCATCATCAGAATTTTCTGATGCACATCTGAGCACTACAAGGTGTACACATATCTTGTATTTATATCTGTACTATCAAATTACTACTGAGTTTGCTATCACAAATACTTATACATCTTAATATATGTTTGGATATGCTTAAAAGCTCAGGAGCAAATTAAAACTGAGAATTACATGCCTAGTCTATCTGCTATAAAGCAAATTGATATTAAGTAAAGTTATTGTTTAAAAAAATTAGACTACCCTCCCAGGTTCTGTTTCAAGAAAGTGAAACACAACAAAAATAAGTATTCAGGAAAAAACCAAAGTGATTTGAGTTATTTTTCCTTAAAACACTAGAGAAATTTAGTATCCCGATAAGTACAAACAAGAATTTAAACTCATAAATATTAAATGGTTGAAAACTTATTTCCACTACTGCATTCCTTCCTTATATCCTTATTACAGATTTTATATCATTACTTCCAAAGAACACATTCACATGCCTTCAGGGGGAAAAGAAAAAAGGAAAAAAGATACCATCTTGCTACGCTAAAGAAACTGAATTGGATGTACTTTACTAATTTCTACTCTATCATCTAACAATACTCCCACATTAGGATTTTACAGAAGAAAACTGCAGATGAGGCTGCCCAGAAAAAGGAGAGCCTAATCATAACTGCATACAGAGAGTATCACTCTAAGCAGCTTCACTACTTGTATTTAGCAAAAAGAGTAAGCCAGATTGTAAGGGAAGTACACTAATCAGATGAAATTGCTTTTACATTTCAACAGGGCACATATCTTCTCTTTCTGACAACCAACTAAAAAATGATTCTTCCAAGTTTTGGCCAAAGCAGAGCACCACAGTGTTGTGACCTCAAAGGATTTGAATGGCAAATGCCCTGTGTACCCCCTTAGTCTGCACTCAGCAAGCTTTGCTCATCCTGGGCACTTTATTTCCCAGGCTTCACCCTCTAGTTCTTACTAAGGGAGTTGAATAGTAACCTAAGAACCAAGAGAAAAAAAAACCCAAACTAACCCTCTCATAATGGGTCTCTTATCTCCATAAAAATATGTGTGTTATTTAGAAGACAATGCTGTAAAATGGGAGTACCCATAAGCACGCACATTCTGCTTCAACAGGTCAGTATGCAGACCTAAAGTGATCCAGAATCCAAAGAGACTTCATATAAAAACTTACAGAGCATAGAAATTTTGAAATCATAGTTTCCTATACAGTATCTTCCCCCAAAATAAACAGATTGAAGTTACATTTAACATCAACTATTCTTCAAAGTAGTCAGTAAATTTGGAATTATGTTATGTTAACATCACATCATGTGATTCACGTGGGACTTCCATATTTTTATGTGTCCATCCTCACACATGAACTGACAAGATGCACAAACAACAGGATAACTGAGAGTTGACAGCCCAGAAAACTCCAATATCCCTGATGCATCTGGCATGAAAGACTATGGCTACTAAACAGTGACTAGTAATTTATAAAGTGGCAAAAGATCTAATCCTGTAAATCATGGCAGTAAAGAGGTCTCTCCATGAACTAACCAAAACCTGAATTACAATCTGTAGAACAGTGAAGACAAAGATTAGGAAGCTGCAGATATTGCCTTCCTGCCTTCCATTCCCTCTCCAGGAAAAGTATATCTCCTTGCTAAAAAGTAAGGGTGCAGTAGCATTAGCTGAGAAAAAGACAAAGTTCTGTACAGGCCAGAATGTAAAGACTGCCTTCCTAAAACAACATTTAGCTAGGTTGAAGTCATGTTACAATTAATTAGTAAAAAAAAAAAGCTATCCTGAAATACCTAATGCTTGTCTCTCCACAGTCAGTTCTAAAGAAAAACATACTTTTGAAATGTAGGTTGATGAATGCTGATGTTCAAAATATCCTAATGAAATTAATGGACCTGGAAGTGCTCAGCACCATTGAAACCTCTTGCCTACTTGCACCTCTTTCCAAGACCTTGTCAATCAAATGCAGGGCAGGAAGGGTTATAAACCTACCAAAGTCCAAATTTAAATTTCAAGACAATTAAAGACAATTAATCCTGTGATAAAAAGGAGTTTGTCCATCAAAAGCTATACCTTGAAGCACTAGGGTCAAGTCTAGACACAGACGTGAATATACCTCTGTACTATGTGATAGAAAACACCCACGCTCTAGCTTTTGGTGCTAATTCAATACCTTTTAAAGGCACTCAATTAATTTAAAACATAAGAGAAAAAAAAAAAAAAAAGACACGTTTAGTAAAGTGATTAGTTCAGACTCCAAGAGCAGACAAAAGACAGAGTAGAGAGAAGAGTCTAGAGACTGAGGTATAAAATTACAGATAAGTACCAAATACACTCAGCAATTTCTTAGCAGAGAAGGTAATAAGGATTTTAAACAGATGACATTTGCATTTGCAGTAGTCAGACTGACAGAACAGATGTGCTAAAACCCATTAAAAAAAGCCCAAATCTGAAAGCCTTGTCAAGGTTTGTTAGGGACACGATTTGCATGTCTGCAAAATGAGCTCAACAACGTCTCTCTTTGAGAAACAGAACTGCATTTTGAGAAAGAAAATGAAATGCATTCACATTGCAAAAGAGTGAGGGAGTTGATAAAGTCTACTTTATAATTACCTGCATTTTGAAAGTGAGTAGAAAAAGGTATGTAAAAACAGTCAATGGTTATTTTAAAATTACTCTTTTCATGGCTCTCCGATTCTCCTTTCAGTAAATGTCAGGGAAGAAGGAAGCCTTGCTGAAGCCAGCTGTCCCAAAAGGACTGTGGAACACCTTCTCTCAATTTGGACAATATCTCTAGTTTCCTGGGACATCAGGCTGTTGTCTGTAATACTAGGCAATTAGGTCTTCAGTTTCAACTTGAGTGAATAATTTCCTTCCAAGTTTGTGATTTATTTTCCACTGCACACATTTACTAGTTTAGGTCCTTTGCTGCCTTCTTCCAACCACAGTAATTATGTATCTACCTATGCTGAAAAATCAAGGCTTGATTACAGAAAAAAGTAATGGAGGCTCAGAGAGGCTTTTGAGTAGGTCTGATTTTAATGGAAAAGGGAGAACCAGTGAAAAGAAACCCCAGAACTTTCTGCCTGACAGAGCTGTGGCTTCTCTGCTGGCAGACCAAATTTGCTGGCCTTCTGATGATATTGGAAAGCTCAGATGTTTCCAGCCTGAGTTACAAGACAGTCTCAAATGAACAGCAGCAGCCACCCACAATTAACGTTATGCTCCTATCTCAGGACACAAACAAAAACAAACTGGGAGGCAAACTCAGCTTTTCCTCAGAATTATGCTATTTTCCAAAACTGAAAGGTATAGTTTTTCAGTCTAGCTCTAAATTTCCCTACTTTTCTATTTGTCTAGATTTTGGGTTTAAAAGTCTCTTATCAAGCAGCAGTAATAGATAGGAGACATAAATATAAATTTTGATGAACATCGGAATCACTTCTCTCAAAAAACGTGAGAGAATATAGTCTGGGCAACAAAAGTAAATTTGGAAAACACATTACCAGTCTAAGGACTTTTTAATGGGTATATATTCACACTGCTGATTATTCAAGCAATTACAAAATATGACATTCAGATCTCAGGTTTCTTTAACTCAAATACATTCCAATTGTTTGCTTTTATCATCAAAAGTAAATTTCAGGGGATTAAGTTTCAGAACTTCAAGATAATTAAAGCTGTCTTGCTCTTTTTGCAACTACAAACATCACCTTTCAGAAATATAATCTATGCTGAATCTTGAAAGTTGAGATCACTTGAAAAACAACTCACATTTTGATATAATGACACCAAAAAGAAGACTTTCTGATAAAAGACTAAATTTGTCTCTGGATTAAATTCACTTAGCAGCAATTTCTAGAAGTCCTGTATTCATTTTCAAACTCATACAGGAATCAGTCTTGTGAATAGTGCCTGCAGACTACTTTATTAGTCCCCAGAGACCATAGACCAGGACACTAGTCCTTACTTAATTCCTACAGACTGTACACACCCTCTACATTAATCAGTACATCCTCACTTTATGCTGTTGCTCTCTAGAACAGTTTAAAAATAAATTCTCAGGAAATATATCTCTATATTTCTATCTACATATTAGATTTCCAGATAGATGAAGATCGGCATATCAACTGCCCAAAGGTATTTTCCTGGATAGTCAAACTTACTGAAATTTCAGTGCAAAAAAGTGCAAAATATGATAGAAGGAATTTCTAAAAAAAAAAGCATAAAAGAAGCCTTCTGTATTTCAGTTTTTCACCTAATGGTCTAATGGATTTGCCTTTCTTGCTTTATATTATATGCATTTTGCTATTGATCTTCATAGTAAACCAAAAATGTTGTCACATGGCTGGGGAGAATGGCTCTGAAATACAAAGAGTTGCATATCAAAAGCCAGCACTAGAACATCAATACTAATTTTTAAAGTTCATTTCTATTGCTCATGCCAGCAGAGAGTCCTCAAAAAGAGGAAAAATGTGGCATTTCTAACTTCACAGACACAGAGTGTCAAGAACGCTCCATTATTTTTAAAAAGTGAGTTTTAATATAGAGAGTACTCTGTCTGGAGTACTCTTGGAGAACTCTAACTTCTCTATAAGGTGTTCTGGTATATCTTTGGGGTTCCAAAACAAAAATTATGATGTGGCTGTTTCTTTTTCCTTTCATTCTTACTTGCTGGACTAAATTTTATGTGCTTAGATGTTTGAATGCAAGGTATTAAACACTTAACTGATAACCATTAACATTCCTCGATGTGTGGCTTTACTTCTTTAGTGGGTGAGCTTATATAATTATTGCTTTAATAAAACCTCCAGTGAACTTATTATTAGAGCAGATATCATATTCTAGAGACAAAGGTAACATTTGGAATCTACTGATAAGTCCTTGTACATTTTGTGTAGGAAGCTTCAAGATGATTTTATAGCCCCAGCAAGAGAGAAAGGAGATATAGGGGCTTCTACCTTTGGCTTATTTTACCTTTTTGATAAATGGGAGATAGAAATAATCCCTTTTGGCTATTAAAGTAGTTTAAACACATATTTATTTTTAGCTATTCTGGCTCTAGGCTCTGGACTTGTCTGCAGCCATGTTAAGTTCTGGTAAATTTTGTGCTGAGATCTTTATGGGAGTATCTACATGAGAATGTTATAGCTGGCTGCTGTCACAAGAGTAAAGTCTACAAACGAAGACTCTGTGCTCTTAAGGGCAAAGAAAAAACCTTGCATTTTACAGATGAGCACATGTTCAAATATCCAAAACATTTTCTCTGCCTTGCATGGCTTCTTTATCCTGCTGCCATATGGTACAAAGATTTTTCCATCTTAATATCTGAAAACTCTTTTCTAACAGGAACTACTAGATAATTTGGTATTTTCTTAATAAGCAGGAAAAAAAACCCCTTTATTATTCTTTAAAATCAAGACATCAAACCAGTTTTCTTCCTTGTTAAGTTCACTACAAAAAAGCCCTGGAAAAAGACGTACGACATACATTACTGTATGCTCAGTGACCAGCTGTTTTAAATTTGGGTATTAAGTAATTCACTCTTTGCTGTGTGCAAGAGCTGAATGATTTAATAAATCCCCATATGCCCCAACATGTGCCAGCTATACTGGGTTATCGAAAATCCAGCTGCTGTTATGATAATAGCTTCCAATGCTAAAACTACTGAAGAGAATAATGAATCAACTTCAAGTCAACTAAGATATAAACTGACAGAGCTCCACTTAAGATACGTGGGAATACAATACATCTGTTAATTAAAAACTAACACTGATCCATAGTCACATGAAATTTAGTGCCAAGAATTCATGGGCATTGTTTGTGGTGGAAAATTAATGCAAATCAACCTGTATGAAGAAAAGCAGCCCCATTTCCATCAGTTGTTCTAGATGCATAGGAATGTCCTATAAATTACACATTCAGCTTGCAAAACAAATTCTATTGTGTCACAGTTGGCTTTCTTTCTTACATATTATAATTCCCACACAGCTATCAGATGACATGTTTTACATAGCCAGACTTCTCATTTTTTCAATTATCACAAAAAACTGATTATGAAAGTTTGATTGGTTTGATGTATTAGTATTTTAATGCAAGGTAGGAGTCAAAGGAACAACGTCACTGCCTTAAGTCATTGAATAAACACACAAATAAAGGAAGCAGAAAGAGAGAAAGTAGCCAAACAAGGTGTCAGAAATTATTCTCCAGACACATGCGCACATTTGACAATCAGTGCAGAAATATCCATCAAAATATGTCACTATTAACTTTTTAAAAGCTAAGATAATACTTCCTTGACTATGAAATTATTACTTGCAGTTACAAAAGCTTTGCAGGTGGATGCAACTTTCATCTTGGTGTCAGCATAAGCAAATACATTAACGATACATTCTTTCATTTCTCACAATTAGCTCTGTTGTTAAGGGAAATAATTTTGAAATTAATCTAGAACTCATCAGTCCCCTAAGCAAGATTAGAGTGTTACTATATTGACGTAAATTTACATAAAATATAGGACATAAAATACTTATTAGAACAAACAAACACAAAACCAAGCCATTTACAATTGCTGGAGCTAGATTAGCTCCTGTACACAAAGTGTGCAATGCTCAAAAGTCACATTAAAGACGACTTCAGTAACTCCAACTGCAAGCAATCTATATATAGTAGTTTATGTATAAAAAAATCATATAAGAATGCATTTTTTGAAAAAGATTAGGAATTTATTGACAAATTAAAAGCATGTCATGCAGAGATTTAAGATGCTTATAAAAGCTTGAGCATAGGGGCCAACCACATCAAGGGGCTTACAGAAAACTCAAAGACTTTGAAAGCTTAAAGGACCTCATTTTTTTCATACCTTAATTATGAAGTTGCAAACAATTGTGTTTTCAGCCACATGTTCTTGACATTGCAACAAACCCAACACTGTCATTTTCTCAATTATTAGTAGACTTACTTTTCTTTAAGGAAATCCACTACTTGTTTGAAGTCTGCCACACAGTATTCTCTTTTCATGTCCATGAGCACACTGTCAGAGGCTGACTGGACTGGTATGTGCAGAAAAGCATACACCCTTGGATGATTGAGAATCTTGGCCATTTCCTAAGAGTTATAAAAAGAAAAAAAGCTGTAAAGCATTATGAAAATAATACAGAAAATTCAGATTAATATATGGGGTAAGTATCAGCAGTAATACTTCTAAACCCCAAACAATACTAAATTGCCCAAGCCCAGTTTGAAACAGTAGGGACTAGTGAAAATATCTGAAAGCAATTTTTTTAGGAGAAAATACGAAGAAAGCGATGAAATCGAATTTCCTTTGAGATAGGGATCACATTCCCTTTGTAGTATTGATTACACAATCAAAAGAAAATTTTAGAGACAAAGTATTATGAAAAATGGTGATTTCAGACAGTGGCTGTTTTCAGAAGATGGCAAGGGTAAGTTGCTTTCTTGTTGGAATGAAGTAACTTCTCAGATACCAAAATGAGAATGTCTGTAATTGGAGCATCCCTAAAGTCAGCCAGTTGCTAATTAAGGAAAACCTCATCACTTGCAAACACGTTCCAATACTGGTCTGAAATGTTGCCTGTGTTACTTCAGAGAAAAGGACTGAAATTAAAAGTGCTTGGCTACAATATGAATAGAATTAACCAGGGGGCAGCTTAAAACTGGAGTGACAGCTTGGAAGGAGACACAGGATGTGATACATTTTGTACAAAAGCAAAAAGTCAGGGGAAAAAAAAAGGAAAGGTAAGAGCAAAATGCAAAACCAAACCTCCTAATGAAAGCCAAACCAACCTCCCAACAAAGGCTTGGCAAGGGAAAGGAATGTGAGACAGAGAATAGAATAAGGTGGTCCAGTTTCTCTCATTTGCATTATTTAACCAATTAAGGACCTATAGTCAAGCAACAAAGTTTAAGTATTTTTTAAAGTTGAAACCAACCAGCATGGAGACTGTGTGCAATATGGTACCATACTGCTCGTTAATCTTTGTCCTGCAACAAATAAGTGAACTTGGACAAAGAACCATATTCCATGAACAACCAAGTCTTCACACGTGGCTTTCCCTTTCTCCCTGAGCTGTGGGCATACAGGAAGAGGCCTGGGACTGAGCACTGCTCCTCTACCAGTGCATTGTGTGTGCTCCAGTCAGGCTCACTAAGGCCATTTCTCCTGTTTTCTCTGATGGCACAGAGACTCTGACTGACAACACAGACTGCTGCCATATTTACTTTTTAAGCTGCAACTATTTACAAATTCTTCCAGACCATTAATCAGCAATATCAGTCACGCATCTAGATTTTCTCTCTGTATTTCTAAAAGCCTGCCCTAGATTGTTCAAAGAGAAGGCAGATATCCTCATGCCTTTTCATTTGCAGGAACTCAGGTTTTAAAAGCACTGATTTTTAGAACAAGAAGAAAAATTGCTCTCTCAATACTCACTTTTCATCTGACAAACAGATGTGTACAAAACCCGAAACTCTATCAAATCCCTTCTGGAAGCAGTTTTGAAAGTTTCTGTCTAAGATCCTATTACATAAATGTCTCAGAGAAGTGGTTACATTATTCAAGGCAACAGCTTCTCCATCTCAGGTATGTAAACTCAATTTGATACACAGAATTGCACACAATTTGATACCCAGAAAGGCTGTGTGCAGTGAACCTGGCTCTCAGTGGAAGCTGGAGGTAGCTGGTGTCACGAAAAAAGAGTGAAGAAAAGGCCACCATGCATCCACAGAGATTTCGTGTCCAATTCAAATGGAACTGTACTTATCCGTGCTCTTAGTAATTGTAGATATTCAGCTACAATATATTTTCAAAAATGAAATTGTACAGAACAAGTACCTAAAACTGGGAAACCTTCTTTTTTTAAGCTTTAGAAAATATTGCAAATGCAATTTATATGAAGCACCCTCATAGTCATCTTTGACTTTTCTATTTATCAGTAACTAAATATGTTTCTAAAATACAAAATTTGAGCTGAAAATTAAGCTATGGACCACAAGCCTATTATTCTGCTTATCTCTTGGTTCCAAGTACTTTATTCAGTTTTCAAAAACAGATTTATGATACAAGGAATCAATGAAAGTCATGTTTCATAACATGCTTCTAAATCTGCCTAGTTCTTAAAAATAACTTGCCCTATGACATAGGAAAAAATTTTCTTTGCCATTCCTCTCGAATTTTGCATCTTCTGAATAACACTCTTTAATATGAGATCAGTTTGTGAATTCTTTTTGAGAGGAATAAATCATGTATTAGAATTCCTAGATATGGAAGTGTTATTTTATTCCAGCTTTTGTAAGGGTGAGAATCATCTGACAGAACAAAAACCAAACAGATTCACTGGGTCTGTTTGTTTGTGATAGAAATATTAGATTTTTAAAAACCCTACCTTGTTTTACCACGAAGTTTTGATTTTTAAAGTCACAAATGTGGAAATTCTGTAGTTATATGAAAATGTTGGTTTTATTTCTCATATTCACCTTTAACAACGAAAATGTTATGGTGAAGTATGAAGAATGAAAACCAAATTCTAAAATCTCAATAGAGCTTTCCTACTCAGAGGATTCAAAAAAAGAAAACAAAGCACCCAACCCAACCCCAAAGCAACCAGCTGCTGGTCTGACAGGAACATGCAGAATCCTGCTGGTCTCACAGTTGATCTCTTCCAGGGGGAGGTGGCCAAGAGGGAGCTTTTGACTGCACTTCCTGTAAGAGGAACTAAACCAGTGTTGACCACCAGCCAGTGTTAAACAAGACTAATCAGAATTATTTCTTCCTCTATTTATCCCCCATGTAAAAGAAAGAAAACATATGTTTTCATGATCACTGTTGTTGATAACTTTCAAGATTAAGAACACAACTGTTGTAATTTAAAGTAATTACCCTTGGTTCTGTACCAGTGAGATGCAAAATACCTGGCATTAATTAACTGAACATTTCAACTATCCCTACAGATCCCTGCACACAGTAAAAGCTACAGCTGTAAGCTCAAAAACATTATTGACTATTCCACTGCACCATTTTGGTTCAGAAAGATATTCCATATTAAAAGAACTGGCGTTTTTTAGAAAGTAAATTGCTTGCCACGTGTATCAGAAATTCACATGCAATACACACATGGTCTGTCTGGGAACACTAACACAGCCTAGCTGCTGTGGTCATGGGTTTCAGGGATCTTCTGGACACTCAAAGCTCCTTCTAGAGATGAGGAGGTTGCAAACAGCTCTTTATACTGTGAACTCCTTTCTCTACTTGCTTTCTGCATATAAAGCTACACCAAATGCACTGCGTGTGCTTTGAATCAAAGATCCTACTGATAAACTGATTTCCCAGCAGGTACTTGAGGATTGTAATGATTAACTTTGTGAATTTAGCACAACAGAAATTATTAACACAAACCAAACACAAGACAGAAACACCTGATGACCCACTGTTCCATTGTCATTCACTTCTAAGTACTGCTGGTGGTCTCAAATTTACCTTTTATAACCAGAAACTCTGAGTGAGCCATTCAGAAGGAAACAGAATAATGAATAAACAAAAGCTTTGCTTGATTGCATCAGAAATCTGGATAAATCAATCTTCCGCCAAATTTTGCACTGTTCAGATAAAAATATCACATTCTGACCTGTAGCTTTAACGTAAGACTTATCTTTCATCCTCCCTACCACTAAAATAACACTAAATCCTTTGCCACATAGGTTTGATTAAATTACAACTACTCTGCACTTAATAGTCATACTTAGTCAATGCTGACAGATTTTCCCATACTACAGATTGCACAGAGAATATCAGATTTCATCACCGAATAAAACTATTAGTTAATATCCCAAAGAGTATTTGAAGGACCTCATGGGCTAATGCGTATTTTTACTTCACCATGTCTCAACATTCTAAGCTTAACATCTATTTTCCGTTGTTTTTTTATAATTATATACATTTATTTTTTTCTGAAGTGCTCTGAATTACTAAGTATAAATACATATTTCAGTTAGAAAAAAAACAATCTAGAATTTTATTTCCATCTGGAAACAATAAATGAACAACATTTTGAAACTATATCACTGTGAAAGAAACTTTCTGTCTTTCATCATGACTGAAACGGCTGATTGCCTTTTCTCGCTATTCCCTGGAATCTGATCATGTGTCTATGAATGAAGGGATGCACTACACAAAAATGAATTATCATGTAGGAACTAAAAGGTCAAAAAGTAGCACAATTTGTTTTAACCTGCCTCTACAAAAATAGGTGTCAACTACATTTGGAAAATAACCATGTATGTGAAGCATCCTTTAAGGATACTGATCACATATGAAATATATTTTTCCAGTCCTTAGCAGCTGGAGTACATTAGAACACAAAGCACATTACCAGGAAGATTTCTATCCAGTCAGTATTTTATCCTAGCAATTACAATACACAAATTTAACCATCTAACCAGAAAATCACACCTCCTGTTTGCAATGACACCATGTGCAACTATAGAAAATTGCAGAGACAATAAACATCAATATCTGTGCATCTTTATGTCAGTACCAGCAAGCTGTTCAGACAGCAATTCTTTCCCCTTACCTAAAGCAGGCAAGAATCCAGATATTTGAATTCTGTCTTGTGTTTGAGTCATGGTAATGTGAATAGCTTGCTTGCTAGCAAAAGGATTTCGTCCTCTGCCAGCAGTGAAGCCCAAAGAAATCCTCGTCCATATGGAAACATGACAAAATGGCACTCCCTCAAAACTTCATCCCTTTGTGGCAGATGTTAGTTTGGGATATGTCACGAGGGGTGTCTGCTGACTGTTGTCTTTCAGAAGCTGAGCGGTGCTACCACCAGCACAGTCTGGATGAAAATCAAGTGGCTGTGGCCCATTTTATAAATTCCTCTGCTGCAGTGCAGCTCAGGAACAGATGTGATCTTGTGATGGAGGCACGGGAATGATGACACAGTTATGACCCAGTCTGGAAAACCCACAGCAGTTCTGTTAAAACGAATGAAGAGGGAACTCTCCCCCCACTTCCCACCCCTGTGAGCAATGGGGCTTTAAAAAACTAAGAACATGTGGGATGTCCCTGAGGACACTGGTCAGAAGGCAGTGCCTCTCCCTCATCTGTATGAACTGGGGGAGATGTGCTGAAGCCACAGATAGTCAAGCTTAGAGGCAACCCTACCCCATGTAACATGACATGACATGCTCAGGTCTTTATCCTTTATCCTGTCATTAGGATAAAGGCAGGTCACACTGGAGCAGTTAAAAGCCCATGCAATTCTAGCCAATGTAATTTGAACCTTAAAATCAAATCTTTGGGTTGCCAGATGGAGGGCAAAAATCTGTTTTGCCATATGGGAAAAATGCCTTCTACATTACCAAACAGAAAACTGGTATTAGCTCAGGCCACCCTAGGAAGTGGATATAAACCAGACTGCAAGCTGTGATTTGCTGATAGGAAACCGAGCCGTGAGAGTCATGTGCTCAGCCCTAGCTGCTCCCAGCTGTTCTCCTAGGTGTGGGATCTCTCTACTCCTTCCAGCCTCAGAAAACAGACAGACCATGGCTAGCTAAGCAACTTTCTCCTCCCTCACAGCTCAATATGTATTAAGCCTAATCTCTTAAAAAAAACATGGCAAACCATGCCATACCAAAACCACCTAATGTGCCTTGAAGAGCTTGCCGCATCTTCCTTTATTAAACAAGAGCACAAGCTAACTCAAGTTCCTGCAAAAGAAGTGAAATTCAGATAATATCACAATAAAATAACTGCATTTCACAGTCCAAAGCTTCAGCTGAAATTTTTCACATCTCTTCCTATGAGTCAGTGCACAAAGGAAACACACAGCACCAAATTCGCCTGGTACCTAATTTTCTAAACCTAGGTACCTATTTTTGTAAATACAAAAATATCAAGAATTCTCCTATTTTGTTAACAGGTGGATATGGTTCTAAGTATACATGTTATATTCAAGAATAAAAAGAAATTTCTTGTACAGTATCATTTATTCACACTTTCTGACAAAACCAGTAACTCTCAGCACAGACACCTTAAACCTTCATTCATGAAATTCTATCACAATAAGTAAGCTGGCTTCCCTATCACAATTTGCCTCCAATATTAAAGCAGACTGACTTTACACTGGGTAAAATGTTAAGCACCATCATCTCCATTGGGTGGATTGCTTATTACTCAGGCTGTGATGAGCCATGAGCCCAAGCTCATCTGAGTCTCCACCTCACCAAAACAGAGCTGATTCAGTGACACCTTCAGCATTATACCTCACTAATTTCTGTGCACCATGCAGGAAAATGGTTCAGTGCTTTCAAAGATGAGAACTGTTAATGTTGCTGCTGCAGCCATCGTCACAATCCTAAAGAACCTTTGTGGAGCTTCAGAGTGCTGTTTGTCCAAAAATTGATTTATATTAAGGTGAAGTGTACATTTCATTAATGGTTAGAGCGATGGTTTAATGACTTCAAACCAGCCAACCAAAGAGCTAATACTAATTACTTCTGAAATTATTAATTCTGACATGCAAGAAAATACACTTTTAAAAAAATTTTCTCCCTAATTTCTCATCATTAAGCACTCTTCAAATGAAATATTTTTTTCCAGAAGTAAATTAATACTCCTTTTTTCAATATGTATTAGAAACACCTATTGGGAAGGTCCCTAAAAAGGTGATGTATTGCAACAGCACACTGCTACTTTAAATAACTCTCTGTCTCAATCATACTTTATGCTAATAAAACCTTGAAAATTAATTAAAGCATAGAGAGGCACACACAATAGGCAAGTAGGATTGTCACACTACCTTTTTGTCTTCAGAAAGCTGAATGAGTAAAATGAATTGCTAGTTTCATCCACACTAGGAATTTGTTCTCCAGCTCAAAAATGAGAGTCCCATAGGATGGAAAAGAATTGATGGTTTCTGCTCAGAAGGAAGACATAGAATGAATTGCACACCCCTCCAGAGTTCATCTGCGCCAAGACAGGGCAGTGCCAGGGAGCCTCTCTATTGTTTTCCTTCATTTCAAACAAGCAAGTACAATATCTAAAATAGCAACTGCTTTAGCAGGTTCCAGTGGAAGGAAAACAGTGGAAGGTTTTCATTAAAACTTAAACCTTTAGGCAAATACTATCACTTTCTTTTGTGAACTGATCTAAATTTCATAGTAAAACAAAATAAAAATATTGGAAACCATAACAACGAGATTTATATCACAGAATTTACATTTTTCAGTAACCCTTGCCATTTAACAGAGCTAAACCAATTGAATCCAAGAATGAGAAGAGATTTTACATCTTTTCCTTAATTAACAGTAGTACAACAACACAAAGCAAATATTACTGCGCAGTTTTATTGAAATTTCTAGAACACAATATATTTTATTTTTCTCATTTTTAAAGAAAATCTTCACCCCAAAAAAATCAACCTTTTTTTTTTAACAAATGCCAAAGCCTAACGAAGCAAGCAGTCTTACTGAAGATTATGTAGATGATGCTGCAAAGCACAGGGAATGTGACAGCTCATCTATCAAAGAAAACAAAAGGGTTTATGCATCTAAACTAAATAGAAGCTTTTGAAAAAGTACAGAGAGTAGTTGGTAGAACTTTACTTATTATAATATAAATAACTAGGAAAGTGAGATGCTATTTGTTTAACAATGAATGCAGAAATATTAAAAGAAGATGGCACACTTTGTCATGCAAGCTCTACGTTTGACAATAGCTTCTACCTCAATGCCTTGAAGTGCATGGCAACTGATAAAAAATCCTACTTTTATTTAGCACAAATGCACTATCCCATATATGCATTTCCCATTCTTTTAACATATTGCTCAATTACTGGTGATTTTTATTTTCTGCTAGTAATTCACCAGAAGCTCCAGCTCCAAAGGACTGCTGGGATGAGACAGTATTGTAAGTAATTGACAGCCTGACACTCAGCACAAGATTGAGTGTGGATCTGTCTGCATTTAAATACTCTTCATTCTCAGGCAGTCTAACAAGCAAGAGCAATGTTCATATGAGCAAATCATAATTAAGGTACAACTAATATGCACAGATTTAACTGGTCAAGCAGCATGCTACTTAATGTTAACCCCTTTTTGCAATACCAGTTTTTATTCACAGATTATTAAATATAGAAGAGCACTAGAATGCATGCATAAAATATTCCGTTGTGATAGAAAACTGAATTTTGCATAAATAAAGCCAGTTTTTTATGTATCTCAAAGCATTTTTTCTACTAGTGTTATAAAGAACGTGAGCTCCATTCTGAACAGCACAAATATTCCCTTCCATGTCATCTGGAAGGAAACATTTATTGTCCAAAGTTCCCAATTTGCTAAGGTTTTTGAGAGAACCCAATATTCACACATACAGCATAAAACCTTCAGGAAGAGTAAAATGGGTTCTTATTTTGACATTTATTAAGCCAAATCATATTCTACCAGCTGGAAACGAACATGTCACCAAGCATTTACAGACGTTAGGATCTGCTGTGTATGCGATGTTAGAATTCTAGATTAGAGAAAATGGCATGACAAAATGTGTCCCAAAGCACAGCAGAGATTCATCCATTTCCCAACTCCATAATATAAAAAAGTACATTGACTCTGGGGTGAGCTACGTTCCCATGACACTATGTCTTAAGAAGTAATTTAAAGGAAATGTGCTGTATTTGAAAACCCCAAAGACAAAGAATGATTTGAGAGGAAGTGCAGAAGAGACAGACTATGTTAGTACTAAAAAATAAAATGCAGGAATACAGAGAGTTAGCAAAGATGCACATGCAGTTTCCATAGGACAAACAAGCATTTAACATCAAAGGAAACAGTAAACATCCCTTCATACTTCACCTTTTATTTTTTTCGGGAGGACAGAGGCAATTGCCCCATCCACCTTCCTTTAGTATCTGAGGTTCCTTTCAATTATACTGCTAGCAAGACAGACACAGTTTGCATAGAGACAACTTTGTAATTACAGCAAGAAAAAGTTGCATGGTCCACCGAGTACAAAACACTACAAAACTCACAGTAATAAGAAGTCATGGGCTTAACTATTCATTTATTTAAATGTATGCTGCAGTTTTCATTTTTTCTGGTCAAATCAACAGATTTTAATTGGCACTTCCAAAAGCAGCAGTCTACGAAAATGACAAAAAATAATACTAGAAACAAAGCAAATACATGCCCTAAAGTCCTTTTAATTCTTGAAATTATGCTGCCCTTTTTTTTTGCCATTGAGGAATGTGTGCATATTATTCCCTTTTAAAATGCATTTCAAATCAGCTTACACTTGAGGTTATTCAAAACTTGATCTTATGCACAACGCTCAAAAACACTTGGTGCACTCAGAGGAAAAAAAGGACAACAGAGAAAAAAGAAAAGTGAATTAGTAATTTTACTGTAATACTGTAACAATTTCCTATGTGCTGTGTCAGGGCACGTTTGAGGGAGCCATCTGTAGGGTATCAGCTTCAATGAGGTTAAGAAATACAAACACCGAGCTGACACGAAAAATCAAAGCAAAAGAGCAAAGAAATACTACTGCGACTCGTGGTACACTTGGCACACCTTCTGCATTTAAAGGCTCTGCTGCCATGCAGACTCCATCTCAATGGCTGGTGTATCACTCAAATGTCCTGAATTAATAACGGAGATACAGCCCACAGATGGCATATAGTATGGTTTGAGACAGACTCATTTTGACAGGTGACAAAGACGACTACTCATCTAGTCATGTGAAATTAAGCACTTACGGGAATGGCAGGTGTGAACTGCCTCCTTTATACAGATCTGGAAGCATCCCATCACTCACAGAAAGTGCCATACTAAAATCCCAGACAATTCTGGGATTATGTTAAATCCACAAAAGAGGCAAGCTAAGGCTGAGATGTGAGTCCCTGCCCTTTTACAGTCTGGATGATCTAGAGTCCCTTGTGATTTGGACAGAGCCCTGGATATTTAAAAAGCAAATTAAGTTTCAACCCAAGGAAAAGCGAAATATAGTCAAGGCAAAATCAGTATCTAACACTATGCCATGAACATTAATTTCAAGCTGCTACACATTTCACCTTACTTTTTACTTTTCAGACTAATTTCCATTCATCGTTTATCTACTACCATTGCTTTAATGGATTTTTCCCAACCCTCCCTTTCCATCAGTCACTGGAAGTGGATGTTAAACACTGTCTCACCAGAGCCCTAGCAAGTAGCTTCATAATATGACTGGGGAAAACATGTCTGGAGGTTACCTCTAAAGCAGGGTGTATTCCTTATGTACTTTTACTACATGTTGATACCATGGGGTGATAAAATCTTTGACATTTGGCAGTGTGTGTAACTAGAGCAGTAGCTCTGTACAAAGACATATGGGCAAGAACACACAGCGTAACCACAGGCACACACACTCCTTGCAGGTTTTTCTAGGACTATATAATGGATCCTAACACTAATCTTCCCCTTCACATTATATAAAACAAAAAAAAAATCTGGGGCAAATTATTTTTCCCTGGCCATAGTCCATGTCTGTTTAATAAAATTTTCTTCCACGCAGAAAAAATCCAAAGTTTTCCTCAATGTCATGTTGCATTAACATTTTAAGATAGGACAGACACCGGGCAAGGGTATGTCTCAAAATCTCAGTTTGAGAACCAACCTTGAGATAAGCAAGCTCTATGCTTCATACTGTATCCATTCAAACAGACTGCTAAGACTGTGAGAGCACTTTGGAAAATGTAATACTATCTCCAGTGCTTGGCCAGGTTTTATCTGAGAGGAAAACTGAGGGTGTCTCCTGCAGGCAAACCAAACTCCAACTTCTTTCTCAGTCTTAGTGACACAACCAAGAGCTTGAGTCTGTGGTCCTTCAGTTTCTTTGAACACCCCAAATAATCCTCTCTGTCATAACAGCAAACCTCAAGCTGGAGAAGTCCTGCCAGGATTTGCTGTGTTCACTTTGACATGCCCACTGAAAGCAGCAGTGAAATTTTAAAATGTAGTTCCCCATGCTCCCTTCACAGCCATTGGTTGGTTCAGTCTGGGGAGAACTTCATAGTGGACAAACTAAATTAGCTTCCAAGGAAATCAGAGCAGTAGCTATACTCCAGGTTCACTGTGAATGTACTCCATCCACATGGGTGGAAACAGAAGGATTCAAATCGTATGTCTTTGAAACAGCTTTGGATCACGGGTAGTGGGAAAGTTTGATTGAGAATTACATTTATTTTGAAGAAAAGAGTTCAAAATGCAGATAAATTTAGATATAATGGCTTCACTACCAAATTCTGAGTTTTCCTCATCTCCTCTTAATACTTCATATTATGCATTAATGTAAGCACAGACATCATCTGTGGCTAAAGAAAACAGCAGATAAAAAATCAAGTTCTTTAGATTATACCCTGAATAATTATGATAAAGCTTTTTGTAATGACATAGGTTAGTATCCATGCCAAAAAGCATCTAATATTTTGCATGACTATAAAACATTGAGTGGTTCCAAATACATCTTTCTTTTTAGACAAGAAGGCCCAAGTGAATGCAGAATTTATAATTTGAAACCACGTGTCTGCTTCTCATCCCAAGACTATTCATGCTACACAATGCACTAGTACCACCATATTTACTGAGTAAAAAACTGAAGTATTAAAATGTCAGACGTAGCAACAAACACAAGCATAGTAAGGATTTCCATGAGATTAACAGTATCCTCTGAAATGACAAACATGTTCAAGTACAGAAAGGAATTTATCTGACAGCAGTACCTGAAGGCACTGGTTATGCTATTTTAAATCATATGAAAACTTCAACTGACTCCCTACCTGAAACAAACTTGAATTTGAATGGCCACTGGCCCAGATCCCCAAATCTACCAAGCCTTCCAGCATAAGAACCTTAATGCCCATTACAACTGTCCACAGCTTTTCTTTGCCCCCTGCTCTGCTCTAATCCCAACACTCCTGACCTAAGGGAAGTTGTCTTCTTCCTCTTCTTGTGCTGGCCTCCATCAGTGGAACAGCGGAGCTGTTGGCTACCACTTCTTAATGGAGACTGTGAAACTGATTCCCAGTTGCTGAGGCAGATGAAACACTCTCACCTGCAGGTAAGCTCCAATAAATATGGAAGAAAAGTGAATGAATCAAAGTTTTTCCTTTTAGGCTGAGTCTCTAGGAAAGCTCTGTCCAGATCTCAAAATTAGTTTCTACATTTAGAGGACTACTGTTGCTCTATGCCACATATAATTTCAAAAGTGAAACAAAACCCTGCAGAGCAATTGCATGTGTACATGTGCAAATCTTATGCCAAAAATGTCTGGTTTTTAAAAAAGATACATGATTGGAATGACTTTGTCCTTTGTATTGCATACAAAAAGTGACACCAGATTTATAGATTTTCCCAGGCAAATTTTTTTCACAGAAAGCCAAACAACATCATAATTAGAAAGATGACTTCTAAAAAAAAAATCAATTATTAAAATGCAGCACCTTTTAAAACAATTAATGAAAGATGTTTGCAACAAATAACACATCTTCATATCTTAAGAGATACCAGATCTACATCTGGATTTTATCCTAATCAACTGACAATGAGGATTAATCAGCTTCTCACCTAATTTTGTTTTTTTAAACAAATTACAGTTTTACCCTTTCCTCAACTGGGAAGTTAAAAGCATGTTGCCAATAAAAAGTTTCTTTTGTTTGGTGAAAATGTATACAGGAGACTGCTTACATTCCCAGTGATCCTTCAGAGAAAAGTCTGGTAAGCTTGGAAAAGGAGGTTAAATACAAATACAGAAAGCAAAAAACCAAAAATTTGTTGCTAATTTAGTTTGACAAATCAGCAAAATTATGTCACAAAATTTCAAGATCAGAAATTCTTGGTCACATGTGAAACACAGAAAAGTGATTGAATAATCCTTAGAAAAATCATACAAATTGGAAACTGTATGGAACACTGAAGAGGACAAGCAACAGCAGATGTTGCTACTGCACAAAAAGGCTGCTGCACACAAACACATGTTTTGCAAAGCAACATTCAAGACACACATTTTTAATAGGCTTCCATGAATTCCTCTGCTTTTGCCATGACACTGAAAGAAGCATTTTCAAAGAGATAAGAGTACTTTTCCTAAATATGAGTCAGGTACAAAAAAAAAGTCCTACCTACAGCACCTTCTGGAAAATTTAGAAACAGGAAGACTAGATATAAATTTACAGATTTGTGACATGCTCACACTTACTATGATTGAAGGAAAGCAACATTCTTTCCACTTTTCTTGGACTATATCAAGAGTACCCCTTATCTCAGCAGAGCAGTTTGTTATTTACAGCAACTGATTTTTTTATTTTTTTTAAGCTTTGAAAGCACTCACACAATGACCAGCAGTGACAAAAGCAGCAGTCTATGCCAAAACACTTGAAATAAAGTGAATTAAAAATGAAAGTAAAGGAACTAACTGTGAAAATTGCTAAAAGCTTGATTTGCTTTTGTACAAGATGCTGAAAAATGTTAAAATACAAAAAGAAAAGAAGAAAAGCTTGTGGCAGATATGGGAGTCCCAGACACAATGCAAATTCTCAGAAACACTACCACATCCCTTCCTAAAGGCTCCTATTCAGAGTGCTGAGTTAAAAGCCTCTCTTAGTGAAGCATATGCTAAACCAAAGAATTAAATAATAACCTAGCAAATTCCTTGCAATTTTCTGCAGGTCAAATTCTTTAGCTGGTGAAGTGAAAACCTGCCTATTCCTACCAAGATGAGATTCCTCTGGCCCACATGCTTCAACAATTGGCAAAGGTGCAGTTATAACACTCTGATGAGAAAATACTGTCCTTGACATCTTAAGAAAACACAAGTGCAACTATTAATGTTGGGAAAGCAGCATGGATACCAGCTACTTGTCTGGGTATTAAACATGCACACAGTTACAAAATTTACTTTCAACTACATCCTTCCCTCCTTTTTCCTCCTCTTTACATTTATGTTCATTCTGTGGACAGTTTCTAGGAATTTCAATAAATTCATTTGGTGACAGAATCCATCAAAACCAACCTACCTTTCAGAAAAAACTCACTTCCTCCTCTGCATGAATAAGCTACTCTTTCAAATTCACACTGTTCCATATTTCTAATTTCATTGAACTGCTTTGTTACATTATTTTAAACACAGATATACACTTACATTTCTATTTCTTATCATGGAAGTTCTAAACACACTAAAAATAGGATAATGAAAGCATCACTGAGAAAAACCACCATATAGTGTTTCTGGAAATATTTGTCTGAGGCGCAGCAGGAAGAAAAATTCAATCCCATAGTCCATCACTTGCAAATGACATTTCCTTTAGCTCTTGGAAACACTCGACATACACACAAATGAACATCACTACAATAAAATCCTACATGTCAGAGATCTCACTAATATTATAATTCCAAAACTACTTGAGGATCTTATTATCTCAATAACTTGCTGTGTCAGGCAAATGGCTTTACACTGTTAGTCTAATGTTGTAAATGTATTTTAAGTCCATTATGTTTTTAAGCTACGGCTTAAAATTAAAGACACTTCACACAAGGTTCCATGCTGACTCACTCAATGAATGTCCATGTTGGCATATAAATGATTTCTTTTCTTCCTTACCTCCAGATGCTCTAAAATATAGGGAGGGTTTGTCATGCCAAGCCTCAGCATAGCTCCCTCAGGAATAACTTCAACCAGCTTCCACAGAAGCGTGGGGAGGTCTGTGCCAATGTCTCTGCCATAAGCCCCTGTGTCTTCACTGGTCAGCCATATCTCACAAACACCCTCTGTGAATAAAAGAAAGAGATAATTAACAAATCTGTTTTAGAGCTGTTTATTTTATCATACAGCTGCTCACTCTTTTAAATGCAGTATTTCACATGGCTATTATGCAGCCAGACTGGGTATTCAATTGCAAAGGGGAGGGAAGGAGAAGGAAGGCTTATCCCATGGGTAGCAGTGGGTTATTAAGTTCATTTTATGAGCACAAGAGTGCTACAACAATGCTGTAAATTATCATTGCTGTGGAGTGATTAACATTCACAGCCAATGACTAATTCTGTGCTGCCTCTACAGCAAGTCAGACAAGTTTAATACTCTGTTTTATTTTTTGAGTCTAATTCATTAAACACCGCAAGAGACATCACCAAGCAGAGTTTGCACTAATGGTTATTACAGTAGTTAGCTTATTGACTGGTAAGCTTCCAATGAGCAAAACCAGCTGTAAAGCACTGTGGTTGACATTCCTCCTGAAGTAACTATTAAAATCTTGTATTCTTTAAATTATACAATTAGCAATGCAATATTAAAGTTGTATTGAAAAGGTTAGTGACCACTGCACAACTGAGTGATAATACAGGAAAACCTGTTTCCTGGCAGGCAGTGCTTCATTTTCCATCAACCAGAGCCTTAGGAAGTAGGGCATTTGATTTTTATTGTAAATAGCAACCTTGAACACTGATATTTGGTAATAATATTCTCCTATCCAAAGAGAGGAAGATTGTACCACTCTTTAACAATAGTTGACAGCATTGAGGTTTCATGCAGCCACTTCTGCCAGCCTGCCCAGCTTTCATCCTTTTTTGCAATATAATCCCTCTACCTTTCCTTACCAAAGCCAGAAATAAGCCATCAAAAACAGGGTGTCTGTGAAGAAAACACCTGTGATTCACAGCAAGATAAGATACCATTAACTCAGTGAAGAGCTAAACTTCTAAAACCAATCATGAACTGGTAAAGGAAATTATCAAACACTAGAAGGTGCATAATTCATCAAAGCACACTTTGGGCCAGCAGAGAATGTGTTGGAAAATGTAAATGTTTATGTTACAAATTTATACTCAAATGAGGAAAACTTAAGCACATACACTGACTTTAATCACATAAAAAGCTATAAACCTAGAAAACCAAATGTTTTACAAAATGTAAATCCAAGACTGCTAGTCTTAAATTCACACTGCAACAATAATGGCAGAGAGCAAGCCATGCTGAGCATCAAAGTTAATCCTGTTGGCACAGAAACATTTTCAAGGTAACTTAGAATGAAAAATGCTTAAAAATTGAAGGTTAACCAGAAAACTTCTGAAGTTCTGCTTCAAGTAGGTTAGTGAGGGAGATGTACAATTTATATTTTGAGAGAAGTCTAGTGTAAAGCATTCCTGAAGTACTAAGTGCTCTTTGGTCGACCATTTGCAGTCACAAGTTTGTAGTCACACTCAAACTGAGCTCCTTGTGCAGAATCTGCCTGCAGGACACAATTACACTGAGGATTTCAGTGCACTTGCTAATGCTTTTGGAATTCATCCCACCACAGGCAGTACCCATCACGAAACATACTCTTGGATTTGCTGCTTGCCCTACATTTTCCTGGAACACATGAAAAAAGAATTGAATTTTATATGCTGTATGTTAAAGAAAGAAGAGAAATGTAAGGAATCTAAATGATTGATAACATCCTATTTTGTTTAGTGTGGGTTTCTTTATATGAGTCTCCAACAGCCATAAGAACACTACAAAACTTATTGATTGGATGAGTTGCTAGTGTAACAGAGTAATTCTCATTTGCAAGCTTTCAATCTAAAGAGTTGCATGGGGTTTGGATTGGATTTCCTTTTTCTTTTTTTTTCATGAAAATGGCTAATGGAATACTGCCTCACAGTTACCAGATGAACACTGAGGGAAAAAAAAATAAATCACTGGCTAGGAATGGAAATAACATTCCGGTGGAAAACAACAGCAAGCTTTCAAAGCTGCATAGGTGGGGACCATTAGCCCCCTGGTGGGCTGAAACTTCAAATTAAATCACAAGAAGAGGAAGCAGCTGTAATAGTAAATCAGCAACAGCAGGAATAACTGTCTCATCTGCTCTCCGATCAGGGTGTTGAACAACAAGCAATGGGAATAATGCATGCTGAGAGATCCAAGGATGTAGTCTGGTTACCAGGGGTGGGGGGGAGCAGGGAGGGGGAAGAACACCTGTATTTTAGGGAAAAGTTCATGTCCCACTTTCAGGGTGACAAAATGGATCTTCAAATTTTGAAAGCTACCGTGAGTGGTAAATATTTACAAGTAAGATCATTAGGATAAATCAACTTTGTACATAACTGTGTGAAAGAGGTTTTGTGTGGACTGATTTTAGGCCAGTTTTTTCAGTCCTTTGCATCCCCAGTGTAGGAGCCTAAACTTACACCAGGTAAGAAGAGAAAACAATAGACCTCTCAAACAGTACTGATGTAGTCAGTCAACACCTCCCATTCTCACTCCACCCAGTTCCCCTCCAAACTCCAGCCCTCCACAGGAACCTGTTTAAATCCACTGTCTAATCACGTCCATAATATTTTTCCTTTCTCTCGCAGTGAACCTCATTCGATCATTCACCACTCTGTTACTGGGCAATTTTGGTGCTAATAAAGGCAAGCTGATTTTGTAAACAAGAAAATTGATCCAAATGGGAGGCTTCAGATGTGCAAACTCAGAGCATTTGTTACAGTATTAAGGCCAATTATCGCTATATCCAAGTAATTACAAGTCTGCCTTTGGTCACAGCTCGTGGTTTATTTCTCACTCTGCCATCACTATCCAGCACAAAAGTGAAACCTTAACAGTTGGCCTCTGATCTGCTGTAACTGGAGATTACTGAGAATTAAAAATGTTGGAAAAAGAATAGGTTCCAAGCAAAAGAAGAAAGTTCTGAGCCTATTCCTTCTCACATGTCTCAATATAAAGAATACTCATTGCAGATTATCTGATGCAGGTTTTAATTTAATTTCTGTGGGGTAAGCAATCCTTATCATAAAGGAGATAAAAAATCCTACATCTATCACTTTATAAAATATGTGCATTCCTGGTTTAGAGACCACTTGAAATTATTAATTTCTTTAATAAAAAACTTCTAGCATTTTTATTTTGCTTTATCTTAATGTCACTATTGTAACTACTGTTTTTGGCAGTACCAAACATCCTTTAAACTGAAGAGAAGTTTACTCCATCAGAAAAATGAATTTATTTTAATCTACAAAAAGATCTGAAGATGTTAAAATACTGGACACACCAATGCCAGTGAAATTCTCATATTTGATAACTGACTGTACAAATCAAATTCAATCCCCAAATCCTCCTGATTTTTCTTCTCCTTCCTTCCTTGTTCTTCTCTTTCCTGACAGATTTTTTAATGTGAACCAGAGTGGCTTTTCCAACAGCACAATTCTCTGCAGGCTGCTTCAGTGGGAGGCCCCTGACTCTGACCTTCTCAGTAGCCCACATATGCTTATCAATAACTGCCTGACCTCCTTGTGATTCCTTCTCCAACAATGAATTCTTATGGCAGCCTGCAGCGCTGCACAGACCACAGAAATACCTCTCCCAGTGCACCACAGAAATCTGAAAGACCATCTGCCAAGGGGAGGCCTTACATAAACGTTTGTGTCTTGCAGACTTGAGGACAGTCAATCTGAGCACAGCCAATCTGACCATTCCTGACCACAATCTTAGAAATATTTAAAAACAAAAAAATCATGGCCAAAGATGAAGGCTTAGAAAACACCAAATTCATTGTTCAGAATTAGCTTAGCCTACTTTATTTTCTCTTCAATTATTCGAGTTTCTTCTAATTTATTCAGCATGGATTTTACAGGAACCACTTACATACCTGATGCAGTGTATTATGCTAGATTACTTTGCTGAATCAGTGCCTTAACTGGGAAATTGTGAAGAACTATGCAAATAGCAGATCACTGTACCAATCTGGATATAGTGCAAATTTAAACAGAAACGGAGATTTGGAGGAATCAGTTTCCTCCTGTAATTCTGAAGTACTCTGCAAGCATTGATTCACCATCATCCAGGTGTCCTCTTAAGACAGTTCAACCACATGGATCAGCACTGAAGCATCCCATTGCAGGGACTTCCCTGAAAGAGAAAATCAAACTGGGAACAACTCACTGATGCTAAGGGGGATTTGAAAGGATTCATTTCCAGTTCACCAAGAAACCCTTACTCTTATTTCATCTGTATATACACAGGGCTTCTGGAAGACAGAAAGAATGGAGCTGGACACAGTCCTATACAAACCCTAGTTATTCAGATGGTAACTCATGCCAAACTGTCATAATTTGAGAATGCAGGATTCTTGCATTCTGGCAAGCAGATGATGCGAGTAGATTGAAGAAAAAAGACAGGTCTAGGTTCATGGCTGCTGAAAGAGGCAAGCTGTCAGGCTATGACCTAAAGGATCAATGCTTTTTCTGTATTTTGTGGAGCACAGGTCAGCTTACGGTTCAGCACCATACCATAAAGATAGATGCAGTGCTGCAGTTCTGCTCAAGACGCGCTGTGTACAAACTGTCTCACAGCCTGAATTTCTAGAGGATCTTTATTAATGCTCAAAAGTATTTCCTCTTTTTAAAAGACCTATTATTTTACCCTTCTGGACAGTCTTAAGGACATGAAGATGGTTGTACCCTCCTATTTTCTTAATGCTTGCCACAAACAGGAGAACAAGATCTGAACAACATCATGAATGTGGGCCACATCATGACGTGTGACTTACTACAATTGCAGTTGTGTTCCGAGTATTTCCAAGGACAGCAATACCACAGCCACTGTGGGTTATCTGTTTCAATATTTGATCAGCCTAAGAGTGAAAAATTTTTATTTTCACCTAATTGCAATTTGCTGTGTTCCAACTTGTTAACTATCATCCTACCTCTTCAAGACCTGTCTGACTTCAAGACAGTCTGGCTCCGTCTTTCCTCTACTGTCCCATTAGGCCATTGTAAACAGCAATAACTCCTCTTAGCTTCCTTTTCACAAAACCATTTCTTGTCTATTATGTGCTCCATCCTCCTGATCATTGCACTGTCCCTGTGCTGAAATGCTGCAGTATGTCAGCCTTGTTCTGAAGCACCCAAAAGCGGACAGAGCACTCTCTCTGTGATGTCTCACAATTGCCAAATCCAAGGCACCAGTTGCTCCCTGGGGCCAGAGGCTGCACTCTCCAACAGCAGCTGGGGCACAGCTGGCAATTGCAGAGGGGTTCCACTGCTGACTCATGTGCACCAGCTTTCCCAGAGGAACTCCAAAAGCTGCAAAGCTGCTTCCCAGACAGTCAGCTCTCCACATCCTTAGTACAGTATTTGGTAGCATCCATAGTGTAGCATTTCATCCTAGATTTGGGACATTTTACCTGCATTTGTTAAACTTCATGAAGTTACACTAAGTCCATTTCTCCAGGCAGCTGAGGTCTCTTGCAATATCAGCTGTACCCTCCAGCCAGTCAAGTACTCTCCTAATTTGAGTATCATCTCCCAGATTCCACCTTGTTACAAAAGACATGAAATATTGGCTGCAAAATACCCTTAGTACGTGCCATCTAGACCTTATAATACGGACTGCCACTTTGGGAATCTGACAGTCCAATGAATTCCTTTACCTTCTCACCATCCAGTATTTCAGTCTATACTTCACTACTCTAAGACTATTAAGTACAATGCTGAAATTATAGACAAAATAAAGGTAAACAAATCCAAACTACCCCTAAACAAAACAGAAAACCCCAAAAGAAAACAAAAAATCCAAACTTCACCCCAAAACAAAAAAAAAAAAACCCAACATCCTACCCCCCCAAAAAAACCCAAAACCAACTAACCCCAAAACACCTCAACTCCACTGCTTTTCTATCCTCCACAAAGCCAAAAATCCCATCTGAAAAGTAACTCAGGCCCATCACATGGCTTGCTGTTGGTAATCCTATGCCAAGTGTTCCCAAGTGCCCTCTTGCCCTTCCCGTGCCAGGCTGTGGCTTCTAGGAGTGTCTGCCCCTTCCAGGGTAAGGTTCAACTGCTCTGTAGTTCCCTAGTCCTCCTGTTTTGGCTCTTTCTGGAGGGCAGTGTGACATTCCCCCCTCTTCCAGATCAGGAATCTCCCCTGGTTGTCATGTCCTTTGAAGGATGAGAGAGAACAGCCTCATAATGACTTCAGCCAGCACTCTCGGCACACTTGGATGCCTCTCACAGCAGGATTATTTCTATTACTTCTGCATGTCAGTCTGCAGGTACAAAAACTAGAGCTGTGTTTTGCAAGTGCCAAGCTCAGTACAAGCCTTTAAAGCAGTTGTGGTTTCTACTACCCACAGGATGACACATATATTAGAGTGCTTAGGAAATGAACACAGTAACTTTTATGGTCTACATATTTTTGAGAACAAATGTTTGGAAACTAATATGAAGTGGCATAGAGACCAAGTTATACTGACTGAAATCATTCCACTAATGTAGGAATTACATGTTATTTTAAAAGTAGAACACTGAACAGTATTGCTTTGGAAGATTCTGTTTGGCTGTGTTGTCTACCACACTTAGTAATGAAATTAAAGACATTTTTTCTTTCTCCTTGCCAACATACTTCAGTAAATGTTTACTCTAACAAATTATTAAAGTTCTCATGTATTTATATAAAAATGCTATACATTAGTATATATCCATGGTATGAAATTCTCAGACCCACTGAAGCCATAACAGGAACTTGATTTAAAGGATCCTTTTCTACAGACATGACATAGATATTACAACAAATTCCTGATCCTGCAAACTAATGCAAAAAAGTTTGGGCTGTATTCACAAACTGAAAAATAGAAAAATTAATTGCACCTTGGCCTCCACTTAACTCTTCCAGCTATTGCTTTTCAAAACTATGAAACATATTTTGGATTTTGGTTAGATTAAGTTGTATTTTCAAAAAGTAAAATGTACTGTCTCTCTCTCTCACATACTAAGTTGCAATCAGAGCTTAAATGACCTTTGATGGAAAAGAGCTGAAGAAATACCTTATCAAGCACAATACAAATTAGTTCAGGAAACAGCTGGGTTCTGCTTCAAAAAAATGTGCTAATAATCTTTTTAAAATGTATGTTTTATACATTTTCCCCTCAAAGTGCATTCGTATTTTTAGTGTTATTTTATGTAATTTACAAAATCTAATCAGAACTGAAGCATGGGGGAGAAAAAACCCCAAAACAATAAGCATTAGGAACAGTAACTTTTTCCAATTACTTTTAAGTTAGAATAACAAAACACTGTGGTTTTGCGCAAATTAAAAACCCTCCCCATCCTCTCCAATGCCACAACATATGTACATACTTCTACTACCACCTTTCACTTACTTTGGAGATTTTACAAGAACTGCACACTGAAACTACCCATCTACTCCTTAGTAACACCAAAGTAAGTTTTAGGTAATGATCTTCTACCATCTGCTTTCTATTTAGATGTGAAGTCTGATAGAAGAACCTGATAACTGCATGACTTATAGAAGCTTTCCATTTTATCTTCTGTGGTTAACAAAGTGGAAGCTGTAAATACATTTATTCCAAATTTTACTTTTCCAAAGTCATGCATCTGAGAAATGAGACTGATGAAACCATTTAGAATATGGGTTGACTGAATTTGCTTATTTATCTAAATCTATCACATAAAAGTCTCAAAACCAGAACTGCTCCTTCTACAAAAAATGCTTTGCCATCAAGGCACTTACAAAGGAAGTTCACTACCTGTGACTATTGTAGGGATTAGCAGTTCTACAATTTGCCTCTTAGTTTACTATACTCACTTCTCCTACTATATTGATAAGTAAAGTATTTTTATAGGATGAGTTTTTTGAAACAAGGTATAAGAAAACTTGTTACAGAACTAAAAGTAACACTTAAATTATTCCTCCTTCCCATGGCATTAATAAAAAAAAAGTTTGAGAGTTCCCGATAAAAAGCATGCAGCAGATAGAGCCAACTAATCATTAAATACCAAAGAAAGCATAAAAGGTTTTTCTCTCCCACAAAGCAAACTCTTGTCCTTGCTTACAAAAGAGGTCATTCTACCCCTATAGGGCCCTCTGTTCCTAACAGCTCACTGCTAGAGCATAAACCAGCAGCCCTGTCTCGCTCGTTTTGTAGCTGCAGTGCGAGAGCAGAGGGGAGAGGAAGGAGGGGAAGGAAAGGGAACAGGATAATAGGTCACTTGCTGCTGCAAACAGCATGATAGCTAATCTTATTATGAGTCCAGTTCCATTCTCCTAGAACAAGGGAGACTCAAAGGGGCGTGAAGACAGTCAGGCTGCTGAAGTTTGCTCAGTGCCAACACTGCAGCATTATGCATCTTGCTTTCAAGGAGGATTAATGATACCATACATCATGATGATAAATTGGGGTTTGTAGCCAGTTTGAAGAGAAAGGGGAGGAAAAGATTTTTTTTTTTTAATGGAGGGAAAAGTGCATAGTTGAATTTCATGAGTTGGTCCTATTTTTCAGGCTGAGGAAATCATTCTTTAAGAGAGAGGTCAGTGCTTTTTCTATTGGTCACCTGCCTGTGACCCTCCTATTTCCAGGCATGTGTGTTATGTACACAATGGCCTGTTTTGAAGGTTAGCTCTTGCATAAATGAAAGAATGAAAAAAAAAAAAAATCCACTTAATCATTATACTTCCCAGCTGAAAAGAAACAAAACTAAAATTTGCCATTCCAAATACAGACATCCTACAAGAATTCCTTTGGTTTTCAGAGACAGTGGACATCTACTGCCTGAGTTAACAGAGTAAAAGTCTTGTGTATTAATGATCAGGGACATAATTGCCTGATGTTAATTATTTCCTTGCTGAACCAATAACATTATTCAAGGAGCAGGCTCAATGATAAGCAGTGGTACCTACAGGAAGAAAATAAAGCATAAAGGACTGTGTGACTATAGGGAAGAGATTTGCCAGAAGAGACTTAAACACAAAGGAAAGCAATTTCAGGAAACACAGACAAGGCTTGAGTTTAGAATTGTTCTGCACCCCTGTACACAGCATATAGAAAAACAGGTTCCTGAAGCATGGAATTATTGCTCTCTATGCCTCACAAATACACTTTGTGAAATATTGATATGTTTATGCTGTCCTGGTACTACAAGCAGGCAGAGAATATTTGACCCTCCACCAGAAGGGTCAGTCCAGCACCCTGCACAAAATACTCCTCAGTTACTGAAAGATGAAGTGCAAAATTTCTATAAACTTAAAAACTGAAGAAACAAAACCTATTATTGCTGTGCCTATTGTCAAAACACAAATTGAAAACCTGCATTGAGCTCTGAATTCAAAATGAGGTATATGAGAAATCTTGTTTATGACTTTGGAATTCATTGGGAAAAAGAGAGTAACGTGCCACTCATTATAACATACGCTCGCTGTTTTAAACCCCAAACATGGGCTATGGTTCTGCTGTAGATGAATATCAGATGCAAAGGGTCACACACTGCACAAATTCAAGGAAATGGTCACGAGCTGTAGGCATATTACAGGATGCAGTGCTAATTAATGGAAGCTTTTTACTGAGTATCCATCTCTGTAGTGCTAATGAGTTTGGATTAATTTAAACAACATGTTTTCATGGAAACTGATTAATTCTTGGGAAGTAGAATGGCATACCAAGTTTCAGTCATTAAAAATGTTTGTAGCCAAGCTAAATAAATCTCTGAATCTGAGTTTATCATCATATAAACTTCTACAGAAGGAGAATGACTTGAAACTTCTACAACAGGAGCCTGCACACAAGCTGCCAGGGTGTGTTGGAAGTATTTGACATGGAACTTCATCCTTCACATAACATTCTCCTGCTCAAATTTCTTGCGTTTTCAAGAGCGAATCCTATAGTTTTATTTAATTCCTTTTTTTTTTTGACTTTTACTTTTTTAAATAGAAACAGCAAGAGGAGAAAGAAAACACATTTTGGGTATTTACAGATGATATTTTAAAAACTAGCTGAAAATTAGTTGAAATAAGTTGACTTACGGTAAAATGTCAACATTTCAAAAATGTAATCAAAGGAAAGAGATAGCTTGTGTCTTTCTTTGACTGAAAAACTAACAAAAATGAACAAATAATCATTGTTCTGTGACATATACCAGGATTAGGCGAGACATCTTTTAAAACCTTTCATGTTCTAATTACAAAGAACCCTAGAATTCAGAATAGAGTGTTCTCATAAGGGACAAATAAAAAGGTGTTAAATGCTTTGTTTCACACTAAGTTATGAGCCAAGACATAATACTGTAAACCTCGAACGGCACTACAGAATACAGAAATACTTTAATAAAGACAGGCTCTTGTTTTACTTTGTTTTTCATCCATTCCTCAATATAACACAGTAATTTTATGTGGAAATACTGAATCCTAGGGAAAAGACTGATTTTAATTACAAGCATTCTTTGTATGAAGAGTGAAAATAGCTCAAGAATCTGTCAAACTGATGTATTCAAGACAAGAAAACAGGGAAAAGGGTCAGCATATTCAAGGGCAAGGTGGTGAGTTGAACATGGAATGTACTTAGGGGATTCCAGTTCCATAAGCCAGCAATACAGAGGGGTAAATACCATTTCTGGGGTAGATAATCCTTATCTAAAGTTACCTTCTCTTGACAGCATAGATAATACCTTCCACTCATTACAGCCTGTATCTACAGGTAAGCCAAGCTTGCTGCACCTGGTGCGTGTGTCCTTTTCTGGTTTTCTGGGGTTGTTGTTTTGGTTTTTGTTTGTTCTCTTTTTTAAATGAAAAAAATAAATGCCAGGAAAATAGGCCTTACAAATTAAGAAGTCTACAGACAGAAATAACATCATAATCCCCTGATTTCCGTCAAATGTCTCTTTAAATGTTCACTGTTACTTAAAATATTTTCTCAAATGAGGGGTTTTGTCTCTGCAACTTTAAATGAGTCAGTTTAACCTAAAAAGGAGAATGCTTGCATTGCACTAGTAATACACCTTCCCCAGTTCTAAATCATGAAATTCTTTAATTATATTCACTGAATTCCCACAGAGCATTCAAAGCCTTTTTTGTGTGTAGCCACCTTAAACTAAATTTATTTTAAATATTCAATGATAGACCACCAAAATATGTCATCAGTCGAATGCAATTAAAATGTGTTGGAGATGTCCACAGAGAGGTCAAATAGAAATCATTCAAGGGCTTTGAAGGATATTAATGTATTTTTCTCAAACAGATTAACGCTCATAAAGGACTCAATCTAAACAATAATTTACCTTTTGATGAACTTATTATATGTCAACATAGGAACATGAATTAAATCTAAATAAAGAGAGATGAGCTTCTGTCCATGAATCTTTAACAAAAAATATTGAGAGAGAAATTACTTAGTCTTTTAAAGAATTCAAACAAGATCCTAGTCACTCAGAAAAGGTTTATTATTCCATCTATTAGAAAACCCCACCAAACAGATGACACTAGGAAAAAAACCCTTAAAAATATTATTGAAATAATCTAAGAACATCCATTTGTTAAACACTTTTTCATTAAAAACTTGGTAACACAAGTCTACAAGTGTTACACAAGTTTACCTTTGTCTTCATGGAAAATCTTCTGAAATGTGTTCCTCAGACTTGTTTCTAACACCTTTAGAGCCTACATTCAGCTCTAAAAGACATAACCCAGCAATGAAACTTGAGGAGAAAAATTATAAAGGTATCAAACTTTGCAAATCTTAAAACTGCTGTTCAGCTGCATGAACTGTTAGAAATGAATGTGTATTTGATTTAGAAAGGGGAGGAGCTGGGAGCAAAGGCCAGGTTCCAAAGCCTGGCTGAGGTGCTCACATGGCTACAGGGATACATCCCTGGGAGAGGAACATGCAGAACGCCCCAGGGGTTATAGGGCAAGTGCTGCAGTTTGTCTGGGATGGTGCTCTTGCCCTTGGCCACTGCATACCAGAAGTTTCTATGGGCAGGGGAAAATTAGGTTGAAGAAAAACTCTTCCAGGCAGCACCAGTTCTGCCAGTTAGTATGGATATGTGTAAGAAGTTGTATTAAAATGCAAAATATTCAGCCTTTCAACACTTAGAGCAACATTACTACAGCATATTGATGAGTAATCCATGTAATCATTGGACTGCAATCAAGCTTCAGAATTCCACAACTACATTATTTTTAGAGGAACTTAAAGAATAATTTTCTTTCAGAACCCTATGAGCCTTGAAAATAATTCCAGCCCAAACTTTCTAGAGGAGTCACAAATCAAACACAAATGCCATTCCAAAATGTTTCTCATTTTTTCTGAAAGAAATATGATCCAACAGATAAAGGAGCACTTTTTTGCATATGTTTATGTTTTCCAGTAATGATAGATGGGATATTTTGTGGAGCAGTTTTACTAAAAATGCAAAATGCATATTACTAAGTTGCATAAAGAAATAAAATACAGACAATACCCTCCAAAGTCATCAAATATCCAAACCAAAGTACAACCAAAAAATTAAAATGTGTTACTATAAAATACTCTGTCCTGTGATGGAAGAAACTTGCCGCATGTTCATACACCATTTGTCACTTCTACGTATGCCATAAGCTTTAGCAATGCCAGAAAAAAGAAGAAACCTAATGAAAGGTCTGGTTTTAGTCAGTTTCAGAAATGGGAAAAATGTCATTTCTTAAATAGCATATCTTGATTGCCAATAATTTCTTTTTAAGAACATGAACTTTAGCCTTGGGTTATGTGCTGGAATATCCAAATAATCTAATAAAGAGCTTATAGTAACTCCTAATTTGTAGCATAAGACATCTTTTTGTCCCTATGCAACACTAACAACAACGTGGCTGCAACGTACATTGTGTTATATACCTTTAGCTGTTTTTGTATGAACAGAAACAATTGCTTAATAAATGGGAATAAAGTGGCTTTGTGAGTTTACCATATTTTCAGAAAGATTCCTTCTATTTCCTCTCTCCTGTCTCCATCTAAAAATAATGAGAGCAATTACATTTTTCAACCACTTACCTAAAACAAAAAATAAAAGGATGCCATAAATCCTAAATACAGATCACAGAATACAGTGAAACATATAAGCATAAACCCTAAAGTGATGCACAGGATGAAAACACTTCCCTGAAACCTACAGAGAAGCTCTAGACACACGTGTAGTATCTCAGCTCAGATAGTGTTTCAGACTCAGACATGGGAAAGAAGCCTTTGAAGACTGAGTGTGAACACATGAACACAAATACAAATTGGAGAAATGAGCAAAACTGGCTGTATTCAATAACACCAGAGTCTTAACTACAGATTGGCAGAGAAAAATAAACTAAAACCTCTTAAAAGAAAACGTTCAAAAGAAATGCATTCCTTTCCTCCAGCTGAACAAAATATTCAGTCATCTTGGGATTATTATGAAGTTATCCCTCATTTGTTTAGGTTTAGTGTTACTATTCAAACAGGAGTGTTGATGCCACTCTTACTTATGAAATATTGGTTTAAATCAATCAGAGTGGGTTTTAGGAATAAAGAAGAATGGACAACATTCTTCTATTTTTTTAATAACAACTTCTCTTTTGTTTTTACTGTGAACTGAGTTAGTAAATGCCAATACCGTTAAGCGATTCTCCCTACTCAAGTCTCCAACGTGGACTCATTTCTTAAGCTTGTATTTAATATAGCTTTAATCAGGATATCTAAGAAAGCAAGGCTTCCAGAATCATGTTTTGCACGTATCATTCTATTTCCAGTGACTTCTGAATTCATTGACCAATTTCTATGAAATTGGGCAGAAAAATAGAATTCTCAACAACAGTAAGTTTCCACAAGTTTAATGAACAACAGCCAGAGAAGCATTCCCCAAGCATGTGTCCCACTTCAAGGGAAAGCAGGCAGGACTGCCTCTCCGTTTATTTGGGTATCGCCACCAGCCTGGAATATCACACATGGAAAAAAAAGGGGGGTTCATACTGGTGGAGAAGTCTATCATCATCACAGGGCACCAAACTTTAGAAGGCAGGCTGTATCACATCACAAAAAAGCTGGTCTTCAAAAAATATCCCAAGCATTGCATAAATAAAAGTACAGATTCATGAGAATTTGCAACTTGTAATTGTAATTACTTGTGCAAATACTTTAGTTTACTTCTAGTTAAACCTAAAGAATAGCATGTGACAGTAATCAATAGTATGGGGCAGTTAAATGATTTACCTTCTTCAGGTTGTTAATATTCCTTATCACCAGGACTCCAAGCAATTCATCAAACCATATGCTTGAATGCAAGCCACTGGAGCAATAGTTTTTATGCATATTCTCTGTGTGTATGTTTCTATGCATGACAGAACAAATATTGAGACTATCTGACAGTCTCTATTTTATTTTGCAGGTCTGTTCCAACACATTTAACCACAATGCATATCTCCTCTTTTTCCTCCCCTTCAACCTGCCCTGTCGATGACCTTAAATGCAATTTAAATGAACCACTCTCTGCTAGTAATGAGAAATAATTCAGCCTCAATGATGGTTTGTTAAAGGCTTCTCTCATAAAAGAAAGCACACGTATCTTTTCAATCATTTTGAATCACACGAAGACATTTTGGCTTAAAAAAATCATTCACTAGTGATGTTAGGGAGGATAGACGCAAGTCATATTTCAAAGTAAAATAATTTATTTGTTACAGGCATTAATTATAAATTTAACATAAGGGAACCACAGCCTGACCAATTTCTGTCCTGAAGTTTCAGAACTACCAAGTTCTGCTGCCTTCCCACATTGAGAAGAAGGATTTAATAATTCTCCCCTCTTCACATTAATGCCTTCTTGCCCTCTATAAAACAGCACACAAAATACAAATATTTAACAGCAAAAAAAAGAAATTCACTTGTAAATAAGTCAAATAAAGACATTTAATACCAAACTTTTGTCTAGTTCTGTGAAATTATTACAGACAAATACTACAAATACTTTCAGTCTCCTAGCTCCCATTGATATCCTTAAGCACAGGTCTTTACAAAGGAATTTAAACATCTCTGAGCGTATTTTTGGGATACATGAATAGTGAACCTCGCTAGAACATTTTGTATGTGGTTCATAGTTCTTCTTCAGCTTCACACGAGACCTTCTGCTATCTTTTTTGTTTAATCCAACCATTGAAACACAATGATATAGTAAGACAGAAATTCTGGATAAGAAGCAAAAATTTGCAAAAATGGACTCCACTTTAGCCCGGATAAACAATTTAACATGTAAGGATGACAATGTACAAGTGTTACTGATTTAGAGGAGGATAATACTTATGAAAGTGTCTGCCTCATTAAAAACAGGATCATAAAACAAAAAGCTCTGTGCTGCTAGACAAACTCCATTGTGTCTTGCAGAAGTGTCAAGCCTTGGCAAACATCCAATTGCTGAAACATTGCCAGGCACATCAGATATATATTAATGCAGGATAATCTGTAAGAAAAGCATTCTTTCATAAACATTTTTTTTCTTTGTAAAACCATCAATCAACTTCCTAGCTGAGCACCATGTGGCTCAGCTTAAGAGATCCTCAGGAATGCTTCAGTGTCTATAAACCACTGACTTACTTCACAGACTTGGTGCCTTTCAGTGCTCATTGTCCTAAGTATTTGCTGAAGTTATTTGGCTGGCTGTCAGCAGCTAATTCTGATTTGTAACTTGGGAAACCAGCAGCAGGAAGTCCTTGGATCTGACTAGTGACATCCTCAGCACCAATTAGCCAAGGTGCAGACTGCCAGTAAAGAATTTTTTGCAGTTCCAATTATTTAATAGGAAGATACAGGACCACCTAAACATCTGCCAGAAAAAGAGCTAACACAAGCATCTTGTTATTTAGCCCACCTTGAACTGCAAAGAGAAACAAAAGGGCACATGCTTTTGTTCTAAAGTTGTGTTTCCTTATAAAGATATATTCTAAAAAACCACAAGTGCATTCACAATTCAACACACCAGCATTGTAAAAATAAAACAAAGCACAAAGTTTCCAAAGCCTTATTACAGAAGGGTAAATTTACATGGCTTATAAGGATTGAATTCACCTATCCAGGGAATACATACACTGAAAGAATGGCTGAAGTTACTTCTACACTAAAGGAATTCTACTGATATTCTGTGGAGTTCATCTCAAATTAGCAGTATCTGCCTCTCTATTCCATAGGAAAAAAGGTAGTTTACTTAAGCACCTGATCTTCAGGGCCACTACCTAGTTTTTAATTCGAAGCGTCCCAATGTTATTACTTTAAAAGTATGTTCAAATTCCACAACATAAATTAAAACACTATTATTTCTCCATAAGCTCATAGGAGTCAGGATGAGAAAATTAGCATTGTTTAAGTCAGTGAGAGAAAATATAAACAACCTCACTATAGCTGCAGCTACTGAATTAATATCTTGTCCACAGATTTATGAAACGAGAGGGACTGAACGACTCCATGTAAAGGCAATAATGTATTTCATCTCAGATTAACTTGAATACAATCCAATTTAGAGGAGACTAGAAACCTGAAAGGTTTTTGATGGCTTATATATCACCAATTTGCTGCTTCTATGAAGTTCTAAACAAAGAGCTAATTTAAAGGAATAATACGAACCAGAGCATACATCCTGCATTACTGTTTTTGCTTGGACACGTCCAAGTGACCTGGCTTGCAGCAGCTATCCCAGACACTTATTTAAAGAAAAACAAATCTACTAGAGAACCTTGAAAATAAAATTATGGGCTGAAGTTAAAGTACTAGGAAGAAAAAAAAAAAACAAAAAACAAGGTGGCTTATTTCAAGCTAGATTGTCTGCTTGTGCTGCAGCTGTGCCTGTATCTGGTTATATTTAATTTCTTTTAAAATGGTTCTTTAAGAAGCATCATATCACACTCTGTAATGTTAGCATTATTTTTGATGCCTGAATGACCTCAGTAAATAAATAGCATTCATCTTATCCTACAAAGAGCACTTAACTAGCTCTCTTTTAAACTGAAAATACTTCATGGCTATGGCACCCAATGGAGATGTGATTTTATTATTTCAAATAAATAATGCATGTTAGGAATAAGAAAATAAAGTGGTTTTTGAAAGACTGCCCTTTATCTCATTTCTCTTTCTCTTCTAAAAAGTTAGTAGGTAAGTTTTCTTCTTACCATAATTAGTTCTAATATGGTAGGAATTCACATGGCTCTAACCAGTGCCAGGTACTGTATAAACATCAACCCATTGCATCTTTTCTCAAAATCACACTTTTGTATCACCAGTTTGGATGCTGGAAGTGAAAAGCATACAAATGATAGCTCTCAGAAGTCGAGTCTGTTTGGAGCAGTTATTTCAGGAGTTGATATTTCCTTCACTTCTCCCTTCTAAGCCACTTCTGCAGACAGAAATTATGACACATCAGTTTCAGCACTGCTGCAGCCTAAAGGAAAGCCTCAGCAGACATTTCTTCATCAAACATGAGGACTTCTTTGCAGACAAAACCTGACAATCAAATCTGTTCTGCTTCTTCCAAGCCTTTGTTTTTCTTCTAAGGGTCTCATCCTACAAGAATATTAAAAAGATATCTATTGGATCTACAGTGGTCTTGCACTCCTATGTGCTGCAGGTTTATGTCCCTGACTCATCTTTGCACAAAATCAAACAGTAAGAAGCTGAGGAGACAAACTCAGCTTTTCTTAATTGCTAAGTTTTCTGCTGAGAAACAGCTCTCTTGCATGGCCTCCTATTTAGCCCCTCAGTAATGGAAGCAATGTAACCAGAAAAAGTAGTTGGAAGGAAGAGCATTTGACAGTGGACAGTCCTGATACTGACCAATGGAAACTGCTGCTTAGAAAGAATGAGAAGATGTATCCAGGGGTAAAAGATGACAAAAACAAAGCAAAGAAGAATGGCATGGCATCTTAAATAGTCACAACTTTTCTCCAACCACCTATTTCTCTTCTCTTCCATCCTGCAGCGAGAAGGATAAAGAAATTAATGGACTAACAATGACTAAACCTAATCTGTCTGCATCCTCATAAGGCTATTGCAATCCAGCTCTCCAGATGTTCACAGAGCAGCCATTCAGTGTGTCATCCCAGTGGAGAGGGCAGTATAGGAGGCAGTAGAAAGGGCTGATAGTGGGGGAAGCTGTCTCTGGGAGCTCACATCGAGCTTCTGTTAGCTTTGAAAGTAAAACTTCACCTTTTGTCTACTCATTTTAAGGCTTCTTTCTCCTTAAATCAACTTCTCATTTCTCAAGATCGGCTCAGTAGCTTTTCAGCTGCTACAGAAGTAGCTACTTACAAATTTTGGAGCCTGTAGAACTTACAGGCTCCAAAATTTCAGCTGTCACAGGTGCTGCAAAGTGGTTTTCATTACACATACAAATTTGATAAAGTGGATCTAGAAAAAGTGCTGTAGTAGCTACAATTCCAAGTTCAAGCCTAGGATAGTGCAAATCAAATCAGACTTGCACTATACAAAAGGACATGAGTGATATTTACCTTCTCCACTTCTGATGCAAGAGTGCAAGCCCAACCAAGTTTCAGTGGTTCGTTTTAAAAATTGATATGCTGCAAAATCATTCTGCATAAAGAATGCATGATTAAGTATTTAAACTAAGTATTTAAAATTAAGTATTAAAAATACTATGAAGAATTTAAAGCATAGGAGATTAAATACCTTTAAGCTCTGAATTGCATGTTATATGAAGGTGAGTTTTACATTTTATTCTGGTACCATTCTATCTAAATTCTTAATAGAACTCTCTGTCACATTAAGGGCAATGTGTATTTATGTCAATGTTAATCCTTATGCTTATGTGAATTCATATGTTTATTATACTTTTTCCATAATTCAGTTAACATATAGACAAAACAGTGTATATGGATTTCCAAAGAGCTCTCAAATGTCTTCCACCAATAACTTGCTGAGAAGGTAATATCTCATGGGATAGAAGGACTGATGCCTCTTGTGGATTGCCTTGCTACAGATAGGAAGCAACTTTAGGAATAAGTTGCCAGCTTTTACAATAGACAGAAATTACCACATTTGTATGTGGGTTGGTGTGTTCAAGAGACAAGAAATTTGAAAAATTGTGAAAGAGGAACACAAGAAAGATTTGTGATGACAAAATTATGCACAGGAAGTCAAAACTAAATTAGTTGTAACAACTTGCAGAGATGATAATGAACTAAGAGGTAATAATAATAACAACACAACCAATGAAAGCCTGTGCAGATAAAAAAAAGAAGAAAAAATGAAATCCACAAAAAAAGAAGAAAAAATGAAATCCTGAAAAAGAAGGGCTCAACATTATGTAGTACAGCCTGAATAAGGATGATAACTTTTTCTCTAGATAATTTTGTGAAAGCATTATCTAACTAATTAACACCAACCAAAAAAAACTTGGCAGAATGTTAACACTGAATAACAAGAGAATACAAAACTAAGGGAAAGCTAATGCTATGCCTTTTCACACACCCTTGGTATTTCAAAATTCTGAATTCTATCATGGCATTTCTTCATAAAAGTTATCACAAAGAAAACTGTAATAAAGCAGACACAAGAAAATCCACAATTCAGTTTGAGAATGACAGAGGTGAAGGAGAATACAACAAAGATGTATAGAACCTTGAGCTTGCCAAGGTCATCAGGAAAATGACAATGCACCTATTTTCAGTATTTGAGATTCCATAGATTTATAGAACCAATAAGTGTCTTGGGCAAAAGCTTTAGGTAGAAAAAATTGATATTGCAAACAGAAAGTATGAAACTCACTGCTATGGGCTGCTGCAGAGACTGGAACTGTAAGTCTGTAAGAAAATTTATGAAGAAGAGGCTATTAAAGATGATTTTCAGACTGCAATCTCTGACATGGGAGGGCCCATGAAGCTGGGGGCCATGCAAGGCTTAAGCTGAGCCTCACCTCGAGCTGCCTCACTTTTTTCACTGTTCCCAAAGCATCCTACTGAGCACCACTGGAGAATAGCAGAACAAGCTTACTGAGTATTCTTGGCAGTTCCCTGACACAACAGAGCAACACTTCTTCATGATACCTACTTCAGTCACCTGTCAGGGTGTGAACAAGGCAGGAGAAAATGGCAAGTTACACTGACTATAGATGAATCCATGATTTTATAATAAAAGACAGTGCACTGAACAACAATTCCAAAGTTTGATAGAATTTTCATATCCTCTCTATTCCAGGCTTTGCAATTCAAGGGAAATGTGGGCTTTGGTCAGACTGGGGAATCCCATATACTGGGGAATCCCATTTTCTAAGACAAAATCAAGTATAGATATATGGAGTTATATTTTCCTCAAACACCTTGTCAGGCTAAAAAAATAAACCATCTAAAAGTGAAACTCAAATGTCACATTAGAAAAATAGGCAGTTCAGCTCTGCCTAAGCACTTACTTACAATGCTTTATCATAACGGTATCGCTCTTCTTAACAGAAGGAAACCTTTTTATTTCAAGTATTAAAATATCTTCACTTGAAAAGCTGAGACAAAGGCACAAAATTCAGCTGCCTAAATGCTGGAGTTTCAATTCAGTCTAGTGATGAGTACCAGGATGTCATTAGGCATCTAAACAGAGTAGGAACAACCAGGAGCAAGGAGAATGATGTGTCACAGAGCACGATGTGATGCAAGCATGGCAGAGAGCATCACTGCTAAGCACAGACACTGTGCCACCTGGATCCAGGCAATAAGATGACCACATCTTTGTTTTATTCCAAGGAAAAAGAACTGCCAAAAACTAAGAGGTCTGGGCTTGCTTAAAAGATACTCATCCAACTGAGATGATTTTAGATGAAAGAAAATGGGAACTGTGTAATTATATACACTTACCTTGACAAATAGAAAGCAATCTGTGATTAGAACGTAGTAATTAGTTACAAAACGCTTCCCATGGATTTAATTACCCATCAGTCTACATGTTTCTTAATTACTTTTATCTCATTGAATCAGTAAAAATTTCTGCCTGGGGCAACTGCCACTCACTTATTTACACAGCTTCTAGTTTTTACAGTGAATATATTACAGCAACATGGCCAAACAATGCTAGAATTACAGTTTAAATTTCATGCATAAGAAATTTCTCCCTCAATTTTCTATGGAAATTATTTTCTTACATGTGAATTCAGACCTTACTTTATTATCCATGTGTTCAGGAAGCTTGAAAACATCCAAGGTATCATTGAAAAGAAATTCAAAGAAAAACCACAAAGTTCTTAAGTAAAAACAGAAACAACAACAAAAATACATTATACTCACATAAATGAAAAAATGGTTAGCAAGCAAAATTGTAAACGTGATAGACACACAACTTCCCAGAGAAATGTATGAAATTTCTAAATTTGAATCAAATCTTTAGATGTAAGAACTTCAGAGGGTATAAAACTGACTCCAAAACTGCCCTGTTATTGGTAACATCCTCCATCATCAGCACAGCCTCCTTGGTGTCAGTATTTGTTAAGGTCAAGAGATATGATTAAGTCACCCAAACTGCACAGAGTACACAGCTGCCACAATGATTCACATGGACAGAGAATAATTACAAAAAATGAAACCAAATTTGTAGTTGCAGAATTAATAAGAATGTCTTTGTCTACACAAAACCCAGAAGGGTCAATTCATTTCCCTGCATTTTGGGTGTAGTGACTCCTGCTATGTTTACCTGCTGTTTGCTCTGAAAAGAGACTCTTTGCAGCAAGAACTTTGTCTTTCAGTCAAATTGATGGGCAGAATATTCCCAATATGAAATAAATAACTACTACACATTGCATACATTTCTATAAGGTAATGTGCATTGAAAAAATGGTTTTTTTTCACAACTGAACTTTTCAGAACTTATGATTAGCAAAAGCATAAATATGGTTTAAGTGGCAAATGTCAAAAAGTACAAATAACAAAAGTTAATATAATTTACATTGAGAAAACACTGGAGCTATTCTAGCAAATACCAAGAGCAAAAAAGGTAGGTTCCTCTAGCTGCTGACACATTAGTTATTATATTTTTCTCAAAGAAATTTTGCTAAATGGCTAGTATCCTGAAGCTTGATAAAAATTATGCCTTCTCTAATGAGGGCTGGTTTTGTTTTGGGGTTGCTGTGGGTTTTTAAAATTTTTTAAAATATGATTAATATATCCTAGTGAACCTTTTCTGTCTCTCTACGCCAGCAGTTCTGTAATCGCTTTCACCTTTGAGACACCATCAATTTCATATCACATTTGCATTTGCTTACAAATTAATGAAGAATAAAAATGTTAAAAATTGTCCATGAGTTGCTATCTTACTGCCTGCTGTCCTAAATGTTTCTCTATAATTTAAAAAAACTTTTTAAATGTACAGTTATCAAAAAAGGGCAATTCCAGGACATGCCTTTGGTCCTATTAGTTCAAGCGTGTATAAAAGGCTGCAACTGTTATACTATCTTTTTATTTCTAAAAAACACACCCACTCAGATGTATTTTCTCATGCATATAGATATTGAAAATATTTCCACTAGGGCAAAGAAAAAGGTGTTGGAGTAAAGCTTCTAGCAAGAAAAAAAGCAAAATCAGTCCTTGCACATCAGCAGGGATGCTCATGGCATCTTTTGGAGAAGCAGCAAGGGCAGCTGGCTGAGGCTGAGCAGTAGCAAACCTCAGCTGCAGCCTTTGAGGACGTGGGACAGCTCACCTGCCTGACATAACATCATCCCCTCTGCTGGGCTCCTTTCACACCTGGCCCACAAAAGTGCCCAGTTATCAGCGAGAGTCTGAAAATGCACATCTCAGTCCTGTCATCAAAAGCCAGATTTTCCTCGTAGCTTTAGTAGTTAAAAATCAATGAGTAAAGTAATCTTAATGTGCAAAAGTTGCAGGTCTGTTGAATTATTAATAAGCAATACAACTGTAAATGCTTTTGTTCACCATTCTTCAGTGCACTTGCAAATGATTTCAAAACGAAAGGTGCTGAAGCATGAAGATTATAGGCAGCCATTGCTTTTTGAAATCACAGTGCAGGGAATTGGTGGAATTCTTGCCTGCTTGGGTTATAATCAGACATTGTGAACTTTCCTTGAAAGCAGACTTCAAATTCACAGGGGTCCCCAGCCTTCAATCAAGAGAATGCTTGAAACGACCTCCATCTGCCATTTTAATGTATTCTTCCCAAAGACTTCCATAAATATTTAATATAAGAAATGCACTGTTTAAACACAATGAGTAGCTTGTGAAATTAAAATTGGCTGACGGATTACACAATATAATACACAGTAAACAATGGTAGAGAAACCATAGGCAGAGCCACACACTCTCCTTCTGCTCTTCAGTTAAATGAATCAGAAAGGAACGTGAAGACAAATTTCATGACACTCTTATTAAAGATATAGCAAGCCTTGTACAACAGCCTTAATGCAGAGCATGTCCCTAATCTCATGTGTGCATGGGCACAAAACAGACACTTGCCTGTCAGCTGGAGAGAAGACATATACAGAATATTTCTTTTTTTTTTTTTTCCTGCATCGCTTCTTTGCAAGGCAGCAAAAGCCTTCCTTCCCCACCCTCTTCAAAGCCCTACAATGACAAAGCTGAGAAGACAAAGCTCTGTCCAAGATTTTAAGTTGGGGCTTAAAAGGGTGAATAATTAAACGACCCAGTTTTGAAAAACACTAGACATCAGATGACACTAAACCCACAGCAAATGCTTTGCAGGCTGCCTGACATACAGCCTCAACCAAATCACTGAGACAACTGCATTAGCAAATCTGTCAACAAAGCACATCCTGGCAATTTTTTCACACATTTGCACTTTCTGGAAAAGCAGTTGTATGTAATTTACAAAATTCCCAAATTTAAACATTCACAAGGAGCTTAGCAATGTATGCTGCCTGCTCTGCATGCCTGCATTTGATATTTACATACAGATACATATACACATATATATACAGGAAAAGATACAAATTTATTTTTACCCTACCACATTCACTCCTTATAACAGCTGAAACATCTATACATAAAAGTATAAATACTAAGTATATTTGCATGTTTGCAACGCAAAATTACACCTCTTAAATATTTTGAAATACATCTCTGGTACACAGCATCAGAACCTACTTTTCTACTCCAACCTGGAGTGTTGCTTTATCAGTAAATAAGAAGTGAGTATTGTTTCTGTAAGAAAAACAGTTCTTTTTTAGAAAATATCATGCCCTTGATAGGAAAAAAAAAAAAAAAAAAAAAACCACAAAACAATCCAGGACAAGTATGAAAACAATGCTTAATCCTGCCTGGAAATGTATATCTAGATAAGGCTTAACTCCATATGAAGACGCAAACAAGATACAAATACAGGAATTCAGTGGAGAAACCAACCCTAGCATTATTTGTGTGTGAGAGGGATTCATTGAAGAAACCAATCCTAACATTACTTCTGTGTATACACACACATATAAATGTGTTTATATGACATGTATATACATTAGTTGTTTTGCAGATTTCTCAAAGCCAGGACCCCATAATTCTGTGAAAGCACCAACAGAAACATACATACAGTAGTAAACCACTGTAGCTACAGTCTTAATTTTTATAGTAACCTTTTATACCTTTTGAAATAAATCAAATTCATTTTAAAGCACATGAATTTTAGGCAAAAAAATTGTTCTATCAGATGTATTTTTCTATTATTCCTGCCTACGTACAGTATCAGAAGAGGCTCCTTTCCACATTTTTAGAACTCAAAACTCTTTAACCAAATTTTATTTTAAAGAGAAATTACAGATCAAATTTATACCTACCCATTGCCCAAGTCAAGCCTTCCCAATCCAACTGCCACTATCAAAATCCTCTGAACTGCAATTAATGATATAATTAATACTTTTTATCATTCTAGATCTCAGTACATTTATTTTTCAAAAAAAAAAAAAAAATCACAAAAATTTACAAACATTTGCTGTCCCTTACTCTCTTTCTCTCTGGATACACTACATCTTAAAAAAGCTCATTTACTGAGATTATCATACCAAATATATTTTCTGTACCTTATGCAAACCACAGTCTTGGAATCTAGGTGGAACATCCACTAAATAAGGTTTCTAATCATTCTTCATTCAAGGACACAATACCAAACCAAAAAATCCTATTATGCATCCATTGAAAACTTTTCCTGATTCTCTTACCAGCCATTGCTATACACAACATACAAGCACGAACACATATGTGTGACGACACGTATCTTTAACAGAGAGCAGTTTCTGGGAGACAGAAGAATGTGTGACAGGACCCAAGATGATAATCAAGATAGCACTTCAAATCCCTTAACAAGCTTCAGTTCAGCCTGAAGCAGCATTAGATTCTAATAAAATACAGGGCAATAGGAAATGATGTGAAACGTCTGGTTTTCCCAGTTTTACTCACAAGCATATCTTGATGGGTTGCTGGTCAAAAAAAAAAAAAAAAAAAAAAAAAAAAAAAAAAACAGAAAAGGGAGGAAGAGAGGGAGGGAGGGAAAGACAGAAATCTTTGGAAGAAGGGAAATAAAAATGAGTAACCCTGACCATGCAGAAAATCTTAGAGGAGGCAGAGTAAGAGGAATGCAAAAGTCACAGAATAACAGAGGTCATGAATCTGGTGTTTCCGAGTGCTCAGAGCACTAAATCTGAATTTACTGTTGACCCCAGAGAGTAAAAATCTTCTCCAGTTGTTCAGACCCATCAAGCAGATCATAAAAATTAAGATCTATAGAGATGCTCCTACTTATAAGGGCAACTGCTCTTTATCATCTTCACTACAATTAATTCAAAATATTTCAAGAAGTCCATGAACTAGGAAATTACCGCTTTCAAGAAGAGATTACAACATTAGATAGCAGTGGCTTAATTTGCATTGCTGACAAGAAAATCCAGAAAACTCATTAATTTTACAACAGATACAACTCCTTATTTCATTACCTTGTAAACCTTTTTTTTCTGCTTTATGTCCTCTTTTTGGAAGAAGAGCCTTGCTTCTCTCTCATTTAAACCTAATGATTTGGTCCAACAAAAGCATTTAGCTATTTTCCTTTGGAATGGATTTCCTGTAAGCTGTATTAAGTTAGAATCTAGCTACAACTACCAATGCACTGACAGTCAAAAAACACACAAGTTTTTAATGTCAACGAATATCACTTATATCTTACTTCCTTTTTGAGATATTTGTCAAACAGTTCATAACTCTAAGTGCCAGGAGCAATCAAACTATGGGGTTTTTTATAATGTTAAATTCCCAAAATGCTTATTAGCTTTTCCTTCCTTGCAAGTGAAATGTAAAAACATAATTTTGGAGAATTAAGCCATTGTATCACTTGAAAAAACTATCAGAAACTCCAAACAAAGCTCCCAAATGTACAATCTGAAAACTAGGTTTCTTCTTCTGCTAGTAGAAGTCTTTGCCTTGAGGGAGATGAAGACTGACAGCGGAGGCACAAATTTTGGCACCCTCACGGCTGGCAGCACAGGCCACTTAAAGGAGGAGTGCTCAGTAATTGCTGTTTTAAATAAGCAGTGCCTGTAGACAGCAACTTACAGAAAAAAGCAGTGCTTAAGTGCTAAGTTGCAGTTACTTTTATGCCAAATTAGAATAAACTAGCTGGACACTATTTCTGTCAAAGTGACACAGAGACATAATTGAGCAGATACCGTGACTAGACCATTACATGATTCTGCCAGTCCAAGGAATTTACAAACATCATGTAAAGTGTCAATTCTCCCATTTAAAAGAAATTAGAAAAAGCGGAATCAGTGCTGAATCAGGGGACAGAGAACACCAGGCTGGGTAGTGCTAAGCTGAAGATGATGCAGCTGTCTTCCAAGAAGCCAAGAACTCAAAAAAAGTCAACAAATCTTAAATAAATGCTTATTTTTGTGAAAACATGAATATTGATGAAAATTAAAAGTGGTGCTGAAGACTAAGAGAGTCCAATACAATGAATACTAAAGGCAAAGGCATTTGTTGGTATTCTCAACATCCAAACTGTTGAGAATATTTATGTCAGAGGAACTGGAAAAACATATATTCTGAAAACTATTCTTGCTTGAATAATATCAAGTGTGTGTGAAATTTTGCTGACTTGTGAATCATAATAAATCTTTTCCCACCAGGTCAATATCCAGGACAGAAGTATTTTATCTGATTTGTAGAACAATAGAGATCCTCAACAGGCCTATATATTCACAATACTTAGTACCTAAAATTATTTATTTCATAAAAAAAAGTGATGCTATTAATATAAATTTCCCAAGAGACTTGGCAAAAATCACAATTAAAGCAATTGAAACAAACTAACTTCAGAAAAATAGTAAGATACTGTATTAATATAAGTTGCCAATGAAAAACTTGTTAGTTTCTCCCTGAAACATTTCAAACTAGTTCTGGGCAAACAGTGTCCCCTCCCCCACCCTTTTTAATTCTTCTTTTCAATTTACTACTCACTTGGAGAAGTGACCTTACTTTTGCCCTGCATCTCCCTCTGGTGGTTTCCTTTTCTTTCTATTTAAAAGCAATTGTAGTAAGGAGATTCTTCTTGTCTTGCTCTAAAGCAAAACAGAGCTTTAAGTTTCAACTATTTTCATCTCCTTCTCCTTTCACTCGAGCTAAACTAACACAATAAAACTGAAGCTGTCTCACTCAACTTTCCTTCCCCCACTGTCCCTGCCAAGCTCTTTGCTGTTTCTCTGGCCATTCCTTTAGCCATACCCATGAAAACCAATCAGTTTTCTGAGAGGGAGCTAGCAGGATTATAAAAGCAGACAGTCCATACTGCAGACATTGATGCTCTCTGAAGTATTTCCTTACGCACATCAGCATTACTACAGCTGCCTGCTGATGAATTTGCATCACTGGGATTTACAAACCTGAATTGCCAGTGCTCCCACGCTGTGGATCGACAACAGAATGTGAAGGTTTTACTGACACAGTTCAAAGAAGAGATGCCAATGAGCCAACACCAGCTCTCAGATTTCTAAAGGATGTCAACCTGTTTGCTGACAGAATAGAAAGGCACATGCACAGGAGGAGAAATGCAAAATGTAATTCTCAATGAGAACTGAAAACCTGCTCCTACCAAAAATAACATCAGCAAAGAGCGCTTGTAACTACCAAATTTGCTACATTTTATGTTTCTTTATCTGTTTTGGGGCTTTGTCCTTGTAGAAGTTGCTTTTTTCACCAGTATTTTTATATGGAGATTATTTCCAACAATATCTGACGCTTTTTGAATTTAAAAAGAATTAAGTCAAAGCTTCCAAGGACACAGGGTAACATTTTGATAGGCCTTTGACTACTTACCACTTTTTAACTACTAATGGTTTAAGTTGTTAAGTCATTACAGATGGTTCTGAAACTTTTACCCAACATCTCATTTTCCTTAACTTGGTTATATTAAAATAATGTACTGTTCCTAACAGTACAAATAGTTTCTTACACTGAAGAGTCCCTTAAGAAAAAATGATTCTTCAGGAAAACATGGAAATAGAGAGCAGGAACCACTGCTGTAGTAAAAAAGAAAACCTTTAGAGTGATAGATGAGTAACTAACTACACAAATTGTTTTAACTCAATGAGAAACATTCCAGAAAAACATTCACCAAGTGGAACACAAGAGCTTTCCTGGCTTCAGAAAAATATGATAAACAATGGACAGAAAAATAAAACAAAATCGAAATGATCACACAAAGTCTTTTCAAATGTTGTCTAATGTTAGCACCATCCTCCCCTCACTTTTATGCTCTTGAGACGCACGTCAGTGTACCAGAGAAACATCAATCATCAAGCAAGAGAAAAACATAAAGCCTATCAAACGGTAGGCTGGGTTTTTCTCAGGAAAAATGTCAGAGCATTTCTCTTTGATCTTTTTCTTTTTTCCTCTTTCAGAAACAGACCAGGAAAACTTCTCCACCCTATAAAAATAATAAAGCACAAAGCCACACTTTCCAGTCCAATCCAGACAATAATCTCCAATGAAAATCATTTCTTTCCAGTGACACCAAATGACAAATTAACATTAAAAATGCTGGATCAAATATTAAAATCATAATTTCATTTGAAAGAGGAAATTTCTGCTTTTATCATTGATCAATAAGAAAAAGGAAATAATGTCTTAATAATGACACTAACAGACTAATTATACATCTAATTTTCAGTGTCTAAAAAACCTACAGACTTCATTTTGTCATGTCCAGAAGCCTGTAAATTGAATATAATCAACACTATAATTAAGATTTCAAAATAGCTTCTATTGTACAAGTTTGCCTTCAGTAATTAATCACTTCCCGGGAAAAATCTTCTGGGATTAAGTGACCATTTCACTCAGAAAAAAAACCACAACACACACACACACACTCTCTCTATATAAAATTTAAATAAGTCTATATGCTATACAAAGAAAACAGACTTTTCCTGAAAGTTTTTATATTCTGCTTTTCAGCTTAAAACAGCAATTTCTTTGCAGCATGAGAATACAACTGCTACATTTTAATAAGAAACCAGCCATAGTCTTCTGAAGAGAGACTGCTGTTGAGGAGACACCTGGAATATCAGCACCCACTTCTGGAAGGCACAACTGACCTTTAAAAACAACTGATCAGAAATACAAGTCAGATGCACAGGGCCTGGCAATGATAAGCAAATCCTAACAAAAGACAAGGCTTTCCCTGAAGCTTTTTACACAAATTAGGTGATCAGCAGAATTCAGATTAAGAAGTCAAGTCTAAAAAAACTGGTTCTGAATCTTTGTACGCCGACAGTGAACTGGGAGACCAAACCTCAGCATGTAAGCCTATGAATGTTGGGAAATCCAATTATTGTTACTATATCTGTATCATATTGAAGGCATTGAAGTAAATGGGTAATAGACTGGGAGAGTAAAAACTGAGTTAATGCAGAAGCCACTTTTCAAAATCTGGTAGCTCTACCATTGCCTGTCAAGTATTTACAGCACCTTGTAAGACACTTTCCTTCCCTGAAAAACAAATTGAGAAATGAAATTAACCCTTGAATTTACAAAAGTTTATTTTCCTAATACTGGAATTCAGGCAGATATCCATAAATATTTCTTTTTATATAAAAAGGCAAATGAAGCATTTTTATCAAAAGTTTCTTTCCTGTTTCAACCTTTGGCAAATAAAAATCCAAGTTAAGTAAACCGGGAAATGGTTAATGACTCAATATTAAATAAAATGTCACTATTTGAAATATATGGTCATTGAAGTTCCAATATACTGGTATTAAAAACATTTTGAAACCATATTTTGACAAGAATTAATCTTAGCATAAATATTTTTCTTCTATATGGAAAAGAATTTTATTGTGTGACTACTAAAAAAGCCTGTCATTCCTGTGTAATAACTGATCTATAAATGTATTCAATCACGTAATCTACAATGAAATTAAAAAGCAATTGCACATAAATAGCAATCTAAACACCTTTACAGGTCACACACTTAAATATTTGCTTGTTACTAGACACACAGCTTGGCTGATTTCACTGAAGGTGCATAAATGGTGTAAGTAAATAACGGAGACCTGAAAGGTAACGAATAATATTGGCATACTTACAAATCCAATGACAGATTTTTTTCCTTGCCTATCCAAACTAGGATACAAACTGCTTAAAGCTCAGGGGTGAATATGGACAAGACCGTCCCGTTTTATTGATTTCCCCCCTTCCATTCTGACAGAGGAAACACAGGCCCACAAGGCGGAGGGCAAATGTTCAGGTTCAGCAGAGAAAAAGGAATCCCCTACACCATCCATACACTGGCCTCACCAGGATTGTTTTGAAACTACTGACCCAACATACCAAGAGCTTATACTGTTCAACAGCCCAACTGATTAAAGGAGTTATTACCAACATAAGTGGCAGAAACCATATTAAAAGTATCATGGCAGTATCTAGCATTAAAGAAAGTTGTTACTGAATGAGACTGAAGTCTGATACAGTTTACAAATGCAAAAGTGGAAGGACTATAGAAAAACTTGTTTCAGAAAATCTAACAGCTCAGCAGATCTGTGTGAAGAAGCCCTTTATACTTATCCTTCAAGTATTTTCAATTCTAATTGGGAAAATAATTATCACCTCCACATAAGACATTTTACATAGATGAAAACAGAAAAGTACAGAGAAGAAAAAAAATACAGAAAAAATTTAGTATGTCCTTTATGCTCGAAGGAAAAGCCCACAAAATTACTCAGTGAGCTCTGCAGCCAGCAGCACAATCTCATAAGCTCTTGATTAAATTCTTCTCACTTAAAAAAAACCCCTGTAGAACTCAGAAGGGGCAGATGTACTCCTGAGCCAAAGAATCCTCATTCAGGTCAGTGAATTGTCACAGGACCCCAGCAGAATCCCTCCTTTTGCTACTCAGAAAATTTGCCTGAAAAGGAAAAATTAGAATGAAAAATGCTTGTGAAAATTGCAAATTTAAAGTGCAATAACAACAAGCTGGACAGCAGTACAACTACCATGCATTATGTACAGCTCCAAAGATCCTAGAAAACTGCACAGGAAAATGGAAAGAAACAGGTGGGCTTATGAAATTCTGGCCTACTAAGGAGAATCTGTAGCACATGAAAAAAACAATCCTGCAATAAGCAGTCACAGAGAACAGTTTGAGCAGTTTATTACCATAAAATAGCAACAGACACAATGTTACAAGTTCCCTATGTTCTTACCAAAATACTAGTTACTTCCCAAAAAACAAGACTTTATTACTTTGAACCTGGAGGGAACACTGGCAGTACTAAATGCTACAGTATTTTCAGTTCTAAGAGTTTACAAATTATCAATATATACCTCCTACAGAAATGACACTGATGCAGAAAAACAACAAAAACAAAACCCAAAGAAACTCATCTGTCTATGCAGTATAAATGTACATGCAGTTAAAAGTCTATGCGTTCTGCCAGGACTCAGATAAATATCAGTTACCTCATAAGCTGTAATTTTCATCTGTGAGAAGTCAGTCCAAGGCAGACTCAAGTTAATTCAGTTTAGGTTCATCTGCAACAGGACAGTCTGAATTCTGTATCTGCCTATGGTACAGTGAAGTTCCAGCACTTCTCACACATGCAAAGCCAATATATCTATGAAGAACCAACACAAAGATAGCAATATGTAGATGGACACCTCAGTTATAGATGTGAAAACACCTTCCTATAGAAACAGAAATATTAAATCAATACGTTTAATATTAAAACCTAATAGGAATTTTATGAAGCTTAAAATCCTGGAAAAAATGGAAAGAGCTATATAGTACATATACTGTGCTTTTCTTATTAGGTCTTATGTTAGCTACAATTAAATATTTCAAGGTAACAATGATACAATTATGATTTACTCTAATAACTACATTAGAATCAGACACTACTCCTAAGAAGATCGTGCTGAACTGAGTGGTTTGTACTGAAGCTTTTTATTGCTGTTTCTATTAAAATTACATTTGTATGTTTGCATGGACAGGTTTTGGGGTTTTGGTGCAGCTAAAGATATGTAAGGTTTTTTGTTTGTTTTTAACCATGCGAGCGTGGGCCAGACATGGACTTGTAACATCAGTCCAAAGGAGACAATTAAACCTTTAAAACTAAAAGGCAGGTAAGGACAGACTGTCTCTGGAGATTCAAAATAGTACACAGAAAAACTATTAGCCATTACAAACCCTACCCTGTGATACTAAAGTGATGATCAACATAAGTCCTAAACACTTGCTTCTATATTCTCTTGCTCAGAACCATTATTTGCCAGTAAACAGTATTAATAAACACCTTGTCATATGACAACCTGAGGACATAATGACTGGATAGCCTGTCAAGACCAGCAGAAAACAAGCCCAAACAACTTCCAGTGAAACCACATTCTTAAATTTAGGGTTCAAGGATAGCAAACAAGAAAAACAAAACAAAAAAGCAACAAACCATGACAAAAATATGCTAATAGCTCTGTAGCACCCTGAACCACCAAAAATTTAAATGCCAGCATGCTACAAACAAAACAAGTAAATTTTCTGCCACATGACCTACACCAGCTACCCATACTACTCTGTGAGCAGTAAAACCTATCTATATGTCTGATGTCTAAGACAAATAGGAAAAGAGTTGCTTTCCCATGTATCTTCCAGTAGTTACAAAATTCAACCACAGAGTCAGCTACGCTTTCTACCACAGAGCTTACTTACTTCTTCAGGTTTTAGGACATATGGATACTCCAGCATACATTCAAACAATTCCGTATGGTTTATGATAGACAGTGTGCATGATCCTTGGGTAGCTCTAATAAATTTTAAATTTGGATAAAATAAATTTGCACCTCCAAATGGATTGTTTTAGATGCTAAGCCCTGCAGCTACCCCTAACAAACACCTCGCAATGAGTTTCAGCATTTGCACAGGGAGATTATCACAGTGGGCTCCTTGACACAGCAGAGCTCACTGTGATAAAAAACAAAACGTGCCTTCCCCTTCTCCCTGGGGGTGTGCTGGATTCTGAACCATTAGCAAATACAACTCCATTATGTGGGAAGGAAGTGGGAAATGGTTGTGCTCTGCAGGTGTTCAAAAATACATTTTCAGTAAGGGAGCAGATGCTTGAAAAGAAACAATTCAAGTAAGCACATGGCACCATAATCAGTCTTACTACTGTATTTGAAAGCAACTGTCTTCCTCTCAAATATACAAGTTACTTGCTTTTGGCATCTCATGTATTTATTGCACCTGCAAGTGCTTGAATATATTACATTTCTACATTTCAATGTACAGTTCTTTTAAAGCAACAGGACACAACAAATCACAAGAAATTATGAACAAGTCACGAGCCTGGTCACAATAAACCCTCTCAATTTACATGGTACAGGGAGTTGCCTAAAATGAATTTTAATTTTCAAACTTTAATACCAACAAGATTCACGGAAGGAGGTGTTATAAAATGCCATTACCTTCACTTTAAATGTTTCTGCTACCTTATATTGCCAGACAACTGCTTGTTTCTATACTCTGGATATGTGAAACATCCACTGTTAGAAAATATTTTGGTTCAATTCATTTTGAGGAACAAATAAACCCACAGAGCCAAAGTGCATTTCTTCATAAATAAGTGTCAGGAAAATTAAGGTCTTTCCTTGCAAATGTAAACCCCACAAAAACTGGATCATTCAACTTTGTTGAGTAAAACAGATATCCCTTAGGCAGAAACTCTGAAACAAAAACATAAATTATTTTCTCCCTAGCTACACTTATCAGTGCACTTTTCTTTTACACAGAAATAGACCAAGAGGGTGCAGGACAGCACTATACATGACTACTGCCTTTTAATAAAGCTACACTTTCTTCTGAATACCAGAACTCGAGGACTTCTAAATAAGGCACTTAGAACCTGTGACCAAAGCCTCAATTAGTGTTAAAGGCATCTAAAGGGCATCTCAAAAGTGTTGATTTATGATTAAACGGTCTAGCACTTGGCCAGTAGTTCCAGTCAATGCACTAAGAAGTGAACAGGTCAGGAGACTGAACTATCCTGTCTCTTTCCAGGTGGCCCTTGCAGGTAAAGGGAGAAGGGTATGATTGGGCCAGCAAGTGTCTGCCTCATGTTATACTGAATTCATACTTCAGTATGAATAGGGAGAAACATCAGTCTGCAGCTGCCATTCTGATGGTTCTTTTGAATAGCCAATCATTGGCTTTGGCTCTGTTTTGCTTTTTAAAAATGTCTAATAACTTTCCTAAGTAGCAATTTTTAACTGCCTTAGAATCTCCTTATTATTTTACACTTTGAAAATTAAGCTTTTTCTGTGCCTGCATATATGTAGCTTCTTGGCATTAAAAACTCCCTCTTTTTTATTCTCTCAGATAGTACACTCTATCAAGACATGCACCTACCTTTATGCTAATAAAAATCAAATTTAAGCTGAACCAGTTCCTCCTTCCTTTTTTACTTAGATTAAAGTTTAACTTCCTTATTCCTCCCTTTCTGGTTTTTGATTTTTTGGGTTTTGTTTTTTAGGGGTTTTTTCCCAAAAAGTCCTCTAGGGACTCTCTCCACCATGACTGTCCCCTAGAGTAAAATTCAATGTAAGAACAGCTGTTTCTTTTATCTATTTGAATTCCACCAATGTCCTAAACCATTCTTCCTCTGTACTGATTTTTCAGATCTATTTCTAATAGGCCTACAAATGACACTATCAATTTTGAGAGTAACTACAGCACTCTTTTCCAACCTGTTGAGCTATTAAATAGAAACTGGGCTACTAAATCAAATTTTCAGTAAATTTCAACCATATTTCAGCAGTGCCAGCATATTAATAGGTCCATATTATTATTTCAAGAACTTCTGTTTCAACATTCAGGATAACTGCTGATAACTAGTTTTCCAGATTACTGTTCTGTGTTCTTGCATCTATCTGCCACTAGCATTTGCCCTACCCAGAATGAGAATAGTCTTGCTCATATGTTATTCATATTCTGAAGGAGACAGTGACAAACACACCAGATAGCTTTAATCATCTAGGCCATTCACTGCCCCCAACTTTAAAATTTTCTGCTTGCAGTGCTCTCAGATGGAAGCTCAAGAAAGACACAGTTTGTTTTGACCTGAATTCATTCTCACAATATTTAATTACAGCTATAGCTCCTTTAACATATGAATGATGTGGAAAAACCTACAAAGTCCCAATGACGAAGAAATTAAAATTATAAAGTTCATTAAACTGGAGCATAACGAAGTCTCCTGTGGTTTACTGGCTGCCTACATTTGACTCTTCCCTAAACAGCACTATTGATACACAAACACTTTTTACACAACTATGCATTAAGAAAGAAGTTGTAAAAAGTGGATGCCTTTTAAAAGTAAACATTTACTATGCCATGGTACTGACCTACAGTGTTATTTCCTATGCTTAGTACACATTCTGCAGTGATATATTTTTCCACTGTAACCGTTTATCATTAATGTACTTCTGTTTCATAAGGGAAGGGTAACAGCAAGAAAGTCTCTTTTCCTCATTCAGAACTGATAACAAAGCAATCGCAGTCCTTTATAGAAACAATAAAGCAGTATTGCTTTCTATTCTATTCTCTTTCCCCTTCCACCTATTGCTACACTGCCACAAGCCACACAAAGAAGTTAATGTTTTCTAAGTCAAACAACTGGCTGGCTGCTTATCTGAAAACTCCAAGGCGGTGGTGCAACTTGCAGCTCCCTGTGGGCGAGCACAGTGCCCGGCAACCCCGCAAGGCACGCGGGCTCCAGCTCCCAGCCCTGTCGCGTGCCTCGCAGGGAACATTCCCGGCCCAAGCGGGCACTGCCAGCCCCCTTGTCCCCCCCGGCCTGCCTGCTCTGTGAACTGTAGCTCCAAACACCCAATAAAACCAAGCTGCGCACAGAGGGGGCGGGTGGGGCAAAGAAAAGCGGCTATTTGGGTCGGGGCCAGGCCCACCTACCGGCTAATCCCGGTTTACATCCGACAGCTGTTCATACTCACCTGGCGTGCGGCAGGTGCGGGACAAAGGGGGCACAGAGCCGGCAGCACCTGCCGCCCCCAGCCCTGCCCGGGCCACCGGCACCTCCCGGCAGCAGCTGCGGGGAGCGGGGCCCAGCACCCTGCCCTTGGCTCACCCGGGAACAGCCCGGGACCCCCAGCTGAAGGAGGCTGCTCCGTACCAGGCATCAGCACACGAAGGATCTACCACCAGCCCACGGCCGCCCTCTCAGTGCCTCCTCCAAAACGCACTCAGAGAATCCTCACTCCGGCTGTGGGGAGGAAAAGCCAGCTGCTGGTGCTCAAACGTTTCCTTTGGCTCGATCTTGAAAACCACAGAAGGTTTTTCGCTTTACTATGCCCAAATTGCACAGCGAGCACAGTTTTTGGAATAAGTTCTCCAGTAAAAATAATAATAATTTAGGTGCAACAGACAGAGGGCTGGAGATGTCACCACTCCTCGTTCCAAGCCAGCTGTTTAATCACCGCTGTGTTGTGCTCATTTTGGTGCCCCTCTAATGCACTGTCACATGCAGTTCTTGCTACACGAAGTATTACTGCCAATGGTATGTTACAGCCAACAAAAGCATTCTCCAGCCAGCCACAGTCAAGAGTCCTCACTCAACAGAGCTGAAAGATTGTCTTCCTCTTTCACAGGTAAACCAGAAATGTGGAGGACGTGTCAAAGCTGAGAAATTAATGACCAGGCCTAAACGCTACAAAGGTGCAGGACTAAGGCAACATAGAAAGGAGAGGGGAAAAGAAAAAGACCAAAACCAACAACAAAAGTCCAAACCAGACATGATGGCCACAGGTGCTACTTTTATACAGCTCCATGGGATGTTGTTTCCATGAATGTCATTTAATAAACTAAAATTATTTCACATACAGCTCTGATCAATTTTGTTTGCCTCAAAGTCCATGGGTTTTTTTCCTGGGCAGGTAACTGAACAAAGCCCTATGTTTGTCTACAGGGGAATCACACAGCAAGTATCTCCAGATTAAGAAAGAGAACCCAAACTCCTTTGATCTAGTATCTCTCACTTCCATCACCAGAGGGAAAAGCTGATGGTTTTAAAACAAAAAAGTCAGGCTTCACCCTTAACACTGTGAGTTCTACAAAGAAGAGGGAGCAGTAACTGCTTCTACCCAGAGGCTGAGCAGCACACATTGTCTGAAAAACATTTGTTCAAACTGGTAAAGAGAGATGGTAAATCCAGCCCATGCTGCAGTGCATTTGACCAAATTCCCAGATATATTAATTATAAAATGCACCATTTCAACTAGTCCCTAGCACAAATAACACAAGTTACACAAGTACATAATTCCATAACTGATACATCCAGAGAGACCAAAAAAAAAAAAAAAAAGCTCTAGCTGCTATTAAAAGAAAAAACACGTGGAAGCACAAGAACACTAAAAAGTAAATAAACCTCGCTGAAGCACATGGAAAGGCTTTTACTATTAGAAGAGTCAAACTTTATATAAAACCATTAGGATCCCAAGGAGAGATAGCTTTTACATCATGGTGTTAAAGACATGCATTTTACCTTGTTCAAGTACATACCTTAGTCCAAACAGTGTAATCAAGAATAATACAAAATCAGCAAGCCAACTTTTTGAAGCATTTAATATAAGATTCAGCACTTATATATATTAGTTGCAGCATGGTTCCAACAACTACATGAACAATTCTGAATGGCTAAGAAACCAAAAGCAGCTGATAGAACCAGAATATATTTGTCACAGAGTACTTTAAATTATAAACTGAAATTTATCCATTACTGCAGTGAAAACAGGAAAAGATGCTCCAAGTGTCTAGCAATATTTTGTACGGAAACCATGAAAACAAGAAATACAATACTTGAAAAGAAATACAAAAATAATCTTGCAATTAAACCTGAATTATTGCAATCAGTAATCCAAATAGAAGAAGGAAGTTTCCAAAAATCAGATTATGTAAATTTGGTTTATTTTTATGCATTTACATGGTACTAACATATGTTCTTTCCTTAACAGTATATCATAATACAGTATAAAGAAACTCCTCTCACTTTATAATACTAAATGATCTGTAATTTATACATCCCAGTAGTAAACTGGCCAGGAGTGTGGGGAGGTACATCTTACCAGGTACCTCTTCTGACTGAACAAGCTGACATGCTTTGCAGCCTGCACTGCAGGTAAAGAGCTATGACATCCCTTAGATTAAACCAGATGACAATGAAAGGATCCCTTCATAAGAAAGACCTTCAAAAATCTGTCCCTGCCTGAGCAGGAGGTTGGGAGCAGAGAATATCTAGAGGTGCCTTCAGCCTCAACCCTGCAATGATTCTAGGAAGTAAAATTCTCCCAGCTTCCACATAGGAAAACATGACATCACCTCAGGTGTTATTTGAAGTTTGGCAAGATGTTATGAAGGTAGTGTCATGTTTATTTTCATCTATAAATTCTGCAAGGGAATTTTCTGAATACTTTGGGGAAGACAGATGGATTTACATTGATTTCAAGTATCTCATTCGGGTGTCTAAATAAGATGATTATTTCCCTTTATAGTCAATGAAGACTGGGCTTTAGTTCTTAATTCCTACACATCTTGGGTAGGTAATCTAAGTGCATAGCATACTTAGAGAAGCCATGAAGCAATTCTCTTGGAACAAACAATGTCATTTAAAAAAATGAAACCATGGTAAATAACTTTCACTGTGTTTGAAATCCTGTTTTCTTGTGCCATTTTCTGTCAGTTTGACAAAATGCTTGAAGAGCTCTGCAAGATACAGACTTATGCACATCAAGCCAAAACAAGCTCAATTACACACTAAAGTCAAATGCAACTTTAGGACTGAAATCCACAGCATCAGATGAAGTCTACCAACATTATCTTCCCTTTACAAATTCATTTCATGTCAAAAAATCCAACTTGCATCTCTGTGCTGAAAATAAAAAAAAACAAACAAACCACTACTTAAAGTGGAAGAGCAAGATTCAGAGAACAGTAGAAACATTTAAGACTGGCAGCAATTTTGCAGGATTTAATTAAAAAGCTGCAAGACATACTTATGGATAGGTCATTTTAAAAGAATTCATGCCTTTGGCATGTAGTAATACATAAGACTTCTAGCCGCTCAATAGTTCCTTGTGTTAGTGCCCAGTTTGTCTTACTGTACATACATTATGGTTAATATCAAATTATTTCATCTTTAGCATGTACCTGGGGGGAGGGGGGGACTGCCCACTGGGAGGAGTTTTTGTGTCATACTAGCACCTATTTCTGCCTTCTACAGCCTTGTCTGCATAAGAAATCTGGAACCAGAAATTCCCCAGAAGTAATCACAAGCATGATTGTGACAAGTAACACAGGTCAGGATACTTAAACAATGCTGTCATTGTAACATCTTCAAAGATTTCTTGATTTCTACATTTCCTCTTAGTCATGTCTTAGTCAAGATTGACACAGGACTAAGACAGTCTAGCCAGGAAGCAGCTTAGATAATTACATGTACAAAAAACAATGAAGGAATAAGTCTGTATTTCTGTTTCCAGTGGGCAAACCCAATAGCAACCTGGATGCACGGCGCCTTTTAATGATGGCATGTTAGCATGCAGTGTGATCAGATTCAGGAAACTATTAAGGATACTAATCACCACCTAGACTAGTTTTAAAATTAACATATTAGGAGAAGCCCTCTAGTGTGTTCAGACAATGAGTCAGCTTCTAAAACCAGAACAGAAGCAGCTAATACAAATGAAATGCTAATTTTTCCCCAGACAGTGAAGCAACACTCTCTGTGTATTCCAGTTCTTTTGTAGCATGTGAACATTTGAGTTTATTCTCACAGACCACAGTGTGGACCCTTGAAGAGTTTTTTGCTATTTCTTTCCCATCTAGATCAACACTGGAGCACTGGGAAAAAAGAAGGTTCAAACCCTACATTTCCACACAATCAATTAATTGTACACAAGATGCGCATTTCCATAACCCTTAGTACACACACATTGCTAATGTCACAAAAATAGCTCCAGTTATTCTTTAGATGTTCTCTCAGCACCAAAATAAGTAATGCAGACTTGTTAGTCTATCTCCTCTTCACCCTCAGTCACAAAACTGTATCAGCACTTTGGAGTGCTGAGGAATAGCTCTGCTCTATAATAAGAATATGTAGGACATCAGCTTCCCCAACAGACCTACTTTCCTGTATGTATGGAAATTGAAACTATTCCTCTCCCCTTAGGTCACACTCCAAAAAGAAGACAACATTTTTTTCCTACAACCAATGCATCATCAGAAAGAATCAAGTAAACTTTAGTCCTGCCTACCTAGGATCTATCTCATATTCAAGCCCCACTCTACACACAGGCACCTAATACTGTTTTATATACTCTGATACATTTCTGCAATACAGTCACATTCTGATTACAGAAAAGTTGTGGAAGTACCACATACATATTTGGCCAGCATAGCTTACTGCTTACAACATACAGATCAAAAGGTATGCAGCTTGACATTTAATTCCCTAAAATGAATATGGTTGTGATGAGTAAAAAATGAAAGATTTTATTCTAAATCGTCTAAGGACCAACACAGTAAAATCAGAAATCACCACAGAAACATCATAATTTAAAATTTCATATTAGAAATATCTCTTAGAGAAAAGAAGTCAGCAGGTCCTCTACATGTATTCTGCAAGTTAATACCTTTTGGCAGGATGAAGCTGTTCAAAGAAATAAAACTGAAATAATAACCACTGCAGTGGTATTAACAGACTTTTTTTCAAGCTGCTTTAATCTTACAGTCTGTCCAAGAAATTAGCAGAGCACATACATGTGACTTACTGGCAAAAAAGAAAAAGAAAGGTAATTGAGCCAAAATTATTTTTTTATATCATTGCTGCCCTCTTCTGGTTCAAAATTGCTCATTCTCCATACTTCATATACTAACTAATCCATCTAAACTAATTACATTACATTCATATGGAACATGTTCAGAATTAAATTAATTTCATCTAACACACAAGCAATTTTGGCATGCTAAGAGTCCCACACACCTTTAAATATTATAATTTGAGAGTTATGAATTAAAATCTATTATTAAAATTGATTGCTAGTATAATTTTTAAAAATTAACTGTTACTCTAAAGTGCAGGAGTCAGTTTTGACATCATGACAGGTGTCAAGTTAAGGTTATCAGGAAAACAGAAAACCAACAGAAGAATTTGAAAATGCTTATTCAAAAGAAGTATAAGAAGACAGAATCACATTTTGTATCTATTCAGGCACAGAGCTTTTACTTGTTCCATTACAGAAATATATCCAGCAAATGCAATTCAATATAAAACCAGTAATTCATAATTAAAGGAGTTTATTGTGTGTTTTATTGTGAACTAAGCACTTTTCATATTGCCAAGATCCATAAAACCAGGAAGGCATAAATAACATCCACCCTTCCTTCTTGCCAAAATATCAAACATCTCAGTACAGAATTCCAGAATAAAACCAGTGAGTACAAGTTTAGGCATTGCTCAAGGGCTGGAGAAACTCAGCATAATCTTTGTGATGCCTGTAGTATTGTCCATCCCCTTCTTGTTCCCACACATACCTTTCCTCCCACTACTTGGCATTGTAACTTCTCTCACCTTTTGCTGCTGCTCAGAGCAGGCTTAAAGAACAGCATACCCCAGCAGCTCATCAGGGTTTCATGTCCAACTCAAAAGCAAGAGGACCCTGTGTTTCACATGTAACATCCCCTCTGCAGTTCTTTTTTCTCTGCATTAGTAGACAGAAATGGTTCCACTTCTTGTGGCCAGATCATTTCATGAGCTTTATCTGCACTACTCATATAATTACTCTACTGAAGACAGAAAATTTTAAATACATTGTCAAACAAATATAAATAAATCTATTGCAAGTTTTCCATTAATGGCACCAAGTATTTATAACAATTGAGCTGTTAGTCACACAGAGAAGCTGCAAATAGATATTTGACCCTACAGATTCTAGGCAAGAATAAATCTCCTTTCTCTTGCTGTATAGAAGTTTCTTAAGCTGAAAGTTTTCAATGTAACAGCTATTTTTGTCCTGAGAATACAAATAATATGAGTGAAAGCCACTATAGTCTAATCTAGATGTTTGCCAGAATCAACTATGTTTTGAAGCTATGCTTTGATTTGGTTTGTTTGTTTGCTTGTTTTTGTTGGCTCTTTCATCAGCTGCTATAGACTTAAAGGCTTCATCTTGATCTTTAAAAACACAGCATGTATACTCTGGAGGATAGAGGAGGAGAAGAGAGATCCCTGGAGTTCAAGAGCTGCTGCTTCCATTTAACTTGGAAATGCCACTGCTACTGACAGTTGCCACCTCATATCAGAAACCAAGGCCAAGAGAAACAGTTCCAGAGGGTTGTGCCTGCAAGGACAAAATAAGCTCTTTTTCACAAGAGAGAGATGTCTGTCTAGGGAAGAATGACAGACAGGATTGAGGTACAAACTGCATTTAAAAGACAAACAATATGTATACTAAAATCTTGCAAATGAAGGTCTTGTCTGAAAAAAACCAGGCTGCTATTTCTCCCCCTCTCCATGCAAAACTGAACTTACCATCATTTAGAACAGGAACACTTTAAATATTTCTTGCCCAGCATTAAGCACTTCACTGGAAAACCTTTCTTAAGAAACCCAGAAACAAACACTCAACCCCCAAAACAATACAAATCAAAACCTTTTATATTTCAAATGCTGATTAAAAAATAAAATCTCACCCCCAGCTCCCAAATCAAACTACTTCTTGGTTTAAGTTCCCAAACAGAATGCACTTATGCCTTTCTCGGCAGGTATGAAACAAGGCAGAAAGAAGGAGGAAAAGCTAACTGAACACCACGAAGTCCACATCAGGCACTAAAATTAAATTCTAAGGGTAGCTTATGGGAGCAGTTAAAAAGCCAACATTGTTCTCGGTCTCTGAAGCTACGATCACCACCAGCATAACAATGGAGACAAGTAAGGGGGTAAATGGAGTCCCAGAGTTTCTGCAAGCATGAAGGTGGACACCAACACCAATAACCATTTTAAAAAGCTAATTCATGCAAAGATGGTATCTGTCTTGTGGTTGCTGTTGGAGAACGAGAGGTTCAAAAGAATCATCTTGGACCCCATACCCTAAAGAGAGAGAAAAAATAATATATGTGGTAGCAGAACATAAAAACCCCTGAGCCTTCCTTGTTTCCCTTGAGTGTTACAAAATGTTCTACCTCAGTAAGATCAATGGGATAAACACAATACTCCAGTACTCTAATCAAAAGAACTATTTTAAGTATACTAAGAGAAGCACATCCAAGAGTTGTACAATCTCTCAGGTCACAGGCTGCAGAGGTAATTTATCCACCAGGCCATGAGATGTTGATGCATTCCTCTGATAAAGGACTGCCACCAAGTTAATTCTAAAAAATGGATCGCTCATGCTTTCATTCTGCAGGGGTTTAACAGAAGTGAAATAAAGGGCTTAATAATGTTCAGAACTGACTGGCTTTTGTCAAGCTGATAAATTTGAATATCTCTGCCATCCATAAACACTTTTTTTAATTCAAAGTTTACAGTGATTAAAGTTTTATGTTCTCTGTATGTGCAGCATAGATTATCATTCTACTTGTACACATACCTACATTTAAAATTTCCACAGTTTCTCTCACTAAAGTAATCAAGTTTAAGTTGTGACTTTCCATTTTTTGTATTTAACTCGTAAATCAGCATTAGCTTGTATAAATCAGCATTACCTTCCAAAATCTGGGTTTGTTTGGTTACTTTAGGTAAACAGCTACCAGGAGCTACCTCAGACATACAAAATTGTTTTCATACCTAGACAGATAATTTTCTTTTTATTTTTTTAAATACTGTCAGGCTCCAGTAAAAAGCTGGGTGAAACTCATCCAAGGTATTACTCCACTGACTTCCCTGCAGTTACATCAACTATGAGCCTGACCCTAGGGCAGACTATTAAAATTTTTTAAAAGTCAGATTCAGCAATGTTCTTTTTTTTTATTAGGGAACAAACAGTGTAAAACTATATAATGACCCATATTCAGCAAGGGGAAAGCGAGATCGGTCAAAATGTCAAAGATGTATAAAAGATGCATTAAAATAGAAAAGCTCTATCAAGTACAAAACATTTCACAGTAATACAATCAGACTATGGCCCTCAATCCAGTAACTGCTTTGAAAACACTGCACACTCTCAGGCAAGTAAATGCACAAGCACAGCTCAGTTACCAAGTGCAGATGAATGCAGGGCATCTGAGATATATTAAACCTTCTCTACATGAGACTGCATCCAAACCGCACGTGTGTTAGATCTACCACATTTGGAACATTTGCTGTTCTTGTGTGAATGGTGTCTTTGGAGGCATCAAGCTCCTTTTCCCTTTTTAAATTTGGAAATACACATCCCCATTTCCCCTAGTAATTACCATAAATGGATGGCAGTTCTCATTTCTTAGTCTGTAAAGTGATTCCAAGGAGCAAAAGACACTTGTAGTGTTTTCAACTAACAACCATTTATTCCCATTACTTACTTAATATAAATGTAAGTAATGTGAGGCTTACAGATTCCCATTCCAATGAACAGAAAATACAAATGCCTGTCTGAAGGAATTTTTAGTATTTTTCATCATCCATTTAAGACATAGACAGATCTAAATGATATCCGCATATCCCCAACCCATATATGCACAAAGCCTTTGAGTATGAGATACTGCCTTAAAATATAACAAGAGCACATTTTCCTACAAGCCATTTTGAGAGGAGGTTTAAGAAGAATGCAACGCATGTCTCAGCGAGCTCCAGAAGGGTGTATTAATCCATTCCACTCACAAGAGCTGCTGTTTTGCATCACATCCACTCCAGTGTTTGGGGCTATACCCAACTAGAAGGAGATGTGATACTGAACAGAACAAGGGCTGCTTAAGTCTGTGCAGTCCAGGCTTGGGGGACAGAAGAATTAATGAGGAAATGAGAAAAAAGCAGATGGTGCTGCAGTACTTCTTCCTGCGTATCTGCCACCTCAAGCGGCTTCTATACAGGCAAAGCCCCGGGGCCCCACCTGGTAGACATATAATTACCCTAAATGTGCACTTATGTTTCATTACACCTTAACCATCACTATGCACACTGATTACAAGTATCAATCCATTTCATTTTCATACACCTCTGCGGTTGTACAGCATTCAACTGTGAAAATTCAGCACTCTCGTCACTTCTAAAACAAGGCCCACGCTGATAAACAGCAGTGGGCAAATTATTTGTCACTCTGTAGGGTGCCAGTAGGGTTTGATAAGGATGACATCACTCCCATTTTACCAATAACAATGACACTAACAAGAACATGTAATCAGCAAGCCTCAGTGCTTGGTCTAGCTGTGGCAGGTGCAACTTTTTTTATGCTGTAAATAAGCCAGCCAGCATTAGCTTCCAGCACAAGTACAAAACTATTTATTTTATCAGAATGTTAAGCAGAAGTTGGCTTCCATAAGGCACTGCAGCTGCTGTCGCTGCTTCTGCAGATGCTTTCATTAATTTTATCAAGGACATACTGAAGTAAGTGCTTGATCAGCACAATGGCTATTTAGGAACAGCTGAAGAAATGAAACAATTAACTTAAGGAGACTATGCAAGCCCAATATGCAAATTAAAATAATTAAATATTTTTAAAATGCATTAAAATACATGTAAGAATGCTTTATAAGTGCTTTATAAAGCAAGATTTGCAGTGGCGATGGAACTGGGAAAAAAAAATCTTCACAGCTCTAACTTACTTATATCTAAATAAAATTGCTTTAACCTTTAAAATTATCCACTTCTTAACATGGTAATACCGACTTAGGTACTTTAAAAATTAAGTTACAGGGAAAGATATTGTTTATGATAACCAAGCATGAAAAGGACTTTAATATCCTTAGAGAAGTTTCAATTTATTATTTGCTGTGAAGAGATATTTTGCCACAGTGGACTAGAAATTTATAAATGCTATTTGTTTTATGACACCTTTACTGCTTGGAATACTTAAAGGACCAAACATACTTAATAGAAGATGTTTCATTTCTCCTTCTTCAGAAAAGAGCTTCATATTGTGCTCTAACAAAGCATTAAAAAGAAAATTCCCTTCCTTATTCAAACTCTCATGGTATCTGATTGAACCTCCAAGAAAATTTCTATCCCTGTGTTTGCAAAAAACTTTCCACCTAAGAGTGGAAATTGAATAGATGAATTTTCACCTCCCTGCATCTTCAAGGCCATCCAGCTACCACTCTTCAGATTTTGTAAAGGACAGCAACAAATAAATTAACGCTAGTTTTATTTCCTTCTCTGCCTCTGCTCAGGACACTAAGGGTTTTCTGCAATACTACTGTTCTGTCTCATTGCTGCAGCCTGGGAAAAATATGGCCAGATGCAGCTACTAGCATATTCACAAAGAAGGAAAAAGAAATGGAATGGTAAAAATAATAGAGTGTGTTCTTCACAGCAGAAAATCTAATGCAGGGCAACATTAATTACTTTTAGACAAGTGCTCTGGGTAGTTTTACTGAAGTCAGCTTAGCTGGATCTGCCCGTGGCAGATGTGACACACTATCCTAGATAATGTCTGCTGTTTTCAGTGGGGGGTATGGTGGGGGAGCTGCAGAAAACGTGTCCAAAGAAATCACTCCCATGATGCTGTAAATTTTGTCCAGACATGCCATTTGAATCTCTCTCCTTTCTACACCCAAGAATGATAAAAAGCTTCTTGTATGGAAGACAGAATAATCCATTCTATTTGCAGAAACTGGAAAGTACTAAAGGATAAAAGATAAGTCTTCTACACCCTTCCAGTGTTTGAATGCACTTGATATTTGCATCTACATTTACTGTCAGGAATTATTGAAGCAGTTTGCAAGCACACGTATTTCCAGTGAAATCTGTGAAATATACCTTCATGGATTAACCACAAGGCTTTTAAAAACCCCAGAGTTTCTGAGCAAAAATGTCTTTGGCTTCTGGAAATGAAACTGAACTTCCTTGAGCTCTTCATTAACCCTTCCTGTTTCATGTTCTCCAATTAGAAGCCCTATTTATTAAGCTTTGCTATGACAAAATGTGTTCTAACAAAATTCTGTTCATGTCATCTGTGTTTAAATAACAATACTGAGCACAGCTGAAGGAGAATCACACACTAATAAAACATTAGCTTGTATCAATAATGCAGCCCACACAACTTTTAGTTTAAATACATAAAGGTAAGCCTTACTATTTGAAGAGTATTACCTACTACTTGCATAAGATAGACCTCTGTTAAATGACTGCTATGAGTATTTGTCACTTTCTTTCAGTAAGACTCCACAGGTTAAAAATTAAATTTTTTTTAGAAGTCCTACTACTAATGTTCAACTCTTGTTCAAAAAGTATGTCAGCTTACTGTTTATCCAAAGGCAATGAAAAGGCCTACTCTATAATGAGTAGGATTCCTACTGTGCAGCCAAAAAGGAATTGGGGGGGGGAAGGCAGCTGGATAAACTGGATTTTCCTGCCCTCCAGAGTATTCACACAGATTAAAAATCATATACGTTTCATCTAGATACAACAATTTTTATTTTGATATACATGTCTATCAAAGCCTTCAAACAGCTTCATTTCTTTAACCATTACCTATTTCTTCCCTTAAGTAATTTGGAAATTTTTGAGGTTTTACCGCATACAGAAGGTTAAAGTCTAGATTCTGATGAGCTAACTGCAAAGCAAACCTTCAAAAAATCTAGTTAAGGGACAACACCTTGTTCTACTCTGAAATGCCACTTCTTGCTCCTAGCAGGCCAGTATTATTTAGGTAGATGAGAACTGCTTACTCAAACCACACAGACTTTTCAAAGATGACAAAATCAACTGAGATTTCTCCTTTAAAATTTACAAAAAATGTCTCACAGATTTCTGAGGTCTGGTTTACATGGTACAACCACAAAACTTCATTTGAGATATTTACACATTAGTGTCCTAAAGTGACTCAGGGGTTGCACCCCACACAGCACAGCATTATAGTCCTGAAACAATAAAGGCAGTTTAACTAGCAGGAGATCCATGTAGGAGATCAGGCAATCAGGCATGCTAAACTACAGGTGACTGAAAGGAAGTTGGGCTATGACAGCCACAATCATTTCAATATCTAACACTGTTAGCTTTCAAATCGATGCCCAGTGACCTACAATGCCTCCATATGAAGGAAACTGATCCAGAGTTTGCTGTCTCCTTTGATTGTTTTAGGAAACTCTGCTGTTATGCAGGGGTACATTACAGTGGTATATTACATCTGCTATTGCATGGAAAGATAAAACCTGAAAAAAGAAGAAAACATTCAGGCTCAGGTAGGTCCCATTTTTTCCACCATCACTGTGTTGCTTACCACAATTTGATAAGAAGTAGATCTGGCAGATTTTGCTGAAACTTATTTTTTGAGGAAACTGTGAAGCCATATTTATAACACTGAAGATGTCCTCAGGTTATGGAATGAGATACTTTCAAATTTCTTCTTCGTCTTCATTGTGACAACAGCAGACTCCTAATCTAAGAAACTCTTCCAAAGCTCAAGACACCAAATATAAAACTGACACCATTTAGCCTGTTCTCCACAATGGGTTCAGACAGGTGAGCCAATATTCATTCCACAGGGAATTCTGGCTCTAAAGGACAGACGTTTATGCACGTGCAATCAGCAATCCCTGTCACTGTAACACATGGGCCTGCTGCAGTGCTCCACTACAAAAACACGAGTTACATGTACTCCATATTTGCTTACTCCTAAAACACAGGACCAGAACTTACTTCTAAGGCAAGCTGGGATCAAATTTTACCATCACTTTTTTTAATTCATTTTTGAACAGGGAAAAATAAATGTCAAGAGGAAAGAAACCAATATCCATACACAAAGAATGTGATTTGTACTAGAGCATCCTGTAAGTAAAGACATGCTTTCCATGTCCTTTGCACTTGGTATATCCCCAGCATATAAGGCATCAAGTTTTTGTCACCAGCCTGACAGCTTTTGATAAACTATTTTCACAGTGAAGTAAAAAATAAAACATCTCTGCTAAAAAGTTTCCAGCCAACTGACATACATTAAACTCAGAACTAAAAATTGATATAACAATACCTTCTAGACTACCTGAGAATAAGTCTCGGTATAGAAAAGCACATGAAGTTCACAGTTTTCTGTATTTTTCTATTTTAATATGTAATTTTTCAAGTTGTGCCCAAAATCAGTGCAACACTCACAGACCCTAATCATTACCATCCACTAATACAGAAGACTGAAAGAGTCATAAAAATAAGTAATGGATTTTGTTACATGCATAAACTCTCATGGCATTTTTATATTACAACTCAAGACTAAAGAAATGGGTTCTTGTGGAAATAATTAAATGTATACAAGAATTTAATTTCTCATCTACACAGCAAATAAGCCCTTGTGTATTTTAATGCAGCAAAAAGTTAAAGATTCTGAAAAGTTTTGCATTAGATCCTCTCTCCCCTTTTGATCTGCTAAGTCTATTTTGCAAAAATTTTGGAAAAATTTATCCCTGTCCAGAATGCCTAGCAGCATGGCCATAGAGTATAAACACTTTCCACTTTGAGTACCTCTGATATTTGACAGCTCTATGACCACTTGAACATCATTTATCACATTTATTTTTAATAGCTCTCCCTGGGCACAGCTGCCTTGGATGCCAATCTTCTTTTCTTTAGCCTCCTGTAAATATTTGAAATAGCTATTCATTAACAGTTGCAGATTTATTCGGCACTGTTGTACTGCTTGTGAACTGAAAATAGCTTTTCTTTTCTCCCCCCCCCCCCCCCATCTTCTGGCTGATCTGAAAAAAGCCTGCTGTTTAGGTTCAATCTGTCAGGATTTAAATTATGCTCCAGCTGAGAGCTAATCAAGGGTATCTGACCTGGTTTACAAATAAACCAGGAACAAGAGTTTTATTTTTTTCCTTATTTTTCTTTAGGGCATGGGCCCATATATGAAAACAAACCATGAACAGGTCACAAATACAGTTATCCTAAATTAAAGCAGAAGCAACTTATCCAGAAACAACTTGTTCTCACAGGTGCCTTCCTAGAGGTTCTCAAGTATTTTCACTGACAGCTCTTACACCTAGCTTACATGCAATATTTGAATTTCAGATTTCAGTACTTTTGCACAACGTACACAGCATTAAAAAGGCATCTATTAAAGCCATCAAGACACCCTGGTGTTCACATCAGGAGTCCCACACATCTGTACAAATCATAGCTTTTATTTTCATGGAGTGATATTGCAAAAAAAAAAAAAAATTGTGTCATTCATCATGATTGCTCCTAATCTACTTCTACATACAACCAAACTGTGCATAAAAGCCATCTCCCTAATATCTGAGCTCACCAAATTGTACAAAGTGCATCTTAAGTGCATTTTAAGGTCTATTTTCTTTGGATTTAGACTAGAGAGGCCAAAGAGCTCCCTAAAATGTACCAGTACAAAACACACCTAAATTGTCACTTCTGTAGCATATAATAATAAGAACATCAAATGTTTGAATGCAGACATGTGTGAGAGGGTTTTAAGGTAAGAAAAACTGCAGCCATGTCTTGTTTCATGAAAAAAGCCCCTAATGCATCCAATCCAATCCAATCCAATACAACAGCCTACAGAAGGCTGTTAAAGCTGCAAAATACATTTTGTTTAAAAGAAGCACCGCTCAACTGGTCTTTGTATTACATGGTATGAATGATGACAGGGCAGCATGCAATTAATGTTTTCTTCTACTTAGTCCTGTCCTGTTATTTCATGAACAATCACAATCACTGTAGCATTATGTCTAAAGCTGGCATCAAAATATTTTTGCACATATTGACTTTTGCCTTAACATAGCAGGAGGTACTCGAGGGAAGGTTAAAAAAAAAAGGGACAATAGTTAACCATGAGAGAGATCCATCTAATCTCTGGGCCCAAGCCTACAAATTTATTTTTTATAAGTTACATTTAGTAGTCTCTCAACAGTCTCTCCCTGTGGCATCTGCGCTCATCACCACCCAGAGTTTTACTCTCACTATGACTTCACTGACTACAGCATGAAAGATTAGACAATTTCTTTTTATAACTTACACTTTACACTTGAGATATGCTGTGAGTTGAGTTGCTTGATGTTGCAGTCTCTTGCTTCTGTAAACTGCACCTTTATCATTTAACACATAACACTTTTAAAGGTCTTTGAAAGAAAATTATCTCAGATCAAAACAGCTCTTAGTTTCTTATTAAATTAATCTCAAAAGTTACAGTCTTATATTAGCACTAGATACAGAGATGGCATGGCCTTGAGTCACAGTGGTATTGCACAACATGTCAAGAGGATCACCACAAAACCCAACCTCCACCTCATTATAAAAAGTGATTGAGAGCAATACTAAAAGCATAAGGCAGACTTTAAATAAAGTACACTGGGGGAAATGAGTGACTTGCTGAAATACAGCTTAAGAATAGACATAAGTAAGACCATTAGTCAGCTTAGCCTAGAGACTTCTCCCACAGGATGCTTGGCAGAGAGTATAAATGCATAAATGATTTGCTGAGTACTCCCAAAATTGCAACACTTGACATAAGATTTGTTATTATTTTTAAAAAACGGACTCTTCTTCCATGCCTCTGTCCTATTTCAAATGCTCAAATTTCCACTATGTCCCATGCTAGGGGGTTTCTCAGCTTTAACCACACTATGAGATTAAGAATTTCACTACAATTTGTTCTGAACCTGGCCTTTGCTAGCTTCACCTAATGCCTTGGAACTTGGTATGGCTTGAGATATCCAGCCCTGCTGTTCATTTTAAGAAGCAGTTGGCACATTGGTCACCTTGCAGTAGAAGGGGTAGTGGGGCATGCATGACTCATTTAGCCCATGAACAAAAGCACAGAAAGGAGGTGGGCAAAGTTTATGCTGAGAGATCCTAGCTCTGTCACAACCCCAATTCCTCAAAAAATCTCTCCTTCAAACCCTCATAGCAAAAAAAAAATGAAGTTAGCAGAAGATCTTGAGTCATCTTGTGAGCAGGAGGTTTCAGTGGCACAGAACAGCTAAGGCTTGTTCCTATACAAGGCCAAGCTGTCCAGCAGCAGACTACTTACCAGATGATAAAAGGAATCATTGCTGCATTCTGATAAATTACCTTTGGATGTGTGACATTAATGTGACATTAAGGATGACCTCAACTTGGTTGGTGCATGGTGCAACACAGTGCATCAGATTTGTTAAATTATTTATTTGGATTCTAGTTACCAGATCTGTTTGACAGTAGAAATTGCTCATGATATTTTCACAGGAGCGATAGAAAGCTTCAGGCAGCTGATTGCAGCATAATATGCAAAGCTGACCCCAAAAATACTCTTAAAATGTTTTGGAAGTATTTCTAATCCAGGTTTAACAAAACCAGCAGTAAATACATAAGTAAAATCTGTATTATCAAAGAAATACAAGTTTCTATACCTGAAAAATTATTTACATGGAGTGAAAAAATTCCAGTTCCTCTATGGTTAAGAAGCCACATAAAACCAAACTTCCACTTTCAAGCAAATTTAAAGATAAAAACCTTTACCCTCTGAAAATCACATTTATGTAAAAGATATATCATGCTTTAATTCCAACTCTTTTTCAATTCAAGACTAAATATACATATAACCAAAGAGTTAACTAGTGGCTTTGACATTACTGAATCCTGTGGTTTACACTCCATTTCAAATAATGCAAACTTAGCAAAAATAAATTTATAAATAAAATTAACAAGCAAGTAATGCTACCCAGCTTTTTTTCTACTGCTGCTCCATTAAATAAGCATGGAAAGAATATAACATACACTACTCTTGTATAATATAAACAAATTTTCAAAAAAAAAGAGAAAAATTAATTTCAAGCAAACATCAGATTGATGAGCTCTTTTGAAGACGCCACAATGAGCCAGACATTCTGTTAAAAAGCATGAAGACTAGAGAGCATTTAAACCCTCTCTTTTCCCCCGCCCCAGTTAAGCTGGAACAGGTTTCTCCTGCCCTTGGAAGATGAGAGAAGACACCCCAGAGTGTCCAATATTACATGACATTTTGTAGGACCATTTCTCACCCCAAAAGCCAGCTAAACTGGCCTAGGAAAGAGTAGCTCTGTGACGAGAGAGAGAAGCATGGGCAGATTACTACATCTGGTTTCCCAGACATCTCTCCAGTCCTTTGCTCCAAAGGTCATTAGGACACTGCAGAATTGTGGTACTTCCACAATTTTAGCATCTGGGAAGATTCATCTTGTATCAGTTACTAGTGTTACACTGTGAGGTTTCTGAAAACACATTCAGTTTTACCCCAGGTCAATCCCCCAGCCTGATTCACAGAAGGAACACTCTCCCAGCCAAAAAGCAGGTGGTCTGAGGAAAGGATGAAAAAAAGGGAAAAAAAAGGGGCAACAGGAGGGATGGATGGAGGACGAAAGGCAGGGGAAGTGATGGCCAAGAAATGGTCCTTCTACCTGCAGTGGTTGCTGAAAGCACTGCTGAAACTATAACCTAAAGCTGAAGATCAAGTAGTAATTTGAATTGTATACATCTCTGCTTTGGCTCTTTTCTATTGCACTTTTATTTCAGAAAAAAATAAAATGCCCCTTTTTTTATAACATTACAAAATTAAACAGGCTGACTGTCATTCAAGGATTTTAATAGCACAAATGTAAATATTTGCATAGGAAAATAGAAAGGAATGAGAAGACTGAATTATGTAGAGCAAATGTGACCAAAAATTGGAGTTTTCTTTCTGCTGAAGAAAAAAATACAACCTTTGTTAGACAGACTTTTCTGGTTCTTGAAAATGCCAAAGCTAAGAGATTAGTGGAGTCTTACTGTCTCTAGGATTCTTAGTCAGGCATGCAAAGTAAGCATTCCTGTATTCAATTTATAAACCTTATTTCCAACACTGGAAGCTACAACAACCCATGCACAGTCAACAGACTATATAAAAAGGAGCATTACTAGAATAGGTTTGATAGAAACAAAAAGGTCATCTGGTCATGCTATCAGACATTTTGGCAACAGTTTCAATTTCTCTGGCAAGTCAGCTTCTGGACAATACCTATGTACCTCTGGCAACACTTAGAGAAAAAACAGCATCCTAAAGTAGCAATTGTCCATGTTTTTAAAAAATTGCCTTTTATTTCACTTTACAGCATTAATATGCTTTATGTTTTGAAACAGATAACCATGATATGATAAACATTTGAAGGCATCCAAAGAATCTATGTAAAGCTATTCAAGCTTCTAATAATCCCCACAGAGGAGAAACTATTACTTTCAGAAACCCAAGGTACCTCATGGAGACTTTGACTCCTGATGAAAATCTTAATGGAAACATGATTTTTTGCAAATTCTAGGGTGACAGCTCCTCATTAAATGAATGACCACTCCTTGTTACTGCATTACCTTCCTTCCAGTCTTCAGTAAACCACAAACTTTCCTCTGTCATCCCATAGAAGACCTGAGACAATGCCATGGTAGCAAGTACAATGACCAACCCCCTATTATCCTGAATGCAGTCATGTGTTACTCTACTTCAGTTGTTTACACTGCTACATTACAGGCTCTTTGGGGCCACATTTTTTTTAATCAGGTACACAATACTCACACAATAAAATCCCAGTTATACAAATAGCAATGAGTGACAAAGTGGTTTTCCTTTAAAGTGAACAGCCCAATTACAGCTCTGCATGTTATGCTGCATACTTGCAAAAGCTATTGTGATAAATTTTGGTGTCTTAATTGAGGCATGGGCATGATTTTTTGGCAAATTAACTCTTATGGCACTATTGCTCCACAAGGCTGTTTGACAGAACTAAATCCTGTATGGACTGTGGAAGAAGGCACTGACACATGGAGCAAAAGAGAAAGAGGTTTCCCTTCCTCATTTCTGATGCCTAGTATCACAGTAGACTTGGCAGCAATGGGAAAAAACATAATGCATAAAACCAAACTGAGGTACTGGAGCATGCCTACAAAATCTAACAGGCAAAATCAAGTGAGTCTCCACAAAACCCATTTGAACCAAGAACAAAATTTAATGTAAAGAAAAAAAAGTGACCTGGAGCAAAGTATCTGATCTGCCATGCTAAGGCACAAAGAGCTCCATAACTTTTTAGTAAGTTTTCTAGTTTCTAAACTTGTCAGGAATAACATGTTTTCCCAAATGTGATTTTTGCAAATAATTTAATGATTTGAACTTGAAGTATCAATTAAAGTTTGACAGAGTTATAAGGAAATGGAAGCAAGACTGTATTACTGAAAGTACTTGGCAACCATGAAATTAGAAGATGCCATGTTCTACACCCTTAATGAAAATATTAACAACAAATTAAACTAAATCTGAGCCTTCTGCTGATTCTTAGTGTTTCTGTGAAAAACAGTGGCATGTTGTGAATCCCAGAATCCTTTGTGGCCAGAGGGCACAGAGATGATCAGTATGTTTAATATTTTGATGACAACATCAAACATACTGCAAGTGCACTGCAGAGTGATCAGCCTTTGGCAACAGATCTTGAAAACGCCGAATTTATTCTGCATGAGTCTATCACCCAGCATGTGCAATAGGTTTGAAGCATTCTGACAGCAGTGGACTGACTGCACACACACCACACCACAAATGCACAAGAATGGCTACATGGCTTTTGGCTCAAAGTCAGCTCACATCTGGCCATCTCAGAAGGAGGCTTCAGTGATAACTGGAAAAGGCCAAGTAAAAACATGCAAAACAAAGGAAAAACATGCAGAGGAAAATTATATTTTTAAATTCAACCATTTTTAATAAAATAAAAGATTAGCATAAAATCCACAAAGATAAATTTTCACAGTACTTAACTGTCATAATAAAACGAATGGAGGAATTTATTTAAAGCATGTTAATAAGGGTGTTGTCCAAATGCCTCTTCAACACTGCCCAGCTCGGGGCATTGACCACCACTGCAGGAACCCAGTTCCAGGGCCTGAGTGCCCTTGTGGTAAAGAAATATTTCCTCATGTGAAGTCCAAACCTCCCCTGAGGGACGCAGCTTTGAGCCATTCCCTTGTGTCCTGTCACTGGATGCCACAGAAAAGGGATCAGCACTGTTCTCTCTCCCTTTCTTTCTCAAAAAGCTGGAGAGAGCAATGAGGAAAAAACCTAGACACCAATTATTTAATGTAACTGCCACTACATTTCTGAAGTAAAATTTAAAATAACGCAAAGGAATCCTTTATGCAACAGGACATCAGAAGACAACAGAAATAACAGTAACACAGTGGTCAACATGACTGTGTAAAAAAATGTACTAAGAAGACAACAGGGAATTTCCTTCAGAGCCAAGAAGAAAGTTCACTAAACTAATTTGCTCACTCAAAAGTAGCTGGAAAATATCTCCAATATTGCAATTTACTACTGAAAAGATATTTTTATCCGTTAAAGTATCTCTTTGCTATGTGACATGGGTTATATGTGTTTGCATATGTTACACAGTAGTTCTCACATACTTGGAGATGCTGCTTCTACTCACTACTGATGGATTATCACTTTAAAAAAATAAGAAGTACATGTGGACCACGAAAACTAATTAATAATGCTATCCCATCTAACTATGAAATGACAGGCTGGTACAAAAATATTTATCTTGGCCTAAGTATTCTGTGCATTACGAAAGTCAGCAGTAGAAAAGCTAGAAACATTCACAAGACACAAAAAATGATACAGAAAACTTTAATAAACCTTAGAACAACAATGAAAAAAAAACCCTAGAGCTCTATAGCCATACCCAAAAAGCACAGCAAAACAAAGACAGTTTTTTTATCCAAGTGTCTTAAATACAGCAGCCCAAGCTCCCTGGAACACAGTTTCAAATTATACTTTAGGAGCAATGTTAGAATAAAGTCTACATTCCCTGGAAGTCAGTAAAAATGCTGACAGAAAAGATTTGTTGTAGATAAACAGTCACCATTCTCCTCCCTCCTCTCTCTCTCTAGGTCAGATCTGCAGACACAAGTGCTCTCTCTACAGTGTTAGTTTCTGCCCTGGAAAGACCCTGAGTGCACAGCCCAGGTTCCAGCTGGGTAACTGGACACCCATTCTCCATCAGAGTGTTCAGAGACAAAACTCACTACCAAGAGGGTGGCCCAAGCATCCTGGCTTGGTACTGCTTCTGCTAACCAATGGGAAGCTAAAACATTGCCAGTACTTCATACTTGTCCTTCCATGACTGTCAGATGCCCTGAAATCATACAGAGAATTTACTGGTAGTCGTGCAGGGGCAAAACAGCTACTAGGAATAAAGCAGAGTGTCTTGACAGTACCTCATCAAAACTGCTAAAACCAGAGATCCTCAGCAAAGCTCACAGTCATCTGAAAAGCTCTGGAAACCAATCACATTATATAAAATTAATCCTTATCATCACCCATAAATACCTGCTTATGGCAAATTCATAGAGAGAAAAATATTTAACACTAATGTCTTTTAAACTCTCAACACTCCAAGGTGTACCAGATTAGGGATAATTGCTAAAGACTATTAATGAAACTCAAGACACAGAATCTTAGTTTTGGTACTCCCTGCTTTGTAATGCTGCACGTTGTCCAAGATTTCCTAACAGAAGTGCTATTCAGAACTCAACACCATGCATGCCAGTGAACCATCATGCTAATAATGGAATAAAAATAAGTGATATTTTGCCACGACAATTATCCATCCAATCGTTCCATATAGTTTGAGGAACAGTGTTTCCTGACAAGATTGACTTTCATCTGAGCACCCTGACTGCTACCATAAAGTAAGCTAATGTAGTAGTTAATTATAAAGTATATAATTAACAGCAGCATATTCCCTGCCATCTGCAACAGACATGCAATGCTTAAGAAGTATAGTTTTTGTAGTGGTACATACAAAAGATTTTTATTCCAAACTAGAATGAATAACAGCTAACAGCTATTCCATAAAAATATTTATATTTTTAATTTAGTTTGCTGAATGAGCCAAAATTGCTTGCAATATAAAGTATTGTCTTTGCCCAGAAAGCCTCTCACAATATGTAGGGTTTTTATAATAATGAAAGACCCACTTAAGGAAAAAATAAATCAATTTTGAGTCCTGCAATTTAGCCAAAGCCATCCCAGGACATCACTCCACACAATATTCAAAGTTCAGGCTTGTTTAACTTTTGTGTCTCCTTGGAATACTGTTCACTAATGGCAGCTCCCCCAGCCTTCCACTTTATATACTAAGCAAAACCACATTGTTATACATAAAGTTGCTTTGCCCAGGAAAGAAAGAGCCCTCTCATAACTGTAAATGCAATCCCCTAAAATACAGCACTGAACATGACACAGCACATTTTGAAAAAAACTTACTAATAAATTGATGACACAAAGAAAGCGCTGTACAATCCGCTGCAGAAGAACTCTGCATAAACAACCTAACAGTAGACATTTGTTCTCCACTCAAAGACCACTTTACTGTATTTCACAATACTTTTTCTTTTACTAGCCTTCCTTACAGAACTCTGCTATATATTCTGACTTGACATGGCTGCTCATGTAAAAGAATTAAACTGCTACTTACTAACAGTTGACATTCACAGAAAAAAAAAAAAAAACAACTCAACAAACTACTTTTAACTTGAGATAGATTATTTTCTTAATGAAATTTTGTGAAATATTCAAATTCATGTGACTTGTAACTTCAAAACTATTATGAAGGTCAGAGAGGAAATATAGACAATGCAAAAGTATGCAAGACCCCCTCAATTTCAGTACACCTTAGTACCAAACTCTTATCCAAGGCATTATGAAAGTATGCAGCATGTGCTAGAAATCCACAACAGCTTTTGTGCACGTTATATTATTTTAATATCTTGAATTCAAAGCACAAAAAAGAAAAACAGCTTATTTCAGAGGCTGAAAAAGTACAAGAAACAGGCTAATATTTGTTCAATCATGGCAATTTCAGCAATCTCTTTTCAATCAGTTTTCGAAGTGGAAAAACTTTTCATGGCACATCTGTACCTCTCTGTTTTTAACTAGGGCTTCAGCAATACATCTTCTGTGAAAACAGAAGTGATTGTTGAAGAGATTGTGGCTCAATAACTCAGCAAAAAATTGAATAATGTCTTTGAATTGCTAAAGTCTTTCACTGGATTGATGAAGATTCTGCAGCCCACAGCTGCAGCAAGCTGGCAGTAATAAATTCTCCATGCACTGCAAACTAAGGATCTGACTATTTCATCCATTTCTAAGTATGTGAAAGCTGGAGGCAAAGCCATTTTACAACTGAATAAATACTTGCTTCTTTCCTTATGGCCTCTAACAGAGGTAGTAGTGTAAGGCCAAACAAGAAAAGAACTCCCTGGAGATGCCTGCTGTGAGGAACGTCATAGCATTTCTTCAAGAAATTTCAAAACAATAGCTTAAGGGCAACTTTTTCCATTAGAAATCATACTCTTTTGAAAGAGTCAATATTTATAATAAAGGCCACAGTACAACACATGAACTGAATTACTCATTTTTCAATCCAAATGTACAATACTTAAGTTCAAAATACTTTCCAAAATTTCGCATTCATTGTCTGCAAAGACAAACAAAACTTGAGTTTTCTTTCTTGTAATGCCAAGTAAATACATCTTTATGCTAATACAATGTGGAATTTATGGTATATAAGTACAATTATAACAGGAGAGACAAGTCTGGGGTTTTTTTCTTTCCATACATGCCATAAATCTAAATAAAATTTAGATAGTTAAATTAAACAAAGTCATAATCCTGACTTATTACCCATCTTATCTTTGTCATGCTTCCTTGAAGAACAGTCCAAAGTTTCGTTAGAACAGCTATACAGTGCTGAGTAACACTTATGCTACTTATAAATGGCAGCTTCTCTCCTGCTCAGTAACTACTGGCCAATTTCAAAATCATCTGTCTTATATTACTGAAAACTCCTAGCTTTCTGAAAAATGTTTCCTGAGCTGCTTCTCCACCAAAATAACAAGTATATTTATGTATCCTCTATTTCAGTTATTGATTATTTCACAATATGCATACAGGTTTTAGAAACTTATCCTACTAAACCAAGAAATTTGACATGACAGGATTCTTGTCAGACAATCCAGCAGCCAATCCAACTCACAACAATGAGAGCACTAATTCTACAAACCCAAGCAATGAGAAAAAAATTACTGGAAATCACAGATGAGCTTCACAGAAGAAAGGTTCTTGGCTTGCAACAGAATTGAAAGAAAAGGGCTTTTGCAACCCTAAGCAAGAACCTTGTGTGTGCATAATGTAGAACTCAGAATTTGTGAACATGGGCTTTGGTTAGGAAAAAGGGTCTTCCTTACATATCACGGACAGGAATAGATGAAGGTTTATCACTGGCCTAAGTAAGGTTCATTATGGATCCCTAAATAAGGATAGATTCAAAAACACTTTCAATCATTGGAGACTTCTTACCAGAACATATGCAAGTCTCAGAGCCAGAAGTGAAGCCCAGAGGATGTACTGTCTGTGCATCCACAGAGGACTTGACATTAAATGCTGCATTTACTCCTTTTGATTCAAAGTATTCCATACAAGATGGAAGGAGCTGCTACACCAGAATTACCTGAGTGTTTTTAATGTACATTTCAGTCCTTCAAAATGGCACACAAAAGAACAAACACCACCTGTGCCTTCACAATGAATACTGGCATAATTTGGAAGCCTGTATTTTTGAAACACAAGTAAAACTCAGATGTAAAGAAAAAATAATAAGATACAATAAAGCCATCATAACTAACATACATACAAGAACTTTAGGCAGATACTGGCCCCAGATAGTGTACAGCAGGAAAAACTTAGAACTTGATTGAATCCATGTGACACTACAAATATCCTACTAAAGTTAAAAGCTGATAAGATTTGTATGAGTCTCAGAAACACCCCAGAATGTCTCCACTAAATCAACTACCAGCAAAAGCAATGTATTGCTGAATAGGATTTAAGAATCCTTGGGAGGCTCATTAAATTTTCAGAGCTGAATGGAAAAAGGTTTCCATCACCTTCTTTAAGAAATTAGAGATAAAGTAAAATGAACAAATTTTACCATTTCCACATCACCTCCAAAAGATCTACGCAGAGAACTACACTTGAACAATACACAATCAAAATAAAATACTCCTTAAAATAGTGCATTTTGCAAATAGTGGTGTACACTATAAAAAAAGCATGGCTTTCTACCACAAAGACACCACAGCTATGACAACTAATAACAACACAGTCATACTGCACCCAATCATTTTGTGTGAAGGTAAGCCCAGATATGCTTCAGTGGCTGACTTTTATTGTAGAGATAAAATTCCTTACCTTGAAAAGACTGCTTGGCTCTGTCCACCAGTTCTTCAATAGGATAACTTGCTAGATCTCCTCTGGCATGCTTAGTTTTACAGTAGGTACATGCATTGAGACACCTGTTCAGAAAATGAAAATACTCAGTTTCTAGCCAGGAAAGCCTTTATAGGCACAGCTGTATTTACTAAGTACCTCTGGAAAAATGAGTTTTTATATCTATGACCAGAAAATAGTAGTATTCCATTTTTAAATCAATGGAATAGTTTGAAAACTGTTTTGCTGTCCTAACTTCTTAAAGTATCTTTCACATCTATATGAAAGTTTGTAAAACAACCAGTGGGAACCACATACAAAACTAAGAGTACAAATTTAAATGTTTTTAGAAAGGTCTGATCAGGTTAATAATTTTTTATTACTAAAGGTCAATCTGCAGGTTTCCGATCCTGCTATTACATAAAAAAATCCAATCTGAACAAGAAATTAAATGAAAAAAGTCCTGAAAGGTTGAAAGTAGATTTTTTTTTTGAAGTGTGTGTACTTGAAAAGACATTTCAATTTTTTTTTTTGAACTTTCCTTTGGTTTGTATAAATAGAACAAACAACGTAATGAAGACAGAATCACCAACTAAAGAAAGGGTTTGGCAAAAAAGACAGCAAAACTAATGAAAACTCCTACAAGAAAACAAAGAAATGTGATTGCTTTTAATTTACCTGAAAATATACTAAAGGCAGATTTATTCAATGTACATGGATGGAAAGACCAGAACAAAAAAAAAAACTACCTCTCATCACAAGTCTGTTGTGCTTTTTTTCCCTTCTCCCCTTTTTAGAGCTGATATTGCTCTAAGTTTTTAGAGGTAAGCCCTAGAAACCTCACAGACCCCAAAAAACTAATTTTAAACATTTCTATTGTTCATGCCTACTAGAATACCATAAATCCTGTCCATTTTCACAACAAAAAGGCCACAGCTTCATAAAATCATATAATCTTTAAGGCTGGAAGAGACCTCCAAGATCTTCAAGTCCAACATTTGACCGATCACCACTGCATCAAATAAACCACTGTACTAGGTGCTCCATTCATCTCTTGAACACTTCCAAGAATGGTGACTCTACCACTTCCCAGGGCAACCTGTTTCAATGACTGGCCATACTTTCAGTGAAGATGTTCTTCCTGATGTCCATCTTCAACCTCCCCTGGCACAGCTTGAGGCCAGTCCCTCTTGCCCTGTCACTGACCCCCACTTGGCTACAGCCTCCTTTCAGGCATCTCTAGAGGGTGACAAGGTCTCCCCTGAGCCTCCTTTTCTCCAGGCTAAACACCCGAGCTCCCTCAGCTGCTCCTCATCAGACCTGTGCTCCTGACCCTTCCCCAGCTCTGTTCCTCTTCTCTGGACACACTCCAGCCCCTCCATCTCCTCCTTGCAGTGAGAGGCCCACAGCTGAACACAGGATCCAAGGTGTGGCCTCACCAGTGCCAAGGGCAGAGAACAATCCCTGCCCTGCTCCTGCTGGCCATGCTATTGCTGATACAGGCCAGGGTGCACTGGCCCTCTTGGCCACCTGGACTCTGCTGGCTCATGTTCAGCCACTGTGAACCAGCGTCCCCAGGTGCTTTTCCACTGTTCACTCTTCCCCCAGCCTGTAGCATTGCAAGGGGCTGTTGCAATCCAAGTGCAAGACCCAGCATTTGGCCTTTTGAAATTTTTACAATTGGCCTTGACCCATGAGCCCAGCCTGTTCAGCTCCCTCTGCAGACCCTTCCTACCCTCCAGCAGATCCACACCCCAGCCCAACTTCAGTGTCATCTGCAGACTTACTGAGGATGCACTTGATCCCCTCATCAATAGAGATATTAAACAGGACAAGAAAACATTTAGGTACCAGAAGATAGCACAGGCTGTGTTTTGATGAAGTCACCAGCTCCAAGATTGTGTTTACTACTTGGATATTTGTTGTCTTCTATTAGGATGTCTGGCATCTCCATGACTAGGCGATTGGTGCTTTGCAAACTCCAAAGGTTGTTCTTCACAAAGACTCCACTCACATGCTAGTTCTGCTGCTTTTGCATAAGCAGGGGCTCAGGAAGGGCAGGACACTGCCCAGAACATTTGTTCAGCTGCCCTCCTGACACTGTCCATCCCCTCAGCCCCAAGAACTTGTCCATTCAACAGAATCCTAAGTTCTAGGAGAACATTTAGGTAGTTTGTGATTCTCTTTGGATATGTATGTTATTTGCCTACCAGACTAAAACATCAGATTTTAGCATTCACTTCAGATCAGAAAACTAAAATATACTGCTTAACAGCAGCAATCAGACTGTTCTATTAACTAAAAATATATTGAAAAGGTTGCCAGTAAAATATCCAACAGGCTATTAAAAATAGAAAAAATCCCTAAATCCGAATCTTTACAACCTGTTCCAAATAAGCCACCCAAAGACAACTTATTCATCAGATGTATCTCACCTTTCTTCTGCAAATCAAAAGCCTTTTGTTGCACAGGATCTGAAGCATGTGTAAAAGGTAGCACTTGAAATCAAGAAAGTGTAAGCAGATAATTGGTTTATACTTTGTCAGTGTAACCTACGTAGCAAATGAAAATGTTTTACTTCTAGGTCACTGTCATCTAAAGTTTGCCATGAATGGCTTTCCCTCAAAGCCCATGGGTATTTCTTCCTCTCCATGCTCCCCTTACGCAAAGCATGTGTCCCTCTTTTCATTTCTTTTCTTGATTTTCTTTTTTGTTAGTTTGTTTTTAAAGCACATCTCTCCATTCAACCCAACACTTCATTTCTAAGCATGCTCCTATCCCAAACATATCACTATCTCACTCCTCTCCCTCCACATCATCCATTCAGCTAAACCAGCTTTTCTCCACAGAGCTACGCAGAGAAAAAGCATTACAGATCAGTCAAGGAAACATAAAATCACTTTCAGAACAAATATGTCTGTCCTTTTGGAACCAAAACACAAAAGGTGTAGTAACCTTTGTACTATACTAACCTTTGTTTTCTCCAGGAAAATAAAATTACCAGCTATCTTGTCAAATTTCCCAGGTCAAGAAGAGATTTTACTACAAGAATCTTGCTCCTTGAACAGTGGGTGACTTTAACACTGGCTTTTTCACTCATGAAGAGAATTCTGTCAGCCATCAGTAACAAAGGATGCACCAAGATTTTTTTCTCTTGGGATAAAGTAAATTTGTTGGGCTAAAATTTAATCTCAGATTTGGGAAAACAAACAGAAACAAAAAACAAACAAACAAACAAAAACTCAACAAAAAAAAAACCAACAACCACTCAAGAAAATGTAACAACAACTTTTATCATTTCCTTAAATTTGCAAATTCTGCCTTAAGAGTTCCATCAAGAACTTTATCACAAATTTGTTGTTCTCTTGAACTGTAACCTTGAATGAAAACAATGCTTTTTGTAGACCTTCAGGTGTGTCAATTCATCCTAACATTGATAAAAATTGTAATATTAGTAAATTATTTTAAAAAACTTCTAAATCTACTCCCCTGTAATAGATCTAAAATCTAAACTGGTGTTGAGGTACAGTAAAAAGGATAATTTATACTATATACATAGAATTTTTCTGTTCCCTTGTCATGTATGGTGCATCTATAAAATACACCACGTCACCTCTTTCTCTCCTCTCCTTATAACTTATGCATAAATCATATACATTCCTTACTATTATTTTGCACAATATAAGGGTAGGAGTATTTGGAAAGCTTTAGAGCAAAAATAGTAAACACTAGAAGTGTTAAGTACTATGCAACAGTGCCAAATATTGAAATTATTAATCTCCAAACCTGGAGCATAATTCTCACATCTTCAATCAATGCTCTTGTCCTGCAAGACTGCACTTTCTAAAAAATGCACTAACAGCAGCTCTTCTATGGTACTTCAGTAAACTCTGTCACTAAGAGAGCATGGAAATGTGGAGAAAGAAGCACAAATAAAGAAGAGGAAGATATTTTCCAAATTTTCACAGTATTATTATTATATTTGCCAATATTTTCACAATATTATATTTTCCAAATATTCACTGTAGTATGCGGTATTGCATCCAAGACATTTATTACTATGGTCTTGAAGTACAACTTCAGAGGGTTTGTTGATTTATTCTGGGGTAGGAGCTGAAAGATGCAACTTGGAGGCAGCCTTTCTTCAAGTTTTGCTGTGGTAATTAACTTACTCCTACTATAAAAATAGAAGTATTGGACATGTCTAAATAATTTAGTTTTTCATTTTTTGGTACTTACAGACATGATAAAACAAAACCAGAAAGAGACAGTCTTAGATGTAACATACAAAAGGATCAGTCTTAGAAAGCAAACTAATGCAGACAAAACTTCTATATCCTGTTTGCACTATATTTGTTAATAACAACTTGGAAAAGGAAATATTATTTTGGGCTATAGCCGACCAACAAAAGGATGCAGATTTAAAGTACTTGTAAAAATGCTGAACTAACCACTTTTCACAGATATGAGAATTACCAATTCTTGAAAATAGAAATTTAAACCAAACCATAAGTATAATCAAGGATCTGTAGTGGCTTCTTCCCTATTAAGCCAGCCTCCTCTCCAAGTTTCCAGCATAACAAATTACTCATGTGTCCATGCTGCCACATACTCAGACCACAGATAATCAAGTGGAAAAAGGCTTTTGGCAACTCTGAGAATCTGAGCACTGCCTCTCACTAAGTGGCATCCACCACCAAGTGGATCACCTAAAACCAACCTCTCCTTAAAAACCAGCCTTTACCACAGCTGTAGCTCACATACATAGGACTACACAGCCAAGAAGCCAGTATTTGCAAAAGAGTATCTGCTTTGTGTTAAACTGGGAGCCTTCTTGAAGCATTTATAGATGGTTTGCAAGTGTTAGTTTGCATTAATGCAGGTCAAAGTTTTTTTTTTTTTTTTGCACAAAAATCACAGACATTTGTAGAAAATAATTAATGATCACTATGTTTGTAATTGCCAATATGTTTTGGCTAAATTTTAGAGTGATTCCAGAACAAAAAACACTGAGTCCTGGTTTTCCAACATACTAAACTGATTAAGGTACTTTGAATTATTAACCTTTTGCTTTGAATTATTAACCTTTAATCAGCTATGTGCCCAATACACAGAAGTATTCACATCAAGATAAAATATTATCCAGAGATAAATTACTGCCATGTGGCTAATTAAAACACTTTTCAAACATGTTACCAAACTGAGCATCAACATTTTGGTAAAGTGCCTAAAATTTTCTTGTAGGCATAGGTAACAGTGGTCTTTACAATGTTTAGCTAGTATGTGCTTATGTTGTGCATTATACCAACCCAACTCTTCATTTTCAAAACAGTAATATTCCTCATAAAACACACAGTTAACATGAAAGGCTCCCCCTTACAGATGGAACTAATTATGAGTAAGAATGCTTATGACACAGCAGACAAATAAAGACTTTCCTTCAGTGGGACTAATCAGTGGATTTCAGCAGCAGACATGCATGAGAGTGCAGACAAGAGGAAAAAAATGTTGGGTCCTCTTAATGGGATTTATGCCACCAAGTTTAGTGAAGACAAGATTCCACCCTCAGATATGAAAAATATAAAATATCTTTCAACCAAGGATCAGAAAACAGCTCAATTACAGCGTGTGAAGAGCCATTGGTGCATGTGTCACTCAAATTGAAAGTGACTGATCAAGACCACACGTCTGTGAGCAAGATGGGAGAGCTGAATGCTGCAATGAGCTAGATATATATATATCTATATCTATCTATCTATATTAAAAAAATATGATAGAAGATTCTCTGCTACTTTGCAGGTGATTAGTCTTGGGGAAGTGTTCCCTCAATAGCTGGAATAATCTGGTAAACTCCTGCTTGCTCCCGAGGTGGTCTACCAAACCGGCAATTTGCCTAAAATCATTAATCCCAATTCAGACTAAACACTAACATTTGCCCTTATGAGATCTGACTAACTATACATATTCAAATTTTTAGGAAGTTTGCCCTGTTGAAAAAAAATTCTGCCAGTATTGCAGTGCCACTGATACCCCTGGCACATTACATCAGTACAAACGTGAAAAGATTGCTCATCACGGTCTCCCACACCATTTCTCTGCACCTACCACCAGACTTCCTCAGGTGGTCCCAAGAGCTCCAGGCCAAAAATATTTTGTATTAAAACTATGGTTTTCCTGGAAGGGGAACATCATTTGCTTGCTTCAAAATATAAGTTAGAGAAGAGATTCATGTTTTTAAAAGATACTTTTACAGTTTCTATCAAACGTACTTTTGACAAAAACATTCTGTAGTGCAAATACAGAGAAAACTCTCTTTGTAAGCTTGACTGAGCAAAATACACAAAATACCTACTGCCAGCAGGTGAAGATGGATACTAATCACAAATTATTCATCAAAAGCTAGTAGAATTCTACAAATGTTTTTCTGCTTAGAATACCAAGTTTTGAAAACCTAACACTGATGCTATACTTATAGTTAAATATCATAATATATTTGTAGAATTAAATGTCAGTAATACTTCTTTGCATTCTACCTCTATGTGAAGTCTAATTTTACTTCCAAAATATCTAAATTCCCTCAAGCATAACTGTAATGGATTAGGGGAAAAAAAAAAAAAAAAAAAAAAAGGGCATGCCCAATCTGCCAGACTTGTTTTCAGGAAACTGCTCTTTTGCTTGAAGTTTGCACATTTTACAATAAAGCTCTTCAACCGACAATGCCAGGGAGTATAACTTCCTGACAAGTATCTAGGGTACGGGCGGTTGTTCTCACTTTAAAAATATTCAGGATTTAAAATACTTTTGAAACAGTGGCAAGCAATTTCTTTTAAGGGCTAATTAGTCTAAGCAGCAAACCACATTATTACAGAAATACTGTTTCTGGTATTCTAGCTTGGTTCAGACTGAGCTTGGACACCAGCCACAGGTACACACATGCACTTGAGGTTACAACATTTTCCATGTGATAAGAACAGGACTTGTCTGAACTTATCTTTGTAGCCAAGTATTTTAGAGATATGCTGGGATTAAAGTTCTCTGAAAGTGCAATGCCAGCCTGAAAAGTCTCTCAAAAGACTTTTAGCAGAAAACAGTATGACCCTTCAAGCAATACTATACAAAACATGGGACTGCACACATTTTTCTGAAAGTAGGATGCCACCCTGAGATGCTGTTTTTTAATTCTGCTACTCACGCCATGCTCAGCAAAATGGCAAGGAAATGCATTAAATTTTGTTCTTCTAAAGATCTTGGAAGCCAGTGTTTTATTTGGTAATGTCTCACTAGTTACTAATCAAAAGGAATTTGGAGAGAAGGCAGCTCCATTGGTTTGATAACCCATAATATGATTCAATTTCGTACTTTAAATATTTGCATTTTCTGAAACTGAATTCCTACAGTCAAGTGCAGGTGATTCAAAGGTCACAGCTGTGTAGTTATATCATCTACATTTACCTTGCTCACTTCAAGGTCAATGATTTAAAATCAAGTGTATCAGTGGCACTTTTCAGTGTTTGGCTAATGAACTTCTTGATTAGTTACTCTGGCCACACAGTTTTGCAACTGAATTAATGTATTAAGGCATTCTAAATTGATAATACAAGATAAAATGTCCCACTGCTAAGGTGCACACATCTGTGCTCCCCATCCTGACCCAAAACAGTGCAGTGCTTGATGCTTACTGGAAACTAAAATGCTTTATTTCTATACAATTCAAACTAAAGCCCTATGATTAACAGAGACATAATTTATTTTAGAAGTATTTCCAAATGGCTGCGTGGCTATGTAGAAATCAGCTTTGGGGGCAGATCAAGACAGGCATTAATATCAAGAAAGCAACTCAGCTAAAACAGCACAGGTAGATAAATGAGGTTCTGTGGTTGCACGGAGCAAAAAATGCCACGGCATTGTAACTACAAGTCATCAATTCTTTCAGCACTTCATAAACAGCAATAATATTTAGAAGATGATGATTCCTGCTCTCAGTCAAACAGTAGTAATGAAGGGGGTAGAAATGAAGAGCTATGGCAGAAAAATCTCAGATAAAAAAGATACTTTCTTAGAAATCTGCTCACAGCTAATCCAGAGACACAGCAGCAGAACAGCCCCACATCATCTTATCACCATGCATGAGCAACTGTTATTCTCAGATCCCTCCTAATGAACAGCAGTGGCTGGAAAATGACCTCTGAGGACAGGATTCTTGGAGACTTGCTTTAATTTATAAAGCTGCAGAGGGCTGTGACTTGACAACTGCCTTAGAGTATTTAAAGCAACAAATAGTATAATTGTATTTAAAATACTCTACTAGGGGGCAGATGACTTAGCAAAACTTACACAGAATGTGCTGCAAAATATTATTGGCTTAGTAATGAACAATTTCAAAAGCTTTTAAAAATCAAGCTTTCAAAGGTTTTAATGGAATACTACTATTTCAATTAAAATTGTGAATTTTATGGGCGTGGGTGTGTATAATGAGCGCATTTAAAGTTCTGTTTCAGGAATGAAGCATTTCAGCAGATCTCTATGACTAGAAGAAGGCTAAAGGGAGTCAAGTGTCCTTCTATAATCAATCCACTTCATTTACCATGCATCTTCACATTAGCAGCTTCTGAATCAACCCCACCGAAAACATGGTTGAAAAGTAGACCACTGCCTGTGACAAGAGCTATTGTTTTTACTTCCTGAATGGCTTTTGGGACAGACCCTTTTAGAGTGGTGAAATCTCACAGGAAACATTAGGCTGCAGTTAATTCTGTAACATACGGCAGGTACCACACAGATTCTTGGGATAAAAGGTATTGTTTTTGTACTGGTCAAAACATCCTGGGGGGAAAAAAAAGTTACATTTCATCAGCACTAAAACTACCAGGCTTAATTTAGACTTTATCTGAGATTGCCATCAGACCAATTTCCAAAAAAGCATTTGTAAAATGTCTGTGGGAAACTGGATCTGAATTGTCTGGGTAAAATAATGGAAATAACTGCATAATAAAAACAAACTCACCAATTATAAGTCAAAGTTAAAAGGTGCTTATACAGCTTGAGTTATAAGATATCATGATCTTTTATGAATCTATATAACCTGATATCAATATAACCTGAAATCAATATAACCTGAAATCATAGTCTTTTATACCTATATAACCTGATATAAATAAATTTTTATAAAATATAGTGGCTAGTATACAGTTTACTAGTTGCTTAATGCTGAATAGACAAAAAAAAAAAAAAAAAAAAACAACCTCACCAGGTGGATAACTTTAGAGAGAGAGAGATAAGTATAGTACTAATGAAAAATTGGCATGTGCAAAGCCAATTAGACACAAAATTAAGAATTTAGACCAGTTAAGACCAGACAGACCAAGGAACACCATAAAAGTGTATGTGTATGCTCCAAAGACAAAGTTGAAAAGTTCAGATGCTAAGAAGACCTTGGAAGCCTTCATCAAAGACTCCTGACAACCCCCGAACTAGGGAGATGCAAGTGCAGTGCAAAAGAACTAATAACCATGAGAGCATGCAATGTAAACGAGTTCTGAAGCCTACATGATAATGGTGTAGTAGTTAGGAGGAGATATCCCCCTCACCACCAGCACTGCAGTAAACAAATACCTGCTCTATAGACATCACTCCATGGGGACTTATTTCCAGCCCATCTTTCGAGCACCACTGGAAAGAACCCCTTCCCAATGACTGCATGCACACAAAGCTTTCTGCCTCAAAATGTCCTACTGGTTGTGGTAGCAGTAGGACTGTTAGAAACTCCAATGTGGACAAGGATCTAAGCAATGAATACTATGCTGTTGCTCCTAAATGCCATTTCTGTCCTGCAATAAAATTGTGAGTCCTGCTGGGAAATGAAAGCCTCTGTGCAGCAGCAGATACATACATGCTTCAAATACACATCCCTCCCTATGTATTGCTTTGTTAATGGAAAATGAAAGAAGACCACACATTTCAACACGAACTGCCCAATCCTAAATCGCAGATTTCCCAAGCAATTTAATGGACTGCTTTAAACAGATTTTCTTAGAAGATGCATGGACTGATTTCATTTAAAAACAGAAATTTAAACCAGGGTCCTTATGTTTGCTTTAAGAGTCTCCAAAGGGATTTTTAGAAGCAAATTAAACCCTTTTTGCACAGTTACAGAGCTGAGTCAGTCAGACCATGAACATAATTTAGTTACTTAAACAGTTATGAATTATTTTATTTTCATTATTTTCTAATGTTATTCTTTGACTGTATTTAAGTATGTTTTGCAGAATTTAAAACTAGTGACAGTACAGAAAAACAGGAAAACTGTAATTTTTCATTACTAATGATCATCAACTTCTCCATCTGCTTTACTTCTCTAGAATTCTCCCATTCTAATAATTCCTCAGATCTTTTATTCTACTTTCTGGTGCTTTTTTTCCCTGCCATTTTCTTAACTTCTTCATCTTGTCTTGCATTTGGTGACCTGTAGGCTTGTAACTCTCCTGCAGTGTCCTCATGTCCCAGTGACTGGAATGGTCTGACATTCTTCCTAGCCAGTTGGCCAGTGTTTGTATGCTTTGATTTCCTCTTTCACTACTCAAGTCTGTAGTGAGCCTGAAACTTTTCCAGTTCAATTGCTGCCAGCTCTAACAGAAACCATAATTTGCTAGCTTTTTTTTTTTTTTTTTTTTGGTAAAGCACTAAGATGGACAACGAGCTTCAGAGTCTAATATGACTTTTTTTTTGTTTTTGCCTTGTCACTTCCATTGCAACTCAGATAGTTACAGTCAGTCATTTAAAAGAAAATCAGAAAGACCATTACTAAAGCACTTAATGCATAAATCAGAGCACTAAAACAGGCCACAGAACCTCTTGGGGATTCAGGGTCTAAACAGCCTTCTAGACATTACAGGCTGGAAAATAGACAAGAGGCAGCCCTAGTCATCCAAAGCAAAACTTAAAAATAAAAAGGAATGGACAGACAAAACACAAAGCAGCTCAGCAATTCAGTTGTTTACAGACCTTAGTCAATACTCAAATGGCAGCTTTTTCTCATATTTCCACATCTCCATCTGGCTACAACGTTATCTTTGCAATGGCTGACTTGAACTATTTTTTCAGTTTCAACCAAGTCCTTTAAAAGACCCAGCCTTTTGGAGAGTTTTGCAGGATTGCATATGGGCTGCTGAACAGAGCCAACAAGCCGATGGATTCCCACAGAACACAAACCAGAAAGCAAGAATGCTTTCACAAATATGGTTGATGACATCACTACAAGATGCTTATGTGCTTTTCTAGACATGGGTTAAAAGAGACATTTTCCTCAAGAGGCTGAATTGTCGAAAGACATGAACTGACCTTGCCTTCTACAAAGAGGTGGTGACTAATCCCGTGGGATGGGGAAGACTGGGGTTGTCGTGAGACATGATTTTTTTTATTACTTTTAACTTGCAAGGCTCCTCTAGAATCTGTGAAGTCAAACTTCTGTGATATGGATTGAATAGGTGTTCAGCAGAGTGGGTTAAAAATGGGCTGGACTGTTGGAATGTGGTGAGCAGTGCGAAGTCTAACTGGTGATGTGTTCTTCAGGGACTAACTGATGCTGGGGACACTCCAATCTCCCAACTTTATTAGCAATAGAGGTGAAGGGATGTAATATATCTGCAGCAAATCTAAAAGTGGAGCTGGAGGGATTACTTCACTGGAAGGCATGCTATTCAGAGGGACATCAATAGCCTGGAGAAACGAGGCTAACAGGAACCTCATGAAGAAAACTGGCTTGTTCCTTGCTGCAATGAGGAGCTCTTACTGCTGTCTACAAAGGGATGATGGGAGCATACAGTGAAGGCACAGCCAGGCTGTTGTTGGAGGTTCAAGGTCTCAGGATTAGAAAAAATGGACACAAGTTGTAAAACAGGAAAATACCATCAGACCGAAGGCAGTATTGTAGCATGACAGCCACCAAGTAGTGGAACAAGCTGCACCACAGCTGATCTCATCTCTTTGAGACCCTGGAACCTAACAAGAACACTCTTCCTTCCTAGAGACCAATGACTTCTGCTGCTCCAGGTTTAGGTTTCTGTCCACACGTATGAGTGTGAGCAGATGTGTGCCCATAATTCAGTTCCCTGAATGGAGGAGCATATTTGTGCCTCTCCATATCCTTTTGTAACGTTCATGTCAACCCAAAATGTAAATAAGTCTTACCAAAAACAAAAGGTTAAATTTATTGGTTTTGTTGTGAGTTACATTTGGCCGTATTTTAACTTCTGAATTCATCCAAAATTCTGCAAAACATATTTAAATACATTCAACTTGAATTCATCCTAAAATCCTAAACTCTCTTCTGCAAACACACCTTTACCACATGTAAAAGAAAAGAATGGGGGTTGGAGAATGGACCTGATTGTATTAAATTGATTGTAAACTGTATAAACAAAAAAGAAAAGCCCCCAGTGAGCAGATGTGCAGTAAGCTGTTGTGTGTGCTCATGTCTAAGGCAGTTTATGCAAACTATAGAATCAAACTTTCCAGTCTCACAAGACTTGATGGAGACAGGTCTCTAAGATTTGTTTCACAAAGGAACATTCATTCCTTTGGAAAATAAAGCCATTCAGCTCCTCTAGACTAAAATTAAAAAAGCCATTTTATTTACTGAGTATTTATGTATTACTCTCAGAATTTTACTTTAAAAGAGAACTTTACTTTTCCCCACATATTGTTTGCATAAGAAAATAATTGAGCATACAATATTCAACAAGATTCATAAAATATTCCACATGTACATAAGACATCATAAATCCTAAACTCTTAAAGAGAGAAGAGGACAACAGCAGAGACCAGAGTTTTAAGTGGATATAGGAAGAGCAATATTACCTTTGAGAACTAACTAGCAGTAAGTGCCATTTAAAAGAATATACATAAATCAAACTGAAAGAAAGTAGGTCATAAATTAGATATGAGGTTGAAATTCTTCACTGTGAGGGTGGTGGTGCACAGGAACAGGGAAGTTCTGGATGCTCCACACCCTGAAGTGTTCAAGGCCAGGTTGGATGGGTCTTTGAGCAACCTGGTCTAGGGGAAGGTGTCCCTGAGGATGGCAGGGGGTTGGATCGAGGCGATCCTTAAGGTCCTTCCAACCCAAACCATTCTGTGATTTAACTCTCTGTTTTGTTTAATTGACTTTTGTTTTATTAAGAGGTATGGCTTCACTCCTGTATTTGACTTTAACACTACACTCAAGGAAACAACACTCAAAAATACATAAGCTGCTGGAATGAACAATCAGGGCCTAGTTTAAGCTTAAGGAGGAAAATTCCTGTTACAGTCTCTGCAGTAAGTTCAGCAGCTGTTCTAACCACAAAGAATGACTGTATTACATACTAGCAGCTTAAAAAGTGTCTGCAGCAGCCTGACTTGCAGCACAGTTGCAGAGGTTGTATACTGAGTTAGTGTTAGTGAAACTCTTTTATTACAGGAGAAAGGAACCTACAACAAACAAGCTTGTACAAGCTTGTTTGGTGCTTTCACATACACATATCTCTAAACATGGAGTGGAACATTCCCTGTTCCCACCAAAACAAAAAAAGCTGGATTAGGATTTTAACATGTCTAAAGAACACTTCTGAGACCAGCTGCAGATATAAGAAGACACCCTGCAAACCTACCAAGTGCAGACACAAGCCAACAAGCACAACATTATCACACTCCCCCTGTTCAAGGAAAATGGCCAAGCCTACAGAAGACATCACTTCTAACTCTTTAGTCAGGATCAAAGGTTATTTACATGGTTATAGTGTGCTTGGTGAACATCCAAGCTGAGCTTTCCTAAAGATGTTGATACTTCCATAAATAGTTTAACTTCCACTAATATTTTCTCTCTATTGCACAAAACTGTCCTTTAGACTAGTCCTAAATGGTAAGTTAAAAACAGTATCTCAAAAGTTTTTACATTTTATTTTACTGAATTACAATAAACCTAAAGCAAAAGACAAAAGTTTCAATTTGTATTTGACCAGTTATAAATCATTACACTATTTTACCCATACTTCAAACAATAAAAAGTAACTGATAAGATAGTTTTGTAAAGGAAAAATAAATTTTAGAAAATCAGCTAAAAACCCTAACTTGCAGGAAAAAATCCCATCCTGTCTGCACCAATAATAAAAGAAGTTCTCCTTTAAGCTCTTTAACAAATGATCTAAACCAATCTGTTAGAAAAGAGGAATGTGACTGACTAAACAAACCCTTCAGTAAACATTCCCCAGCTGCAGTTTTCAGCCTAATAACAAAGTTAAAATGTGGAGACTCCATCTACCTTCTGCAAAACGATTAAACTTCAGAAACAAAGCAACATTATATGACATACATGACTCACAGACCATAGTCACTGCAAACAAAAACCACTAGACATTTATCTCTTAAAAACAAAAAAGACACCAGGACTGGCACCAGTCTGCAATGCAAGAAAGAGCATGTGATACTTAGACACTTGTGTATTAGTTTAAAAATAAGCTAGATAAGCATGTGATGAGTGACAATTTTGTACTTGACCTTTGCTTTAATAGCTCCTTTTCAAAAAGTCCACACAGACATCAACAAAACTCCTAAAAAAAAAAAAAGCTAGAACCTTACATCTCATCCAGTGTGTTGAAAATAGACCCTAAAACCAAAATTCTACATAGATAAATAAAAAAACATATTTGAAGGACAAATTCAGAAAATATATTTTTTCTTTAAAAAGCATTGAGGTCTTGTTGTAAATCAAGCTGATGAAATTCAACATGTTAAGTTACAGAGACAGAAGCTTGGGGTGTATATTTCCAGTGGGAATATTTCATTCTGCCTAGCAGGCAAGGAATTTGGAAATAAAAGTTCCTCTTTCCTGAGGCTGACCAGGCCTACAGGATTGCACAGGAAATTCTTTTAAGTCAGGAAATGAGGATGCATTCTGCATGGGACAAGAAACCCTTACTTTAGGGTATTACTCTCTAAAGTGCAAAACCACAAAATTTACCTCTGGAGTAAGGGTCTCCACCAGCATTAAGCAAGCTCATTACTATACATAGTGTTTGTATCTAAAGCCTCATGAGTTTTTCTGTTGCTGTTTATATTTATTTAAAATATCCCAGATTCACAGAGTGGTTGAGGTGAGAAGGGACCTCTGGAGATCATCTGGTGCAAGCCCTCACTGCTCAAAACAGCAGCAACCAGAGCAGGTTCAGACAGCTTTAGATTATCCCTAAGGATGGACACTCCACAACCTCTGGGCAACCTCTGCCAGAGCTCAATCACCTCCACTGTAAAAGAAGCTTTTCCTTATGTTTAAACAAAATTTCTTATATTTCAGTTTGTGCCCCCTACCTCTTGTTCTGTCCCAGGAGATTACTAAGAACAGCCTTAAAAATGTGGCTTGCCCATTTTAAACTGAAGGTAAGGATATGTATGGCACTGAGTTTCATATTTTAGGCCTAACCTCACAGTTAGTTTTGTGTTTTACCTAAATATATATGATGTTGTCAGTGGTGAAATCAAGTTTCAGAAGCAAAGCTGTTAACCACATTCCTAGCAGCACAACACATTCTTTTAGGCTTCTTTCTTTACTTTCATCTAGTGCATTCAAGACACAGAGTAAAGACTTAGGAGTCCCCAGTCACTCCTGATGTTGACTAAGAATCCCCCTAAAAATGGGCAACCAACAGTAATTCTAAAAAGATGAATTCATCATTACAAATAATCATCAAAATAGGTAAAAAAAATTTAAAAATGAATTTTCATTTACCACCACCCCTCCAAGAGCAACTGTTCTTTATCCTGAAGTCAAAACCAAATATGGCAACATCAGAGAAATTTTCTCACTGCTTCAAAAAAGCCAGACAACTAAACTCCATTTGTAAGGATAAAGCCTGTTTTAAGTAACACTGACACAATCCCACCAAGAGGCACTCTGGTTTCTTGACTCCTTGGGAATGATATGCAAACAGGAAAGCACCAGCTTTCAGACTTGCAGTTGTGTCTGCAAGAAAGGCCATTAACGAGAATCACACACAAAGTTCCACTTTCATCATGCCAGGACTATTTTTTTCTGAATTCACATTCTTACTATAGAGGACAAGATGAGTCCCTGAAGATGTAAATAAGACAAAGGAAAAAAGAACAGATTAAACAGAGGTCTAAAGAGCTGTCTCCTTCACATGATGAGATACATGACTTAATGCTACACTGCTAACTATAACTGTCAAATTTAGGCTCATTCCATATAGACCCTTCATGTCTGGAAAGATAGTTTATGCAAACACAAGGCAGGAGCTCCTTCGACACCTGACATACCGATGTAAACTTTTGCTTTGGGGAGCTTCAGCTACCAATACACTTCATAGGGATAGAGAGAAACATCTGATCCTAATTTTCTAGACACAGTAGTTGGGGAGCACCTGAGTGAAGCCTCCTGTACATCTTGGTCAGAGCAGAAGAAAATACAGAACACTTGTGCAAGCCTCACTCCACACTCCTCAGCAGAACTAGCATGTTGAAAGCAGTTATACAATTACCTTCTACTATAGTCTAAACATGGATCTAAGATCTCATTTTACCACCTTTTTTTTTCTCCTCTCAATTGAATCTGGTCTTAAGGAAAACAAGGATGACAGCTTGAACAAGGGAACTAATGGGTGATCTCTGTCAAGAGAGGAGGAGCGTGTGAAAGATCTTCTCTAGTCAGGGAATTATTCAGTTCAGTCAATCCCAAACACAGCTATTAATAGTTGGGGTAGAACCAACTCCAGGCACTTCTCAAATCTTCACTTCTGCATTTGTATTCCTCTACTTGAAAAAAAGCCCGAACATCTTCTAGGTAAAAACCCAAAACAGATGTGGTTTGGGTTTTTACCTCCCATAATTAGTATCCAGTTGACAGAGAAAGAAATTACCTTTTGTGGGGCCAGACATCATGAGTCCCCCTGAATTAGCACAGTACTGTTGCACAGAGCTCTGCAGCAAAGCAGTCCAGAAACATCTCTGCATTTTTCATGATCTGCTGAGTACCCTGAGCTTCTAAAGCAGCAACCTGCCCAGAAAGAGATGATCCAGAGGGGACCTCAAACTCAGGAAATCAAATCTCATTTGTACTAGTAGATGGTTAGTGAAAAAACACGTGTGATTAGATATGATTCATCTTGGTACAGTAGAAAAAAAAACTTAAAACAATTAGTCAAAAGAAAATTTAAAGCAAATATTTCAACAGTTTTTTGTTAAGACTGCCTGTTGGAAAAAAAAATTAGTGCATCCACGAAAATTTACCATTTATTGCCTAAATTGCACAACTGGAGATAGGGGACCCTTCAAGTGCCTCTTTTAAACTTATTTATCCTTGGTGTAAACACTAAGTCTCCTAACACGCATCTTGCAGTAAAAGCAAAAGGAGAAGGAACCCAGAAATGTGCACTAAGCATCTTAAATTTTTTAGTATCTGAAGCACAAATAAAACTATTACTCAATTCAGTGTAACTTGTTTTTGCAATCAGGAATTTGATCTTTTTCAAGAATGAAAGTCAAGAACAATAATACACAAATTTTGAGACTCTTCAATAAAATTAACAGATAAAGAAATAAGAGAGATAATGTAAATTATCTAAAAAATAAGAGTCATGTAATCTAAAAATTCACAGCTTACCTGAACTTTAGCATAAATATCAGAATTAAAGGGTGTTATTTTTCTTTTCCATATAAATAAGTCATATAAAGATACCATCCCACGCAAAACATTTGATATAATATTAATAATCTTGGAACATGTTACATTGGATTTTATGCCACCTATTATCTTCCAAGCACAATCTCAATACTCAACTTTTCATTTATTATTTGCTTGGATTTTTTTTTAAAGTACCTTTCCTTCAGTGATTTTGCTCTTATGTTCCATACTGATAATCACCATTTAAATGCCCTATTCCTCCCTGATTTTTCAAGTCTTACAAATTCATACATGTCAATGAGATTATCGTAAACACATCCTTTTGTGTACTTGATAGGTAATGCAAATTTTTTTTCTTTTTTTTAAAGCTCATAAATCTTGTTCATGGAAAACTTTTTCCATTAAATTTCTCTCTAGATCAAGTCGAAGAACAAATTCAAGACATTTCCTGAACCTGATTCTTATTTTTACACCTCCCTTAACAGATTTCCCTTTCAGGTCTCCAAAAACAATTCAACCTTGACCTGAAAGGGCTCAAGAGACACTTCAGTCAGACACTTTGACAAGATGTTTTCATTTTTGGTGACATTTAAGATGCCATACTGATGCCAGCAAAAGAGGTTGGCTTTATTATTAGGCAACTAAAAGTTACCTGCTTCTGCTGATAAGCAGGAAAGGCAAATGCATGAGCACAGAGCTTTAAACACTTAGGTTGTACAACACTTTTAAAAACAGACCACTAAACCACTCAGAACCATGAGTACATGAAAGCCCAGGCAGTTCTCATACTAACATTCAGCAAGACAGTATTTTTGAAAAACAATGGATTCTCTAGTGCTTGTCTTGTTTTTCTAGTTTGGGGGTTTTTTTATGTGAAAAGTTGGGACTAAAGACAAGACAATATCAATTGTAAGTTTAACATAGGAGCTTATTTCTCAGTCTTTACTGTAATCTGAGAAATGAATAAAGTGGTTCTCAGTACTTTGTCCAGATTTCCCTAAGGAAATACGAATATGGGCATTAAGAGAAGGGACACAGATGAATGCTCTGCTCAACAGGGAGGAATTTATCTCCAACCTCAGACAGTAAAGTGATGTCAGAATTACGGCTCTATGAAACTGCAAACAACTTCAGAACAATCTCTTCTCAGACAGACTACAAAATGCAGCTTGTTGTGCGATCCAAACCCACTTCTGCAAGTAAGCATTTGCCAAAGAGGCAGGCAGGAAGTCGCCTTACAATGCTCTGTGCTAACCTGCAATAAGGTTAGAGGATGTTAAAGCTGTCTCACCTTCTGAATCAGCCCTCAAAATAATCAGGAATGTGGCACTGAAAGGACTGCACTGATAGTGCAGCAAACTGCATATCATAGTTATACAAAGCAAAATCGAGCTTGGGTCCCCCTCCCTACTCTCAGCCTTTCCCCCACAAAATTTAACTTGGAAACTGGGGATGGTGTTAAAATTCTGGTGATCTTCCTTCCTTTTGGGTTAAGAGAGTCACAAAACTGCGCAGTGTGGGAAGCCACCTAGTGACAGAGAAGCACAAAAATGCCTGGAGCTGCCCAAAGTTTTAACGAGATGACGCAGTTGGAGCATGTGATGACCGCTGTTTTTCTCACTGACTTACAAGTTGTGTGGTATACTAGAGTTTAGAGAATTGCACAGTGATTCCTGGCAAGTTTTATGAGTCTTACTAAGTCTTGTAAATGAACTGTGAAATAGAAAATTTTCTCAAGATGAGATGTACCAGAGCAAAAGGAATTATATCAAAATATATAAGGAGAAGGTCTGCTGCAAATTTTAAACTCATGGTGGCACTATGCAGAAAAAGTTCAAATTTGTGAGGCTGGAAGGAAATAACCCAGAGGAAGCAAATGTGCAAAAATGGAAACAATCAAAACAAACTATTTTCTTCTAACTCAATGCAGAAGTAATTCAGTAGACTTGAAAGAGGAAGTTTTCATGACCCAGAAAAAATAGCTGTATTACATGTACTCAACAGCACTTTTCAAAAACTGAGAGTTCATAAAATAGCATGAACACAAAACACCGAACAGAAAGATTTCCAGGCCAGTAGTGCTCAATGTGTACAAACAATGTCATAATGATTTTTGCCTATGGCAAAGAACTTTACCAACATATACCTTCTGATTCCACTGAAAAACCTCACAGCATGAAAACTGCATATGACTTACAAGAAGAGCCAAGTGGACAAGGGAGATTTAGATGTCAGTCTACTTTGACATCATCAAATAGCACTATTGAAGCAACAGGCACAAAATCCATCATCATAACTACAGGGACATCAAATACATTTGTTCCATTACAGGCAATATTAAAATCTAGTACGAAATTGCCAGAGTATGTCATTCTGAATAGCAGAAGAAAGCCAAAGAAACACCTGTTTACAGGAATAATTCTTAGGTGTCATATGCCAGCAAATTTTATGAGGGACTGGCCAAGCATTTCTTGGAAAGGACAAGATGCATGCTGTTCATTGAACACATGCTTCTCCTAGAGCCATTCTAACACCATTAAACAACAGCAATGAAAAATACAACCTGAGAAATTGAGTCATACCACAAATTATGTCATGACTCTAGGTATTTGATGTACAAATGAGAGAAGTCCTTTAAAGACTTTTGAATATTTTTTGAACACTTTTTGAACACTTTTTTTTCCTCCCCCTCTCAAAATTACTCTTGGCAGAGTATCATGCTCTAATCCATAGAGGGAAAGTAAAGAAGCCCAGTTCAGGATTACTTTGCCATTGAAAAAGACAGCATGACATCAGAGAAATTCAGATCCTATAGCTAAGGGGTTTCGCAAGTTCCGTACCTGAAATCCCAGGGATAGAACTGAAATTAAAAGAAGTGAGTTCAAGCAGTGAAGACTGTAAAAATGAGAAAAAGTAGCATTGTAAAGAGAGTAATGGTGGCAGAAATCATGAAGGTATGTACAAAGCTGAGAAACAACAGCCTAAAAGCATAGGAGAAAAAATTGTTTCTTACAGGCAAATACTTGGTGAAAAATTTTTATCTTTATTATATATTTAATACAGGTATGAAATAAACTTTTTGTGTATAAACATCTTCCTTTTTGTGAGGGATCATCTTCCTTTCAAGATTAGCATGGGGGCAGACATTTACTCTACAGCGATCTGCAAAACACCTACATTGTATTTACTATTCACCAAAGCAATTTTGTATAAAACACCTCAACACAAACAACAGAAATGCCATGGGCAACAGGAGGAGGAACTGAAGCTATCAACCCCTTCCACCTTCCCAGTAGCAGAAGGGGATTTATCATACTAAACTCCAGAGAGTCCCATGAAGGTGGCCAGGCCTGATACTTCTGTGGGATGAACACTACAACTACCTCCACCAAGAGAGAGAAAGGGTCTCCTCCTCCTCCTCCTCCTCCTGCCCTCACCTGTTGATTTCCATGAGCAATTAACCCCTGCAAGCTTCACCAGCAGATAGAGGTACTGGTGCTGAAGGAGGTACAAACCCGTACCACAAAATGAGCTGCAGGAGACAGAAATCAAGCTACTCAGGAGGTCCTTCCCTGGTGCAATCCACTTACTTTCCTTCCTGCTTTCTTAAATGACCTGCCTGCATAAGCTGCTGAAGGAAACTACCTTGTAAAACACTCCACTTTTCTGCATGAGGAAGCAAAGTGGGCAGGGACATCTCACCAATGGGGACACAGAAGCAGGACAGACACACAGAACAGAAATGACTACAAGCACAACCAGCTGGTAAGATCAGAATGCAAGCCACACTGATAGATCACCTCTTTATTATAAACAATACAATTTTCCCAAGATTTCAGTGAAATTGCTACCATGAAGCACCCAGAGATTTTGTAGCACTTTTTTAAACAGACTATTACATATAATTTCATAGTCATTATACAAATGCAATTGTAATAATTGTAAGAAATTACTAATAGATGAAAAAGAGAGAAATCTTTCAGAAAGTGTCATCAAAAAGGTATTTAAATATCTAATTAAGAAATAATGACCTTAGATGTGAGTTACAGTAAGCTGCAGTGGAAAGAGACCTTAGGCAAAAAAGTAGATTGCTAGGATTTTCTGTTGTAAACAACTGATTTTCCTTTCCCCTCAGTTACAGCAATGTGGTTTCTGCAAGTTTTGGACTACTAGCTTTCCAGATTTTATGACTAAAATTAAAATGCCTAGATACACACAACTATGTCACCCATAATTTTCATTCTGTAAATTGTTCTGTGAATTGTACCAAACCGGAACAGATTAATACCTGCTACATGCACATTTGAAATACGTACTTGATAGATAGTATAGCCAAAATCTAAATATATGAACATGCAAATACCAACTGCAATATAAACAAAAAAGCCTGATGCAGAGGTTTCCTTTCAAAAACACATACACTACCTTCTAGACTTTCTACCTTCCCTGTTTCTGAGGGTAACTGACACGATAGGCTCTAGCATGTCATCAGTGTTTGAGCTAAATAGTTACTAAAAGTGCTTATTTAAATATTATAAGGTAAGGTAGGGCCAAAGTAATTATACACAGCTTCATAGTTCCTGGGGAGTTCACTCTAAGCATTTACCTTGAACTCAACTAGAAGTAAATACAATATGTGTGCATGTAATATGTAATTATACACTAACTGTATTATTGTAATCCAAAGAAATACTATTTTACTTCTCCAAGCATAATAATGAATGCAAATCAAAACATGTTTTCATCTTGTATTCTCAAAATCAAAATCTTCTTTTGACTTCATCGTCACTTACATGAGTACCTTCAAAAGTAAAACACTGAAAATATGGAATAATGTGTGTTATTAGTTTGTTAACAAACAAACTAAATCAGGTAAATTGAAGGTGTGGAATTCATCCTTGTAACTACTCAGTCAAAGGTTTTTCCAAAATATGAGCAGATTTGTAATTCAGACTCACTATTCATTCAAATTGGGGACAGCAATATTTGGAGGGCAATTTGAAAACATTGTATCATAGCTGGATAGACAAAAAATATCCAAGCATTTGCCAAAAAGAAATTCACTGTCAAACAGTAGGTGATCCAATTTTTCACATACTAGAAAGATTTTCACTTTCCATCTCTTTGTATATTTTTATCTAGAGATAAGTTTTTACCAAGGAATAGATTTCAGTTCACAAGAGTAAACACAGAAAGCCAAAGAAATGGCTGTTCTGCTGAACTGATGAGATTATTAGTGAAATATCCCACGAATATCAGCACAGAAAGACACTGGCTACACATGCTGTCACACTTAAGGCACAACATCCTTATCTCGGAAATCAAAGATATTTTAATATGGTTTTAAGATGGTGACTCCAGAAAATTCATCCCTGTTACAAAGAAATCGGAGGTGGTGTGAAAAAACAAAGCATTTTCAAAGGTGGACTCACAGCTGTGAGTGATTGTTTGCTGAATACCACAAAAAGGTAGAAATCTAGCTCAGACAGTTCAACTAGGCAAAAATCTGGCCAGGCCACACAGGTCACTGCAAGAGCTCAGGGACTTGACAGTCACAGTTGTTAAGGCCTCTTTTTGTTTAATAAACAGCAATACAAAAAAATCTAGTGGATGCTAGTAGATCTCTGTACTACTTTGCTAAATATTAATTTTAAATCACTCTTTAGATTGGCTAGACCATATTCAGGTATAATTAGATTTATACCTATATTAGATAACTAGATAATTAGACAAAAACCCACAGAAGCCTCCAGAAGTGTTCCCAAGAACTTCAGTATCTCTCAGTGGAGTATCTTATGCTGGCAAAGGAATAAACACTGTTCTAACAGGACTCTACACATCTGTTAGTGTACTGGCAACCAAAATTTTTCCCTGTATCAGAGCAGGAAAACAGAGCACTCTGCTTCTCTTTTTGATCTCTCTGCTGACATTCTGCCACTGCCCTCCTTACACACTGCTGGCTGGGGAGGCCTGCTTGGTATTTCTTATTCTTCAGACATCTCACCCAACTGCAGCAAAGAGATGGAATATGGTCTCTTTTTAATACCAAAAGCAGCCTGAAATAGGTGTTGATTCAATGAAGACTACCTGTAGCAAAATAAATCTATGCATACCGCCAAAACCTTTCCAGACCTCTTACCAGCATTATTTTACCTTTTCTTCAAGGAGAAAACAAACTAATGCTGTGAAGTTTAAATGTGACAAAAGTTAAATGAATCAAATATTTCAGATAACCACCTTAAAAAAATAGAGAGTGATCTCATATAAATTAAAACACACCTCTTAGAGAAAATTAAATTCTTATACTCCCCAATTTATAAAACTGAAAAATCTGCTTACAACACAAAATGATGAAGAAACAGAATTTTAAGATTTCACAATACATAACCAGGGAAATATTCCTGCTTTGGAAAAATCAGGACTGACAATAGTAACTCTTTAGCTTCTTTTTAATCCTGAATTTTTGGTCACCTGATGTTGCAGCATCTATCACAGCACATGCCACAATGCAGACTACCACAATACACAGAGTCTCACCATACCACATCAGAAGGCTTCGAGCATCTGCCCTCCTTGTTCTTTAGCCCAACCTTTTACATCCCTCATGTTCTTGCATTGCACTGTGTGCCCTCTGTACCCCTTTGTGACTGGTCAGTGCACCTGGGCACTCCATGGCTCATTGCCTTCTATCCTGTTCACCCGCTTTTCACAGCAATAGCCCATCGAGGATGAGGCTCGGCTGCAGTCCCACTCCCAATTACCACAAACTGTGTGCCTACAACTCGATTGATAAAACAAACTGAGTTCTGTTTGTAAAACTAATTTCTTTTTTATTTTATTCTGCTAGACTCAGATCCTTTGGCAACTCAGAAACACTTTGAACGACCACCACTGGATAACACGATTTAAAACATCCATACAAAACTAGCAGGATGCATCAAGCTTCTAAGCAATACTATGTATGCTCACTGTCAACATAAACTTTGCTAGCAAGGGCTGTGCCATGAACAAAAAGGCTGCAGTTCACCAACACAGAGTACTAAGCTTGAAGTGTTATGCTGTAATTAGCATTTAAGACACAAAAGCAGATCTGAAAATCTTTCTGAGATAAAGTAACATGTTGGTCTTCTCTAAGATGCTCCAGCACTGCAGGAATAATCTAGTCTAATACATGCATGTACATTATTATGCTCCTTTTGGTTCTGAATTCCCTGTTCAGTAGATTTTCATTCTTCTCTAGCCAGTCATATGAGCAGTGTAGTTACTTGCCTGTTCCATTAGGAGAGGTAGAAACTTCAAAAAGAATACAAAAAGCACTTCAACAGACCTATGTGCAAACCTACCCATCAGTAAATTCTAGTGTGGGCTCATTTTCAGGTGGTATTACACTCTTCTCATGCTTCCCAGGGCAGTCAGGAAAAGCCCAAATAAAGTCATATTTGAATACATGCAAGTGTTAATAAGGAAGTTCAAGTAATACCAACAACAAAGATACATGAGTAATAGTCCAATCTACAAAGCAGATACAGAATTACTTAATATGTGGAAAGCCAAGTCTCGATCCCATTAAAGAGAGCTGTCTAGGTGGCTACATGGGTTATGACACTGGCACTAATGAAGATGAGACCACAAGGAGAAAAAGATTTTTCCTTAGACCTAAATGAAGCTGTAATACAAAATGAATTTGAGAACATTTCTCCTTCTTACTTCAAAGTAACAGAATAATCACATTAGCAGATTAGTTTAAAAATTTATGCCTTTTCTCCAAGCAGCATTTAACATGCTTTTCTACTACTGTTACCTGGCTTGTTCCAGTAAGATGATGACCTGTACAATACATGCTTATGACATAAATAAAAGTGGAAAAGACTTAACCAAATGCCTTAATTCAGAGCAGAGAATTATTTTGGAGTAGAGGAACAAAACTCTGTTTCTAGGTTCAGATCTTCTTATATCGTTGCAGGATATACTAAGAGATTAAGACAGCTATTTGGGCACTGTGACACTCCCTGGTTTTTGAGTGCCTATTTTATAGGAAAAAAAAATCTATTTGAAAAATACTGCAGAGTGTTTTCTAAACAATAACAGAAAAAGCAAACCATACAGGAAGAGAAGGTCACTTATTTCTTAGAAAAACTACAGAGGCCAATCTACAGCTTGCATGGGATACTGGGATGTTAAGGACTTCTTACATATCTGCAGATGGAAAAATGAAGAGTCACCAACATATCTTTGCCTGTCAGAAGTCTGGTAAATCTCCTGTACCTCCATTCCAGTAACTCACCATTAGTCTCTGCAAACATACTTGGAAACTCTGAAACATGTCACTCCTGGGATGGGAGCTTTTCTCTAGAGTCACAGTCTGTTGACAGAAACCACCAACTGTCATGGTAAATTAAACAAATAGGTTGGATTTCTCAATAAGAAAACAACAACCCTCAGGACAATCAAAATTAACAGTAGGAAAAAAGTGTCCATTACTTAAAAAAAAAGAACTAAATAAAAAAAGTGCCAAACACTGAAAAAGACACAGGTCCCTGTAAAGGCAAAGCAACAAAGCAACACCTTTTTAGCGACCAACATTCCACTGTGTAAAACCTCTGAGGTGGCTCAGGACTGACAGAGGAATACCTGATCTTCACAGATACTCCATACCTAGTGGATGTTTTTGTTTTGTTTTGTTTTTTTAATTATAATTATTACAGACTGCACAGGGTAGTGGACAATATGTCTGTCCCTTGATGGGACAGATATGCTTTATGCAAACAGCTGAGGACACTCATGGACAGCAGCAGTCTGGGTAATACAAACACAGAGGGACATGTGCATATGGTAGGCATGCATTTGTGCTTGGAACAGTACAGAAAAAGTTCACAGCTGCTATGCAAGGACAGAAATCTTTGGGACAGGAATTTTTTTTCCCCTCCATTTCTGAGAAAAGAAGGAATCAATAAAAGAAATCTCATGTCAAAAATTACCAAATTTGACATCATCTTGAGTTAAGAAACAAAGACACAGATGAGAGATGCTGAACAATCAGCATTTCTGGAGACTCCCAAAAATTAAGTGGTCCCTCAAAACCCTCAGAAGAATAGCTTCAGCTGGCAGATGTCCATGTACATAAAGGAATTCATCTTACTGGAGAAGGAAAGGGGTTAATGTGAGCCACTGAAGACTCCAGTGCTTTGGGGAGGAGGGAATATACACGCTCCAATAAGCCTTTTCTTCCCCCACAGAATTACAGAAGAGGCCAAGGTTTCATTAAAACCCCAGCTGGAAATGGTAATTCAGCACCACCTGTCACAGCCCTGTGGGCACCCCCAGGCCCTCGCTGACCTGCCCAGCCTCAGCTGCTGCCTCCACAGCCCATTCTGCACCAGGAGCCCCTGTGAAGCTCAGGCTTCTGTTCTCAGACCTGGATTGAGCTTCAGTGCCATGCCTGCCTCCAGTCCTGCACTCATCTCCTCAGACCTGTGTTATTTGTACTCTTCAGACCCAGGCTGTGGGTGATCATTTCATCACCCAAGCACATGGTCTGACTCTTAGGGCTGTCCTGTGCAGGGTGAAGACTTGGATTCTATGATCCTTGTGGGTCCCTTCCAACACAGCATACATATTCTGTGTTTATGGAATTTTCCATGTCTGGAACTGCTCATGGCTCCTACCACCAGTGCCCAGTTCTGTCACACTGCTCAGGCCCCATGGCACCATGGGTCCTGCTGGAGTGGGCACTGCCTGTGCTGGTGGCACCTTCACATCCCTTCTTGGCCTCCTTCACAGAAAAGCCCTGCTCATGCTGCTCCCAAGTGCTACCATTTAACAGTATCAGACAAAAATATTTCCAAAGAGGAAACCACTCTATGTAACAAAGCATTTTTTTACTATTTTAAGACCACCTAATCTGATCCAAAGTCACCCCTTAATAAAGATCACTGTACCAAAAAACAGTCTTCAAAGTTTCCTCAAGTCTCTGCACAGAGAAAACTCAGGTCCAATGCGGTGTTGGTACTAAAATTGACATAACCAGACTACTAAGGCAAAGCTGATAAAATTAGCACAGTGAAATCACAGTGACTCATACAGTCTGTCTTGTTCTTCATTGACTACATTTTTACATTTTCAGAAACTGCTGCCTTTTAAAGCTATGCTTTGTTGTTCAAACCCAAACCAACACGCAAAAAAGTCACCTACGATACACAGCTGGGAAGGCTGGGAAAGGGGAAGAGAAAGACAGGAAAACCCAAACATCTGTATTTCAGGAGAGGAAAGCAGGCATTATAACATAGATTGAGATAGTAGTTAATTTAGGGGTCTCACACAACTAACTTGTTTGTTTGAGGCTTTAAGAATGCTTTTGCTTTATCAAGTCATATTTGACTTTCTTCTCAATGAAACAGTTATGCTTTTTGTGCCTTCCAGTATTTTTTTCTATTGTCTTATGGTAGTAAGTATATATTTAATTGACCTGAGAACAGAAAGAACAACTATGAAATGTAATTTTTTTTTTTTTTGTAAACTATCAGGTTCTAAAGGAAAGGGTTTCTGAGAGTAACTTCTTAGGAGATGTGAACAGTCTGCAGTTTGATCAATTTGGGAAGGAATTGTTTTTTTCAAACAGTAAAAAAATACATCTATTCAAAATATATTAAAAAAAGTTTCAAATGGTTGCTACCCTCACCAGTCACCTAATGCTAAGTGTACATACCCTACAGTAGCCTTGTATTAACCTCTGTAATTAAACCAGTAATAATCTGATATTTGAAATATTAGTATTTCTAATTTTCCTATCCTAAATTCATTACTATACATCAAAAGACAGGAACAAGACCCATGGCTCAGTTAGCTTACAACCTTGACAACATTTACAACCAGAAAGATATTATAACATCATTCTGTGATAAATATTATGGAAAAGGAAAATTTTCACCATCTGAAAGTCAAACACAGCAAATGTAAAAAAAATGGTTTTAATCATGAAGAGGATTTTGATGGGCAAAAACAAGATGTTCACTGGAAAGAAAATAAGGTTAAGAATTTAGAACACTTGAAGTAACTACACTGAAGAGCTTATATCCAGACTTCAAAACCAATCTGTGAACAAAAATGCAATTTAAGAAGGTATTATAATTCGGCAAATACGACAAAATGTCACCCATATATTTACCAGAAGTCAGAGGAAGAAAAAGTAACCACACTAAACCTTGAACTGATATTCTGACCTAAGCAGCACACTAGGTTTCACAGCAATTATGGAGGCCACATTACTAAAAAACAAGTAAGAAAGAAGATAGTATCAGAACTCCTCTATGAAATGTTTATGAATGTGCTAATCCAAACTCAAACCTGAGATACACCACTTTTTTTTTCATTCTAGGCAATAAGTTCACACCTACCTGGGATGCCCAGAGCAATGCATTTTAAATTCAACCACCAGGGAAATTACTACATAAGTTGGAGAAGACAAGAAAATCAGAAGAGGACTTGTGTGATTTTTGTTGTTGCTGCTTTGTTTCTTTTTTTTTTTTTAATGAATTGATAAAATGGAAGGATACCAATTGGCATTGATAAATGCCTTCGAAAACAACAAGGGAAGGAAGATTAAAATAGAATTCCTCAAAGCAGGAGTACAGAACAGAAAATGCTTGCAGTCTTGTGAGGAAATGGGCATCCAGAGTTGATTGACAGGACAGAGTAGCTTGTTCAAATGAATATAAGAATGAAATATATACATGATGACTCTTTACAAACAGGTTAGAGGAGCAAGACAAAAGTAACTATATCTAATTTAGCCATTAATAAATCTGGGCAGATAATCACATCAGACAGATTTTAATGATGTTTACAGATCATAATGAGTTACTAAAAGTATTCTGGAACTACCATCTTAGAAATCAAAAAATCACAGAGAGAAAAAAACCCTACAAATGCTCTATTCTTTTTATAACCAAATAAGCAGGGATTTATTTTCCAAAATGAATATAATTTACCACCTTAAACTATTTTAAAGTGGTCATCCTGCCTTCTTCTCTGTAGCTTAGGAGTAGTACACTAGACCTGCAGAAAGAGATAAAAGGAATTCTTTTGCAGTATTGAATGTTTTGTAAATTTGGAAGATTCTTACCCTGTATTGATGGAAATTATTTCTATCAGTGGATTCTTCCTAATCTTTGGCAAATCCAGTCGTGCTCCCCCCAAACGTTTTCCATTATCCTTTTTCTGACCCAGCAGTCTCACAGAATGACCTTCAAATTAAACAAAAAAAATTCAGTCATTACAAAGAAGTCTCATCATAGTTGTTTTGATTTGCTCTTCTTCAGAAGTAGTGTTTATATTTCAAAGACTGAAAATGAGAATGAGGTGTAATAATATATTTCTACCATCTGGAGCATTTATAGAGAGACACTGACAGGTAAAATAAATCATCTTAAAATGAGCAAATTATTTCATCCAATTATCTCTTCACACTTACATTTTCTGTTTTATTTGATTAAAATTATCTAAGCAGTCTCATTTTCAGATTCTCTAGCAAATAGCAACATAGCAATAATATTTAAATGAGCTGCATGGCAGGATCAGATGATTCTTCATGAAAAATTTAATTCAAACCTAAATTAGGAGGCAATAAACAACTAAATACTTTTTTAGCTTATTATATGGAGAACCAACCCATTTCAAGGTTACCTTACTGAGTAAGTCTGGAAGTGCTGTGAAGCATATCCTCACATGTCCATGGCTAAGCTAACTACCAAGATTTGCACATATTCCTCCCACACCAGGACGACTGCAGGTCAGAAAACTGCCTCACAACTACTTTCCTGAATCCATTAATATTCAGGGAGTAAAATACAAACAATTTCACCAACTGCCTGCAACATCAGTAGTGCCATGACAAGTCCTATATTTAAAAAACACAAATGACAGGGTTCACTGATATTTTGAAGCAAGAACTAACAGTGAAGAATCAAAACACTTGTGTGTATTATTGCACAAGGTAGTCTAAAGTGTTCCCAAGTTATAAGTGTAAGACTTGTATCATTTACTCCACAAAGCCTAGAACAGGCAGGGGAGAGACAGCAAGTGAAAGCTAATGGTAGATGCCTGAACAGAGTGTGAAGACAACAACTCAAACTGGCAGGAAAAGAAAGCAACTTGTTCCACTTGGAAAACTCCCTGTTAGTAAACCCTACAGCTCCAATCCACCAAATATTTCAGGAAAGAAAAACTAACTCTGAAATAGGAGCGGGGGGTGAGAGGAATTCATGAAACTATAAAGTACAAGCTGAGCTACATCCAGCACAGAAAGCCTATGACCACTTCAAATCAATTAAATACTGTGTTACATCAAAGCTCCTAACTTATGTTACCAATAGCTATTTACTTTAATAAGAATTTAAATTAATTCCTTCATCAGTCAAAGCCTTTCTTCACTGCCTGTTTAGAGGAGTCATAAATTAATTTTTGAATAATGTGGCATTCATGCTCTGAATTTATTTCCTTGATAGGACAACAACAGCCTGGAAAAAAGCCAACTACTTCTAGAATAAGATCTTAAGTTTTTTAAAAGTACATAAAAAGTCTAAATCAAAAATGTGATCTAATGAACAGAAGAGCAGGACTGACCTGATAGCATAAAGGTTAATACCAACAGGAGACATAATGGTTAATACTGATAGAAGACATCATCATGTTGACAGGAAACAAAAGGCACAACTTCTGCAGTTGCATTTGACAAAAATTTCATTATAGCCTGTGGTGAATTTAGTAATATGGTGTTTGTGCTACTAGCATTTGCTAAATTACTCACTTCTACCTTTTCCTGATAATAACAGCAATATCCTTGTCTCACAATAGCATCAGTTATTTTCTAATCTAATGCTCCATTGAAGAGCTGCAAGCGTGGCACCATTTTATTTATTTGTTTAAGAAAAGCAAGTGCCTTAAACCAGAAACAGAAAACATTCCTTTTCTATTTCTTAATACTGTGGTTTATTTGGAATAAACCAGTTTATCCATTTTTTAAATATTCAGCTAGATTGCCATATTAAAGGTGTATTTGGATCTATGGCTGAAAATGCAGTGGAACGATTCACTGCAGTCTTAAAACAATCAGGTTTAACAGGTTACCCAAAATTTAAAATTAACACACTTAGAATTGGGGTCAAACCACCATTCTTAAGTTTAAAAACAAGATGAAAACAACAAACCACAAAACCAACCTGCCCCCCTCCCCAAGTAATATCTCAGCATGCAGAATTGGGGAGGCCTCATCTCCTCAGAACACAGACCCTCACAAGGAGAAGCCATGTGAGTTACTGCTCTCTAACAGGAATTTAGCTCATGCTCTCCCTCTCTCATACTGAGAGCAGTCCTCAAACAGGCAACCACCCCCAAAAACACCCCACAAGATGAGGCCATTCTACAGACAGAATATAATTTATAGGGAGAATGAGACTGAGCTGCTTCTATCATCAGAGACTTCCTTTATTCAGGAAAGAAACCCCAACTCTGTGACCATCTCCCACATCAATGTTAGCACCCACCCCAACCCTGAGCCTGAGCTCAGGAAACCTATGGCCTGGCAATCAAATGCAGCATCTTATTCTCACATAAAATACACTTCCCATATTCCTCCCGAATGACACAGAAGTTTGAATTAATATGAGGCTTGTAAGACCTGTGGGGTACCCAAGAATAAAAATATCCCTGTACTTTTCAGTCCCGACACCAGAGGCTGAAAAAATGCCTCTAGTGGGAGATGATTTTTACCAGAGAATTTAATGCTTACAGAAGGCAAGCAGCACATGCACATCCAACTACTGTGACTTGTGTGGCATGCACACTTAATTATTTTTCCTAAGAAGAAAACCCCCTCAGTTACAGTATTTGTGACCTTAAATCCTTTTTCCCCTACTCCATACAAGGACTATTTTGTTGCATTTTAAGTAAGCACTAAAACATCTGTTTACAGAATTGTTACTATTAATAAAACATAACTTGATAAACACTGAATCATACTTTTTCACATGCTGTAAATCTTTTTTTCCTCATACTTATTTCAAGAAAACTTAAAAATAAGTATTTTCAACTTCAACTAGGAAAAGGCTAAATAACCTTTTTATTTTTAGATTGCCTAACCAGCACTATTAGGCCCAGACCAACATCAAGTTTAACAGAAAAAGTAATTTTAAATCTCATTCATGACCTCCTTTCAAAGCTTAGAATGGGACAAAACACTGCAATTAAGCTTTACTTCTAAAGCATTTTATCTGATTAAGTTACCTTCTCTCTGACTTTACAGGTTGCATAACTTACCCAAGCAAAGCAGGTGTCCCAAACTTAAAAGGAGTCTTTCTTTTCATGTTTGTTTTCTTTCCTTTTTTTTTTTTTTTTTTAAGTTTTGTACAACATTTTTGAAAACTGAGTTAATCACAAGTCTATTACCATAATGATGAGTGCTCCATCTCAGATATCAAACAAACACCACTCCTTTTTTGAGGGCTCACTCTACAATGCAAGCTTTGAAACACTTCTTAAAGACAAACAGATCTCGTCGGGTTAGATAGGAAAGCCTAAACGATCTAGGCCTATTAAATGCTTCTGCTATAAAAATAACTTTTCTTCTTCCACACAGTCCATCAGCAGATAAAATTCCATTAAGAAAAAACAAAACAAAACCTGAAAATGTTAATTAGTAGTTTAGGTCATGTGTCAGAGCAGTTTTTCACTAATTAGTAGATAATTAATACAGATTATGAATAACAGAAGTACTAACCAAGTCCAGCAAGGACATTTGCAGAACAGAATCACTCACAGCAAATGCAAGTGAAATCAAGCTAGGAACAACTTGAAATGAATCAGAGCTCTCTAGTTTTCAGAACTGTTTAATATTAAACTCATCTTTACATAGAAGTCAGTAGATGCAATTCACACTACTTGGCACTATCTGCAAGAAGAACAAGGTTGGAATGAATTAATCAGGATATTAAATCCTAGTGTTAGTCTAAAAGAAGGCATTTAAATGTGTCTAGTTTGATCATTCAGTATGCAAAAAGGAAAATATTTTCAAGGTATTTATTTTCACTTGTTAAAAGGGAGACAAAGAAGTAGCACAGTTTTAATGGCATGTACATATACCTCTAATTATAAATGTATGTGCTTCAGGATTGAAGGAGAAGGCCCAATCTTGAAATACAAATATATGAAGGGAACAGGTAATGGAATTTCTTTGTCATAAGATTATAGCATTAAATGTCCTGTGAAGCTCAGGTTACCATCATATCCCTGTGACCTAGAACCACAGAAGCATGCTAATGATATTAGAGCAAACAGATTCAAGTGGGACTGGTACCTTCCTAGCTTATTACAAGTATAAATCAGGGGGAAGTAGCCTGGCTTAGTAAACTTTAGCAAACTTTACCTGGCTATCAGTGTCATATCAGATACTAGTAGATCTATATTATGTTTTAAAAAATGGTCACCTTCGCTCTGTCCATAGGCTTACACTCCTCAAGAACTGCTGGGAAACTATATCTGCTTGAAAGAAGGAAGAGGGCAGCCACTGAGGGTCCCTCCCTGCACACCCCACTGGAGCTATACAGTGTGACTCTGAAACACAACTCCCACCCAGACACAGATTTCTTAGCTTCCAAGTTCAGTGCAGATATCTCAAGCAGCTCAAAACCACGATTCTACAGAAAATCCTCAAAGATGCAGGAAACCCCAGCCTTGGCAGCAACATTTTCTATTGTTTTCTGCTTGTTCTGTTACACACTCTTTCCCTTTCCCAGTTACATCACTGTGCTTAGAGGTTATTCACCATTTCCTGAAAGACACTTTTTTCCTTAGAGCATGGCTGCCAACGCACTGTTCTGCACTTCTCAGATGTCTCTCACCAACCTGATTTTCTCCAGCATCTTTAAGGAACAGGATTAAGCACTATTTCGTGTAGTTTTGCACATGTTTCCTTCCACCACTGTTTGACTCTTAATGAATAGAGAGTTTCCTTTCCTCAAGGTTAGCACTGGAAAAAAAAGCACATAGGAGCAGTGTAGCTAAGGAAAGGAAGGTAAAAGTGTATGAAGGGAAAACAAAGTAATACATTTATTCAAAGAAAAATTAAAGGAAGGAGTGTAAAGAAGAACCAAAAGCAGTGATAAAGACTGAAAGAAGCATCAAGCAAGGGCTTGATGCTCCTCTCCCATCTTTTCTCCCTGCCCTGCAGCACAAACATGCTGTCCCACAGCAGACATGACTGATTTCAAAGGAATTCCCAAGCTCCCCAGAGCAATCACATGCTGTCAGACACACACAAGTGCAAAAACAAGGACACTAATTGGTTTAGGACTCTGATGTTTGGATGCTCCCATCCAAACCAACCCCAGCTGGCCAGCAGCACACTGGCATCCCTGAATGTCATCAGTGGCATTTCCTGTCCCAAGTAAATTCAGGGAGCAAAGAAAAGCCAAACCTAACTGAGAGGTAAATGTCCTGCTCCTGACCAAGCAACTAATAAAAATTATTCCTCTTCTACAGCAGTGAATCTGTAATAGTCAAACTCCTTCATCTGGTGTAGGCAGGAACAGGGATTAACTCAAACTAATGATGTCAGAGTTTCTGATCTTTCCTTGTGTTTCACTGCCCCATGCCTTGGGCCAGGCACCCAGACCCATTAGGATGCTGATAGCCAATGCAATGTTTGATCCAGTCTCTGCATTCAAATCTCTTTCATAAAAAGATTGCTTTCCACCCTATAAAAAATCAAAAAGCTTCATAGAAATGTGCAGGAATTACCGTGAAGCATACAGCACATTTGTAACTAGCTTGAAATACAGAGATCTACTAAGTGTTGCACTTGGAATTAGCATCCAACAATAATACTGCTTTGGAAGACTCTGGAATGTGAGTGTCACACTGGTGAAGACAGGAGCTTTTTAAAATTCACTTAATGTAATTTCAAAAACAAGATATTCAGTAGAAAAGGTCCACAGGTGTCCCATATTGCCAAAATTAATACACTACTTTCTCTCCATTAAACATGCAATACCTCTTTATTCTTGGCATGTCTCCAGTGTATGACTCAATCATAACAATATCTGTAAGCACTAAAATTGTACTGTACAAGAAGTCATACACAAAAGAGAGATAACTATTAACAAGGCATTACTGTCCATGTAAAAATTTCACCAAGTTAAATTAATACTATGGATGTGTCAAAAATGTTCCTGAATACTTATATTCAGGAACATTTTTGACACATCCATAGTATTTTTCTCTATCACAGAAAAAGCACGTGAAATGCCCTATTAAGGCACTACGGCTTTTTTTTTTTTTTTTCAGGATTCACTGGCTTCATCCTACTTATTCTGAGATCATGCAATGTTATTGTCTTTCTGAAAAAGTGCCTGAATGTTAGATCTCCTGTGAGCTTAAAATGCCAGCCACAATTCCACAGCTCAGGACAATACTAAGAATCGACTACAGGAAGAGTTCCCCTGACCCTCTGTCCTCACCTCTCTGTGAAGAAATGCATTTGATTAGGATCAAAGATTCTGCTCAAAACCTCAGGAGATCCTGGAGAGAAACTTCCAAGGGAAAAGACATTTTGAATCAGATAAAACAGGCTGCATTATGAGGAAGGGAAGTGCTGAAAGCAGGATTGTCAGTCAGCTGCAGCAGCACAAGTAACTTGCTTAATGTTTTGGGGTGTGCAAGAAGAACTGAACAAATTTAGCCTTAGAGTGAAAGGCTGAGCTGAACTTCCCCTGTATCCAAAACCATGAGGTACTCTTTACATTTACCAGTCCTGAGGAGTCTCTAACAGAGCTAAATTCAGGTGACTCTAACTAATGTGAATAGGACAGAAAAACAGGGATGATGTAAGATTCACTCAAAGTGTAGAAAAGAGCACATATGGGTTTGGAAGAAAAGGCACCTTTTCCGTGCCAATCACAGGCTCATTTAACAATGAACAATCACAGTTGTGCTACTGAGATTTTCAGTCCATTTCCCCCAATTGCTTGTTTTCTTCTTCTGTGGCACTATTTATCTCCTATTCCATTTCTGTGAACTATTTACAAAATAAAGTCATAACAGTGACAGTCATAATAAGGACAGTCAGTTCTATCAGATTTATAAATTAAATCACTGAAATAACTACACTGAGAAAAATAATTACTAAACCTATCTAAAGAACTGCATCATCTCACATACCTAATAGTCCCTGCATGCCCAAAAGCATTTGAACACACACAGCAAAAACAGCAATAAACTTTCTTGTAAGAGCAAAAACTAGTTGATAGTAACAGAAATTTCTTGCCCCAGCAGGGATGATTTTAATGTTGAGTCACATCACTATTGATGTTTTACAAAAGCAATTAAAATCTGCCTTTGGAGAAACAGTTTCTCCATGATTACTGTATATTCCTCATCATGCTCTACATTTTTATTTAATTTACAGTCTACAAAGCTGAACTCTCTGAACTGATAGTGGCACAGATCATGGTATTACTGTTTGGAACTCATCAGTACCCTTCAGTACATCACACTTTTAGTGAGCAGTCAGAAAGGGGCAATCAAAACACAACCTGGTGTTCTCACTGAAGCCTCTGGCCACATGAAAAAACCTTTAGAGACCATATAGTGGGACACCTTCCAGCCAGGTCTTTTATAAGCCAAAGCGTTGTCATCAAAGTAGTTCTTAAATAACAGAATGAGGGGGAAAAGCTACTTGTTTGAGTAATGACACTCTTTCTACCCATAATGCTTTGACGACAACAAAAAAATTATAATTTTGTTTAAATGGTTGTATCTCCAAAATTTCCAATCCAGGGCACACAAAACAGAGGCAGGTGACACGTACCACATTATGCCATTGACCTCAGTGATTGATACAAACAAATGAGTGATGGGTGAGTGCTTTAATCACAGTCATGGCCCGAAGTTACTGACTCACTGTAGCTCTGGGTATTCCCACTGAAAACATTATTTCAATCCCCATCCAGCTTTCTTAAGTCTTTTAAACACAGTCCCTGGCATGAGTTCATAGAATCATAGAATTCTCAGTTAAGGGATTGGAAAGGACCTTAAAGACCATCTGGTCCCAACCCCATGGGCACATCTCCCACTAGACCAGGTTGCTTAAGTCTTATCCAACCTGCCTCAAACACAGTTTTTCCAGTTAGTGCCCTTACTTTTCCACAGTCTCAGTTTACAAGGCAATTCTACCTCCGAGAAATCGCATTAGGGACATGGTACTCTCCCGGGGCCGCTGCCAGGAGAGGCCGGGGCTGCCAAGGGCCAGACCCAGGCGGCTCCAGCTCCGAAAGCCCTGCCACAGCGCACCGCGGAGCTCCACGGCTGTCACAGGTGTAAGAAAGGGACAAACACTGCCTGGGCAGCCAGGAGAGAAGCGTGAGGGAAAGCCCTGTGAGCAGCAAGGAGAGAAGAGGAGGAGGAGAAAGAGGAGAAGGAGGAGGTGCTGCGGGGCTCCACTGGATTCCCCTGGAGCCGCTGGAGAAGAGCCGAGCGAAGCCGATCATTCCCCGCAGCCCGCGGCGGAGCGGCAGCAGGGCTCCTGGCAGGGAGCGCACGGAGCCTGCGGAGACCCCCACCGGAGCAGCCTGCTCCTGAAGGACTGCACCCCCTGCGGAGGAGCCGTGCTGGAACAGGATCCCCAGAGCCCGCAGGAATGCCCCAGGCTGGAGCAGGAGGAGTGTGGGGAAGGAGAATCAGCAGAGAGGGGCTGTACTGGGCTGAGCACAGCCTGCACTCCCCATCTCCCTGCGCCCACTCAGGCGATGGAGGAGTCTGGGATGAGAGAGTGAAGCATGAGCATGGGAAGAAGAGGGGTGGGGGAAGGTAGTTATAGTTTCTCACCACTCTATTCTATTTTTAATTGGCAGTAAATTAAATTAATTTCCCCCAAGTCGAGTCTGTTTTCCTCATGATGGTAACTGGTAAGTGATCTTCCTGTCCTTATCATGACCCAAGAGTTATCCCTTCTTATTTTCTCCACTGCCCTCATGAGGAGTGGGAACAAGAAAGCAGCTGGGTGAGGGTCTGGCAGCCAGACAAAGTCAACCCACCACACAGTGAAATAAATAAAACAACCCACCCAAAACTGCCCCCTTCACCCCTCCTTTCTATGTCCTTTCAAAGGGGATAGAAACAGAGACTTGATGAGGCCACTACCCTCCCTCTGACCCTCCTTAAGCTGCATTTTGGCACACACAGTCACTTTCCTGACTGAGAGCCAAATGATACTTTTCCTCAAATAGGAACTCCCGACTCTTCCAATTTTTATTCTTCAATTTGGCCTGTCATCAACTTCTTAAGTCAAGGCTACTCTTCCCACAGTCATTGAAAAGAGACTATTTTATCTACTGTTACCAGCAGATTATTGTGAAATCAAGCAGCACATACAAACACTGTTTAACATTCTGGCATTCATATATAAATACATGCACACACACATACACACTCACTGTCAGGTGGACAATCCAGTAAAAATTCTACACTTTAGCCTACATATAATCTAGGTACTGTTTATCTCTTTTTCATACAGACAGACACTGCAACTATCATGAATCCTGCTAACCACATGAAGACAATTAAACAGTTGAGCAAATAAAGGTCAATGTTTAAACTGGGAATGGATAGACAACTTCACCAGACAGGTCAACGTGACTGAAACTGAGAAAGGTTATGTTAAATATAAAGGGCTCAACCCTGAAGTAATTTCCTTCAGTTGTTTTTTATAATCAGGTCTAATGACCCATTGTAAAACTATGTTTTGTGAAAGCATTAGGCAGACACAATATGGACTAAACTCAATTCAACCTATGTCCCTCATCTCCCTAAGGCCTAAGCTAAAAGCAGACTGTACACAAATACTCTGGTCCCATGCCTCCCACCCCCACAAACCCTTAAAAACATGAGATTTGAGAGCATGTCTAGAAAGGAAGGGGGAAAGACCTAAATCTCTGAAGACCTAAATTCAAAGCCAGAAAAGAAGAATTTCTCCATTAAGCAGTTAACATTTCTCCTTTAAAATACAGAAGAAATGTATTTTCTTGCCTACTGTAAACTGTTTATAGCCAAGCTTGTATATACACACAGGCTTTTTTTAAAGACAGATTTTAGAGTGATTCATAAAAAGCTGACTTGAGCAGTCACCATAAAGACATTCTGCAGTTCCAAAGACAAATCTTCAGCTTATTGGAGCACACCATAGAAACTGGTCATCCCAAATAATTTTTATATGCTATACAGAAATTTTACTAAGTGATGCAACACACACCAATTATAGGCCTGTTTTCACCTAGCTCACAGGCACCACAACTCCTCAGCAATATTTTCCTAACATTCTATGTCATCAAAACACCTTACTGGAAAAGCACATGAGTGGGTATATTGCCCTAATGTAAAAATTGCTGTAATCCAGATTTAAAATCTGGGGAACGTGCAGATGAAGCAAGGTTTACTGAACTGTTAAATCAGAACCCTCCATGACAAAACCATTCTGCTTTATCAGGAAGAATGAAAGACACACTGGCTACAGAATTGTGGCTCTCACTTTGAGAAACTCAGTTCTGAGACTGTCAATGAATTATTTTGTCTAGTTCCTCACAGGCAGCATAAAGGTTTCAGATTATAAATTACCATATCATATGAAAAGTATGTGAAGATGCCTCTAGTTAAGATATATCTTGGGACACAGTATAAATATTAATTAGACATGACCTGCATACAAGTACTGCACTGCTATTGAAGATTGCTTCTGGAAGTGACAATTTACCTCTAATTTACCTGCTAATTAGGAAATTTCAAAGATTCAATTCACCACTTGTGATAAAAGTTAGGATAGCATAAAAATGAGAAATCACTAAGCATCTTAAAAGTCTCTCTCTCTCTCTCTTTTAGCTGTCAGTGCAACAACAAATGTGCACATCCTTCTTCTCCATTTTCTGATGAAGCAGGATAAAAAGATAAAGTCACATAAAAAGCGTTTATCAGAATTATCTTGATGGAGAGTTGGGAACTAACAATTACACTGACTTCAGACATATGTGGTAAAGACCACCACAAAGATATATTTCTTGAAACTACCATCTCTTGACCCAGCAGAATGGAATTGCTCTGAAAAGGTCTTCCTGACAGTGCCCTTAAGACTGAGAAATAAAGCTAGAAAAAAACCTTTCATATTTCATACAAAGAGTTCTAAATAATTCCAAGAAATCAATTTTCCTTGGGAGTGCAGCAAACTTTCAACCAAATCCAACAGGGAAGCCATTTTCATGAAAAACTGAAAGGATGACTATTAGGAAAAAAAAAAAAGAGATAAGGAAAAAAATCTTTCTGCAAACTTTCCCTTTTTGTAAACTGTGTACATCAAAATTCAAGCATCCAAGAAAAAACTATGGGAAGCCAGGGAAAGCCAGACTTTTAGACTTAAAACTAGCATCAGGGTAACCTGTTTCCACCTTGGCATTTGGACAGAAAATCCAGACAACTCAGGCTGACCAGTCTACAGAGCTGTTCTACAGAGCAGAGACACTATGAAGTTCCACTTATTCAGTCAAATTTTTTTTAAACACTCAGTATATAGTACTTTTGAAGCTTTCACTATGTACATAACCACACTACAAGAGTATATCACCCATGCAACCTTTAGCTTTGTAAAAAAAAAAAAAAAAAAAAAAGGTGAAACAAATTGTGTCATACAGCTATCAGAAACACACAGCTTAAAAGTCACAGGTGTAAGCTGGCTCTGAATTCAGAATATTTAATCTCCTGTCCCACACCACCTCAATCTCCTGAAAGCATTAGCAGCTTTAGAAAATGTTGCCCACGATGTAGCCTGATGAAAACAAAGGGTTACATTTCATCTGATCTAACACTAATTTAATCTTCTACCATGTATCTATTTTATATAACAAAATATTCTAATCAACAGTCCTGTTATCTACAGTATTTTACGTCACTTGGATAATGGCAGTTCACAGATTCTTCATAAAACACAAAAAGAGCTTCACATTCTTCTCCATTAGTAGATGATTTCAAAATACATAAAATAATGCAGTTTATTGAAGTAAAATAAATAAATATAAGTAAAAGCTCTTATTTTTATGGCTGGCTTTTACCAAAGTAAGCCATTATGCTATGCTATGATCTCTGCCAACTTGATGCTCCATCCAATTGCAATTTTATTGCCACAGATGGGTTACAGTTGGACAGGACCTCTGGAGACAACTTTGTCCAACCCTCTCACCCAAGGAGAGCCACTGAGAGCCAGGTCCACAGTATTTGCATACAGCCAGGGATGGAGTCTCTACCACCCACCTCCCTCAGTAACCTGAGCCAGGGCTTGGTCCTTCTCACAGTAAAAATGGTGTTTAGACAGAACCTCCTGAGCTTTTTTGTGCCCATTGCCTTTGATCCTGTCTGTGGGCACAACTGAAAAAAGTCTTTCTCACTTCCCTCTGGACCCTCTCTTCAGGTATTTATATACTTTGATGTGATTCCCCCTCCCTGAGCCTTCCCAGGCTCTCCTATGAGGAGAAATGATCCAGTCTCAGCCTCTTAACCATCTCTGACTCTCTCCAGTATGTCAATGTCTCTCTCAAAACAGAGACCTGGTTTTCATTCATTTTCTTCCAACAGAACTCCAGAAATCCTGTGTTCCATTACCTTTCAGGAAATCCCTGATGGAATTGGCACTATGTATGGAATTCAGCAGCTCACTTTCTCCTTCTAATTCAAATCACTTTTAGTAAGCTAGAAAGGAACAAAAATCTTTCCAAAAATTCACACTTTTAAAGTTTAAATGTTCACCAGCACTCCTATGAACATTATTTTCCAGCATTATATCAATGTTTAAAATGCAATCTAAAAATCCATTTAGTGAAAATCATTATTTTAACAGCTGCTAGTAGATTATTTGTACTCTTTAACATTCAGTCACCATAACCTGAGTAATTATGTTATCAAAAAAGCAGTAATATCTAGAGTCAGGATAAATATTACAAACCCCATTTTTGTAAAGGGAGGGCATGCTGACCCAGGTTATCATCCCTTAAGAACTAATAAAATTTGGGGAAAAGCAGATAGGGATCTAAAATACTGTTGTAAAAATCATGAGGCATCATCATTTCCAACATATTGTCATGAACAGCATGATGTTTCTGGGAAAACAGTTTGGTTTATTAAATAAAAAATATGTACTGAATATATTTCTTCTTTGTTTGTATGGAAAAGTAGGTTCTACCCCCCCAAAAATAGATGCCATAAGTTAACGATAATATGGGAAAAATTTTGGTTGAGAGTATATAAAAGTACAAGTTTCATTCCTGAAAGCATTCAGAGCAACATGACATCTTAAGACCTTCAAACCACAAGCTCTAAAGCCTTACACCACACTACACAATTTTGTGATAGAAGCTTTTTTTTCCTTTTAAGAATTTGCACTGCTTTAAACTTTCATGCTGTAGTTTAAAAAAAATCGTATTCCAGCATTAAAGTTACTGACAATGTCTTGTTGACTAGACACTTGTTTATATTGAAAGTACAGCCAATTAAACTAAAACTTGTAATTTAAAGCTTCAGGGAACAGTAATTTTTATGGTCTGATAAGTAATGGAGACAAACTTAGGTAACCCAGAAAGACCCAGACAAATATATTTATTTAACAGCAAATGTTTACTGGTCAGACTGCAGAAACAATACTGGGCTTTTTCTCTCCTTTGCTGCAAAGTACTAAGAGTACACACATGAACAAAGCCAGAGGGAACAAGGAACAGAGTTATAAAAGAACATGAAACCAGAAGATAATTTATCTGCCCTGCTGAGAAGAGCTCAGGGAGGTAAGCCAAAACATCGGAAAAGAAGAAAATACCAGAGAACTAAACAAAAGAAAGTGGAAGTGTCACACTCAATTAAGACAGTGCAGGAGCTTTATACAATACTCTACATCAACCTACATTGATGAAATGATTTCTTAATGTCTCCTCTTGATCATTTACCTATGAAACCAACAGCCCACGGAGCTCCTGACAGAAAACATCTCTGAAATTATCACTTATACAAAGCATACATGACAAAGTATAGCACTGCCCAAACATTCAACTAGAGCACAAAGCAAGAGTTAGGGTGAAAAAGAACACACCAGCAGGACTGCTGGTAATGCTTACACTTTCCAACTAGCTGCAATTAGTTCAAGTGTGATGCTTACCTTTAATAGTTTCCTCCACAACTTCTACTACACGATCTATCTGCTGAACCTAAAAAAAGTCAGAAGGTAAATACCTAAGTAGTCAACAACTGGACATACTTTCATATTAAATAGTCTTTCAAGAGTGTCTTCTTCTAGATTAAGGGGGAGTAATGAATTTTGGGCTGTGTCTTTAGCCAGGTTTTACTTTCTGTAGATCTTGGTCAATCTGCCAAGAGTGACTTTAAAATTTACCACCCAATTTAAACCCAACTTTGTCCTCAAAAATGGCAATCTCCCATAAGTTTGGCAAAAATGACCAAATTGCTAGAAAAGAGTTCAGTAAGTGCTGTTCATGGTTTGTGGCAGACAACAGTGAATCAGGCACTCAGCACCTGGGTGGCTCAAAAAGCCAAAGTGTTCCCTCACTTCAGTCTCCACAGCAAAATAGTAGATGGTGGAGACCACAACAAAAAGCTGAGGATATTGTCAGGGCAGAATATAGGAGAGAAAATTAATGAGAGACTGGAGGGGGAAGACACTGGAACATAGGAAGAAATTAAAAATACTGTTGTGAAATTTAAAAGAACAAGACATTCTCCTGAACTTGATGCAGGCTGTGTTTGGAAACGGAGAGAAAAGCCCTCATGCTTTTCACAACACAGAATAATCTCTAATTACCTTTATATGATGTCTGCAATAAAGAAAACAAATTTATGTTTTAGTGTTATAGTTGCCAAAATTCACCAATAATTATATAAATAGTTCAATTATTTCTTAATGGATATATGAGTCTTTAAATTAAGTCAGTGGCCAACACACTGTGGAGATTTGGGCATATAAGCTAAAAGGAATCAACATTAACACTGCAAAATTAAACACTCAGGAATTCTTGAAGCTGAGGTTCTTTCCAGAGCTTTCATCCAAACCACCTATTCTGTGTAATTCTACTACAGATATTTACATACAATGCAGGAAAGCCATCTTGTCACACTTAAATTTGTTTGCAATTTTTCCACAATATTCCTTTTTAAACACTGCTTCTCTAAGCTGTACATTTCATTAACTAGATTTAGTATGAATTTAGCAGTCTTTTCCTTGGAGTTTGTTTTCCAGCTTGTTTCCAAAACAAGCAGAAAAGCACAAGTTGCAGATTCTTCAAAAGAAGAACCTGGTCTGCAACAAGGAGCCTGGAACTTGGGTCCCCTGTATCAAAGCCATTATGTCTCTCTCTGCCCTAAACCATGAGCTTGTCATTTCCTGTAAATACAAGACTGCACAATCTTGTCTACTTCACATTCATTTTTCCAATCTGTCTAGTAAAAGTTGGAAAAAAGCTCACCTATAGTTAGAGTCTGATTTTAAATTCCCACTGAAGTCAGTGGGAGTCAATTCTTTTCCTTGTCTGAGTGTTGGATCAAGTCCACGTAAAAGTATTTTTCTTTTTCTTTTATACCTTTTGAAATACAGATTTTAAAATAGGGATGTCCCCCATTTCAGATTTTTTAATACAGTACATTAGTTATGAATTCTAGAAATTAAGTTATAGAATTCCTAATATCTCCAGTTTAATAACTTTTTTGAAAAATAAATGTATTTAAATAATTTTCTGAATCACAAGCATTTACATTACAGACATACAAATCTAACAATCAACTTATAAAGAAAGCTGATTAGCAGTCATATGGAACATATGCATATTTACATCCTTGTGTACACATCCATTTTGGATATAGTTTTAAAAATTATGACTCAATATTTAACATACATACTTTCTACTAAATGTTTAAAAAATAAATAGAAAATTCTATTTGAAAATAGAAGTGTGCACACTTAAAACTACACTACAGACAGGGAGCAAAGTCTATATTACCTAAAATATTATTGCTATATGTCTCAGTACTAGATTGTTTAAGTTCATAACCATTTTAATCATTTAAAATATGAGAAATCTGGGTGGTTCATAACCTGAGCTACCAATTACTTTCTGCATTGTACATCTGAGGAATTTTTGCATTGCTCCAAATCCCCTGTTGAATAAAGATGGAAAAAACCCACCAACCATTATATTGCATCTTCATTTTATTGGATAAATTCAATTATTCTCAATATGTCTGTCAAGAAGATGGCTCGTCTAAGTAATTAAAATTATAGGTCTGAGAGATAATGAGATCTTCACCTAGAAATGGATGTTTGTTCTGCCTTACATGTTATTTCCCACATTAAATATTTTTCATTTTAAATTATTGGAAATTATTTGGCTAAAGCCTCAAGTGCTCAAGAAGAAAATGTGGAATGCTTCCAGTCTGCATTTATGAAGATAAAAGTATCCTAGAAAATGTGAAGTGAACATGAAGTGAAAAGAGAAAAAGGTTTAGAAATTTCTTATTTGGGAATAAAAAAAAACGGGGGGGAATGAAAAAGGAGAAAAAATTACAAAGTCATAGTAATGACATTTCCTTGACTACATAAAGGTCTACTGGATGCTTTTCCTCACATCTCACTAACCTTATGGATAATTCTGCTCTGGACTAGTATCAAAGAAATGTGTAAACCTTCAGAGGAGAGCTCCAATAATGTCTCTCTCCATCAGGCATCCGTGAAGCAGAGAGACATCCTGGTGGTGCACGAAGGGAAGCAACACCATTCCTCAACATTTCTTTGCAGAGTGTCTCAAAAAACCAAACCCCAGGACTGACAGCAGGACACCACTACTGGGTGTGGTTAGTGCACCCCACTTGGTTGCACAGATCTTGCAGGACCTTGGTTCCAGCACAGTTAAGTTCATTTCTGACTTAATGTCCACTTCAAATGGTTCTCCATTAGGAGGTGAACAGAACAAGAGCTACAGACAGAACAGAGTTGACAGCTGAGGAGAACTATGCAAAAAGAAAAAACAGAAACAAAACACTCAACCACTACAAATCAGGGCTGGTGCAGAAATCTGGGCTGAGATTGATGTGGGCTGAGAGCACAGGCAAGGCTCATGAATCCATGGAAGAGTAGCCAAAGCAGGGAACTGTCTGGTGAAAAAGCAAGGATAAAGAGAGTTTTTATCAAAGCACAAAGGCTGAGTTGAAACAAAGGCCAGGAAAAATCTTTGACCCTTCCTGGTGGGATCAGAGCTAGGCATAAGTGCAGCTCAGCAATCATTTATATTCATAACAACCCAGCACTGCCAACCTCCCACTAAACCATATCCCTGAGCACCACATCTACACAACTTTTAAATACCTCCAAGGATTGTGACTCAGCCATTTCCCTGACTAGTCTGGTCCAATGCATGACCACCCCTCACATAAAGAAATTTTTCCTAAGATCCAATGTGAACACCCTAGGAGTGAGCATAATATCTATACAGAGCTACTTGAAGTAAAACAATCTTTTTTTCTCATCTTGAAAAAACCCTATGCATTGATTCTCCTTGACATAGCTAAGAAACAAAGTGGTCACTACATTGATAAAATAGTCTATCTTAGGTAATTAAAACATGCTATTTATAATCCTGAAGATTTTAACTCCAGTTCACCAAATCTCTGTTTCATCTCACCTTGTTTAGGGATCTCTGCCAAATGCTGGATGTTAAAAGACTACTCAGCCTATCCCCTCTCTAAAGCCAGTAAAAGGGAAATATATGGCTTCAAAAGGCACCTCAGGTCTTCTAAAAATCTAAATTATTTTAGAGATAATGATCTTCATTGACCATAAAGAGAGATGAGCAAAACAGACTCTCAAATTACAGCACTTAGGCAAGATAAATCTAGGGCTTAATATATAACTTCAAAAGGCATGTGACTATAGCCACCCTGGCTTCAGAGGGATAACATCTGTGTTTAAAATCTTTGCTGACAATACTGACCATGGTAATGGGCATTTCTCTAGGTTAGGAATGTATCCTGAGAGGAGGATCTACACAAACTTTAAAGGGAAGGGGACTACCCAGAGATGCACATAAACAACTGATTTTAATTGCTAAACACTGACACAGCCAAAGGACAATTCTTATCTAAATTGATTGCTACACCCTTTGATTTATAGGATACTACATAACTGCTGTAGAAATGAACATTTTCTATCTGCACTTCCAATTTTCAGGTGCTTAAGTGACACTCTTCTGGCTTTCCAGGTTCAAGTATCCTATCTGAATATCAGCCTGGGAATTCAAAAGCCAAAGCTGACCAGCTGAGATTTGTATGAAGTCATTTTTAGCCATAAGTTAGAGAAGAAGCATGCCCACCTGTTCCCAGGTTTTCAGCATGCTTTCCAAGAAATTCTGCTAATTCAGAATAAAATTCCATCAAATTTGGCTTTCATGAAGTACATATTGGATATTTGCATTCCTGCAAATAGGCTCTGTTTTAAGGGCAGCAGACAGACTCCCAATCTTGAATGCAGTCTGGCCTTATAAACGCTGCAAGGTAGGCAAGTATCACTATCTCTGGTTTGCAAACATCATCAGAACTTGTATGAACTGAACCACAGAAATACCATACAGCACATCTTCCTCATTTATGAGGCCAAAGCAGTAGGGATGTACGGACACTTGACATCTTGGGAAGATTCCAGTGATTTCCTTTCACAATGGCACTGCTAAAGCTCTGCTCACTGGAGCATTTTACAAATGAAAGAATAAGATCCATTACACTTAAAAGTTTATACCAATTACAAATGTATAGCTTGAGAAACAAAGTGCCTGCTTTTTGTGATGCACTTAGCACTTTTTATGCTGCATCATGTCTTTTATAGCAGTGCTCCTAGTGTTACATGCTGCTGCTGGGAGTGTTCAGCACTCCCACTGATCACATTCCAGAGTTTCAAACTGGATATGAAAAGAAAATTACTTAAAGCTTGCCTTATACGTAGAATAGGCAGGGGAAAGGGTTAGTTGGAGGTCAGGAGAATGCAAGGAGCCTTGGCAGAGGGCTTTTCATGCCTATGTATTTCTCCTTGGCCAAAGAGCCTCCAGTGCCCTACCATGCACCTTCTGACTCAGAGGGCAGCAGCAAAGGGGGAATTACAGCCTTCCAGAGTAGTAACACTGGACTGGTTGTGTGTGTTTGTTCAGATGAAGGAATAGGCGTGAGAGACTTCCCTTGAGCAATGGGTGTATGGCAGAAAGTGATAGGTCTTTGATGCCAGATGTTCCACTGGGAAAGATAGAGAAGGAAGGAGAATTGGATTCAGGATTCACTGACCTGTGGGGCTATTGTATGCTTTTAATGGAATAAATCTGTGGATTAGGCCCTGTGCTTTCAGTCTGCACAGCAAGTTTGATGATTTTGAAGCATGGATACATGGGCTTTGTGAAGCCTCTTAAGACCTATAAACTCCCAGCAACCTGACCAGGGGTTCCAACACATAACATCATTTGGAGATCAAGCACCTTAAAACTCCGGAAAATGTCAATGAAATAAAATATCCCATTCCAATGGCTCAACTATCACTAGGAACCAGGGTTTTGCATGTTCTTGTATGCAGCTCAGGAAGTGAGGAAACATTACCATTGCCTACATCCATTAATGGGTCCCAAAACATAACTTGTCAGCTAAATCTTTCATTCCCCCTTGTCTCTCCTTTTCCTTCCCCTATGACCCCCTCAAAACAATCTGCACAGTTACACATCCTACTTGATGATGTGTAACTTAGGTGTACTTAGGATGTGTACTTTAGGTGTAACTTTTTTTTAGTTACTTCTCAGCAACTAAAAATGCAAAGTGAGGGATAACTACATAGGAGAGCTGATGTCTCTTAGTGCACTGCATAAGCACTTGAGTTAGAAGTGAGTACACCACAAACACAGAGGAGTAAGCTTTGGAAACCACCAGAGAGGAACTGGCTGTGAACATCTGTAATGCATCATTATGTGCTCCAGGTACTTTACACCCTTGGCAGGTTTATTACTGCCTAGAATTCTCCTGTTCTACAAAAGCTCCTTCACTTTTTCATGTGACTCTATGGTTTGCCTTACACACAGCCTATGGCACAACCCACATTCTGTGTATAAAGTAGCAATTATTTTAAAGAAACACAGAAGCACAGTAACATCACAAATGGTAAGAAGGATATGAAGTTGCCCTCCCTTTCCTTGTGCCCAAATCAGGCAATAAATAAAGAACAGTGGAGGTTCAGTCCTGTATTTCTCAAATAGAGATCAAAACAAACTCTGGTTTACTGGAATTTCTCTGGTAGTGACAACACAACTTCCTCCTCCATCCTAACAAGAGGAGCAGAAGAGCCTCTGACACACTGCCTTAGAAAGCCACCCTGAGGGAGTTCTAATTGCTGGTAAATAAACATGTTCTCAGACAACATGGTCTTTAAAATAAATATCAAAAGAGAGAGAAAAAAAGGGGGAGTGGGAGCAAAATTCACAACTTACATAAGCAACAATAAATCAACTGTGTCTCTCAGCTAAGTTGAAGACAAAATAAACCTGGTATTAAAGATTTTCAAAACTGTACCCTTAATGCTTAAAATTTTAAAGTAGAATCAATATCCTATTGCCAACAGAACATTTTCTATTTCCCAATTCTGCAAAAACTGCCTTTCAAAAATATTTTGCAATAGTGAGATAACAAGTCTTGTCCTTGAATTACAGTCACCCTCTCACACACATTCTTTATAAAATGGGAAGAAAATCTTAAATGTACAAACTGAAAACATAGGCAATAATACACTCTTAGCTTTGTTTTTGTTAATAGTTTTTCCTCAAGGCTGAGACCTTTCTGACCGGAGGGATCTCTTATTTAAAGCACAGTAAATTTTACCACAGCAATGACAGCTAGAGGACAGTGTCCTTATTGCAAAGACTACATTTCAGTATTTTCAGGCCTAGTTTCAAAGTACTTGGGAAAACTGTATTAACACCTAATTCATCTCCTAACAGAAATCTTTCTGTAAAAAATACTAATATTTTTCATGAAACAGTGGTTCTAGGCACTCAAATGAAGACGATGAGAAGAGGTAAATTTTCAGAAATTACATGTTACCTAAATAAAATTTTAAAAGAGGGGTGAAATGAGGAGAAAATAAAAAAATCAAACTTTCCAATTTTAATAGGGTAAATTCATCAAAACTGAAACATCGAATTACAATCTTGGTCAAAGGATAATGATTTGCTTATTTTTGTCCCCTCTGTCTACATATGTGTAGCATTATTATACTGGCTGTAATAACCAATCATGGATCAATAACTTTGTGGCCTCTGAGCAAAGAGGAAATCCATTCACCATTTTACTTTTTTCTTTTCCAAAGGTGATTCAATGATACAGTAGCACCACATCCCACAGAATACTGAAAACACTTTATTACTTAAGTCAAAGCTCTGTGGGTTCATTTTCAAGGTAAAGCTTGGTAACTGTTTAACAAATCAGTCACCACTGGATTTATCTTCAGACTGCCTCAAATTTAAACAAAATCATAATTGCTATTTTCCATTCTGCTTAATAGTATGAAGTAAAAAAACCAACCACTAAACCCTCAACTGTGTCTGTATAATTCATATGCTCTAGTCCCCTATGCTTCTTCCACTGATTTTATCAAGGTCTTAAGGCTTTTCTTGGAGCAAATAAACTGTGATATTCTTCAGAATATGCTAACTGATACCTTCATCCTGGATGAAGCCTGGAAATTTTCAGGCTTCAAAGGGCACTGGAAGTCAGTTCCAACAACAGCATCATTTTCTCTCTCCCCTCATGCCACAGCCAAATCAAATAACCCCTGACTGAAGGAAGGTTTAAATGTTGTATAATGCAAAAAGATGAACAGGAGAGGGGTGCATGGCAGGAAGCTTCTCTGTTGCCTTTTCCCAGAGAAAGGTAATAGAGTCTAGATATTGACACTGACCTACATTAATGAAAACCTTTGATTTTTAGAGATACATACCCCTATAATACTTAAGCCTTTCAGGTACTCCTGGCGAGGCTGAGCTTGTGGTACGCAGCCTGCTAGAACAACTTTCTTCTTCCCTTCTTGGGCTTTCCTAAAGAAAGACAAACAGTGTGTCAATATCTTTTAAATTATCATTTTCAACTTCAACACTATCACATTATGCATGGGACAACAGAAAGCAATCACAAGGAAGATCTCACCAAATCAGAAGCAACTTGAGCATGTCTGGGCCTCAGAAATCAAACAAACCAACACACCAAAAGAAGCCCATGTGAAGCTAGAGCACACCTGGTTCAGTTTGGGGAGTACGTACAGAGACCATGACCATTGCATATGTTGTACAAAAACACAACCTTGAAAGCTCTAATCAAGTTCACTCTATTTGCCAAAATGATAGAAGAGCAACTGGCCAAGAAAGATGGGACAGAGTAATTGACATTCAAGAAGTTACACAGAATACAAGGGACAGAGGACAGGATGCAGGTAGGAACCCCTAGAGGAGAACAGACATTTATGTAGCACCAGTCAGAACTGACCAGTTACATCAGTCTTCTGACGTCTACTTAAAACATTTATTTACTTTGAAATTTGCAGTTACTTTAAAATATTTAAGTATTTAAGCATATTGAGCACTTTCAAGCTCTAGGTACTTGCCTCTGGCAGAGAAACATTTGTCTGGATATTACCTTACATAATTCCTTAGCTTTAATGCCACCTTAGCAGCAGGCAGGAAATCAAAACACTAAGATGAAACGGTCAACACCATTCATGTCATTAGTAACATTTTTACTCACTTTGAATTCAACAGTGAGTATCAAGGCAGCACTGTCTCAAAACTGATGGAAGGCCTGCACAGAACTATTGGCTACACACAAAACAGTAAGATGCAAAACCTGCCAATGTCCATTCAAATTGAACATCATCCATTACCAAATTAACCAACACAACAACTGCATTAACAACGTGCAAAACACAAAAGAAGGAAAGTGCTGAATAATATTAGGAGATTTGCCAGGTCTAACATATTGGCTGCTCCAAGAACAATCTTTCATGGTTGCATGTTGTATCAAGGCTTCTGTCAAACTGGAACCTGGATCTTTTCTCCAGCAATGTATGAATTCATGAAGTGTTTACTGTTATGTTGGAATAGGCTAAGACACATCACAACAATTTTCAGAAAAAATATCCACAATACACAGGTACATAGACAATTTTATACTCTTCAGCTTGCTTGAGCTGTCTGCAAGATGAATGCACTAAAGGAAGTGATGTTCAGCAAGCATATGAACACTAAATGAGTATCTGTCTATCCCCAGCAAAGGCAATTTTAACAAAAAAAAACCCCAAACCAACCCAGAGTGTCCCACGGAGAGTTTTCCCTGCTCAGAATTTTCACTCCACACTTGTTATATGGACAAATCTGTTTACAATTTACAGCTCAAACACACAGATTGCAATAATAAAGGAGATCACAGGCCATTTTGCTAAATACATTGTGTTGGCTGCTGCACTAAAATGAGGTATTTTAATGGAAAGAAACAAACACAAGTGAGTAATAACAAGTAAATGGGTTATGACTGTTACTTCATATCCAATATAAATGCAGCAAATATCTATAAGATACTTGATTTTGTTTCAGTGGGACTTTCAGGAAATATTCAGACATTCATCATACAGAACCTTGTTGGACCACTACTTGCACACTGAGTGTATAATATAAATGCACATCTTTTCATCTCTTCCTTGATAATATTTCTGTGGGTAAAGAACTATGATAAGAAGCTAATTGAGTATATTTCTTTGGCACAGAACATAGAAACATGTCTCCAAAACCTGTAATCCCTCTTTTCTTTCAGTTGTAAGCATTTAAGGATTTTACAAAACTTCAGTGGAGGTTACCTACTATATATCCAAGAAAAAATAAGAAACTAAAAATCATACTTCACGCTTTACCTAAAAATGTCACGTAGCACCATGTGACACTCCACTAACTCAAAGGATAAAAATCACTACTTATAGAGTCTAACAGACTCAACCTAATGCCTGGAGGCAAGACAATAAGCCCTGTCTCCAGCAAACAAAGCACACATCCCTAGGCAACTTGGCATCTGGTATAATCTGCTGCAAGCAACAGCCTGCTCCATCTACTTGAAAACCTGTGAGCACCACAGAAGAAAAAGCTTTTATTCCTGTCGTTTTATCTGAGGAAAAAAAAAATAAACAAAGTTTCCCTTGACACATTAAATGGCATTTTAATGTTATTTCACAGCTTTAACATTTTGCTGTATCTTCTGGGACTATAACTAGAGCTAGGGGGGAAAAAGTTAAAATGAACATTCTTCATAATAAGCATTGCCTTCACTTAACTTTTTAAAAGTTGTACAGGTCTCTACAGAGTAAAGAATTTTGTACACTGAGATTTTTTTTCTTTAAAATGCAATTAAGTAGAAATGCCAGAACTAAATTTTCAAATCATAGCAAATTTTCATTACCTTCATAATATACCACACAATACATAAAACCCACTATAAATGAAAAGACATTGTAAGGAAATTATGATTTTGTTTTTGCCTCGTTTTCAAGAAACCACTTCTCAAAATATGCATTCCAGTGCTATATTGTCACCTCCTTTTAATATTGTTTAATGAGCCCTACTCACATTAACAAAAGCCTGCAAAAATTATCCTTCAGAAATCTAGTTAGCATGAGAAATGTATTAGAAGAGCCCTTAGTCTTCAAAAACACGAATAGTGAGGAGAATAATACCTCATGGAATCTAGTAGGTGGCATGAATAAATACATCTTCTCTTTTAGAACCCTTTTTATTTTTAAGTTACATGAACTTTACCTTGAACTTTCAATTTAATTGACTCATGAAACATCTTCTAGAAATACTCATTTCTAAAAGCTACTTGCAAGATATACATCTGAATAGAAATTTAATTGGAGCATTTTTTTTTTTTTTAAGAAAGGAATTATTCAAGCTACTTCCTAAGTAATGGGTGGGAAACAAAAAACAAGTGGGAAACAACAAGGGCATGAAGTGCTGCATAAAGAGGACTCATACAAGATCACAAGATTTATACTCCATTGCAGAGATAATGAAAAATGTTTCATGCATTCTGCCTTTAAAAAGCAAATTTAAGAATGTAACTGGAGAATTTCTGCCTTGCTCATGAGCACTTGTATTTATGTTAGGAACCTTTAAAACCGGAATATTTTTCTCACTATTCTATGTAGTTGGTTGCATGGTAATTTTTATTTATTAAACTCCAAGAAAATTTAGTCAGTAATACAACAAAGATAAAGACAAAGAAACATCTCCCACCCTCCAAAAAGGCTCCCCATAAGCATTTGCTACATCAGCAATGTGTGTATAGAAACACTGCTGGATACCATGGCAGCCAGTGCAGGAAGCTGTTCCACTTTTTCATGACTCACACAGATCCTCGGGAGGAACCACCAAAAGAAAAAAGCTAGGGGCATTTCCCTGAGGTTCAAATCTAAGGCAGGCAATAAAAAAGTGAAAGCAGAGAAGATGGGCCAAGTTCAACAGAAAACCATCTGTGACATTGAACATAAATGCAAACTTGCTCTTTGCTAGAGACAAGAGGAGCCAGACCACCACTGCTTGCCTGCTCATTTCCCTCTCCATCAGCAGAGCTGCCCACTGGATTTCTGTAAGCTGTGAACTCTTAAGTAACCCACAGCTTTCAGGGAGCCACCACTACACCCCACCAAGGGATCCCAGCTGCACAGGAAGGCATAACAGGCCTCTGAAATAAAGAGCACTCTGGTCTACAGGGATGAAAGCTGATAAACTACAGACTTGTCAGCATGAAACATGCAATTTGTAAAGTGCTGCTCTAGTACCAGATATGTGAAACCAAGTATTTTGCCTGCAAACCCCACATTTTTTTCTTCCCAAACCCATTGTTGGTGGAACTAAATAATGAAGAAGTGTATAAACAAAGAGCAGGTCGCCTGCAGCAGGACTAAGTAACAGTCAAAGAGAATAGACTACAAGAGAAGAACCAAGTACAGAATTGTTAAACAAACATGAGAAATTAACGGGGAAAGTGCTTTACAGTGAGCTTCTTCAGCTTTGTATGGATAGCACTTGGGAAATGCTCATTAAAATAAGAACTATTTCTAAAGCTGATGTACAACGGGAAGTAACTTTGCTATCTGAAATGAAAAGGTAATTATTTCAACCTGAATCCTACTAGGAAGATGACAACTGACCATCCATGAGCTATTCCCACCAAATGCAGCACTCACCTCCTCATTGTTGTACCTGCACAAACCTGGCAACTTCCCTGCAAGATGTGTATACTTAAATTGTGCAATGCATCATTGTAGTCTATTCACACCATTCTCGTGGCCTCCTATTACACAAAATCCACAACAGTCCTTATCTGGTATTTTAGAAAGGTGTGAAGCCATAAACAAAGGGGAGCTTTGTGTCTAGAAGTGCCCAAAGAAATGTCAGTATACATGAAAAAGTTCTGCTACAGCAGCTCTAGCTAAATACAGTATTAGCTGGGTATAGGATGAGATCAGGCTGCCAATGGTTATAAAAAGTAAAATTCAGGAGATACTACTTCCCAGGCTGTAGAAATGGTGTTGTGATATCTCTGGGGAAAAAGAAATGCTATTTGGCTGAAGATGCAAATATGTGAAAGATCAACCAACTCTCTCATCTGCTGAATTAATCAGCAGAAAGCCACAAGTCTTAAAAAGAGCACAACATCCATGGAATGAAAAGATGGTGCCTGTACAGCATTTGGAATGCACTCCTGAAAATCCATAAAATCACACAGCCATCTTCTGTATGAAAAATTACAAATGGGAAGTTGAACTGTGGCTTTACAGGCTTTGAGCAAATGTGATGTCACATTAGTACCCAAAAGCTCACTTCCCATCCTCTCTGTCTGCTGTTGTTGCTCTTACCTTTCTCCAACTTCAACGCCCCCTCTTTCTCACTTCTGGCCATCTGCTATCACTCCTCCTCTGCTCCAAGCTCTGCAGCTCACTGGGCCCTTCCACAGCCCCATTTAACTCACTGATACAGGAGAAATTTATTGAGCCAAGACTGGGGGGTTTTAACCATTTTGTTCCTTAAGTTAGCTCATGGGAGAAAGGATGCAGCAGAACCAAAACTGAGGGAAAATAAAAGGTGTTGGGAAGGAAACAAAAAGAGAAAGACAGGGGAACCCCTTGTTTTATCTCTGATGAGCTTAACAAGTCTTATGAAACCTCTGAGGTCACAATATGCTGAGCAGAGGGAGTGAGTAAGAAGCAAAAAGGATGCTAGAAACTCATAAATGTTCTGCTTTCAAAGTTACAGTCAGCCCCATAGACAAAGGATTGCGGAAAACCTGATGAAAGTTTGTCAACATTATTAATCAGAGCAGAAGCACTCAAGAGTCTGCTCAGGCATGTCAGCTTCCTTGTGCACTTCCACAGCCCCCCAAAATCACTGTAGTTTATCTGTGAGGCATGAGAAGATGCCAAGTTCACTTGAGGATGCCTGTGCTGATTATTGGAGTTTACTGAACTGCTCTTGGAGGACTAGTCTCTAGCAAAGCAGCAAAGTTCCATGCCCTCCTCCTTGTCATGTCTTCTCTGAAAATGCTTCAAAAAGATAAAAATGCTTGTTCCATCCAACTCCAAACTGAGGCTGTAAAGACATGCTCCGAGCAAAAATTAATAAATAGAAGCATAAAAATATCCTTCCTTAAGAGAGTTTTTTATAGCAGGTGAAATGTCAGCTCTGAGAATAACCCCAAGACTCACATGCTAATACCAAATTACTCCCCAAGTTTCTGAATTCAATGGAAACTTGTTTTTACCCAACTACCTGGCATGCAAGTGAAGAGACTGCTGCTTTGTCTGCAAGAGGCAATCTGAATTGAAACTCTAGACACAGTCAAACTGGTGCCTGAGTTTCACCCAAATTTTCTGTAAATGGAACTTTACAGGCAGCAATTAAAGATGCAACAGCTATTCCTGGGCAATCATTACTCACACAAACATAGCATGGTAGTGGTAATGGTGGTCTTTTCTTCCCACAAAGGCTTTCAAATTAATAGTTCAAAGAAATTAACAAACTGAAAAATCAGACCAGAATGTTTTCAGGAAGAGGATGGGATGAAGGAACAAATCCTCAATCTCACCTTGGCCCTGGCTAGTAATTTTTGTAGACCCAAGCAGAGCTGAATTGATCAACATGAGTGAGAAACTTCCAGGATGTCTTTTGGTCAGGCTAGGCAAAAATGGTTACATGCCAGTGCCTGTCCCTGCAGATGATTAAGAAAACAGATTTTTAAAACTCAATATACCATAGCTTTAAAGCAAATCTGCAAAACCCATAATTAGAAGTTACCAGCCTTACAACTGTTCTTAAAAGGAAAGTGTAATTAATGACAATCTGCTCCTTAAAAAATTTCATCTTGGCTGCTGGCAGACAGATTTTTACTTGTTGGCTAAAAAGCATATATATTTTAAATTTTAATTTGTTTTTCCTTTTAATTACAAAGTTGTTGGTTTGGTGTTTTTTTTCTTTTTTCTGTTTATTGAGAAGACTGAGGGACCTTGTCATGTAACAGAAAATACTAGAAATAGAATTTGTCCTCCCAAGACTGTTGAGCAGACTGGGACCTGGCAATCTGCTCAGGGGGTGCCAAGACACCCACTCACTGGTTCAAACCTCCCCCAGCTCTTGTCAAGTGAACAGCACAGTCTGCCAGGACTTGTTGAGCACTGACAAACCTTCCCTGCCTAACACAGGTGACATCCATGCTTTGCAGAAGGTACTTGCTAGAATGTTGAGAGAAAATTTCTTTCTGCAGTATTTTGCAAGTGTTTAGGCTCCCACCATTCTTCAGATAAAAAAATCGAGTATTTGCCTTTGCTGCTCTACAAATCTGGGCTTTATGAGTTGTGGTTTCAAGGACATTGTGGGTAGGAGACACTACTATGCTCCTCAGCTCCTTTTCCTCCTCCCTCCTTTCAGTGCTCTTCTTTATCCCTCTGCTGGCAGCACGAGCATCCTCAACTTCTCTGGGGCACAGAGCACCAGATACCCTGAAGTTCTGCCCACTCAGTCTTGAAAAGCAGAGGCTGCTAGAAGCCAAACCACCAGGGAGCTGATGCAGGTGGCAGAAACTGGAATTGCCCTTTAAAAAAATTTGCAGTTTCTGAACATCCTTGAATCTCTATGTCCTTTAGCACAGAGATGGCAAGATGTAGTAAGGTTGTAAAAATACTTCACTGTCTTTCTAAATCTCCAGTTTCATGCAAGCCTTTCTTCAGAAGAATCTAACAAGCGACAATGGTGAGAGAGCTCTCAGAAGCAGAAACAGCTCCAAAGCTCCAGCAGCAATTTTGTCTTTTCTCTTTGCCTTCTGACACTACTTTCCTTAAGAGCAAGCATTTTCACTTCCTTCTACTATGTCAAAAAAGCAAGACACCATGCTCCCCCTTCAAATTGGAAAACTTAATCCTGTTCCGAATTTATTTTTGCATATCTAGACAGACTGTCAAAAGGTACACTTGCCTCAAAAACAGTGAAAGGAAATCTCATATAAATTCACTTGCAAAGTGACACTAAACTTCTGACAGATTAAAAAATTGGAAGTCAAAATCATAACAGTGAACTTTTATATCAACCACACAGCTCTTATGCTATTCCTCTGTTCTTTCAACATATATTCCTGCAGGAATGAGAATATTCTATCATAGTATTTATAGCATATCTCTCCTTTATATTTAGTTAACTGACAATTTATTCTACTTCACCTTCCCAGTCTTACCCCCCTCTTATCTCTATTAATCTCTTTTTTTTTAAAAAAGGAGTGCAGTTTAGGGCACAGAATAATGAATGTAATTAATGTGTGAAATACTACACTGCCTCTCAGGTTCAAAGTACAGGCAGGCTTCAAGTTATATGTATGCATGGCCAATGGTTGTAATAGAAAACCCTGTTGATACAATGACTAAAAAATGAAATTTGTGTTGAATGAAAATTAAATACTCCATTCTCCCCTGCCCCCCAGAAGTATAGCATGCTTCTCACTAACAAGCTACCTACACAATTTTAAAAGGATTTGTTCTAGAAGCAGTTATTAGTACTTCTCTCCAGTTTTTTTTGCTAAGTATAATGCACCAGGAATCTTTTTCCACAGGGTAAGAATGGTGAAAATCCAGATAAAGAACGCAGAATTTCTATGGACTAAACACACAGGGCAGCACATGATACCAACAGTGTTTTACCAAGTCATCAGAACAAAACCCCTGCACAATTATATGGCATGTCTGACATGGAACATTCTGATAAAAAAATCGAACATAACAAAGGAACTAACAGCCAACTCATTTTTTCTTGGACTCCTCCAGGGCAGCTGAGGAAGAAAACCACAGACCTGAAAGGCAGCCAAAATTCTAAACATCCAGGCTTTTTTTTTTTTTTTTTTGCTCAAAATCAGGTGGCTACAGCTACTACATGAAAGAAACAAAAATAACTTCTTGAGAGCCACTAAATATAGTTTTCATCTTATGTGCACAGAAGACTGTCAGAAGTTATCCAACAAAGAAAAGGAAATAAAATTCAATGAAGTAATTTTTCAGAACAGTAAGCTGCATGTTCTTTTTCCCTTATGGAACTGCTATACAAGCAGCCCCACTGTGGCTAGTTTTTGTGAGGAATTATGAAATAGAAGAGGACTATAACACAGTGTGTTAAAACAGGGGGGGAAAAGCAACAAAGAACAGAGCAGAAGATTAAGGAGGGAAAAAAAAAAAAAAAAGATATGTCATTCCTCAACACTGGAACCTTCATTCTGTCCAGATTTCACTGTATCACATTTTATTAACCTTTAGGTTTTTTGTTTGCTTTATATTCTTCCAGTAAAGCCCAGCAAGTTCTTCCTATTCAAAATAGATCAGAACTGATCATAGAACCTGAGCAGCAACAGAAATTATCCACTAGCCTCTACATGCCTGATCATTTTAGCAGCTCTCCAAAGGACTTGGCTCCAGTTTCCTTATATCCCTCAACTGCCCCTGCTACACTCAAGACACAGCAATCCAGGTGAAGCCCCACCAAATAAAGAGCAATAAATGCCTCCTCTCAATATCTGTTCATGTTTTACTTATTTACAACTGAGAATGACTCATGAGAGCTGACTCATGTTTCTGGGTCTTCCCTATACATCCCCATCACCATACATCCCACATTCTTCTCAACAGGCCACTTAGCCACCAGCCTTATCTGAGTAAATTATCAAGAGGTGTCAACTAACTCTTCACTGATATCTTTAATTTCTCATTGTTTCACACCACACCTGAAAAAAAAGGTAAAGATCCAAACAATCCTCCATGGACTACATTTTGACATACAATTTATTTGTATGGATTTTGCATTGCTAGAACATCTTAGTGGTTTCTGTGCTCACAAAAATTCATCTCAATCCCTGAAAGTAACAAACTCCTACACTGCTTTGACTTTATTCTTTAGGAGGGCTTTGCACCACACACTACAATACAAATGGAAGAGAAATTACAATTTTATTTCTCTCTTTTATTATATATATAGATTCAAAAGTGTAATCTCGCTTCTGGAAAAAACGGCATTTTTAACTACAGTATCAAGGGTGACTTGAATGACAGCTGCACTTCACTTCTGCTTGTAGTGCTGGAAAAAATCCTCCACTCAGCTGATGTCACTGATGCTTAAGCAGGGGAAGGGGAGAAGATGCTGCTAGAAAGGTGGAAGCCCAAAAGTGCATCAAGCAGCATAAGATGGCTTTAGTGCACTCCCACTGTGAGGTGGGACTGATCAGAGGAGCTACATCTGCTCCTTGCTTACAATTTATGCAGCACGCTTCCTTCCTTTCTGGTTTAGGATTTTTGATGTCTGTGGTTGGAAAAACATTTCCTGGGTGGTTGCTGAGAGGAAGAAGAAAAAAAGACAAGACCTAGAAGCAGCTCTGAGAAATTGCCAGTTTAGACATCTAAATCTAGTTCAAAATGTATTATTTAGAGAGCTAAAAATTCTAACTTGTCAAAGCTGAAGGGGAAATTTCTCTAAGCTTATTAGCTTGCCCAAGAATATTTCCTAAAATAACCAAAATATAATTCTAGTAGTTTTCACATTAGATGATCTTCTAGAAGATTAACACACTGCCAGGCATTTTTTTGGGGTAATAATAAATACATGGGTTCATATAATTTTTAGATTACATGCACATCTGAAAAGTCAGAACAATTTAAAGGATTCTAGCGACAAAACTTTTAATTTCTAGCAGACAGCAATCCAATGTGGATTGAATACAGCACCAAGCCAGAGAGAGCTCAAGGAGGATTTGGACAATATTCTTGGGCACATGGTGTGATTCTTGGGGATGGCGCTGTGCAGGGCTGGGAGTTGGATTTGATGATCCTTATGAGTCCCTTCCAAATCAGCATGATCAGGATCATTCTCTGTGTGTGAGTGAACATAAATATTTGCATGTGACAACAGCTACTTCACTCCTAAAGCTCTATTTCCTTTTTTCCCTTCCAAATTTTCCATAAAATCTAATTCTATCAGATTCAGAGCATATTTACAGTGCTCCTTCACCTGCACTTAGATGGAATATTCTAAATTTGAAGAATAAGCAGACTCCAACACTGCCCAGCAGTATGTATGTAGTATATAACCAGCAGCAGTAACTCTCTGGGCACAGTAAACCACATGTAACACTTCACCAGGATTTCACAGCTTTGTCACCCAGCCCAGTGATCAGGAAGATCAGAACAAAGGCCTCGGTGTGATATGTTATTGATTTCTTTAGAGATAATAATCGATCAGAAGAGTAATGAATCATTTTTAAAGGTTACTTTGCAAGTCCTAGGCAAAATTAGCTGGGTGCTTTAGAGATAAAGCTTCTGTAACCACCTCTAACCTTTTTCTCAGTCTTGTTCCTGAAGTGTGATCACCCAGAGGTGAGTCCAGGAAATGGAGACAGACTCCAGCTGCATGTTTGTGGGGGTCCCAGACTTTCCTTGTTCAATTAATCTGTGTTTGCATTAAAACTCTAATGAAAAAGGCCCTTCTCATTAAAGATCCTTCCCTGGACCTCCAACACACAGTAAATTCACCCCAAAGTTGTAACATTCAAGTTTCTCTGTAACATATAAACAGTTCATAACAATGATGATATCAACCTTTAAATACCTCTAAGAAATATGAATTGCTTAAAGAGCATTTCCTATGCAACCACTTCATATTTTTAATTCATTTCTATTTTTTATACGACATGCATCTCTGCAGACTTCAAGACACCTCACACCAGGAAATTCTACTAAATAATGCAAGGCTCTGCATCAAGCTCATTTAACTCAAAATTCCACTGAATCTCACTGGAAATTGTCATCCTGTTATGAAACTCCAGAAAAGAAACCCCTCTGCTCCCACCAGCAATTTCAAAGAAATTCTGTTCTATGGCTCCCAAGCATTGCAGAATTTGAGAGAGTGGGAGAAGCACTAACTGCACAGCTTATGCCTTTGAAATTTGCTCTAAAAGATGTCTTTCTTCCAAATTTTTCTAGCAACTCAAGTACTTCTTTTAGACTCTGACTGCACTAAACGTATAATATTTTTTCTTTCAAATACTACTTCATTAATAAACATCATGATTTTTTTTCAACCATAGCCTCTATACAAAGATTAAATAGGCAATTGAGCCTTTTTTTTCTGAACAGTCTGCACACAGGAAGATCTTCGCCTGTGAGCAAGCAGAAGTTTAACTTTAAAACAGGTGCCAGAGGAAGGCAGAGCTTTTCTTTTGAATAAAACTCAGATTAGGAAAATGAGCACTGCACTCCCTGAAACACCTTTCAAAATCTGTGCCCCATTCATCAACTTTTCACATCTCTTGCATCAGACAACACACTCCAGGTTTCCCTAGAACTCAGGGGAGCAAAGTGTGTGTTGACCTTACTTATGATGATACAAAATGCCCTATGTGTAAGATACAGGCCTACCTGTACCAGCAGAAGGCAGCTTAATTCTTCAGTAAGGGACAGGACACACGAGCTTACACACATTTGTACTTCAAAATACGCTACAGCATTACAGAAGTAAAAAGGTAAGTTCTACATTGCTACTATAACAGCAGCTCAACCTCATTTTTTTAAGGTTTCTTAGATTTAACAGTATAAAACAGCAAGGAGAAATATCTTAGGCTCCTAACCTGGTTTTCATAATACCCTTTATATAGAGCTAAACAGTGCTGAACTGCTCACTTGTCTTTTGTTTTGTTCTTTTCCTCAAATTAAAGCTTTTACCCTGTTTTGTGCCCTGATCATGGGTCAAGTGAAGGCCAGATCCACCCTGATGACCTTCAGAAGACTTGAGAGCCTTCATTCCCCATGCACTCTCCTTAAAATGTTGTTACAGCTACATTCTCCCTCCCTACTCCCATGAGCGTGCCAAAAATTGCTCTTACTTTCCGCCTCCATTCACAATGCATATCAATTTATTTCTGCCAGTATTTGCCACTTGCTGAAAAAGCTATCAGATGTTCCATGCAAGAGTGTCTTCCCTCTGATGGGAATTAGGCAGACCCAGACAAGACCCTACAAGTAAAGCAAGGTTAGCTGAAAGAGACACTGTATGACTATAGTCATCCTTCTCTGTGGAAATAATTGTATTTAAAATAACATTGAGATGGATAAACTCTGCATCCATCCAGTTTGAAATGTCATAATTATCAGAAAATCACATTGTCAATAACAGAGACTAAATTAGAAAACACAAAGACAGACATTAAGAATTATTTGCTGCAGTGAACTTCTGCCAAACTATGCCCCTAAAAACTTCTGCTTTAAAAAGTAACCCAGGAGAAAACACAGATAAATATTTTTAAATATTGATACATTCACTTTATCAATTTTAAAGCACAAAACTGGAGTACATGTGGTGTTCACAATGAGTTACAACGTTCAACAGGACTGCTCAAGCTCTCCAAGTACATGAATAATTTGAGAGTTTGCACATAACTCTCAAAAGTTATAAATTTTAACAAGCCTTAATTTCATATTCTGTATTCTAAAATACGTTCACTTGACTTCAGAATGGACAATGATTCTCTCCATATTTTCAACTTTAATGAATATGTTACCAACCACTCTCACTCTTGGTATTCCACATCCTGGTATTAGAGAATCTGCAACACATTTACTTCATTTAATCCTGCCCAATACAATACAAAATATTTTTATTTTTATTATGCTTTTTCTTTTTGCAAAACTGGATATAATAAAATGGATGCATAAATATAAAGGAACAGTTCAAGCTGCCAATGTTTTCCTGAAAACAGTATTTGTTGACTGTTACTACAAAAAGAAGTCACCAAATGCTAATTGAGAGAAACTACCGCTGAGGCTGTGGTCTACAGTCAGTGCCTATCCACCTATCCTCTTCCAGAATTTATTCAATCCATAAAACACACACTTTAACTCCTATTTGTACCACAGAAAGTGCCTGGGAGCTGTTGGAAGACCTGTCTTTTCTCTCCTGTTCTTCTCAGACTCCTCAGCTGTACACACCCTTCCTTCTATAAATGCAGCCCTCCACCTGCCACATGATCATCAGCCAATATCCCAGAAAGAGCACAAATACCAGACTGGCAGTCCTGTGCAAGCCCAAGCAACACTGGATGCTTTTTCCATGGTTATCAGCATTGGTTTTCTCTATGGACTAGACACAGTGCTCTCCTATCTTTTGCTTAGCTTACAGATCTCTCTAGGACAAAGAGAGCTTACGAGTACATCAGCAATCTGGAGCATCTTGCTCTCTGTTGTTATTGGTTCCTTTAGTATTATTGGAATATTAGCATTGCCCTGGTCTAATGGGACTTTCTCAGCATTGTGACACTTGTTCAATTTAACATCCATCAATTATCACCACAGACAATGGCATTTTAAAAAGGTAACACTTACATGCTTTGTATAAATTTGTACAGAAAATACTAAAGATCTACAACAAATACATATCCTTTAACACCACTTCAGAATTGGTAGGCTCTCTCTTCTTAGTTCTAAGGCACATAGCCTTTCACTTATTCCAACATCTCTCCACCATATATATTTCCTTAATAACATTAGTGTCTCTTTGACAAAATTCTATGTTTTCTACCCTTCATCTTGTAATTTTTTTCCACTTTGCTGTGGGTATCTAGAAAAAAGCTGCCTTAACATCCCCCAATTAGACCTTTATTCCACATTCCTCACTCTTCTTGATTACAGAATTGTGGACTAGCTAAGGAACTGTTCTCACATAAATCTCAATGTAGTCTAAATTTTTCATCTCTGACAATTTTACTGGCTTTTTTATTTCTTTCCAAATGACAAACACATTACTCACTGAGATAATCCCCACTGAAGATAATCAGCTTCATAAAGTCCCTAATCCTTCCCAATTTATCAGTTTGAAATCCATTTATGATTTCATCTTCACCCGACAAAGTTCAAAAATAGCTAGCACCTTCTACTAGGTAGAAAAATGTTTAGGGTAAAAACATAGACATAATTAAATGTGATGGTTTAAGGTTTCTGAAAAACACTGTTCAGTTCAGAAACCAGATGAACAGTCCAAACAGGTCAAAAGGACAAATAGTTGTGTTGGAAGGCACCTTGTAACACTGAACTTCTATTTGTCAAGCAAACCTCACTCCAGCAGAAGTTGCCCATCTGTTGTGTATAAAAATAGCAAAACCAGTTTGTTTGCATTCCCAGTAAAAGCTAATCAGCCTGGGGGAGCAAGACACATCTTTGCTTACAAACAGGCTTCCTGGAAGGGTGATGGAGAAGTTAATATTGACAAGGACTCTCACAAGTGGTAGCAGGAGGGAAGGAGAGCTTCCCAGTTTTACTGAAAATCACCTGGTTAGCTGTGATAACAGGGTAAAATCAGTGAAGGTCTTAGGAGGAAATTCAGTAAAATAACAACCTCAAAGTAATGCTGTATGGGTTTATAGTATGAATTTCAGAAATTCTCATAACATCATCACAGAACATGATTTTACATGGGGACAGAAGAAAACCTCTCTCTTTAGGAAGCTGAGGAAACTATTCTTTGTCCAAGGTTAAAAAAAAGAAAAAGTACTCTTGGTAAATAACAAAACTAATGAAATTATAAACTGATAGTTAAGTAGCTGTTTTCTCACTATATAACAATCATTTGCTTTCAAGAAAAATCTGATTTTTTTCTTAAAAATTGTGTGCCTGAGAAGGTGACTGGCTAAATCCTCCCAACCTCTTCCAATACACATCCAAGAAATGCTGTTTAGAAAACATTCCAGAGACAGTACATGTTTTGAGAGGAAACACAAGGACCTCTGTATAGTATCAAGTATTTTTAAGCACCACCTGCAGCAAAGGGAAGCAGCAGAGCAGTGAGGTTTCTAATTACCTGCTGTAACAAAAACCACACAACACTTGAAATTATCATGGGTAAGTAAGCCCTAATAGAAAAAGTTCGTGTTTTTGTTACATCTGTTATCCCAAACCAGTTCTGATTAATAATTTAACATACTTGAATGGTTAACACATTTATTACTCCATATTCTACATAATCAACAACCTCTCCTAAAGGAGGGCAATTACCAACCATCAACTGTCTAAACATTTTAAGCTCATTCTATTCCTCTCAGAAGCCTGTGGTTATTGATGCAGGATCTCAGACACCATTACTGTCACAAGGATTTTGGATAGAGTGAACTTTTCTCAACCAGAAGAAGTAAAAGCTACAAAGCCAGGTGACACAAAACACAGAAATCCAGCTCTTGCACATGACAGCCTCTGGAAAATTTGGCCTTATTTCTAGCAAAGCAGTATTTACTATAAAATAAGAAGTGCTGAATAGGATGAAGACTCTTGGCAGATATGAGATGATTTTGAACCATGGTTATGAAGGGTCAACATCTTATCTTGAACTATGCCATCAGAAGACATGATTAGCAAAACAAAAGCTCCCAAGTACCAAAACAACTGACATTCACTCACAAGTATTGCTCACTAAATAAGAATTAAACTGAGCTCTGAAAATTGTAGTGAAACATGAAGGTATTACCGCACTAAAGAACAATTCTTGGCATAAACAAAATTTTAGTTATGGAATGGTTTGGGATGGAAGGAACCTTGAAGATAACCTAGTTCCAACCCTCCTGTCATGTGCAGAGACACCTTTCACAAGACCAGGTTGCTCAGAGCCCCATCCAACCTGGCCTTGAACACTTCCAGGGATGGGGCATCCACAGCTTTTCTTCGCAACTTGTTCCAGTGCCTCACCACCCTCACAGAAGAATTTCTTCCTAATATCTAATCCAAACCCATGCTCAGTTTGAACCCATTCCCTCTTGTCTTGTAAGAATGCCCTTGTAGATGGAGTCTCTGCATCTTCCTTGTACAAAACATACCAGATAAAAGAAATTTTCCTTTTGCAGTATTTATTAGGTGCACACAGACTTTTGCAAGTGTAAACAGTGAAAAAGTGAGGGGGGAAAGTAACTTCTTCACATAACCATTATTATCCAATTCTAAAAAATATATAGTATGCCAAGTACTTGAGTAATACCATAAGACAAATGCAGAAGCTGAATTAAGAATTTCTGGTCTGCCAGAAAGTTCTTGTAAATAACAAGCAATCAGTATTTTTATTATTCTGAATGGAAAAGCTCAACATTTGTCTTCTTTTTTTTTTTTCCTAAGACCTGGGATGCATTAGGATTGTACTCTTGTAGAAACTATTTTATGTCAATTTGGTTTAGAACTGAGGTCTTTCTCAAAGGTGAAGCCATCTGTGGTCTCTGACTGATGAGGTTCACCTAACTCAGGTCAGAATTCCTTGTCTCACAGCAAGGTGCATCTGTTAACAAGTTTGGCTAGCAAGATGGGGGGGGCAACCCCATACCTTGGCTGCAGGGGTGGACAGCTTCTGGAATGTGGCTTTCCAGCTCAGACCTGGCAGTGTTTACATTTGAAACTCACAGTGAGTTAGGAACCCTTTTATCAGATTAAAGATAAACCAAGAGTAAAGCTACAATGTGGAGCAGAAGAGTAATTTGTGAAATCTTACATGAAAACAAAACCACCATCTCTCAGACAGCCTCTCAACAACACTGGACACAAGAGCTAGCCTCAGGGGAAAAATTCTGAGATCAACCTCAACTGGTAAAACAAAATAAGAGGTCATGTCAGTTTGTATTTGCATGTTTAGTATGTTGTTAAAGATTTATTATCTTAAGTTTGTTAGACAAATGTAAGAGACCTTGAATTCCTCTTGCACTAACTAAGGGCACCTACTTTATTTGACTTCTGTTGCTTCTCACATGAGCTCCTTCCCATTAAAAAGTAGGGTCTTGGAACTGACAAACAAAAAAGCCTCAGTAAGCCAGCAATACAAATGAAGAGCTTCGTAACTCTGCACAAAAACTATCTGGTAGCACAGCTACCCAGCACCTTCTGCAACAGTGTATTTTATAACCTCAACATCCTAAAAGACATGGAAGAGTGGACAAACACTAGGACCATTAAAATACTCCTTTTCCAATGGTACTACAACGTGTCTAGGTAATACACAATGTCTTTCACTTAAATCTTCAAGTGTTCTTTTAAATTCTAAAATCCCCTCATATCAATCTGGTTAGTTATTATCCACTTCTTATGGTGGCCCACATCTGTACAAAGACTGAAGGGGCTGAAGGGACAGTGAAAGAAGAATGACCTGAAGTCTCTGTGGTGAATCCTATAACCTAAGTCAACAGCATTCTCTGTTAACACACCTGATCTCCATTCCAACTCTTGCAACTTTTCATCCACTTTTACAAGGATGGGTGGGGGAAAGAAACCTCAAACTTCCATCCCAGTAAGTTACTGCTCTAAATCAAGCAAGGATTACTGACAGAATACAAAACACATCATTTCAGCACACAGAAACATGTGCTGGCAGTTGGGAGAAAGACCATCTCAAGCATCCCATTTCTATTCAAGGTTATTTGTTATGCTGATTTCAATAAAGATGAGGTAACTACTGAGTAAAATGTAAGAGTCTACTAGATTAAATGAAAGCTTAAACTCAGAGGCAACCTTGCATTCAACCATTTTTCCTCAAAACTCCATATTTAAAAAGTCATGAGCATTTAAAATCAATCACTCTGGGTCGTCTTCCCTCTATGTTTCCCATTACCAACAGAAGAGATTGCATGAGCATTTCCAAAGAACACTTTGAAGATAAGTTCAGATACTTTTGCTGGAAGCTCCCCATTTCACTCTCACTTGTGAATTGCTTGACATAGCTAGAAGGCTCATCAACCTCCCCCCTGCTGTCAGTGTGCCAGGTACAAAGAGCAGGTGATACAGGGATGGATAGAGCAGCAGGGATGCAAAGAAGGATGGCCAAGAAGGCAAGATATGAGGGATTAAGTATATTACAGGAAATGTTTCGTGATTTACCCATGCCTAATGAGATCTGTCATCCTGCCTTCAAGTTTCACAAGTGCTACTGGCATCCATTCCCTCCAGGCTGACAATCTAGAATGACTCAAGGCAACTCAATAACAATGCTGTACAGCCTGAGTTCCTAAATGCTTTCCCAAAAGAGCTTGGAGATGTTTTCCACCTTTACAGAGCACCGTGATAAGCTTTTAGCCTAATGCCAAAGTCCAGAACAAGCAGTTCTTAAAGCACTGTTAAAAAAAAAAAAAAAAAACACCCCCAGCCCCCCACCAAAAAAAATGCAGAAATATCACAAGTCTTCATCTGAAATAAAATATATTTCAACAGTTGTGCACAAATTCACCTACAGACATATTAAAACACTATAGGTAAGTAATGGATTGTTGTTGATTTACTACCACTGTGACATTTAGCAATGTGTAAAATAAGGGAAAAATGCCACAAGTAATGTAACCCAATTTCCTGGAGAGCAGGGCAGCCATCCTCTTCAACCAAACCAGCCTCTGTATCTGCATTCATTCAGGCTGCTGTGTAACAGCTGCACTTAACTGAGCCCCCCCAAAGTGGACAGAGTTCTCAGAATGCGAGACTCAGAATAACAAGTGCTCTACATTTCACAGTGAAACCAGTACAAAAGACTTCACATTTTCTTAAGACTGTGGTATGCAGAACTGCAATCATCATCGACAAGAACTTTTAAGTCCCCATCCATGTTATTTCAGACTCAGCTTGATTTAAAACATTTTCCTTCAGGATGTTTGTGTTTTCACTGAGTGATTATCTGGTCTGTATCTGTCAGCAGTTACTTGTCACTGGCTTAGTACTGCAAGAAATTTCAAACAAAAGACAGTATCCTATCAAGTTACACATAAAGTAAGAAAAAGAACAGAATGTGTGATAAGGGACAATTCTCACAAACTAAAGTCAATGAAGTATGACTTTTCATGTATCTAATAAGGCACTAACATTTTATAAAAATTTTGTTTGGTACATAAAAGCAGTGCTGCTAGAAGAACATTATGCCCTGCAGTAATTGTAAAGAATATTTTACAGAAAAATTAAATTACTATATATTTATCCCAAAGCATAAACACACTGTGAGGGTTATGAATTTCTCAAAATGCATTTCTCCTGTAACTCCTGAATAAAGGGGCTGTCCAGTACTGTCGAGATACTCCTATTCTAATGCTGCATGTTCAATAAGGCAAACAAGAGCAGTGCTTACTTCATTCCTGCAATTCATTCCCAGAGAGCACACTGCCTAAAAGCCCAGTTATCCCACCTCACTGCTTACTTTCCTTCACTCCAGCTCTTTGACTTTCTCTGCCTGGGCTACATCTTGCCACTCCTGTCCCAGAAAACCATGAGACTCAGAGTGAAACACAAACAAGAAGAAGATGTGAACAGATGGCCAATGAGGAAGACTACTGAAAGGAGAAGAGTAAGTTGTCAAAATTCACAAAAGGATGGCCAGAATAATTTCCTTTAGACCTCATCAGCAGGCAAATTTTTCTTTGTTGTTAACATAGAAACGCAGCATTTTTCTCTATTTGGCAATATTTCTCTGTCATACATTTACCTTCTACCTTCTCTTCATTTCTACTCAGAAATGGGCAAAATTTCCAATTATAGTATGTTGTAGGTAAGCAATTCAACACAAGAGAATCTAGGATCACTGTTGTATTAAGTCAACATACCGCCAGTGTATTTGCAAAACCAAAATTCCCAGCAGGACCAGCTGCTGAGTATTCTACCCAGTGACCACTTTCAAATGGATCATGTTCATTATTTGTGTTGCTTGAAAACAAATCCATGGGAAAAAAAAAATCAGGGCATAATTATTCACCATCATCACAGTAAAAACCTGTGCCTAAAGGGGAATTTTTAGTGCCTAAATTTGGTCTTACAGATTTGAAAATCTGGCCTCAAGAGAACTGTATTTCTACAGTTTGTGGGCTTAAAAGAGAAGCCCACAAACTGTAGAAATAAACACAAACTGACTTCTTCTTCTGTCACCTGACTTCTCTTCATTAAAGAGAAGGCAGGTGACAGAAGAAGAGATCTTTCAGATTACTTCTATAAAGCATGGTCTTTGTCTTTCCTTCCCAGTGGTCAGCTGAATGAGTTATTACAGTAAGATCCACCAAGCAACACAGATGAGATGAAGAGAGGACAGAGGTGGAACAGGAAGGAATGCATTTCTTGACCAAACGCAATTCTGGCTTGCACAATGGGAGGGTGACCAACAGATCAGTGGTCAGTTTCCATGTCCAGCCATGCAGGGATGGGTCATTTCTGGATGCATTTGCATTTACATTTACACAAAGCAGAAACAGCCAAGCCAAAACCTCGAAATCAGTTGAAAAAGGAGCTGTTCTTCTTATCTTTAAGTTTGTCTGAAGCTCTAGCTAGAAGTCCTAGTGAGGAAAAAAAGCACAGTACTCATAACAATTAAAAATTAATAAAATTGTTTGCAATGTAAATCATAGAAGCACAGAATGGTTTGGGTTGGAAGTGATCTTAATGATCCCAACCCCCCCTGCCATGGGCAGGGACATTTTCCCTTAGCTCAGGTTGCTCAGAGCCCCATCCAACCAGGCCTGGAACACTGCCAGGGATGGGGCATCCACAGCTCCTCTGGGCAACCTGTTCAGAGTGCTTCAACTCCCTCACATCCAAGAATTGCTTCTCAATGTGTAATCCAAACCTACTCTGTTTGAAGCCATCTTTCCCCTTGTCCTGTCACTACATGTTCTTGCAAGTAGTCTCACTCCATCTTTGTTGTGGGCTCCCTTCTGGGAGCTGCAATTTTCACCAGTTCTACCCACACACAGAGAATACACATAGCTAATTCTGATACCAATATCCTCACTTTCTCTGCCCCGTTTGATAGTTCAGCATTAGAGAATACAGCCATACTAATGGAAGCTATGAACTTTTTATTCTGGAAGTTTAAAAATTCAAATTTGAACAGTGGGACAGATGGGGAAACTGCTAAGCTTACATAAAATTGCATATTTCAAAGGCTGTTTTCTGGCATGATAATAAAAAAAGATAAATCTGCTAGAAACCATGCCAGAGGCAAGTGGAAATATAATCAAATCAGTGCCTGTAAAACCCACCTTCTGAAGACAATTTGCTCTGTTCCCAAGCAAAAGACTGTAATTATCTTCTCAAATACCTACAGCAGGCTGTTAAGTTTCATGAATTTCACTGTTTGCAAAAGAGTTAACTGCATCACAGTAAGAGTTAATACATTCCCTGTTATAAAGGAATAAGCACCTCTTCAAACATCCCTTAAAAAGTTATAATGTCTAGGAATAACCTAGTAGCCCTCTGGCTCACTAAGACCCCTACCAAAAGGCTCCACTTGAACATCACTATGAATACAGGGAAGCTTGCTTGGTAAACATACATAGCAGACAGATATTTCAGCATGTCATGATATGCTAGAGCTGACTATCCCACTGCATACTGGAATAATCTTAGTCTTTAAAAAAAAACCCAAACCAACAGCTCAGAATGGTGTTGCTTTGCATTTTATGTATCAGCTTTCATCTGAGGATCATAAATCCTTTCTTTATGCAAGAACCATTTTTCTAGCCTCATATCCATAAGGTGGATATCCTTTCTTCATCACAAATTTACAACCCTGAAAAGTAAAGAGTGACTTGTTCAAAGTCACTCAAGCAGTAAAACCAAAACCATTTTCCAAAATCCAGACCATCATCCTGTTGTCAAACTGAAGCCAGCCTCGGTTGGTGCGAAACAAGAGACAGACTGGCTGCTACTTTTTCCACTTCAGTGGACAAAGCTTTCCCTTTAAGTGCATTACAACATCGGAGCCAGCGGAGCCAAAAAACTGCCTAACACAGAATGAACCACACTCAGACTTTCACTGCCCAAGTGTTGCACAAAGCCTCCATCTCAGAAAGACGACTGGCACACGTTCAGAGTGATGAGTAAACCTATCTCCTTCAATGTGCCATTCCTGATACGGCGAGAGGGACAGACAAAACCCTTTGTGCTCATGAGAGAGTGAGTTTGGGTTTGAATAACTGGCACTCCGGCTCACCTACCTCACGTGACTGATTGAACTTTACAAGGTTAACTCAAAGAAACCTTTTAGGAAACAAGAGTGTCAGGGTCATTCTCTTTTCCAGAAAAATTACCAAAAGATGCATAAGAGGCCAAATGAGGAGTCGCTAGTTGTCTGGCTCCAGCCAGCTGGTTAACTTGTAACCCCGAGGCCGGACTTCAGGCTCAACCCATAGGGTCTGAGATGAAGAATTCACAGCCACCCAAGAAATCACTCAGGGATGCACCCAAACACACAGGCACACACTCCTTCCCAAGTCCATGCTTGGCAACAACTCCATGGAGCTTATTCACAATGTTTACACACCAAAACAGTTTAGCTGAGCCCAGTCACATTTTCGGTGCCCTTCCATGAATTTTAGATAAATTGACAATGGGCTCTCAATGGCAAATTGTCCTGAGACAATAAGCACATATCAAGCATCCAGGCTTCCTACATACATTTCTCCAGTGAAGACTCTGGATTTAACTGCACACAAGCATTTCCAAGATGTGAATATCACTCAAAAGGAAGTGACTTCAATATTGTTTATTTTCCCTCAAAACAATCAGCATGACATTTTTAAACTAGAGATACAGTTCAGCATTAGAGAACCATGGTATGGGCTTTTTTGTTATCAAATTGTTAGCAAGTTTTGTGTTACCAAGTACTTGTAGTGAAGGTAAAGCACCATTTTTCACATCCCCCCCAATGTACTTCAAGTGCATTTGGACAGATTTCTCTAACAAAATACTGGATGGTACACAGGGTTCTTTTTCAACAAGCAATTTAAGATAATTTAGGATATTCAAATTTAAGTAATTTAAGAAAATTATCAATTTTCCTGCCAACTGAAATGTTAGCTGCCCACATCTGAAGATGTCAGTATCTTACCCCTACTATGCTTCTACTGTAACCAACCATACTCATGGTTTATAAAAACAAAACAAAGCTACTACCACACAAAATTTTCTCTTGTTTGAACATTTTCTCAGTTTTCTCTTGAAGGAGACCTGACGTGTTCAGGCTATGAGAAAGGAAGTTCAGCTGGTATTTATTTCCACAACAATCTGTTGTGAAACTCCTTGTCCTTCAATGCACAGAGGCTGCAGAGGCCATGCTATCTGACTGGCTAGAAAAAGCAAGGTGATGTGGCTTTGAAGGGGCTACAGCAGGCACTGGAAGCAGCCCCCCAGCCATACCAGCAATACACTCCACATATGATGAATTGTTTTGAGGATAATTCAAGCAGGATTTTGCTGCAGCTGACTGCTTCCAGTTTGCCAGTTAAATCCATTTGAAACAAGCTGAGGTACCACAGGCTACATCACCTCATGCTCCAAAAAATGGCCCTACAGAGTGACAGAGTTAGCAGCTGATAAGCTGTTAGGATTCCAGGTACAGTATTTCTACCAGAGAAACAGCTGTAACACTGCCAGCATGAAGCTTCCCAAAGCTGGGAAGTGGGGTTCAAAGTGGGAACATGGGAAAGGGACAAAATCAGGAACACAGGAAAGGGAGAAGATCTGATCTAACTAACAAATGTGATACTTTTAAACTTCTAACTTCTAAACAAGGCAATTTATGAAATGCCTTGACATCCCATCCAAGCCTAAAACATTGTTTGTTTATATAATCCATATCCACATGAGAGATGAAAGCTATTTAAATGCCTACCAGTTTGGTGCAGACAGAACTGACTCAAGTTAAGCAGCTTCCAGGATGTGTCAAATAATGTTGGAAACAAGAATACAAGAGGCCAGCATTTGTCAGTTAGCAAGCTGACACAGGAATGCATTTGTGATAGTTACTCAACACATGATTGTTTAATTTGTTTTTTTGTAAGCATCTAATTTGGGTCTCTGTAAGCAAGAACTTTGAAAAAACAACAAGAAAACCCACAAAAAACCAAACCAAATCCCCAAAACAAGAAAAAAAACACCCCAAACAAACTGCAACAAAAAGCACACTACACTAGCTTTGTGCTGATATTAAAATTACAGACATCTGCAAATTATGCTCCTTTAAAAATCACAACAGGCAAGTGCAAAAAAGTTTTCAAATAGCAACAGGAGTATGTGTTGTACTGTCTTCCTCACTGTTTCTGACTCCACTTCCTACAAAAAGAATATTAGCCTTCATAATCAAAAATCACATTTTTCTGTAGCCTAAAGAAACAAATACACAAAGACAACTCATTTAAAATTGTCAGGATCTAAGTACAGGCTACAAAATACTTCTAATTTATTTAAAAACAAAACCAATTGTGTTATTTATTGCATTGAAAATATTTCAAGTGTCTATGCTTTTCCCTGAGAGCTTATTTTACAGTAAATATTTTCTCCATTCTTATATAAATTTAAATGTAACACACTAAAAACCTCCTAATTTACATGTGGTGCTTTACGGTAAAGTTTTCAGCAAATTACAAATGAAAAATTACAAACAGCAAACTAGAAACAGGTGTTTCTAGCCCTATGGCTTCCTAGTTGGTATCTAAACTCAAAAAGTCACCAGAATGTAATGATATAAAAAATACACAGCTATTAGTGTTTAAATAATTCCCACGTTCATTTCCCACATTACTTTGAGCACCAAAACATCCCTGTAAAAGAATCAAATGAGAGGGAGCTGGGGGCTACATGAGCAGACCACAGCTGCCAAATCTAGGCTGGGGGTTTTTATCCAAATGATTTAATGGTGAACAGTGTTATGTGCTTTCTCTGAAGGATCATATGAACATCATAAATACTCAAGCTGAAAAAAAAAACCAACCAACTAAACCAAAGAAACAAAAAATGCCTTGACTAATAAAAAAACAACAAGCCTCATGTCAAAAGCTGTGTCTTGCTTTGAGCTGAGCCCACTCCCAAAAGAGGCCAACTACTCCAGCACCTCCCTGGTAAACTGGAATCTCCCTGGTTCCATGAGGGCATAAGCAGCAGGTGTTGTGACAGCACTGGGAATTCTGTAACCTGAGAGTAGTGCAGTCCTTTTTATTTTAATGATTAGCAAAAGGAAACAAGGTAACCTATGATGAAGTTATAATTCACCTGAATGTGACAGAAACACAGTGATGCATTTTGTGATCACTGAAAGAAACCTTAGCAGTCTGGGGTTCTGTTTGTATTCAAGGAGCCATTGGCCAAGCACTCTCCCAGGCTGTGCCGGCCCAGTCAGTCTGCAGCTCTCCTGGATGAATCCTAACATACCCAACAAATAAAAGCACCAAAATAGTGCAGCCACTTGCCAGATTGCCACAAGAACAGAAGTACAGCAGGTGGCCATCCACAACTCCAAATTAAATCACATGCTGCTCAGAACTTTATATCAATCCCTGTGTAGTGTTGTATCTGTTTAATGTTATTCTTCATCCTCAATTTTTAAAATTAAAAGAAAATGGGTTTTAGTGACACACGAACCGTGGCAGGAGACAATGATCCAAATGGTCTCATTCAGCACTCAATAAAACACAGAACAACTATGGCATTTTTCCCCCCTCCATTCTCCACTTTTTTTTCCCCTTTCAGTATTTATTAAGTAAACCAGTGCTTATCTGGGCTAAATCCCCAGGCTCAGTGAAGCACCAGGTGGTAGACTGGGGTAGTTTTTCGAGCAACAGATGGCTCAAACATTTTATGACAAACGGACACGGGACTATTGCTGGCCAGCCCATCTTTCAGTTACTCCTTTATGTAACAGCAGCGACTCAGCCGAGGAGCTCAAGCAGCTGCTCACCTGCACCAGGGCCCCCCTGGAACCAGCCAGGAATGCGGGAGCCTCCCTGCTGCTCCCTGCCTGCTGCTCAGGTGACACTGGGCACAGGGAGAAAACCCAGCGTTTGCCATCTCAGACAAGAAACTTGGGCAACACTGGTCCTAGAGAAAAGCCACGAAGTGCAGCCTGTGACTCTCAGGTTAAAATGTATTAATTCTCAATAGTTTTTACTTGCTCATTGTCTTATCTGCCCGTGCCCAAAGAAACTGCAAGCAGCTACTTTCAAACTTAAATAGGAAAGGAATTTACTGCCTTCCACACTTTGCTGCGCACAGTAAAGGAAGGTTACTTCATTCACCTGAAGTGAAGAAAAACATTCTGTCATTACAACTATGCCAGTCTGAATAAACAGAAGGAGAGAACAGACCATAAAAAGCAGCACTTAATACCCCACTAATTCAATTCATTTCTCACTGGTAATTTAATTCCAATAGGTTTGTACCTGAAATGCATGCTGTAATACTCCCTCACTAGTCATTCAGAGAGGATGGGGACAGCACAGAAGATACCCCTCTAGGCACTACTGCACTTCACATGCCCCCTTCTCCCTCCAGGATTTCCCAGACAGGGACATGGGAAAAACATCTGCCAGCCTCATGCTGGCATTATCTCGAAATCTGAAATACCATTTGCATTTATTTGGCAAAGGTTAATAGTATGCTTGTAATATTTTTAGTGATATAACATTGCTAAACTGATGTGACAGAAGTAAGATATGCCTAAAATAATCTCAACGCCCAGTACTGTCTGCTCTGGGATTTTGTTTTCTTGACTGCATTTATTTATTTACTTATTTATTTTTATATAAAGGACATCACCACTTGCAGAAGTGAAAAGGATGAACTAAAAAGCTTATAGCCTAGGAGAAAGGGCTAAAGGATAGAAAATCAGAGGCAGAAGCCTAAAGACTTTTTAAACCCCTAAAAACTCATTAAGGATTTGTTGGTCCTTCTTTTCCTAAAATAAATTTAGTAAGCTGAGACTGAACAAAACTTATGTTACCTACAGAGGCACTAAAATTACATAGAACTACGTAATTTTGTCTTGTGAAAAAGAACATTGCTACTCAAATTTTGTATTAGTTTTGATGTCTTCAGTCTGTGGCTTTCCTCTTGCAATACTATTAAATTCCATTCTGCTTACTGCAGTAGTTACCCTTTTTCAGTCGAGGAGGCATCAGCTCAGAAGAAGAATTAAGAACAGTTGCATAATCTACTTGATATTTAATAAACAGAAGTGTATAATACATAAATACTGTTGGAATAATGAATCAGCCTACTAAACCAGATTATCTTCTTCAATTCCTCACTGGTTCAAGATAAAATATTTATTGATGTTTCAACTGTTATTAAAACAAGAAATTCAGACCCCAGTTCTGGTATCCAGGCCCATGCAAAAGTATTTTTAACACTCCAGTATAATAAAATGGAACATTACAAAATGTTTGTTACGTTAAGACACTGATACACAAGCCAAGTCCAAATAAGACCATTCAATTCAAATACCACTCCTCTTTCTTCAAGAAAAAACCCAAGCCCAGAAAATACCCACTTGTTTCTTCTTGTCAAGAAATAAATATCTCCACATTGCACGAGTACATCCAGCTTATCCAGTAACTTCCTGGCAAACAGGAGAAATTGTATAAAATATCTGTGAAACTAGGGTTGCAATAGGAATGTGGGAACTAAATGATCATATTTCTGCAGCCCTAACTATGCACCCTACAGAAGTCCTAGTCTAACCTCCACAACCCCCAGTCTGGGTAAAGCAAGGAGGACTTAACGCCAATGAAAGGAAGATGCCTTGAGGGCACATTGCCTTCCTGAATTTTTAGGGCCCACCCTCATAATGAATGCTGAGATGGTAGGAGGGAGGAAACACTCATATGTTCACACCTTCCAGTAATAACTACCTCATCCCAACTTCACTGCTTTCACAAACCTGACAAAAACCAGAGAAGTTCCACCCCTGTGAAGCCCACACTAGCACTCAGCTGCAATGTATTTCCACACTGGCCAGGGATAGTACACAGCATTTATCAAACCTTAGCTGCAGCAGGCCAATGATGCAATTCTTGCACTTCTTAAGCCACAGCAAGAGTCATTCTTCCCCATGGCCACTAGTCAAAGTACTGAAAGCAGGACAAAATTCCAGTGGAAACTGCATATGCATTAGTGCTTATTCCATGTAAGCTTTTTCAGTCTTTATTGAGGTGGGGTGGTTTTGCAGTTCCTTAGCTAGATAGTCTCCTTGGCCAAAAATAATCAACCCTTTTGTTCCAAGTGACCAGCAAGGCCACCTATTATATGGTATTTAATGTGGTGTTATACACGCTACAGTACAATGGAAAACAATGTAGTTTTCCAAGGAAAACAAATACTTGGAGTAGTGAAGGATTCAGATTGCAGCAAACGGAGTGAGCAAACATTGTGTTTGCACACCTGTGCAGCTTCAGCCCAGCGTTGCCTTTTATCACCTGCAGCTGTTGGGCCAGACAGGCACTAGTTCCACAAAAAGAAGGAGGACACTTGCCTACAAGACACAGGGCTTAAAACTGCTCGTCTAGACTGTAGTTTGAGGTGCATGCCAATATCCTTCTTTGATACTTTAGAGTCACTTTTAACTGTACACTGCAGCTATATTTTAGTAAGTGGTACAAGGCCCAGGGACTCTATACCAAAGCATTGTCATGTGCAAAGACATGGAGGGGAGAAAAGTGAGAAATATGGTCATACCTTGAACAGTATTAGTCCAGACAGAAAAAAACAAGAGCCTCTCTTACATGCTCTCTACTCTTGTCAAGTGACTTGCATCCCTGCACCTCTCAGAGAGGCATACTGTAGCTAATTAAATATCTGCTCACTCCAAAGTGGGCCTGGGGCACAGCTGCAGGCTGATGGTGCTTACAAGGAAATGGAGGTGGGAGACCAGCTTTTAGTCTTGAGCCACAGGTCAAGACTCACAGGATTTTTAAATCATTAAATGCATGTCAGATCAGATCAGCCACCTGTCCTTGTGGGCTGGATACACAAATACACTCCAGCTTTTTTCTGTTTGAGCCATATTTTTAAGCAACAAAAAAGGCAAATGAACAGAGAAAAATTTAAGCTGTTCTTGAGTCTGAGTCCCTACTCAGCCATCAATGCATAATAAAGGATCCAAGATCAATAGCTGACTATTTTCCAGGCACACAGGAGCTTCCCTTGAGACAAAAAAGAGGATGCCACAATCCTTGACTCAGAGAAGCAAATAGCTATCATAAAATGCACCAACTTCATGGACTATGAGGATTCATTTCTGCTAACATTTCAGGAAACAAATTCACGAGGCACAGAAGCAGAAACAAGCTTATAAAAAGTTAAAGATGTATTGAGTATTTTAGAATAGTTCAGTTGGAAGGGACCTGCAATGTCCAACTTGTCACCTAGCCCAACTGCCCTCCTCTGGACCTATCACTACCTCTTCCCAAAATCCAGACGGCAAGAACTACACATTCAAGGTGCAAATATGCTAAATCAATAAATTGAAAAATTATTCTCTGAAATTCCTGCTTTAAGGATTAAGCCATTTCATTTTAGAAACTGTACTTTTAGGAAGACAATGCCTGTAAACAGTTAACAATTATCTTGTTTACTCTTCTACATTTTTCCACTGTGACTCCTAGCCAGCATTACAGGCATGGTACTCTGCCCTTACTCAATAATGAGGCCATCTGAAAGTGTATATGCCCCTATCTTGCTACCCTCTTTTCTTAGGAAAATTATAAAGACTGTATTTACAAATAGCTGGACTTTTGAACAAAAACAAGGGAACAGCAGTGTTCCAGACTAGCTGTGTAAGCAAACAACTAGTTTGTCACTGAGAGAACTTTTATTTGTAAGAATATTGTTGTGCAGCTCTTTTTGGCTCTGCTCTTTGACACTAATGTTGTTTTCTGAAGATGCCAAAAGAAAACACCCCCACCCCCAGTCAACTAAGCTCTTTCCAAAACAAAACAAAACAAAAAAGTCACTTGAAATGACATACACATACACACACTCCAGAGCTAAACTGGCCCAGTTTCCAGGCCTCAAAAACCAAGGTTCTGTTCCATGTGCCTTGCATAAGACAGGTTTATACAATGATATAGAAAGGTGTCTTTGAAAACTTTCATCAACAAGAGAGGTGTGGAGGACCATAGGAAAACTATGGTTAGATGGGACCTCTAGAGTCCCCTTTAACTTCCCATCTAGTTTCAACACCTGCTTAAAACTGGGCTAATTCCAGAGTTCAATAATGAAACCCAAAATTGTCTGGCTGAGCTTTGAGCAGATCTGATGTGACAGATCAACAACTCCATGTGTGTCTCTCCTGAAGCTGTGTGCCCATCAAACAGGATGAACTGCCTGATAGACATGGTCCCATTCTCTGGTCTCAGGATGGAGACTCCCAAAGGCCTCTCCAGAAAACCTGTTCCTTCTACTTTATTCCCTCTTGCCATGAACATTTTTTCTTTGTAACCAGCCAGAATTACAATAAAATCATTACTCCCATTGTTCCCATTACTATACCAAGGTCTTGCTGCTAAGAGCACTGCTTCCAGTCCTATCCCTGTGCTCCTCTGAGAAAATTCAGGTTCTACTTTCTCTGTAGCTATGAATCAGGCAGTTGAAAACAGCAATGATATCTTATCTCCAGGTGAGTGATACCCATTTTATCTTCAGAAGTCCTGTGCTGGGCAGTTTTCCAGCCCCATTCTCCCAAGTGGTAAACAAGAGAAATCCTTTTCACCAGTTTGCTGGCTACATTCTTGCTGAGGCAGCCAAGACCTTGGCCTTTAGCATTACAAGGGCACAGAGCTGAGTCAGCCTAGCGTCCACAAGTTTACTTTTCTTTAAAAACCTAAACCAAACAAAACCAAAACAGACACACACAAACCACCCACCCCCAAAAAGCCAAATCAACCACAAACACAACCCATAGATGAAGCTGCTCCCAGCCCACACTGTTATGTAGAAGCTGTTCTAATCAAGGCACACGTATCTTCTCTGAACCTCAGGAGGTTCTGTTTGCCCATTCCTCCTGCTTCCTGAGGTCCCACCCAACCACAGGCTGCTGTACCACCAAACACTCTCCTCCCTTTGGTGTCATCCACACACCTGGTAAGGGTGAGCTTCATCCCATCATCCACATCAATGAAAAGAGCACTGAGTGAGATGAATACCCAAGAAGCCCCAGTGATACATGCATTATTGCCATGCCCCTGCAAAGAATCACTTAGAGTGCCCAGGCTGTCACTATTAAATAAAAAATGAGCAAACAGAATACACTTTACAGTACATGATACATCTTTGTTTAAGCACACAGAGTTGGAAGGTCCTACACTGTTAAAGGTATGAAACATTAGGACCAATTGACTGTTATGGTAAATCCTCTGTGTGTAAAACAAGTAGGAAACAGCCAAACATGAAGTGCTCAATGTCATACATTCAAAATTAATAACCAACTGCTATTTTTTATCTGTATAACCAAAAATTGTGAGTTGGTGCACTGAAATTTCCAGTATACAGGCAAGGCTGCCTATTACTACCACAACACAAGAATGGTGCACACAGGCCACACAGTCCAAAGACAAGGAATGAGGAGAGAAAAAAGCCTCACCCATATCTAGTGAAAGTATGGTCCCAGGCCCAGATAAACTTGGCACAGAAATACTAAAGCTTTGGAAAAGGGGCACAATTTTGGCCCACCTTTGAGTTCTTTAACACAACAATTGTAAGTCACCCAAGAATGGTGAGATTAGGAGGGATGGGGCTTTACATCTCACTTCATTGCACTGAGGCAGTGAGCAACAGCAGCAATTCAGAGCAGCACTGCAGCATCCTTGAATTTCATGAACATATTGAAACACAGCCTCCCCATCCTACATGTACAGAAAAGACAACAATCTGACTTAAAACAGCAAGAAGAAACAGAGGATATAAGTGCCAGCAGCCACAGAGACCTGTGGCTGCACAGAACAGCAGGAGCACAAGCTTCTGTGCTCCTCTCTAAGTGTACACAGAGCTTTCTGTATCTCTTCAGCTCCCAGTTTAACAAGATTATCACAAAAACAAACACTAGGCAAGCAGGCCTTTTACCTGTGGTAAAAAGACACTGGCTTTTTGTTAGCATGAATCAAATTCAAGATCCTTCAATATAGGTTAGCAGAGACAAATTTCTCATGTTTCTGTTTTTCTTTTAAAATGAGAATAAACAATACAATTCAGTCTTAAAAACATGACTGGATTTGGCTGTAAGCTCTGGCATACACAAGAGCAGAAAAACCTTGATGTTATTGGAATTGCATGGGACTCTATTAAACCAGTTTGGTTTCTACCTCTGCTACCAATGTCCTCTGAGAACCTTGTCAGTTCTTCTAATGCCTTCATTCTCTTCAAACAAAACTGATTATTCTTTCCTTCCTCACATAGCAGATTAATTTCATTAACATTTGTTAGATGCTGATTATACAAAATGCAATTAAGTACATAATTAGTACATAATACAGTTTTCTTTCTTATGATCTCACATAGTTCTCTCAGTGTCCCCATTCCTAAAACTCACACTAGTTTCATCTACTCCATGGAAGATGCTCCAAGACACCTACCAAACAAAGCTACAGCCAGGCATACTTGTCAGAATACTTGTATTATCACAGTCTTGTTCCCAAATAACCTATAGTTGGGTCAGTTACAGCTAAAAACCCTTTAGAGAGCACAGCTGCCCTTTTTCTCACCTCCTAACACAAAAGTTGAAACCCAGTTTCCTTTTTCTTGTCCATCCTAGAAGTCAAGCTTTACAAGATACAGCAAGAAACTCGACATGGAAAGCCAATATTTATTGGGCCATTTTGCTTTAGGGATCCAGGTGTTCTCAGACTACATAAATAAATCATGTTTCATTGCTTACTAAAGTACTGTAATTTTACATAGGAAGGAAAGAAAGAGAACAAGCCCTGTGGAGGAAGGGGGACTGACAGTTTATTTCCATGCTAAACTTCAATGCAGGCTACTACTGCCTTGTTTAGTATAAGCAAGTACAAAAGATTTATCAGACAATTTCCCTTTTTTGTTTCCTTAAACAATGAAAAGTACAAGCATCCTCCAATTACCTCCTTACCAAGGAAATTAGTTACACAACAAGCTTAATATCAAAATGAATTAGGATAAAGCTAAAGCTGCTGCAAACACATGCCTTAACTAAGGAATCCTGGAGGTAATTCAACTTTCATTCCATCACCTGTAAATTATTACCAGTCCCACCATTTTAAGTTTTACATTTTCTCTAGGTACTAATGGTTATTCCAACTGACAAATAAAAGTCTGGAAACCACAAAAAACCCCACCTTTCTATCTTTAAAACCCTCATCAATTAGGGCTCATTTAAACCATGAGCAGCATTCAAATTCCAGTATCTGCACCTTTTTTATCCCCTCCAGATTTTGAAGTGCTCAATAATGGATTTCTAGTAATAGAAGAGCCACATGGCTCATTAATTTCAGCAAAGCAAGGGTAGCAATTGAAGCCTACAAAGAAGTGTTAGGGGGTAATTCTCCCATTCCTGTTACATGGGAGTGGAGAAAACCTTTCCTAAGGTGACTCACAAGAGTGGAGAGTGGCTACACCTCTGACCTGAAGACACAACAAGGGAGGGTCCACAAGGGGAGAGGCTTCCTGCCTGTTACAAGACAGTTGGAAAAATGCTTTGAGCCATATTCAACTCAAGTTACTGCCAGGCTTTCCCTGCCTCCCACCTGAGTGCAAACTCCCTTCCTGACTACTCAGGCTCTTCTCCCCTGTGCAAACACCACACCTGTATCCCATGGTTTCCACACAACAAAACACATCTCAACTACGTGCACCAAAAGCTCTGCTTCCTCAACCCCCTTAGCCCAGGTACCTGCGTGTACCCACACTCTGGGCCTGGCAGCTGCTGTACAGCTTATTATGTTTAGGGTTTTTTGCTTCAGAACAGCAATTATTTCCAGCATTTGACAGGTGCAAAGCTAAAAAAAAAAGCCTTTGTTTCACCTGCTCTGTAGATAGTTAGCCCCCACTGTTTAAACTTTAACTTGTGAAAGGTGAGACAGATTTTTCTTTCATTGTTCAAGCTCAGTGAGCCTTCCACACCGACATGCAACTGAAGCAGAAAAAGCCCAAAACATATTAAATGTTGTCCTTACAACTCCTGGGGTAAGTGTATCAAGTAGTAGTTATTTTTCTGATTAAAGCTAAGCCATTACTATCCTCTCCATTTGCTAAGTGGCAGTGATGAATGACTGGGGGTGTTTCTCAATTTCATCCTTAAAAATAATGTGACTGTTTTCAAAGTTCAAGGAACACCCAGAATCCATTGCACTTTCTTTAACCATTTTAAAATCTTCAAGGACCAAAAAAACTAGCTTTACAGACACACTTCAAGCCACTGTGGCTATAGCTGTTCCTGAGCAATATCAGTTGGCCAGCCTACTCATTAGTTATAATGAAACACCATTTTAAAATGCCATTTGTAGAGCTTTAACTATTCCACTCAGTTATGAAACTGCCCCAGAAGGCACGGAGTTATTTCCTCAAGAAACCATTACCATTTGGTAAACAAAGTGTACCTGTTAACTACACCTCCATCTGCAAGAACACATACAACCCCCCCTATCTCCCTCCACCACCTGTCAAACCTTTGGGTTCACAGGTCACTGGGGTGTGGATGCAAAGCAGGAGAGGCCAGAGAGGCTCTGACATCTCTGCACCTCTTGGCCTTCTTCCTTGTAAAAATATAATTATTCTATTAGTGGTCATTTTAAAATCATTTTAGGATTACCAAACTCAAATCAAGTACTATTCAGCTGCTGTTTTCTACAAACAGTATTCTACCAATTGGTCAATTCAGCTCAAAACCCCTCCCCTCCAGTAGACTGTAATTCCTAAAGTATCTAATTAGTTCTGGAAACTCCAGCATAAAATCCCAACTCTCAGAACTGTGAAATCACAGCTCTCTCTCAAGAGTAAGACTGAAGACCCAGTAGAGGCTGACTGCACTGAGCACAGCCAGGTAGGACAGCCTTCCCTCCAAACACAGCTCCAGGATTCAGCAGGCTGCATCCCAACCACCCAGGCAGCAAGCAGTGAGCCTCTGCTGCCTCTGCTTTCAGGGACTCAGATCTGTTCAAGCAACAGCTGAACTGCACAGCACAAATTCAGGACAGAGGTGAACCAGGCAGTGCTGCTGGGGGGAACACTGACCAACTTGGCAGCCTGAAAAAGACATTCCAGGGATGCATGGAGCGCAGCATTATGTAACAAATTGCTGTTGGGGTTTTTTTCTGACTTAGGAAACAATGCACACACAAAATTGTGGGCAAAACACACTATTCAGGTTGCAAAGTCAAAGACTGAAAATGCTCAAGTGTCAGAAGTGAGGCTGCTCCCATACATTCATACTTCCTCCTGGTGCACTAGTAACACAATTATTTACACAGGCTCATACATTTCCCCAGGACTCTCATCTCACCCCATGGTGGATAAGATCAATTTCCACTCTTTGTGTAATAAGGGCAACTGTACTTTCTATGGTCTTTCTGACAGTCATGGAAAACATGATTTACTGGTGTGCAGAAGGAGAAAACATGGTGTCCTAGTAAAGAACCCTGATTATCCTCAAAAAAACCCCTACCCCCCAAAAACAACAACCAAACAACAACAAAACCAGAAACCAATCACAACCCAGTTTTGAAGGGTGCTCCTGCTCCAGAATTCATTTACACCTGCAAATTGTACCTATACTCCTTTTAGAACACACTACCTAGGTGGAGCCTGACTTGCCCAAGCAGCTTTCACTAAGAGGCACCAGGCATGGAAAGTCACAGCCACAGCTTAAGGCTCAGAAGCATGAAACCTGTGGGAGTCACATATCAAATGACTAAGCCTGGGGATACATTTGACCCTATTCCCACTTGCTAAGTTTCCACACACTAAGAAACAAGGAATACCATGAAGCTCTGACCACAGAGAATAGTGTGAAAATAAATTAAACCATTTGTGTAAAGCACTTGCATATTAGAGGGACGGAAAGTAAGGAAAAAAACATAAGAACATTAAAATCATGCCCTCTGCAGGAGTTTTCAAGTTTTAAAAAGAATTAGAGACCAGTAAATAGCACCTGAGAATGTGCCACGGAAGTTGCATCACAGCACTGAAACTGGAAGCAACCTTCAGCAAACACCAGCAAGCAATCACCAAGTAAGAATTGTCACGGGGTACAACAACAATGCTGCATAGCTGTTCTTCATACTGATCCTCATTTCTGCCTGCTTGATTCTGGAAAATGAGTAATACACCTTACAGGTGTACATCTGCAGCCAGGAGAAAAGGGAATTGTCACCAATGCAGACTGAAGGCTGCAGAGATAGCTACTGACCAAAGCTTTGGGTCTGAAACTATGAAACTGATTTCTAGTTATAACACCTACAGAGTGACCTCAGTCCTTCACTTTACACACTTTCATTCCCTTCATTGTGTTTTATGGAAGCCTAAAGAACTGCTTGAAAGAATGGAAGAAAATTGACTACAGATTTTTCCTCTGCTAAGTCTGATGTAGGTGCAGTAACAGGTCTTAAACCATCAGAAATGTTTTTGTTGAGCCAGGGGCAGGGTAGTTTTCAGCTCAACAGACTCCAGGCAAAAGGGTGGTGCCACAGTAAAACACTTCAAGAGTAAAACAATTATTTTGGTTTGGGTTTTTTCTCTCCCCCTAAGTCAATCTGTGTATAACAAAGCAGCCTTTCACATTCCTATTTCAAATTTACTCCCTTGTTTTTCTGTATTTTTACATGCTGAGTTTTATGTTAGCATAGCTCCACTATGATGTAACAGAAGACATGAAATACAAAGAGAAAAGAAACACTTTCATTAAAATGTTTGTCCACGCTTGATTTTCTAAAACTGTTAGATATTTAGATACTAGATAAATTACATATTAGAGATCCAGTAAAAACCTGTCTCAATGCATTTTATGGGAAGAGTTACAAGGAAAATCACCTACTCCCAACTAGAAGCATTTGTGGTCACACACACAAAAAAAAGATCTTTTACCAATACATCAAAAGTAAAAACCAGTTATTATTCTGACATCCATCATGTTTGAAGAAACTTACCCTCAAAGAATGCACAGAAGTTTACAGATTTACCATATTCCATGTAAAGCAAAAGCCATCCTTCTCTAAGTCCACCATACACAAAAAAATTAAGAAAATTGTGCAATTACTAACAAGACAGAGCAAACAACATGAGATTTCTAAGAAAATCTAATACTTTCCTAAATAATTGGTACCATAGGAGAAACTATCACAATCTCCTTAGTATTTCTGTTAAAACACGTTTCATGGTTGCCATTGACAAAAAATAATTCAGTGTCAGTAATGAGCATCACAGACAATGGAGACCTGACATTTTTCACATAAATCCTGGAATCACCTGACATCCATCACCTTAGCATGAGATAAACACAGATAAACCAGGGTGCCTGCTTCACCTTCCACCAACAAAAATTTTCTGCTTTTAATTTGACAGGACAGTTTAAGTCTAATTTTGCCCATGTTTCTGAATTACTAACAGTCATGGGAACTTAGGAGTTAAGGAACAGAAGGTTTGTAAAGTCTTCATCTTTTGAGGAAATTCTACCTTGAGATCAGAAATGGAGTTGTTAAGTACATCAGCAATTTACCCTGAGATCACTTTATGTGATTTTTCAGTGTCTTGCTTCTAGTCTTTACCAGGGAACATCTGTAAGCTATCTGGGATTCCTTTGCATAAGTGAGCAAACAGGATGGAACAGCTCAGTGCCAGGAAGTTTCATATGCAGTTTCCAAGTATTAACATCAAACATTAGATCAACACAGAGTAACAACTTCAATTCAACATCAGGGCATAGCTGTAGTACTTCCTAGTGGACTTTGTACACACCTTATCAGTATTCCTTCCCCTCCATATTCTGAATATGTTTTCAACTGAGAGTTAAACAAGGATGCAAATTTCATAATGACTCCCAAGGCAGTAACCCCTAACAACAAAAAATCATGCATCTGTTTATGGGAAAATATTTTGAGTATGAATTTGACCTGCAATTTACATTTCACACATGACTTCCCTGGAAATTGCCATAACAAAGTGCTAATTGTAACTGCAGACACAGCTACCCATGTTTCCTACTGCTGTGGCTCTTATCACCCCAGTATCTCCTCTTGCAAGGCCACCAGGTAAGTCTGGAAAGAGCAGTGGGAAGGTCCTAGGTCTCTTCAGTACTAACTCCTAAGTCACATAACTTCCACAGAATAAAGACTGCTCTACATCCATAAGGAAGTGGAAGCCAGACACAACCACTCTGCTTAAGAATGTAATCTTTCCCAATGATAGCACTTTTGATTTAAAAAAGTAAAATTTTGCTCTCAAAGAGATGTATATCCTTAGGTGATATAAAGCTAGGACATTACCAGGAACCTTTATTGAGATATATATAAACACACAAACTTTTTTTTTATATATTACATATAAAAACATGTTTAAGTAATACACAAGCCTGCAGTGCTTCATGTAGCAGTGTTTATTCTAATTACAGTATTACAAGTAGAGAAGAACTTGGAGATTGGAACTAGATGATCTTGAAGGTCCCTTCCAACCCAGGCCATTCCCAATTCATTCTAAGGGCGTGGTTTGTTTGTTGCTTGGGTTTGTTGGTCCTGGCTGGTTTGGGTTCAAGATTTTTTTTGGGTTCTCCACCCCACAACTGCCAACGTTATGAATGCACAGATCAGATGTGCTTATGTGCTGAGAGAGTAAAGCAACACATAAAGTCTACTTAAATTACATGAGGAACTATTATTTTTTGCACACAATAGCAACAAGGAAGTTGGATAACCTACAGCAGTGAAGAGGGACTATTTGTGTTAGTCATTGCTTGGCAGTGGAGGACTGCTCAGAACACAACCAACTCTGATAAGGAAAACAGACAAGAGACCTTGGGAATCACTGATCCATACTTATATGTTCCACTTGTACTTAGTTACCTTCTCAAACTGCATGGATGCTGATATCCCTATACAAAATAATTCAACAAAACTATATCAGATATCAAAAACTATAAACAAACATTTTTTGCTTAAGTTAATTTGAAAGAAATATTTAAACAGTTTCAGGAATTTAATTAAAGCAGTTTGTTTCAACACAGTAGAGAAAGCAATGGTCCTATGCTATTTTTGAGCATTTTCTTGCTCTCCATCTATGATACCAACTCCTTACAATCCAGATTTAACAGAAGCCTTCCTAATACCTGGGTTCATCTTGTAAAGCCTTGGGATTCCTAGGAGACGAAGTACCAGAAACAATGCTAAGGTATTGACTAAGGCACAGCTGCCTTTGAACTACCTATGTTCTCAGCTCTCCTTTCCATCTTAAGGACAGGTTATACAGGATGACAGAGAGCAATGGCCTTGTAGAACAGCTCAGCAAGAGAGGTCCAGAAGCAGAGCTGCTCATCTGTGGGCATGGAGAGCTGTTCTAACTGAAGATGGCTGCTTTATTTCCATACCTGTCTCAGAGTTCTTGGATAGTTAACTGAGATTTATAAATACAAGCAGAATAATTTTTGCTGCTGGTGTAACTCAAATTCACCAACCCCAGCTAATAATATATCTTCCCCCCCCACCCCCACCTGCAGGGATATCCTGGAAAACAGCCCTACTTGTGAGTATGCAGCTATTCCAAAATATAATCACTTTTCCCAGATCTTTCATCAGGTTTTGTTGCTCTGTTATTACAGCACTGTGCCATTAACTCCTATGTGGGATCCAATGTATTAGTCAAAGATAAAGTGAAATCAGTTATCTAATAAAAGGTTCTGCAAAGAACCAACTTGGATTTCAGGTTCCAATTCAGAGTCTTCTCTGTCTCTTAAAAGCAAACACCAAGAAACACATGCTCAACTCTAACAAATCAGCCTGTAATAGCTACTAGCCATGCTCACCTCTTGCATGCATTCACATAGCAATATATATTTTTCCTCAGAAATGCAAACTGAATCCCTGCGCAGCTGAATAAATGATGCTTGGGGTAATGGTTCAGTGTGTCCATATCACAGCTACAGAGAAGTGTCCTTTAAAAAAAAATTAAGCTAACCAAAGGAAAAACAATACCACAGTCCAAACTTACTGTGGGTCAGTAACAAAACCTCTAATTACACAACTTTAGATCTCAATGCTGGGAAAAAGGTAACCCTGGTAAAACATACTGCAACGTACTGCATCTCATTATCATTCAAGTCAAAGTAAGAAAAATTATTCTTATTTAAATAGTTTACCTCTTCCTATTACAAACATATCAAAATTAGAAACCGAGAAAAAAAAAGCATTACAAATCAGCACTGGAAAAGTAAAAAAAAAAAAAAAAAAAAAAAAAACCAAACCAAAACAACTCAAACAGTGATGTCATGATTTTCTAACTCTATTTCAAACCTCATAATAGGTAAAGATTAACAAAAGAGCACCAAGGCTGCAAACAGTTGCATGTCCCTGTCAGGAAAGACAAAGGTAGGAAAGGAAGATGTAACATCACCATCACTAAGTTACTTGAAGCGTATTTTGAGAAGACAAAAAATAAAGCTGCTCCCTCTCTCCATCCAGCTACCTGCCATCTGTCCATGAGGCCACAAAGCAAAGCCACATCTTTGGCAAGGGGTGAAGCTGGTAGCAGCTGCATCACCACAATAGCTCCAGCAGGGAGCAGAGGAAAGAGAAAGAAATGGGGCAACTCTGTGTTCTCTTCACATGGAAATATTGCAGCAAGCAGTGACTCCCAGCTGGAGACCTCGTTATGTAAGCAGCATCATTCAGGACATTAGAGGAAGTCAGTTACAGTCCATTCTCCTCAATCCAAACATACTCCCTGACCATTTTCTTAGAATATGACAATGTCATCTTAGCATGTGGTTTCTGAGCAATAGTCACAAGAAATTCAAGATCAGCTCACTGCATCTCAACCACAGCATCAGTAAAGAATCAGAACAACAGAGTGCGCAATACCTGGCTTATTCTCATTAAATGTCCTTCCTGCAATAATTGTAATATGTTAAGCAGCATTTCACAATAGCTTAACTTAAAAATTTTGCAACAAGCATGCTTAACTGGTGTCTTTTGTGAAATACAAATGGAAACCACAAAACCAAGAGCATGCACTGCTTGATGTAAAAACTGTGAACTGTTGACTTAAAAAACATGTTGCTCAAGAGATATTTTAACACTGCATTATGCCATTAACACTGAAAACCAGTGTATTTCAAATGTGAAGCAAATAATCCCTTGCCTCATGAGAGGAAGCCAAGAGGGATTTGGGGGTGCTGTGGGATGAAATACTGAATTTCAGCCATCAATGTGTTCTTGCAGCCCAGAGAGCCAATTGTATCCTGGGCTGCATCCAAAGCAGTGTGGCCAGCAGGGTGAGGGAGGGGACTCTGCCCCTCTGCTCTGCTCAGACCCCACCTGCAGAGCTGCATCCAGCTCTGGGGTCCCCAGCACAGAAAGGACATGGACCCGTTGGGGTGAGTTCAGAGAAGGCAACAAAGATGACCAGAGGTCTGGAGCCCCTCTCCTATGAGGAAAGGCTGAGAGAGTTGGGGCTGTTCAGCCTGGAGAGAAGAAGGCTCCAAGGAGCACTTTCAATACTTAATGAGGGCTTATAGGAAAGATGGGAACAGACTCTGTAATAGGACCTGTTGCAATAGGACACAGGGTAATGGTTTTAAACTAAAGAGGTTGTCTAGAGAGGTGATGGATGATCCATCCATGGAAACACTCAAGGCCAGGCTGGACAGGTATCTGATCTAAAACATTTAAGATGTTTCTGTTCATTGCAGGAGGTTGGACAAGGTGAACTTTAAAGGTCCCTTCCAACCCAGACCATTCTGTGATTCTGTGATAGTGAATCCTACAAAGTTACCACATTCTGAAGCTCCAAGTTTACCATACATTGAATTTATATTAGTTCAGGACTAATTTAGAAGCAACTCTGCTGAGGGAAGGTCAAAACAAAGCCTGTGCAAAACCACATTTGACCTGTTTTCTATAATGCTTGAGTATATACATGTTACATCCATGTATACATAAACAGTCACATTCACAGGTTATAAATGCAATTACAAGCTATAGGACCAAAAGGGGCCAAATAAATTTCATTTGTATTAAAAAAAAGAACCATAGCTTCCATATCTTATGTAAAAGTTCATCCATTTCAAAAATTCTTCTATTTTTGGTCTTTTCCTTTGAATAGCTTAAATCTTTTTGCTGGTTCAGTCCAGCAGAGTTCATATAACCAAGCTAGGAAATGTGTTCAACACTAGCTAAACAAGAGAGCTCCTACTAATAGCAACAAAACCAATATTTTACTAATATGAAAAAAATAAATACCTGAAAGAATAATTTCAACTTCAGATATTATTTATTAAAAAGGCAGTATTTAAAGCTAAGAGAAATCTGAAGCAAAAATCCCATTTCCTGCAGCTTTCCTTGTATAAGAAGTTGTACAATCTAGATTCAGGATTCTAATTAAACATGGTCTTCCTTTCTGAAAGAATGTGAAAGAAAATTCTTCATTGTATTTAGGATATATCTATCATTACATGTTTTCTGTGTCTAAATAACACTTTTCACTCATCTTCATTTTTTGGAGTTGCAGGTATCAATTTGACAGCTCCACAAAGTAAATGTTCCTATTTAATGACTGGTACAAGGAAAAGCATACAAACTGGACATCTGTTATGGAAATGGGCTACATTAAAAAAGCACAGGGAGAGACAAAATAAAACCTGGAGACATATTAAGTATTTAGGGAAAAAAAAAATCCACGCTACCCAATTGGATTGAGGTAATCACAGATTGCTTCTACAATGAGTTTTACTGTATTTTAAACAATTTTATTTAACACTGTACTTTTGTAAAAAAAGAGCCTCTGCCTCCACACTACTGCATTTCCCTTGAGGTTATACTAATAAAATATAATAGACCCAAGAAAAACAATAGGTTTTTTCCTACTTGGAGTAAACACATATAAAATTTCTTGGTGAGTATTTGTGTTATGTTGGTAGCTGGAGCCACTAACAAATATCAGTTTCCATTGTGCTTGGAGTTGTAAAACCAATACATGAAATAAGTTGACTATTTATCCTGTTAAAAGTAGTTACCAGACATTATCTCTTCGGAAAGTTTCAAATTCAAGCACATACTTGGAATGAAACAATTCTGTGGTCAACTGTGTCTTGGTGTTAGCCTGTGTTTCTGCCTTTTTTTTCATTGAAAGCTAAAAAGAAAACTTTAAAAGTAAAGAAAAAAAATTGGATAAAACATTCAATTCAAGAGGAACAATTGTCTATGCTCATGTCTCTCCCAAGAGTGGTGCACGAAGGGTCAAGTCAGCAGTTGAGGTGCACAATGCCAAATGTGAACTGCTGTGCTGCACTGATAGTATCCCAAATTGCCTGGACCAAATATGCCACAGTAAAACCTTAACAGACACAGGAATTACAATGGAACTCGGTGTAAAAAACAAAAGCTTTGTTGAATACAGACAAACAAAAAAAATCACCAACATTATTTTTTCTCTTTTGGGTTAGCATCTACCAACCACGAGAAAAATGCTTTCAGAAGTATGAGAGAAAATGCTTTTGACTGTCAAGCTTACCTGAACAAGCAAGCATGCTGTTTTAGGACAAACACCCATAAAGCATTCGTAGATAATCTTTTGAATCCAAAACAAATAAAATCATACTTGTCAGTAAGGACAAGTTTAGATCATGCTGATTTTTGCATTAGTCCTGCTACAGCAAGTTTCTGCATGTTTTCCTATGCTCCCTCCCTAGGAAAAGTCAGGCCTGCTAGGACAACAGCCAACGTGCAGCTAATTAGATAAATAGTCAAAGCTACCAACCACCTGCTTCCAGCACTCAGATCATTAACCTTTTCTGCTTAATTCATCTATCTGAAATGGTAAAACAAAACACCTGTTAAGATAGGGGGACACATAATATGCGAAACACTAATTCTGTAAAGCTCATATAACCCATTCAAAACAATTTGAATTGCTAACAATTCAGCTAACAATTTGCGTTGCTGAATCACCCTTGCATCATTCTACTGTATTTCATATATTCTGGTCTACTAGTTAAAAGCTCAAAAGACCAAGGGGAAAAAGGAAAACAAACAAAGCCAATAAAACACTCCATTCTTTGTCACCTCTTATGACTGTACATTCTCTATGCAGGCAAACCAACCCAGGCAGAGCTCTGTCCTCATCCTGTCCCATGTTATTCCAGTGGACATCAATTAATACTACAACCTGTCTCAGTAATGCTATTGCTTATTTGAGGCAAATCTAAAATCTCTTAGTATCTCCTGCACTTTTTAGTGCTGGAGCAAGTAATTTGGTTACCTCTCAATAAGAGAAAGAAACAAGAAATTCCCCAACAGATGGGAGGTGAATGTCACATGGCAGAAGCAGCAAGGATTCCAACTGCAGATCCCCAAATTAATTGCAACACAAAGTTCAGCTTCAGTAGTCCACTACTGGGCACAGTCTGCTTGGATAAGTCATAAATATTGTTCCATGGACAAGAAAATATACACAGCCTACTGTTTCAGGTAATAAAAAAACATGCTACAATGTCTCAGACTGCTGCTGTTTCCAGCAGTTGCCCGCTATCTCACCACTGTTTGAATCACAAGCTCCTCAGGAGTTGTCACCAGCTCTTTGCTTTGGCAAACTCCACAGGGGCATTTTCCACCTGAAGGCATGCTGACTTACAAACTGTTAACATTCTGATTCCATTCACATTCCTCAAATTCACACACACAGTGGTGGATTTTATTCTTTTGCACATCACAACACAAACGAGACTTTTAAAGTGCTTATTTAGTAGCCTAGTTTTGAACCGTGAACAGAAAATCCTCCAATCCAGCAAGGACTGACTAAAGGTTAAGGTGCTAATCTGAAGTGTGACTTAAATCAAGGAAGGAACTCGGTCATGAGAAATCATTGTCCCCATCCCATTAAAAGAGGCAAGACATTTCAAATAGATTTCAACATGGTTTTAAATGTACATGCCTATAATAGGAAACCAAGCATAGTTTTGCTCAGATGTCTCCAATGCCTCAAAAAGCTTCATCTTTAAAAGCCCTTGATTAAGCAACAAAACAAACCTTAAACTACTGACCCAAAACAGTGCCTGACAGTTTCTGCTGTGTCTGTCTCTGGTCTGGGTAAAGAGGGGGTCACCAGCACTAAGAGCCCAAGAGAACACCCCATCCCCAAGGCAAGCATATGGCAGAACAGCATGAGAAACACCAGGAAAGCCCAATTCTTCCTTTTGCTCATTTCATTTACTCTGTCTGGAGAGATTTCCTAAAATTATACATTTGGACCAAGTCTGAGAGGAGGGGGAAGAACTGTTCTGGTTTTTAACTAGACATGGATATTAGTAAAAGGTTCTTCACTTAGAGGGTGGTTGGGTACTAGAACAGGCTCCCCAGGGAAGTGGTCACAGCACCAAGCCTGGCAGAGTTCAAGAAACATTTGGACAAAGCTCTCAGGCACATGGTATGACTCTTGGTGAGTCCTGCGCAGGGCCAGGACTCGATGATCCTGATGGGTCCATTCCAGCTCTGGATATTCTACAGTTCTTCTATGATACTCTAGAATGATACTGTGTCCCATTTTTGGTTGACAAGGAGAGAGGTGAAAGCATTAGCCCATGAACCATCAGGAGAGCTATACTTTTCAAATCAGAAGTCTTCCTTGTTTACCCATATCACTGAAGTGTAATGGTTGATTGCATTTGTTTGCAAAGGAAAGTGTATCTTGTATGTTTAGCAATGAACTTAACTGATTTTCAATGTCTGTAAACACTGCCTGTGAAGCACCAGTGCTCCTGGAGCCTATATAGCTGGGGACCTGGAACTCAAAAAGTTGAAATACAGATACATGAAATCAGGAAATAGAGTTGGCCTCTCATGTCCTGGCCATATTTTCTTTTATAAAATTGCAATCAAAATACAGTTGTCCCCAGTGATTTGGCTCAAGACATAAAGAGTATCTAAAGCTAATTAGCCCACTGAAGCATCTGAGGCTTAATCAGCACTGCAGTAACATCTCAAAGCATCAATATCATGTTGTACTTAAAGCAGTCCCAAATGTTTTCCTATCAGAATAGAAAAGATTTCTAGAATCACATTTAGAAGTTGATTGTAACAGGTTCTGTACTTTTTTTAAAAGCCTTTTAAAATATTAAACTAAAGTGCACACAAGTTTATAACCCAGGCTCTTGCAAATCTCTGTAAAATGTGGCCATGTAACACATACATTCACAAGCAGTTCATAATCCTTTTATCTTCTAAATAGAATGCAATGGAAAGCACTCCGTTCTATACAGTGTGCTTTCTCTGTATTTTATAGCATCATGTCAACCAGCTTTTAACATTTTTTTTTTACAGCAGACATGAGTGCAAGAAAAAGAACACACTCAAATGCAGCTAAAAATCTTCCACTAACAAACATCATTTAAATCACAGAATTCTTCACCAACAGCTATGTCTTCCATCACCTTAAGACACTAAAAGCATGGCTGACAATATTCAGTAAGTGTAAAAAGAAGAAAAAAAAAACTTACTGGATTGGTAAGGTTTTAAATAAAGACTTCAGTTTAACAACATTTTTGTTCTAAGCCTATAAAATCCTTCTGTAGCATTTGGACTCAGCTATGCTCCTTGGTAAAGCTTGACCAAATATATCAATGTGAAACTGGTATTACTTAAGCTGAGAAATGTTAACTAGTACAATGAACATTTTAAACAATCATTGTTTTGAATTATGGATGGGCACAGCTGTACAAGAAAACACTCTCAAATGCTAAAGTAGAAAACCTATCTTGAAATTTTCCCCACAAGAGCCCAGAAGCTCAAAAAAAAACCAAAAAAAAAAAAATCTGGTGAACAAAAGAGAAATATTCAGTGTTTTCAACTAAATAATTTGTACACATTACATCAATGATTAGAGCACTTCCTAAAAAAAAAAAAAATATTTCTTTACAAAAGAGAATGAGGTCCAAAACTAATTTTAAACTTAATTTTGGTTAATGGTGTGTGATTGCTGAGATCTTAAGAGATTTCTTACATCTGTAAACATAAAAATGTTGTGCCTTAATCTATTCCAATCAAGGTTTTTATGAAGCAACTTCAGCAGTCACCTAAGCTCCTCAGGTTGTTCTTAGAAAAGAAATGTGATTTTAAATTCTAGCTAATTGATTTACAGCCTCCACTCAAAACCAAGTAACTCCCACTGGCTGGGAAAGGAGTTCCTCTCACTGTGAATATGGCATAAATCTGGAATACAAGCACTTTGCCAATCTGTAGGTGTGTGAGCCTTTCATCCTGGCATAAGGCAAGGTTTTCACCAACGTGATCTAGACTAGTTTATAGAGTCTGTGCAAGGAGTATTATTGGCAATCGTCTTACTGTTGGGAAAAAGAAATCAAGTGTCCAACTTCCTTCTCACCCAATGAAGTTTGTTTTGCAGGATTTTTTACTTCGGAGAATCCAGGCCTTCCTCAGATTTCTTCAATACAAGTGGGGAACAGCAGCACCCCTACCTACAATTCTCAGTACTGCCCTGGTACCTTCAGTATTCCAACACAAACACCCAAAGTCATGGCAACGCACTATTTCTGTAAAATGCAACAAACAGCCAGGCTATGACACTCAGCTCAGAAACTTCCACCTGGGGGAAGTGATCTTCTCATGCTGACAGGATGTATAAAATAAAGAACTTTGAAATACTTATGTTTCCTCTCCTGGAAGTACATCACAGCTTAGATTGTATTGCATGAACAGCATAAACAACTCTAAATCACAGTCTACTTCTACACTGGAAATGTGTTAGGAACAGCAAAAGGATTAATGCTGTGTTAAAGAAAGTGATAACCCTGCACAGTATGCAATTTTTCATTTTGCTCACTTTCAAAATGTATCATATAAATTACATTCATAAATGTTGGGGGAAAAAAGAAAACAAAACAGCAAAAAACCTTCTTCCAGGGTTATTTTCATTTGCAAAGATTTCAAGCAGCAGAAAATAGTTCTTGTCTCTGAACAAGCTTTTGTATTTCTTAAATAACCTCCTTCTGTACTTAACATCTACACAGTTGCATTTGGTTAACAGAAATCCTGTAGCATCCAAAGGCAGTCATGCCTTTTACTCTTCAATTTAATCTACTGAGAGCTTTAAACAACTTGCAACGTCTACAATCACAGTCCTCTTAAACACACAATTTCACAAATTCTATTGGTTTTGATGCTCCTTCTAGCATGAAAGTGAGATCCCCCACACAGTGTTTATTCATGAATTGGTGAAAACTGTAGCAAGGACAGAACTGGAAGCCACATGGTGCTACTTCAGTGCTAAAAGCCCTCGCATCTCTGTCACAACTCATAGCTACCAGAGCTATCAGAAAGAAAAGGGTTGAACACACACTGGAGTGTGCCTTAAAGTGAATGCAGCAACAAATGTATCAGAGAATGTGTGTTAATGCTACATGTTCATTGTATATAGCAACAAAGATGATTATTTAGAGTGGTCAGGCTTATTCTATACCATGAGACAAGCCATGGACTCCTCAAGAGTATAACCACATCTTTCCTCCCAGACAATATCAGTCTGGCTGCTTTGATAAGCGAGCCACCAAATTCCTCTCCATAATACTTCAACCAGCAGGAGAACTCCTTAAGGAAAAGGCAAAGTCCCCAAACACATGAGTAACTTATACCAGCACTTAGGAAAGGACTAAGCAAAGGAAAATACAGCTAGCTAGAAACACTCAAGAGTTTCTCAATCTTCAGAGGGCATCAGGAAAACTGGGTTACGTATCTAGGACGTAACAGTCAAGAAAAGAGTATCAGAGCACATAGAAATTAATGGAGCATGAAACTGAAGAGCAAAATAACTTTATTTTAAAGGAAGCAAGCTCCTCTAGCACACACTCTTGGGCTTAATTCTCTTCAGCAGTCTTACCAGATTTACTGCGGTTTATGCAAGTTAAGGTTAGTAACTTACTTCCTGAATGTTTATTCTTGCTATTACCAACAGCTTAGTTTTAAGAAAACTACTTTTGACTAAAATAAATGATAGCAGAAAATGTTACCTGATAACATTCTGCAAATGGAAAAAAAACCAACCAACCAAAAAACCACAAACACAATAAGCAGAAGCACATAAATGAACCACAAAAAAACTAACCAACATCACCCCAAAAAAATAAAGAGTGGCATCTCTCTGGAAGAAATTTAATGACACTTTACTTATTTTTTGTTATTTACACTTATTTATAATATGTTACATGTTACATATTTATAATATGTTATTATTTTGTTATTTAAATGTGTGTTTATAAAACACATATATACATATACAGGTAACTCATCCAAGTTGGTCACACTGACAGATGACCAAGTCCAAAACAAAGATATCATACTGAAACATTATCAGCAAAAAAAGAATGTGACTGACTTTTAAATAAATAGATTAATTTTTAAGTATTATTTCATTTAGGGCAAAATAAAGTCAACTTCAAAAAACTGAACTATCCAAAAACTGCTAATTTCCTGGAATGCCCAGCAAATACCCTACTAAAGCACAAAAGGTAGATCCATCACTAATCAAAACACAAGCCTTAATAATTTTTTTTTTAAACTCCATCCACTTAATTATAGTGGGAATTCTTTACTGCTATTGCCTAACACTTTAATCTTATTTTAAGATTAACCAACTGAGAATAAAACCTGCCCAGGAAACTCTCTCAATTCCCATCCATAAGCTAATGTTTTTAAACAACTCTTTGTCCTCCATATCATTACTCTGGTTCAGCAAGTTGAACTTTATTGATACTGAAGAACAGGAGACTATTCCTAAGAGCTAAAAAAAAAAAACCAAAACATAAAGATTATACTGTCACTCATGCTGTATCAGCTGAATACACATCTGCAAAGGTTCAGAGTGTCTGGGAGTGGTTTTGTTCCTTTTTTAGAAGAAAATCAGACAAAAAAGGTTGTACCTACAGGACTTGGGTTCTGGTACATTCTTTGGCCCATGTTATTAGTAAGGGATCAGCTTTTCACACCTATTCTTTAACCACCAGTGGGAACACACTACCACTGGTTTGAATCAGTGCATTTAAAAGTCATATATGCAAGCAATGTAGGAACTGTTGAGGCAAGAAGGGAATAAATACTTTTCTCAATAACATGCAAAATAGAATGTAACACTTTCAGACTGTTTTTTTTTTTTAAAGAAGAATTTTACAGGGCTGGGTATTAATTCTTCTGTTCCAATCATGTTTGCTTTGACAACACACACGCACACTACATGTTTATTTTGTTACTGAATTGAGAAAAACAAAGATTTCCATAGTTACCAACAAGCTGCTGTGACAGGATATAATAATGGCAGTTCATTTTCTATCACCCAAACTTCATGCATTGCATTTTTGCTGTAACAAATCAAGAACTATTTGGGAGAAGTTGTGTTCTTTAGAGAGATGATGTGCTTCCCTTGTGTTTAAAGCACCCTACGAAAAATCAGAAGTAACTACAGAAGATGTCATTCTCCATGGCTGGGAACTGCCAGGATCTGAGATTAGAGCATGAATGCTACAGGAAAAGAACAAGTATGGGGAGATGCAAGGATAAAAAAGAACAAATCCAGGCTACAAGTAACATCAGGTTCATGAAGAGAGCAGCAACAGAAACATGTTCTTCAAAGAAATATTTTTGGTCATTTGCTTTCAGTTAGGCCCTCTTTCTTAACCAACTCTATTCTCCTGGCTGGGACACACACCATACCACATCATTTCTGGCACAGGATTAGTAAAATAGAAGGATGGCCACAACTGAGCTGGAAAGTATCTTGTCATCAGTTCTGTTGGCCAACACACACTAACTGCTGGAAGTATTCTGGGAATAGTTTGCCTTTCTTTTTTTTTTTTTTGGCACCCGAGAAGAAAAGGCCCAAGCTGTTCTGGTCACCAAGTGCAACACCAGCAGCCAGAAAGCAAAGCACTCTCAGAGGTGAAGGAAATTTCTGCTGTGCCACCTACAACAGGCAAGTGGTTTCTGTTCCAGGTTACAACCTTGAGATCCTGTTAGTAACTCCAGCACTGCAAGCAGGTAGCTTATATCCAGCTTCTCTCTCCTCTTTCCACTCCCAAGAACTATGTGTTTCTAACCAAAATGGATTTCAACAGCCAGTCCATCCCTAGAGCACCACACTAAACAAATGGCTGCACAAATAGCCAAACTTGTTTACTAAAGGTAAAATCTACAAGACACATACCACAGTATTTCTTTGTACAGGGCAGAGACAGCTGTATGTGTACAGGTTTTCTAGTTACTCTCATCATAACTAAGCTTCTGCAGAAATTGGAGGCAAAATCACTATCATGTCATTTTGCTTGACATCAATGGAATGGTACTGAGGAATAAAATATCCTTCACAAGACTTCTATTAGAAGCTAATCAGCTAATCTTTCAAGAAAATGTACAGTGAAGCAGCTGGGTTTAAGTATATACCAGATACCCTTTCCAAAGAATCACAGAATTGGTAGGGTTGGAAAGGGCTTCTGGAGCATACCCTTGTCCAACCCCCTGCCAAGGCAGGGTAACCCAGAGCAGGTGACACAGGGACATGTCCAGGTGGGTTTGCAATGTCCCCAGAGAGGGAAACTCCCTGACCCCCTTGGGCAGCCTGTTCCAGTGCTCTGCCACCCTCAACATAAAGAACTTCTTTCTTTCATTAAGGTACTTCTTGTCATTTTATTTATAGCCAAGGTACTTCTTGTCATTTAATTTATGGCCATTGCTGCACACCACTGAAAAGCAGGTCCCAGTTAGGCCATATTCAAGTAGATGAAAAATGAAACAACCTAACATTTCATATATTAAAAAGCAAAAAACAAAACCAAGAGCACAGTCAACTCTTCAGAAGACTATTACAACATTGTCTTGAAAAGTGATACAAAACTCCCTATCTCAATGGGTCAACAGTTATCCTAAATATGTGGAGTGATAATCACTTGCAAGTTATTGCTATTTTTTACAAATCCACTCTACCTTACAAATCCATTCTAGAGAATTCGCCACTGTAACACAAACTCAGCACATTTATTGCTCTAAAACACAAAATTACTTCTAGATTGAAAACACAGAGCTTTAAGACATGCAATGATAGTTAAAAATCTTTGTAAGGAAACTGCTTACTTGATTGAGTTTCTGAAGTGGTCCTCAGCAGGATTTTTTACTGTACAACTGTTCAGCAACCATAAATCTGCTTCAGCAGCGTTGTCTACAAAACAGAAAGAAAAAAAACACTGTGTCAAGAATTATTTAACTTGTCAACTCCTAACTTACATAATATTTTAAAAAAACCCCAAACTCAGCCATTAATCGTAAGTTGGCTATTTGCAAGATTACTTTATAGTCAATTACATTCTTGGAAGGGGTTTTTTGTTTTTCTTTTTTTTTGTGTTTTAGAATAAAAAGAAGCACATGAGCATTTCCATTGTAATTTCTTTTTAATTCCTTTGCCAATGGGGAATGAATTGTTATCTCATTTACCAGCTGAGATGCCACTAGGTTGCACATCATGGAAAACAAAGTTAAAAAGAATGGTCACAACTCCCAGAAAAGTCTTGCCTAGACAAAGGCAAAATTAAATGGTCAACAAAAGCAGGTTTCACTAAGAAAACAAAATCCCTGCTTCAGCTCCACTGTGAATTAATACTACAAAAGAAACAAATCACAATTCATAAGATGTAAACTTCTGCCAAAGAGAAAAGTCAATGTAGCTAGTTTGGAAAGAAACAGACATTTTTCTAGTTTTGGTTATATCTTAGTTATAGTATAATTATAGCTCAGCAATTTTCAGACAAAAGATATTCAAGCAAATAATATCTGTTTCCATTTAGATAAGAATACTATTTTTTTTCAGGATCCAAACCTTTCTGTATGTTCAGAGCCTATTGATATCTAAATTCATTACCAGAACTGAATCCCAGAATTATCTGCAGAAGCACATATATAAACTGTAATCCTGTAAAACATGGCCTATAGTACAAAATTACTAGCACAGTCCTTATCCTTGTGAAGTTAGAGCTTTTTATCTTGAACAAAAGAATAAAGATAATCTATCTCAAATAATTTAGTGCTTTAGCATTCATCAGAATAGCTTGTATCAGTTTGGGTAGGAAAATTCATGTCACTTGCTACTATTCAGTACATGGAGCAGTGAAGTATTGACTGATGTATCTTTAAACAACATAAGCCAGTGAGCAATGAATACAGGTAAAACATAATTTTTAGGATGCCTTACTTGAACTGACATCCTGCTAAAGCAGGAGAAAGCCTGCCATTTATACATGCAGCCATCAGGAATGTATCCATGCAGGCATGAATATCCTTCTCTCCATGCACACACACTTATGACAAAAGGCTAAAATTGAAAAAGCTTTCTGCCTCATGACGTTTTCTTCATAGAAATCATCATTTACAATTAATTATCAGTCACTTAACCTATGAAGCAGGTTGAAAATATTTGAAAAAAATACATAAAACACAACTAATGCTAAATAAGAGAAAAAATTTGGGGGGCTTCTAAACATTGTTGACCAATACTACACTTTTAATTTGGCTAAAACACAGCTTCCTTTCACAACAGGGAAAGACCACAAAGCAGTCACCTAAACAACATCCAGACCTTTAGCTACTTTAAACAAAACAAACATCTGACCCTGTCAGGTTGGAAAGAGCACTCAGTTTTTCAGCCTATACAGAAGTCAAAATAAAAATGGAACAAGACAAAGAACCTCTCAACATGAAAACTACATTTTTAGACTAATGAACAGACCCATTTACTATTAGAAATATAATCAGAGGTTAAAAAAATTGATTAGGAATTATGTACAAACAAGCAAAGAAACAATTTCAATGTCAGAAAAAGAACAATCTCTTGGCCTAGTCAGATGTACCAAGTATGAAAACAAACACATTTAAAAAGTAGTTTTCCAGTCACACAGCCAAACCCTTGTATTTCTTATTCTTTTCAGCAGCATAAAATATTTATAAATTCAGCTCCACACCCATAACGCACCCACCTGAGAATTAGGGGTGGGACACACACACACACACACACTAAATAGCAAGAGGCCAACATGTGAGTGAGACATTACATTTAACTAACAACAGTTGCAGTAGCACTCCTTCACCACTGCAAAGCACAACCATTTTCAAGAGATGCCTTTATTCAGAGAGATGCCTTGAGACAGAGAACACCAGTTCTGGGCTTGGTCTCAGTCCCTCCTTGTGCCATGGTTTCCAGGTGTACAGGAAGAGAAAACACCATGGCAATGCTTCACCCCTAAAGCCAAAATCAAACCTTCTCTTCCAAACAGCCTTGGGAAAAGTAACACATTTAAGTTTAGAAATTCCTTACATGCTAAGCCAATGGGACTAATTTAATGCAGCAGTTGGTTTCCAGGCTATTAATATATTGACTCCTTGACTGAGGGACAACTGCAACACTTTATATACATTACACATATAAAAAAGTCTCCTAAATACACATAAATTCATTCCCTAACAGGTTTCAGCCTCTGCAGAACAGAACATAAAAAGCAAAGGCTTTTACAGAAGAAAATCTCCTGAGCAGTTTTGGGAAAAGGAGTCTCATTCATGTACACATCTAAAAATCATTTAAGGAACATAAAAGTGCAGCTGAAGTTTGTCTTCCTCTTACAGCAACAGTAGTGTTTTATCATACTTAGTTGTTCTATTTCTGCCTTTATTTTCAAATCTTTTTTTTCTAATTAATTCTCATGATCTCTCATATGAATATATGTACATACAAGTTTTGATTATGCATATATATAAACATATAGACACACACTTATGAGATAGATTCATTTATAACATGCCCATATTGCAACTCTTCAAAATGATAGCTGAATTTTCTTAGTACTTTACTGTATTCATACTTAAAATAATTGCATGCACTGGTGTAAATTCACCACAGTCTACTGCATTTTTTCAGTAAAATTTCAGTTAAAAAGAAAAAAAATTGCCAATGGGGCCTTTTTGTATCAGGTTGCAGGAAGATCTGAACATTCGCAACATTGTGGGAATAACTTGTCAGCGGTCACATTTTGCTTTGCAAGGCTTTGATGGATGTGTGGAAACAAACATGGACCAAAAGAGCAGACTGGGCTTGGCATGTACAAACAACATCTTCTGGCTTCATAATTACTAAATATTAAGCAACACCAGGGTAATAATCCTTTATTCAGGGCATGGAGACTTGAGCAACTGGCTACCTATATATATACATAGCTTTATGCATGTGTATATGTGTGTATATATATTTTTTTTTGCATATATATACACCTATAGGTGTTTTGACATGAGTAGGTGCTGCTGTTCATCACTGTCCTCAAATAAAGAGTCAAACAGCTCTGACAAATGAGCTCAGGCTTCTAAATACATGCCTAGAGGGGCAGGGGCAGACAGCCCTGAGAATTCCCTGTTTATACTCCAGGCAAACAGGTGAAGAGTTTAGGTCTGGATGGGAAGCACCACATGAATGCACCCAGTGGGGCAACCATGTGCCCTTCCTTGGAAGCTCTCCACCTGCCACATTCTCCAACTCCATAGGTGAGGTTTTTGGGAAACCTCCAACATTTCAGTGAAGAACAGGGGCCTGTGTTTGGGAGCTCACACAGATCTGACGGAACAGGACAACCTCAACTTGACAGAAGGTTTTCCAGCAAGTCATAGAGACTGACAGGCAAAACTGAAGCAAGAACCATAAGTACAGTGAACATCAGTTCCAGCAGTGAATATGACAGAGGTGCATATACCTGCAACAATCTTCTCTGTGGGGATCTTCAACTTCTTTTTGCCATATATTCAGCCTAGTGATACTTTTTCCATTATGATATTTTGCTGCCTATTATATTTATTTTTATGAGCTACTAAAACAGTTTCCTCTCTGATAAGACATTTTTAGAAAGAAATAAAAGAAGATATGTCAAATCAGCTTTGTATTAAATGCTCAAAAACACAACTGAAAACCATGGTCTTCTTGCATTGTGACATCTTTTCCATAAAAAAAGGCTACACTGGAAGTAAACCACAAAGTCTATCATACTCTCTGAAAAACAACATAGAGTACAAAGGAACCTAAAGGTCATGGAAACTTCTGAGCACTTAAGTTAATTGGGAAACTCTGGAAAACATGAATTGGCTACATTATGCAATACAAAGATGATAAAATGGTAAGAGTCTGTAACATCAGTATACCTACAGAGGAAAATAATATTTACAATTCTTTTCTAACTAGCAGTGTCAGTTTTGTTATCATTTCAGAAATCATAAATCAGCAGAATTTCTTAAGACTGTAGTAATGCTATCAGCTGAAAATAAACAAATGACTTGGGTTTGTCTGGTCTCTTAACTTTTTAGTCTTTCTTCCTTCAATTTTTTCCAAAACTTTGTTTTCTTCCAAGCCCCCCCAAACCACATCTCCTTGAAAATCAAAACACTCACAAAGCAAAAAATTAGAAGAAACACAGCTAGTGAAGCCCTGAAAGAACAGCCTTCCTTTACTTTCTTCAGCACATCACTCCTCTCTCTGCACTGAAACCACTACCAGATTTGCTCTGCCTAGTTTGCTAAAAAAACATGACAACTATTATGACATACTTTTAAATACTGTACATCAATCTGAGAAATTCAATCTGAAAGCAGATCTTTCTCTGTAATCACTGAAGGCTCTTCCAGGGCCTTTTCCTCCAGCTGTCCTTATCCTGTTCCTAGTCAACCTGTGAGTCTTCCTTCTCACCTTTTCTCATTTTCTTCTAACTCTCTTACACAACAAATATACCTCCAGTTTCTCTGTTTCCACGTGCTGTTTTCTAGCCTCTGTTCCCATTTATGGGCCTCCCCATTAAACACTTTGTCCTGTGTGTTCTTCCTTCCAAACCAGCTCTGCTCCCTCCCTTGATACCCTGGTTGCCCTTTCATGCTCTGGAGTAGCATGAAATGTAGTAGATCCAGTAACATCCAAGGTATCTGGAATGTGTGCCTGCAACTGTACTCCATGGGAATCATCTGCCCCCAAAAGACACAAATATCTAAGCATGAGGACACCTCACAGTCAGTTACAGAAGTCATGGAGCATCCTGACTGGAACAAAGTTGCCAAACTAATTCTTTTCTTTCGACATCCCTGTGACACAGAAACCCACTGTCACTCAAATTAGGTTACTGAAATTAGGTGCTGGTTAATTTAATGATTTCTTGGACCACCAGGCATTGAGAGACCTCAACAAGTATTGGGAAAGGATCTCCTCATAAATTCTAGCTCAGAAATGCTGTGAATCATCAGTGCAGGAGGAAGGTACATCTTCCTCTGGGGACAGGGAGTTTAGTTAGTTGTTTGCAGACAACAGGCTTTGCTTGGAAGAAGAAAAAAGCTCAATAAGGTTGAGAGTAACAAGAAAGAGTTTGGCGTTTTATCTGCGTGCCTTTCCTCGGCACACAAAATACTTGGCTACCATTTGCTAGTTCTCAATATGGTATCAGATAGAGTTAACTATCAACTTTCATGTAACTTGTCCTACAGAAAAGATTCTGAGCAAACAAGCTCTTCCCGTGTGTCTGCACCCCTGACAGCAACTCCAAATCAAAACCACAAGTTATCATAAGTTTCCAGATGGTACTTGTTTGGAATCTCAGGGACACATTATCAGTTCCCACCTCTGAAGACGTACCGTGCATTTGCCAATGATACAAAACACTCAAAGGCATGCCGAAAATACCAACTTTGCAGATTGCAAATGTCTTTCAAAACAATCCCACTCATGCCTTATCAACACTATCAGGATGTAAAATATAAAAGGATCAGCTTGATTGCAACATGACTTCTGTTTTCTCATTAAACTTCTGAGATACTCTGGACATAACAAATTACTTCATTCACAATTAATGAGAACACAACTATTTGGTTCGCCCTGCATATGTTATTTAAAGTTCCAAAAGGAAAGCCAGGCTGCTTATCAATCAGGTAATGCAGACAAGCCTTCATGAAAAAAAATAATTCTCCCATCATGCCTCTTGCCCTGATTTAAACTACAAATATGCAAATTTGCCATTTTTATTCTCCATTAACATTTTCATTACTGAGCTAACATTGTAAAATTAACTTACAATATTACTTAATTTTTTTAAGAAATTGAGTATTTTTAGTAAATTTTCTTGAGCAGGCAGACACCTCAACAGCACCTACTGCTGGACTATAAGCAGATTTTATAAAGCCTTCCAGATCAGGACGCTGTGCCTGCTATCAAAGGATATTTCTCACTGTCCAGCACAAAAACAGAGGTGCTCAGGGACTTGCCCACTGAACACATCAAATAAGTAGGAACTGAGCACATTTACACACAAGATCCAGCCAGTTAAAATCCAGTAATACACTACTGGATTCAAAATATGACATGTTAAATCATTGCCTCTCCCTGAGTACAAAAGGCAAATAATTCAATTTTATGTAATCATGCCTACTTTCCGGACTGAAAGTTCTCTAAAAAGTACTGGTTTATTTCCAGTCACCTTTAAAAACCCATTTTGAAAAAAGAAGCACATACACCTCTCTCTTTTCAGCTGTTTGGGGGTTATCACACAGTTACTGGGACAAACTACTAAGCTATCAGTTGATGTCCATTCCATCTGTTCATGACCTGGAATTTTGCCTTACCACTCCTTCCCAAAAACAAATTCCTTCAAAATATATTTAGTTTGCTGAAGTTTATCAAGGCCAGCAGAACAGCTTATGGCTTCTGCCACCATCACTAAAACTAAAGGGTGACTGTGAGATCACTGAGAACATGAAACTGGAACTTGAAAAATTACAACAGACGAACACCTGAACTAACATTAATATATTTATAAATAGTGCAGACAAAAGAATCTGTATTTCAGAGCATGTCCATTAAAAGAATACTTCAGGCCTGGCATGGGGGTACTGAATATTAGACAACACAGAAGAAAAAGTACATGAAAGAATAAATTTAGCTTCAAAATATTGATGATGATAAACTTTACTTCCCACTTCCACTCTGCAACCATCAGTAGCACTTACAAGAGTAATCCAAATTTATATCGGGATTTTGAAATGAGTAATGTGTTCTCTAAGTACTTTTCATCTCTGCTCTAGACACAGCAAAGGCTGCAGTCTGTGTCTGAGGTGATCTTTGTAAATCACCTTTTTCTCCCACTTTCTACACTTGTTACTTGTGCCTACACTGCAGGCTTGTCAGACCAGCAGGATACCCCAGCTACACAGCTTGCTGCAGCCCAGGGTCTGCACTGCAGCACCCAGACACACAGAGCTGCCTAGGGAGGCTTCAGCCCATCCACCCTTAGCAACACCTAAGCTCCACAAAGTAAAGAGCAGGAGAGTTAAACCTACTAAAAAGGTTTACCTTTTAGCAATGTAAAAAAATCCAATTAGGTTAGAACTTGTATTTTCACTCCTTCTGCAATGTCCTGCTGATTTTTCTGCCTCTGCACACAGCACAGACAACATGAATTGACAAATTACTTTGGTATTTTTGTTCATTTTACTCTAATTCACTAGATTTTCCATGAGGGTAACTTGAAGTTGCAAAATTATTTATGTTTAAAAATGCTAAACCTAGAAATGTTTCTTTTGAAAAGCAGCAGGTTTCCTTTTGGAACTTCAACACTCTAAAACTGCAGTGCTTGTAAGACATTTCAATAATTGCTCTATATGAATGAGAACTTTCCCAAGCCCATAGCCACTGAACGACTCATACTTGTTCCAATCAAGAAAGGGACTGATCATTTCCACATCTCACCTGCTTGCTGTCTTTGTTGATCAGGGAAAAAAATTGTATACTTCAGTTCAACTCTGGGTACAGTTTCGTTTCCTGTGCCATAATCTGCATTTTAGTCTACATTCCACACTTGTCTTGTCAAACAGCTCCCAGAAAGACACTTTAAAGGAAAGGCACTCCTCTTACAAATATATGACCATGGCCACATTCTAAAGGAAGCTTATTCCAACATGGGAATAATGGGCTACTCTTTTCTCACAGCTCTTTTTTGATATAAAATAGTCAAAGCACACTCTGCACATGGTATTATATACCAAAGGTGGAAAATTTGGGCTGCATTTTTAGCTCATTCCTTCAAAATAAAGACTTCACTACTTTGAGAAAAGTGGATCATGCAACTATTTTTTGAACAAAACAAGACCTTAAGACAAGAGAAGATAAATCTCACTGCTAGCTAAGAGGTGTGTTGGCAGAAAGCCTAAGCCTTGCCAATGGCAGTTCAGCACAGTAACACCTGATGTTAGGGAACCCAAATTACCCTGGGCAGCAGCAGAGGCAGGTGCCATAGCATGGTGCTCTAACGTGGGCATTTCACCCTGCTCTTGAGCACTGGCACATTTTCGAGGCATTCCAAGAGTCAACTGCTCTCTTCACTTCACTGAAGACTTAATGATCAGTGTGAATAATTTCAATATGCAAAGTAGTGATGAGTGATTTATCAGTGTCTTGGGAAAAGTCCCATTACATTAGGAGCAAGGTCAAGTAGCCTGTTTCAGCCAGGCTACGCTACAACAACACACAAATAACTCCAACTCATTCTGATGATTAATGCGGATAGAATTTGTTTTGTTGACAGAATCTGGAAAAATCCCAGAAACTCCTCCTCCTCTGAGTCTTAAGCCTGCTTGATATTCCAGAAATAGCAGGCACAGTACGACTCAGTGCTTTTCTGTCCCTACATACAGCTTCATACGCAAAACACGAGTTATTCAAATGAGCAAATGCAGACTGATGGCTTCTGTCTTAGTCACTCAAAATCCAAAGCCAACCATGAACAAAACATCTTGCACAACACCGTGCCACTGAAGTTTCAAAGCACCCTGCAAATATTAACTGATTTACCTTCAACAGCCACATATTAAATATGCACCCTTCCCTACACCAATTCCTTTTCATCTTATAAATGCAGACAAGTAGTTTCAGAATTTCCATAACTTGATCGAGCCACACAGGATGTCTATGCAAACAAGCCAAGATCCTAGCCAAGCTGTCCCTGCCTTCAGGCCTGTCCCTGAACACAAAGCCATTGCCTAGATTCATTGGCACAAACTATTTCAGTCTACATCCTTTAGAGGCCAGATAGGTGATAGAAAGTTTTGACAAGTTTAAAGGCAATCGCAAAACCCAACTTTTCAGTAACTTGGGTTGCACAGCAAATGAGCAGAAAACACTAAACAGCAGAACAAATTGACTCCTTTCTCTGGGACAAGGTAAAAAAAAAATTTAAAATCTCTCCTCCCCCTCAAAAAAACTAACACAAACAGATTTAATAGCTCTAATTCCCCATGTGTGCTCAAACATAGCTCTTGCAGATGTGTTACCAGCTGTCTCAGAACATCTATTGAAGTCTAACTATGGCCTTAGAAGGATGACAGCTGATGGGTGAGCTCCAAAAGAATCTCCAGATTTCATAGGGCTCACTGAAAAACAAGTGCATTCTCATTTTGATACGACACTTCAGAAATCTACGCTTGCTTTATCTGTAGTCTCAGAATTAGCCTTACCTGGTAAAAATGATTAAAAAGGATTCAGTTGTTTTGCAGATCAGAGTTTCTAAAAAATGACTGAAATTTAAGTGAAACTGCTGATTTTGATATGGGCAAGACACAAACTGCCATTCAGAAATGTCATCTAAACTATTGATTTGAAAATATCACATACTGTGATGCTTAAGGTAAAAACTACTGCAGTCAAGCATACGCAGGTATTTCATATGATGATAGCAAAGACATGGGTAAATGAAAATTCTGTGTTTTCCACTATGCATCATATGATTCCATATGAATTTGCTGTAAACAGCAATAAGGAGTTCAGAATCAAGAAGGATTGACTGGAACCTGCCCCAGAAATATAATTTTAATCTCCTTGAGGTGTAGCACTATGACAAATCTCATGTATATAAATGTTTTTATCTACAGAGCTAATGGAATGTTAATGGCTCTTCCTTACCACGTCTATCGGACAGAACAAAGAAAATATAAATTGATGGTTATTCAGCCCCATCATACACACAAATACAACCTGCTGGCCTAAGAATCAGAAAAGAGAAACCAAGGGCCTTCATAAAATGCAGTTGCATCACTTGAATTACCTACCCAGAGGAGCCTCTTGCACTTCTAGGCCCTGTAAGCCACAACTAAATCCAGCAACATGACACTCAAAGCAGAGAAGAAGATTCTCAAGCATAACACAATCTCCGGACAAATGGGAAAAAAAATCTTTGCTTCATTTCTATTATAATATAAAATGGATCTTGGGTAATTAACATTATTTCATTTATTATTTAAGGCATAAATAGAGCAGCTTTACTCCACAGATTTCTTACTTTTTCAGTACATCTAATTCTGTACAAGTAAGCCCATGGCAGTGAACTTCCACATTTCCACAACTTTCTAATCTCCATTCATTTTCACAACAGCCAGGATTAGAACCTTGCTATAGTCTGCAAAAGAAACCTAAATTTTATTCCTGTATCTGTTTCACAATCTTTTTTCTCCAAGTTCTGTCTGCATTAAGTTGTACCTAGAAGCCATTTATTGATTTCAAATGCCTTGCTTCCACTTATTTCTCCTGATACCTAATGCCACAGGGAATATGGATTTAGGTTTTAGCTATCACTTTTAAAAGAGTTAAAATTATAAGCTATTTGAGCCAGATATGTCTAAACACTTATTAAATTGTAGCTTCCGGCTATTTATTGACTTTTTCAGAACTACCTTCACACCTCATCTATTTTCTACTTTATCAGTTTTCTGAAAAGCAGGAGATATGGGCTTAAGGTACCCTACCCAGCAGCCAGATAAGCCTCTGCTGTGGTTAATTCCCAACCATCATCCCCAGTTCAGACTATCAGCAAAATTTAGTGCTTGTGAAAGCTCCAGACTAAGCACAGCAGAAATTAAAGTTCACTCTCTACACACACAACCAGTAAATGCAGCACAGTAATCAGCAGCACAAGCATCTTCACAAAATCCCACCAAGTTTGGAAAAATCTTCATCTGGAAGCATTTAGGACAAAGTAGCAGATCTGCTTCTAAGCCTGTTCAGGGCAGAGTAAAGATGAGCTGGGAAAGAAAAGCAAAGACAGCATAGGCAGGTGTGCAAAGGTGTATCCCAGCCCCTCCTGCTCCTCCTCCATGCCCTGACTCATGCAGAGCAGACACACCAGCCCATGCAGCTGCCACAGAGCCATGCCTTAAAGAGGCTGAATAGTTCTGTACCAACACTGAGATACCCATTACAGCCTCACACATTATTTCTCTACTGTGTCTCCTGTCAATCCTGAGTGCAGGTTTGATACCCTTGTTAGAGGCAGTTTTGTTAAATTACCATCACTTGCACAAAAAAAGCACCAGAAAATATTCTTCCAGTACAGTATTGCATGCAGTAAGACAAGCCTATTTTGAAACTTTCAGCAGCACTTACAAGTGCTGAAGTTAAAACATGCCAGTTTTGCATAGAAAAATGTAGCTTTATGGCCTCAGAGTGGTTCAGTTTCATCAAGCACAAACCAGTTCGAACATTCATTTGGGACATGTATTATTTGGTGTAACAGCAGCTCCCAAAAATAAAAAGAACATTTTGACAAACAAGAGAAGGTGGGTGAGGATCCATTTTCTCATCTTATTTGGCAGCCACATCTCAGGATTTCAAGGACTGTCACAAGGAGTGATGTTGGTGTATTACAGCAGGCAGAGCTGCCCTTTAAAAGTGCTGTCTAGCAGTTCTCAATTTCCTTCAAGGAAAAGGCAGAAGATTTGGTGGAAGAGCTCCATAGGTCAGAAGGAGTCAAATTTTTTTGGGTTGTTATCTTCTTCCTACCCCAAGCTCCACACTGGGAATATCTTCCTTTGGCTGGATTTACCTTTGTCTTTCCTACTTTGAAGGCAAGGTAAAGAACAACAACACAAAACCATTTCATTACACAGCTCAAGGTATTGAAAAAGCCATTTTGACCTTTCTCCTTTCTGAAAATTGAAGATACTTCACTTCCTTACTTTTAAGACTTCAAGGCCTGTAGTTATCCACAATTTAATTTATATTTTCTGATGTGAGAGGGATTCTTATACAAACTTCGCTTTTTCATTTGCCAGTGACAGGAGTTTAATCTGGTGTCTCCCATGATCACTATCCTTTCTTTGCATATTTATATCTTATGACTTTACCTTTTCCTTGCTTTCAAAGATGAATTTTTAAAAATAGCACATCAAGTTCCTACAAGTCACATAACCCATCCCACTCTGGCACATTATCTGCCCAAGTGTCTGATACTGACATTAATTTTTTAGAAAGTTTTTGGTGAACTCTAGTGGTAAATCTTAAAAAAAGGTCGAAAAACAAAGCAAACTATATTTTTATTTAATATACACTTTGCAGAAGTAAAAATGCTCATGGTTGTAAACTCCCCTGGCTAAAGGGTTATGGTCACTTTCAGTAGGAAAAGAGATTCATTATCTGTTGTACCTCACCTTTAGTATTTCAAACATTTTAGAAGAGAAAAATCCAACAGCAATTATTAAGAAGTTGCTAGATACAAGGGGAAGGGTGGCAGACAGAGGATACCAGGAGGCCCATGACTACATGGAAAGCCTAGACTACCTACCTTCAGCCCATAAAGTTATTGATTTGCAACCAAGGGCATTGGTTTGTAATTCATCTTTATTTATTTCAACTGGCCCTGAAACCATGACCCTGAAAAACAGTACAACCTCTAAGTACATTAACAGACCCCTTTAGGTAAGGAAAGTTTTTTAAAAGTCATCTCTGAGTGCCACCCTGTCTGGATGCATCCAGCAAGATAGAGGAACACAAGTATTAATTCAGCTTTAGGGTCATCAGCACAGCTGGGCAGGATCTAAGTTGAAATACAGCTGGTAATCCAGGCTGTGAACACAGTATGGCTCACACAGCAGAGTTCCAGCAAAAGACAACATGGAATCATCGAGGTCTCCCAGAGTGCAGGCAGAGCAGATGGCTTCCTGTCTTTGAAATCACCTCATCTCCATTTCAGATCCACACATTCAACCTTTAAAAAGTACAGAAGTTAGCTGCCACAAAGTGCCTAACCCTTTACTAAAGATCCCACTCTAAGGTCTTCCAACTAAAATACTAAAATTGAACTCAGATAAAAGTATTTACTACTGTCCTAAAACCAGGAAAATAAAGATACCCTGAGACAACCATGTTGGTTCACATTTTCATGCTGTCCTCTTCCTCAGTTTCACCAGCTCTGTCTCTGCTAGCATCCCTTTAAAATTCTGTCAACACAGGTATTTAGCCTGCAAAGCTGCAATTTAGATTGAATTTAAGCTCCATATACTTAAGCTCTATAAAGATAAGTTACTTTAATGTTTAGTACATAAGAATATACAGCACCCAGCCTACTGCTCCAATGGCCCTCCCAAAAATAAATTATCACCATAAAGTAACAAGTACTTTACAGCACCTACTTGTAACTGTGGAAGAAAAAAGGTATTACATTCTTTCAAAGGTTAAGTGCAGAGAACAAAATGTGTGGTCTTGATGTAAATAAAAATTAAAAGTCTTCCAAATGCCAGAGAAGAGACTACAACATCCTTTAGTTGGATTTAAATCAGATTCATAAGAATTCTGTCATGTGAAAATCTTTTACAGTTACTGTCACATTCCATCTGACTCCAGGAAACACTGTGATGCTTTCCAGCAGATCCAGAGAACAAGTTAGGAGAACATTTCTCCTCTCCTGGATGAGGAATCACAGGGGCCAGAATGAGCTACATGCAGTGTATGGACAATTGACTAAAACCCACATAAAAAGAAGTGATCTCAGAGTAGCTTGATATTGTTAACCACAGTCTGCCATCAAAAGATCTTTACAGTCATTTTTAATAATTTATTTCACAAACCAAACAGCCATGACAGGGAGAGAGGGTTTATACATGTAATGGTAGTGGTGAAGAGGCAACTGTAATGGAGAGGGAACAAAGGCAGTATATAGACTGACAGAAAAAAATCAGGAATAAAACCACTAAGAGCATTACCAATCCAGGACAATTTCCAACTGTATTTTTTCACATTTGAAAGCAAAGTATTTGTTACATCCTGGATACAATCTGCCAATTTGCTTCTTAAAAATGACAGACATTTTATCACCAAATAAAGGAAATAAATAAAAAGAAAAGTAAACTTGATTGTTGTTTCCACCAAGTCTGGATTTTAAAAAAGGAAAAAATAAAATAGCTGTACTCAAACTTACAATAAGATATTCAGAAAACAAACATTACAGCATTTTAATAGAGTCATTCAGGTTGGAAAAGACCTCTAAGATCTTCGAGGTCTTAGTACTGCCAAGTCCATCACTAAACCATGTCATTTAGTGCCACACCTATGAGCCTTTTAAATGCCTCCAGGGATGGTGACTCAATCACTTCCCTGGGCTGCCTGGTCTGGTGCTTGACAGCCCTTTCTGTGAAGAAACTTTTCCTAATACCTAATCTAATCCTCCCCTGGTAAAACTTGAGACCATTTTGTCTTGTCCAGTCACTACTTGCCTGGAAGAAGAGACCAACCCCCACCTGGCTACAGCCTCCTTTCAGGCAGTCATAGAGAGTGACAAGGTCCCTTCTGATCCTCCCTTTCTCCAGGCTAAACACCCCCAGATCCTCAGCTGCTCCTCATCAGACTTGTGCTCCAGAACCTTCCCCAGCTTTGTTGCCCTCCTCTGGACAAGCTCCAGGCCCTCTTCTTTGTGGTGAGGAGCCCAAACCTGGATAAAGAACTTGAAGCACAGCCTCACCAGCGCCGAGTACAGAGGGACAACCACTGTCCTGCTCCTGCTGGCCACACTATTGCTGACACAGGCCAGAGTGCCATTGGCCTTTTGGCCACCTGGGCACAGCTGGCTCATGTTTAGCTACTGTTGACCAGCACCCCCAGGTCCTCTTTTCCTGGGCAGCTTTCCAGCCCCCAGCATGTAGCGCTGCCTGTGGCTGAAATTGGGTTCAACAGCTTGCCCCAGCCCATCGATCCAGCCTGTCCAGATGCCTCACCAGAGCCTTCCTACCCTCCAGCAGATTGACACTCCCACACAGCTTGGTCCTCAAACTGACTGAGGATGCACTTGATCCTCTTGCTCCAATCATTAATAAAGAGATTTATCAGGACTGGCTTCAACCCAGCCCTGGGGAACAGCGCTTGTGACCGGCCACCAGCAGGATCAAACTCCCTTTGTTACCAACTCTCTGGGCAGAGAGCTTCTAATCCAGCAAACATTCATCTAAAGCATGAGCAGCCAGCTTCTGCAGGAGAATGCTATGGGAGACAGTATCCAAGGCTTTACTGCAGCCTAGAAAGACAACACCCACAGCCTTTCCCTCACCCTCTAAAGGGGTCACTTGGTCAGAGAAGGTGAGTGCCTCTGACAGCTCCTTCAGTACCCTCAGATGGATCCCACCCAACCCAACAGACTGACATCCACATGGCACAGCAGGTCACTGACCATTTCCCCTTGGATTATGGGAGCTTCATTCTGCTCTCTGTCCCTATTTTCTCTCTCATGAGGCTGGGCACACTGAGATTAACTGGTCTGACTGTTAAAGACTATGCAAAGAAAGCTTTAAGCACCTCAGCCTTCTCCTCATCCTTTATTTGTTTACAGGCTTTATTTGTTACAAGCTTTTAGGAGCTATTAATCATCACTGGGTCCTGCAAGCACACACAGTGTATTTTCCATTAATCATCTGGCACTTAAAACACAATGTTGCAAGGGCTTTGAACCAATACATTTTGCCAGTACTTCCAAGTTGTTAAACCAACAAAGCATGCACTTCATTGCAGAGCTCCTTGCACTTGCCACACCTGAAGCTCTTTTATCAGGCCCCCCACCTGTAACCCAGGTGTTTTCAGTGCCCACACCCCCAGCTACCCATCCATGCCAGGACTCCCATCATCTCTCATTATAAAAATCAACTTTCAGCTCCAAGAACATCAGCAGACTTTGTCAACTTTTGTCCAAGCTCCACAAGAGCCCTGAGATAAGCCCCAAACCTTTCTGGGTCTGAGTAGCCCTCAGACTGCCCCACAGAGGTGACTTCAGTCCTCCTGGACTCTCCAGCCCACTGCACCCTGCCCTGCCCATACCCCCAGGCAGCAGGTAAAACCACCAGCTACACTCAAATCCAGAAGCCCTGAACAGCCTGCTATTCCTGATGCTGAGTAATGTATTTTTGTCCCATTCTGTATAATCCTTAAATTGACAATTGGTACGGGATCATCAAAATAATTATTACAATTGCTGTATTTGATTTTAAACTGTACACATAGTCCAAACTCCCCAATAAATGTGAACTCTTACACACAAAACACAATTACATCCTCAGATCAAAGCAAACACTCAAGATAACAGGTGTAATTTCCTCAAAAATATCCTGCACAAAAGGACATTAATTATTCACAACTAAGCCAGTGTTATTAGGTAGAGACAAGATCGATCTACAGCAGATGGATTGAAGAAACTATTTTTTGAACACTGGTAAAAAAAAAAAAAACTTAAATTTTTGAAGCTTCTAATACCTCATTTTTTGCTGAGGTTACTCGAGATCCAGCATTACATTTACTTTCAAAAGCAATATTCAGCACTTACGACAAATAGATTATTAGCCCCTTTTCAGAACTTTGAATGACTTCTCATCTTTCTGTTTCCCACTATCTTTTTACAGGATCAATACATAGTTAATTTTTTTCCTTAAAAATAAAAGTTAATATTAAAGGTAACGCCTCACTTAGGTGTCATAAAAGAAACAGCTGCTTCACTTTTCTTACACTTTCTGATTTGGTGAAGTCCTAGCTGAGGATGTTTAATGAAGATCTCTATTCTTTCAAGCAGGGTGTAACTTCAAGAAATTCTTGCAAGGCTTAAACTACCCAAAAGGTTAAGGCACACACAAAGAGGTTAAAGCACACACAGATCAGTCATCATTAAGCTCAGGCTGAAGACTTAAATTAAGTAGGGGCAAAAACTGTGCATCACAAATACATGAAAGATGACACCAACAGCTTCTGAATTTTCACAAGGCCTTTGAGATTAGGAAGGAAGCAGACTCAGGGTAAGACAGTGTTTAAGAAGCACACAGTAAAATCACAGAAGGGTACATTTTTTCAACATATCCACAACAAAACTCATACAAAATTAACGACTGGAAAAAGTGCCAGTAGTATATATAAACAGGTATGTTTACTGACCCACTTATTTGAAACAAATGGTTAGTGAAATAAATATTTAAGTGGTAGACTTTAATTGCTTAAAACCATTTTCAAAAGCAAGGAAAAGCCACACCTAACATTCCCATTCCACTGGCACACAGAAGTATTCTGAGAAGTATGAAGAATTGAGTATTTACTAGAAAACAAACTTGTAAAATCTCTGTCAAATGCAGATGTTCTATATATTCCACCCTTGATTTCACAGGAAGATTTCAGTTTCATCATAGGTATTTAAGGGATCTCCATTGTACTACAAGATCAAATTTGATATACACTATTAGGAATGACTGCCTCAAAGAGCAAAACTTATTACATCTGTTTCAAGCATGTGTAGATTAAACGCCAGTACGTCTGAAAAAGTGGGCATTATTCCTTTAACAAGTCGTTATTCATAGATGTTTTTTACTTCATTTTAATAATACACTGCAAATAATATGGTAATGAAGTCTTCAAGTTGCTTTTGTATCCTTCTTTGCTAATTGTACATCCAGTGTCTTTTTTACCATGCATGAAAATATTAAAGGAATATTACTAGCAGAAGTAATCCTAGCTGGTAATTATATTTGTTGCCCACACATATAAAAAAAATCCGAATATATGTACAAATTATCAACACATGTCAGCCTAGAGGTAGAATACAATAGAATACAACAAGGTTGCTTGGTTTTTTTAATCCCTTCAAAGAAACTGCCATTGCATTTGAAAGAAAAATTCTATGTGACCCTCAAATCCTTTATTTTTACACATTTATTACCACAAGAGACAGTCATTAGCCAGACTATTCTCTTCAGTGCATTTTGTATTATTTTCTGATGCACTAAATAAAGTCAGAATACACATGCATCTTCGTTTTCAATACACTGGTTTTGTTCAAAGTGTATCCAAACATGCCATGTCAAGTTCAGTGACCTCAGCCTCACAACACAAAGCATTACCAGAAATACTTTGCAAAGCTACACTACAAGTATATGGGCAACTAGAGAAGTCTTGCAAGAAATGTATTCTCACTGTGGTTAAGAAGCAATGATGAAAAATTGGAACTGGTAGAATTTATAATTATACAGTGAATTATACTGGTAGAATTAAATTTTAATTATGGCAGTGAATTTGACCTGAACGATAAATAAATGTTTATTTGCAAAATGGTTGTGCCATTCAGGGTATAGTAAGGTCTATAGGCAAATGGGAAACTGATTTTTTTGCCTACCAGACTTCTCAGGAAATTGGATTAACACAAACAAATAAAAAGCATATGAGTTTCAGAAATGTAAGTACCACCTTACTAGGGGGCAGATTTCATAAAGCAATGGCATAGTATGAATTACTTCCCTCAGGAAGAAAGCAGGTTTCTGACCAATTTTTAGGAACTGAGGACTCTTAGCAACCCAAAGGACTAGAAGACTCATCCCATAATGCCTACAACTTTAATCAGCATCCTGAACTACCCAGCACCCAGCAGTATTTGCAGACATTTATCAGAGAGGCACTGACCAGCAATGCCTACCTAACAAAAGCCAAAACTGCTACAGTGCTACACCTTGCAATCACCCAAGTGAGACAATTCATCAGCTTTGGAATTCATCAGCTACCACACATCCCACAGAAAAGCAACCCTCTGTGCCTCTCCACAGGAGAACTTCATACAGCATTTATGAGAAATAAGCTAAGCTGTCTTCTCCCCCCAAAGAGAACCCTTTTATCATCACTTATTGTTGGCCCCACCATTAATTCCGCTGCCCTTTTTTTTTCAGGGATATGTGACTAAGCAGTCATTCTCAACCTTTATTTACCTTTGAAGTCAGCTGGTTTTATTTCAGACCTTATGGCTGTGTATGCAAAAGCACATCTGCTTCTTCAATTCTTATGCAATAAAATAGAATCAGCCTTACCCATAAATGTTGTACAGATTATAATCTTTTCTGGGGTGTATGTTCCAAATCTTGTGTTAGCACTTTCAAAGGTAATTAACCACCTTGGAATGAAAATAAAAACAGCAACAGCCACCAAGACTCCTCACAAAAGATGTAGTCCAGCCTGGACTCACCAAATCATACAGCATCCCAGAAAGATACAGTGGCCTTTAAAAATTTACAAAATATGATTAGATTAAAACCAGTGTTTAGCTACTATTACATGAAAACAGCAAATTCTCTCATACACAATGTTGAAACCATATTCCTATTCTCCTATGGCTTTTCTATCATACGAAATTAGTATTATGAGATCGTAGAATGTTGCTGAGCTTTGAGTATGTAGTTCTGATAATTAGTGAACCAAATGTCAAGAAGAGGCTGGTATTTGCTCCAGATAATCTGTCTCCTGCCTTCCAAAGATCTGACATTACATCAGTTGATAACACATCATGGAATATTATGTCACAAGTCAAGCTGAGAAACACATTACAATTCAACAGGATATTGCTTCTGACAACATAAATGGATTCTTGAATCCTAAAACAATCCCATTCTACCCCCAACAAACTCAAGAGCTGATGGACACAAGACAATGAATGTATTCTTGGGTTTAAGTGGAAAGATTTCTAAGTCACATATACTGATCTTGTGTCATGTAAATGCACACCAACTCTACAGTAAATGAAAAAATTTGATTTGGACCAAAACTATATTGAATACTAAAATTCAAGTTTCCTTTCACCAGATAAATATTCATCAGTTTTCTTTCTTTCTTTCCAATACTAATAATACACACATAGTGCATTCCTGCTTTAGACCCTTACAAAAAAAACCAGGATAGGCTTATCACACTAAAAATACATCAAAACATATAGTAGGTAGTTAAGATCCTCTCTGCTGACTGTTTGGTTTTGTTGATTTTTTGGTTTGTTTTTTTTTTTTTGGTGGGAAAAGTATACAAATACACACAATACTTTGGCAGGGTTAAGGTTGTTACCTTGATGCAGCAAAAACTCATCCTCCAATCTGAATTCTATACAAAGAAAGCAATGCATGGAAGACACAGCACAAGAGTTTCTCCATAGCTAAAAATCAACAGAAAGTTGGGTATGAAAAGGACCTCTGGAAGTCATCTGGTCCAAATCCTTTGATCCAGAAGGACCACCCACAGCCAACTGCCCAGGACCAGGTCCAGATGGTTCTAAATATCTGCAGGCATGGAGATTCCACCATCACCCTGGACAAACTGTGCACCTTCACAGTAAAAGAAGTGGCTCCTGGTGCTCAGAAGGAACCTGCTGTGTCACTGTGTGCCCACTGGCCCCTGGCCTGTCACTGGGTGTCACTGAAGAGAGCCTGGCTCCAGTCTCATTGCACACTTCCTTAAGGTATTTAATACACATTGATGAGATTCCTCTGAGCCTTCTCTTTGCCATAATGAATAATCCCAGCCCTCTCAGCTTCCCCTCATAGGAGAGATGCTTCAGTTCCTTAATTGTCTTCATGGTCCTCCATTGAGAAGGAGACATAATGGACTGTCTCCATTATGTCCATGTCTCTCTGTTGGGGAGCCCAGAACTGGACACAGCGCTCCAGGTGTGCCCTCATCAGTGCTGGGGAGGAAGGAGAATCCACTTTAGAAGCTACACATTTTCAAATCAGGTTCATTACCTACACAATTCTTTTAATTATATATCTACAGTGTAAAAAAAAGCCTTGAAAGTTATAGCAATAATTAAAATGCAGTTGCAATCATACACCTATAATGAAAAATGGAACTGCTACTTAGTCTCAAGAAGCAGATGCTAAACACCACAGAAAAAGTAAGCTAAATTACAGAGCTCTGACTGAATGAGGTAACTTCTACTGAGACAGCTTTCCAGGCTACTGGTACTCTCTTCCTACAGTCTGGATATCCAAGTTGCTTGTAAAACAGATCCCAGGCAGCCCAGTGTTTTAAAAGAAACTAGCCACTAGCTAAACAAAATGCAAGGTAAGTTGTCCCACCTCTGGCACCAGAGTCCCCAGCAAAAATCAGATATTCTTAAGTGGACCAAGGTGCTTGCAATGCTCACAAAGCCACATTCAGCAGGTAATGGGAGATGATTGTTTTTATCTTTCTCACTCTCCAAGAGAGATGAGCTGTAGAGCTAAAATGCACAATACAGGTTTAGTCCACGTGGTGATAAACTTAAAAACCCTGCTCAGCTTCTCTTCGAGAAGATTTAAAATTTTACACAGTGCAGAGGATAAAAGCAAGCAGTAACACCTTCTAAAAAGTCAGATAATGATTTTTAATTTGTAGGACAGTATTCAGACAAGAAAGAACACGAGGCAGACTGCAACAGGGTTTTTATCCATGACCTTCTGTTGACACTTTGCACCACTGGAGAATGAGTTCAAAAACACCAAGATGACAGCACATGTAAGGAAGCACAAATCAGCTCCCAAAACACTACAGGTGTGATATCCAGAGGCTTTAAACACAAAGTGCTTAGGCATCTGAGGAGAAGGAATTTAAACCAAGGTCTATCCCAAAAAATTCCCTCCCTATAAAAGACAAAGTTTTGTGCTAATCCTAATCCTACTGTTACCAATTTTTGCCTTCTGTAACACCATTCTATATGTCTCCATTTAAATATACTGTGTAAATGTAGCTGGCACAAATGACACAAATAATTCAATGAAGTGCCTAGAATCCAGCACTTTTGGTTGTGACATTTCTCCCATGCTCACAGAATGACAAGCCAAGCAGCCTGATCACAGTAGTAAAAGGGGTCAGTTGAGGAAATCAGCAGAAACAGAACAAAATAAGGCTCTGATGATTTTTGGTCAGCTTTATCATTCACTGCTGCTATTATTTTTAGTACAATCAAGATAATGAACCATTTTTAAACCTCCTTTTTAATAACATCTTTTGCACATACCGTGTTCATGTGCCCAGAAACACTGCTACCTGATCACCAGAAAAGACTATCAATCTATACAAAAGCCATTCTCAAATCTCAGTAGTTAAAAAAAAGTATTTTTAGTACAGATATGAAAATTATTTCTGGAATAATTACCAATGACTTTCAGATACAGAAGTTAAAGAACATCTCTTGGAGAAAATGCATATTTATCTGTTTTGTAATAAGTTTCAAAACACATTTCCCCTTCAAGGTACACCAATAGACTACATAATATACTTTCTCCTGCATAATCAGATCTACTTTGAATTTCTGATGTTCCTACAGTGTTGACATCAGCCAATGTAATGAAAAACTTATTTTTTCCTGTTAATCACTTAAATAGGGAAAATAAATTAATATTTCAAGATCAGCAAGAGCATGTGAAAAAGAAAAGTTACTTTCTTTGAACTTAGTCGTATGAACTCCAAGTAAGTATTCAAAGACAAAATATGCAAACCACAGGCAAAGCTCAGGCTTTCAAACAGAGCTTATTGTTCTGCCTAGTGCAGTGTGTAAAGCTAAAGAAACATGCAGCTATCAGCAACAGCAGTAAATCATTGTGTAAAACCAATCACTTCATTCTTTACGGAAATTCTTTGGTCCTCTCTCCTACTCACAGGCCAGTTCTGGCACACACACACAATTTACATTTTATTTACACACTGAACAGACTTGGGGCACAGCTTTACAAAGCTTCCCTCAAGTAGCAGCTTTCCTCTTTCTCATACCACCTTTTCACAGGAATGACACCACTGTAAAGATTAGCCAGATATTTGTCCTGGGATTAAAAAGAAAACATGCACCAGGCCAAAGGACTGCCTCTGTTGGTAGTGACCTGTGGGATGCAGCACATCTGCACTGGCCCAGCTGGGCAGGCAGGGGAACACAACAACAGCTGTTCACACTAGCATTGCTGCCCACAGCAAGAGATGTGCAACCAGAGCAGGGGAAATCACTTTCCAACGCCATGAAGATGCTGGTATGGGCACTGGAAACTATGAAAATGTTTCTAAAAGTTTACTGCCCTATATTACTATGCTCATAGGCAAATTAGTTACTGTTTAGGAAGCATACAAGTATATTACCAAAGTAATAAACTTACCACAATTTAGAATTTACTCAAAGCAAATCAAGCTCAAAAAGAACTAGCCACATGCAAGCAGCTGGATTATTTTAACATGCAGAGGTAGGATTTTTATACACATGTTGTGGAACTACAGAAAACCACACGGTAAAATTTGTTAGTGACTTGACAGTCAGGCTTCAACTGCAATTATTTTCCACCAGTCTTTGAAAAAGTGTAGGATTTTAGTAAGTTTTCAAAGATTTGAGTAATATCAATTCAAGCCTGTAGATCTGAAAGAACAATGAATATTGATTATGCTTCAAAAGGAAGCCAAAATTAACTAGGAAATATTCTGAACACAAATGGCAATTTACTGTCAAGAACACAACAAATCGACAGCTCACGCTATCAGTCATGAACGTGGCAATGAATCAGTGCTTCTGCAACAAATGAATGGAAGAACCCAGGGAGGGAAAAAAAGAAAACTACAACAAAACTCAAACACACAAACAACACAATCTATCACCTACATCTATTTTTCTGCATCTTTGTTTAAGAACAAGCTTCAAATTTGAGTCCTTGGTAAGGTACAAATACAATTAAATTTTGAAATGTGCCACCCAGCACACGCATGTGCTCCTGAAAGGTATTACTGATAGAAACACTTCATACTCATGTTGCCCTTTTAAATCTTGTGTTTGTTACAAAATGCTAAGCAGATTTTATTTCAAGTGCCTTCCACCCAGTAATAGGTCATGCATAAAAAGAGTTAATGCCCTGAATTCTGTGTAAAGCTTATTTCACTCAACAGAAAGCAAATCATATGCAAATTTCTGAACTGCAAATATAGTGTGGGGCTAATAAGCACATGAATGCTTCACTATGCAAAATCCATGCAAATACCTGCAAAAGTTTTTAACCTGGGAATATTCAATATTCAAAATGCATGCAAATACCTATGAAAGATTTTAACCTGGGAACACTGGCTGTCACACTACCTTTCTGTGTTTTGTGCACATTGTAGTATTTTTCATAACCATAACATTGGCACTCCTGATAACACAAACTACCAAGTCAAGTGATTAGGCAAATTCCAAAATAAACCACTTTGAGAAACATCAAACAATAAAGGAGATCATATTTATATAACACACAGACTGTTTGCACATGAACACAAGTTTGCACACAGGCTGGGTCTAACTGAAACATTCAGAAAGGATGCTTCCTCCATGAGGACACACTAATGCTGGATTGAGAGAGGTTTTTCTCCAAATGAAGCACATGTAGTGCCACCTCCTAAACTCCTCTTAAGCAATGCAACTTGACTACACAGGGCAGTAAGAAATAGATCAGTACAAAACAGTGCAAGAATAAAAATATTCCTAAAATGCCATGCAAACTTCAAATTAAGAGACTTCAGAGAGCACTGCACATTTACTGAGATATCATAATGACTACTTTTCTCAAATGCCATTATTTTTTTAGGTAAATTATGTCTATTTATAGGGGTTTTTTATCAGGCAGTAGCATCAGAGTCCCCATATGTTAACAAATATGAAAAAAATGTTTCTGTTTTAGGCAATTACAAAATTGTAACTGAGATTTCTTCAGCAAATACTGAAAAAGAAGTCTGGAATGATACTGAAGCAGAAGTGTTTCATGAACCTCAACACACAGTAATATAGTCTAACAAAACCAGAAATAATTACCATAAGACTTAGAAAGTGGTTGACTTTAGAAATTATGGACTTCTATTACCTAGCTTTCAATAAAAGAAAATAGGAATTTTGAATTACAATTACAGACTTGTATTTTACTATTTTTTCCATAGACTTGCTGTTCCCATTTTCATCCTCTACTTTAGAGGAATAATGCAATTGGCTACCAGTCTTATTAAAAAGTCAGACAGCAAATACACGTTTAACATCTAATAGAACAAAGCAAACAGACTGAATAAAGCTTAAAATGCGTGAAGTGATGAAAACTTCAAAATCAAAACAGTTTGCATATGAATCATTTAGACCAGTTTTTATAGATTAATACTGAAGTCATGCCTTTTCTATTAAGTGTTTCTTACACATTTCAAATTCCCTTCACATTTGGCTTCTTCCATTACATGCCTGCCGTTGGTGACTTTTGTTTTGCCACAATGTGCTATGCAGGCAATATGACACAGTGATAATGTGGGCTGCAAGTGTATCATTGTTCTTAAAATTATGTCCTTCTTTTAGTTACTGCTGTAAAGATCATGAAAGCCAGGGTGAGCTATAGCACTGTGAAGTTTCAGTGCTCAGGCTAACATCAGCCCTGCAAAAGTGCACTGGACCACAAGGTTTGAAATAAAAGCTGCTATTTATCTGTCCTGTAACTAGTGGCTCAAAACTCTCCTGCTTTCTGTGCCAGTCTTCACTGAATTTTGCTTAAGTGCTATTGTTAGAAGGCTGTATCTGAATGCTTTTTTGACTGGGGAACAGGCATGAGACGTATAAAGCAAAGCAATTTTGAAGAACATCTACATCTCTGCCAGCTATTCACATCATAGCAACAGATCTGCATCTCTACGAACACTGCAATGCACTTAGGTGATGCATCAAGCAAGCTTCAAGAGGTGATGAATCAAGCCCTCAAAGGGCCTTCCTCTGAAAAACAGACATACAGAATTAAAAAATATTTTTGTCCATAATTCTTTTTTTGCTAAACTGAACAGTATGTCTTGCTCTCCTTACCATTGCAGTAACCTGGCCTCCTTGCACAAAGTGAGCAGCCCAGAAGCCGAGCACCGGCACAAGAGCCATTCCTGCTGGCCAAGTACAGCAGGTCATGCCACAAGATTAGGCCAGTCCTCCTCCCTGAAGGACAAATGACTCACTAAGCCCACTGCCAGACTTCTCTTCAACTCCTTTTACTTTCAAGAAGGTATCAGTCAAACCTCAAAGGAGGTTTTCTCACTATTGTACAGATCTGCCTGTATTGCCCAAGACCTCTGAAACAGCAACAAACCAGCCTAGCTCTGAATAACCAGGAGGCTGAAATCAATGAATATGAGGAGATATTTTTATCCACTAAATGAGCTGCATTTGTGGAAGACTAAGGTAAAGAGAATAGTTTCCATTATAACAGCATGAATAGAAGCCTTTTTCTTTAGGCTGGTAACTTGCCAAGTGGAAACTATAACCCGCATCTCTTATTAAGGATTTGGAATAAATCCAACATCTGTTGTAACTTAACGTCAAAAGGCAATCTCAAACCCGCACTTGAAACTTTTCAAACTTACTACACACCCTCTCCCATGATAACTGATTTACTGAAGGTGCCATCTCACCCCCAATGCTATTTACAAAGAAGAGCTTATATATAAAGTAGATGATTGGCAGGAAAGCTGTACATCAACAGGCAGCATGGACACGATCCCCAGTGAGCCATTACAGTTCAAGGCAGTGTTTTGAATGTTTGCTGCAGGAAAATCAGCAGGCACATTTCTGCATTCAGCTCCCACTGCTGTGTCGCCAGCTCCCAGCACAAGAACCACCTTGTCAATGGGCTGGCAGGATAAGCCACTCAAATTAATTTTGATCAAGTGTGTACCAGCAAATTGTTTACCTCATAACATTGTAAGTTTAATTTCCCCTCTACGTAAAAAAAAAAATTAATTATTTAGGTTTCAAATTATTTGATTTTCAAAATCAGTGGTAACACATTTCAAACACATCAATACTAAAGTTCAACAGAAAACCTATCTTCCATTTGAAAAAACACAGGAAGTTAAACACTTAAAATTTCATTAAATATCAATTCACAAAAAAGGTGGAAAAGATCTTTACAGTGTTACAAACTATACTTTTAATGGTTTTCAAATACAACTTTTTTCCCTTTTTATTTATGAAACAATATTAAATGTTTAAGAAATTCTCATTAAATGTCAATGAAAATGTTTCAAGTTCCTATTATTCTGGAGGAAAAATATAATTTTTCTGCATCATTCCTAACCAAAACTATGAAGCTCACTATCTCTCATCTCAATCTTAATGTTCTAGTCATTTGGACTAGCAGCTTGTTAAAGCTGAAAAATAGCCCAAAACACATTAAAAACTTAAATTAACACTTAATTGAAGAAGAACCGATATTTCCCTCCTCTGCTGAAAGCCTGCCTTTTTCTTCCAACCAAATTGCAACAGTTGACACAAAGGAACATTTCAGTCAGAATGAAAAATGCTAAAAATGAAATCTGTTTTTCTTTAAACAATTTTAATCATTAACAGTAGCTTCTGACAAAGTAACATAAAGTAACATGCTGAAGTTTATGCCAACACATGAATAGTAGCAAATTCTTAACCATTACAGTCTTTCAACAACACTAGCCACAAAACATGTCACTACTTCAACACTTGCAAAGATTAAACGTTATCTTTAGGATGACTTTGCTGCTTTGAAGCAGCTTTGAATATCAGCTTGGTTTGAAAAGTAAGACAGCAAGGCTTCAAGGTTAAGCATAGTTATGTAAAGCTACTTGCTTTCTATTTTACTGTAGTCAAGAAGCACAACTTTAACTTCAAACTCATGTCATAAAATAATAACCTGCTCTGAATTCCAGTCTTTAAGTTTATAACTTCTACCAAAATCCTTATTTCCTAACCACAAAATACACTTCTTTCTATACTTAAGAAAGTTTCAGTGCTCAGGCTAATATCAGCCTTGCAAAAGTGCACTGGACTGTAAGGTTTGAAATAAAAGCTGCTATTTATCTGTCCTGAAGAAGTTGTGCAACTCCAAGACAGACTTCTGCAGATTCTAAAACTTCACATTTTCACATGTTAAGAATAATCACTAAGTATTTTTCTTTATACCAACTAATTAATGGTTAACTTTTCTTTTGTCATTTATGTAAATCTGTATTTTGGATGGAAACCAAAGGACTCGAAACCTCAGTAGCATGCATGGAAAAGCCTCCACTTCCTCGTCCCTTCACCTGAGCAGTTCTAGGAGAAAAATATGCTCAGGTGGCATCACTGTATTTTACTCCTTAAGCTTTTGGCTCACAGTTAAGAACTTCCCTATAAAACATTTAGAAACCCTACACAACATGAGGGGTTTTGTGTTAGATAGCACCATCCCATTGCTCTACACTAGACTACATGTCATTTTGAAATCACTTCCATAGCAAACGGAGACTGCACTTAGAACAGTACTTTAAATTGCATTCTGTAATATTTTCATTCAAGGAGGTATAGGCACAGACACAAAGGATACCATGAGAGAGATGTAAATCCCTTTCTCTGGCAGGCTTTGGGATCAGGCAGTGGCAATATACATCTCTATGGCACACACAGTAACATGTTTTAGGAATACAAAAGCCAAGAAGTTTAGTCCAACACTCATGTGATGCATGAAGACAGAAAAAGCAGTACATTATGAAACAAAGGTTTGTGTACAGGTTGTAAATGTTAAATATTATGAAGAGCTTTAACATCTTCCTGACAGGCAAATGCCAGCTACATTTATGAAAGTTGAAAAAAATCCTTCTGACACTGTGCAAGAAGTACTAACTCTTCATAAGGAAAATAAATTTTCCTAAGAACTTTCACACTTACTTAATATTACAGCTGTTTGTTAATACCCAGTGATTTCATAAAATAGGCACATTTTTGTTCTCTGCACTGAAAGCTGCACAAATTACAAGAATATTATCTGAATAACAAATAATCCTTACAACTTCTTCCACACACTCTTTGGACAGTTAGCTGATACAAAATAACAGTAGTACAGAATAAGTGCTTTTTGCTTAGCAATCTCCTCACTGCTGACATGCTGGCCAGTCTCTCTTTGTCTGACACTCTGGCAGAAGGGCACTCAGGCTCTTTCACAAGGTGTCAAAAACGTAAGAGCAAGTGAGTTATGAAAGAAGCTGCTTCTAGGCCCATAGGTAATGACACCTCACCTAATATATGCGGTATGAATTCATTCCTCAGTGTTTGGCCCTGAAGATACTTCCAGTAATGAATTTCAGGAGCTAAGCTTAAAGCACATACAAAAGCATTGTATTTTAAAATTTAGCTTTTTGTGGTTTTAGCTTAGCTGCCTGTCACAACAGTAGCAACACAGTAGCGTAACAAGTCATATCCCTTCCAATGTTTCTCACCTAGTATGAGCTGAAACTCTCAGTTTTGAGCATTTTCTCACTGATCATTCTCTGCATCAAACCTCACTTTCACAGCTCCTTTAATTAGCTGTGTCTGTCCAGTAACTCAGAAAAAGCTGCTCATACCACTTTAATCATAGGCACCACTTTAAATCAAGGAAAAAAGCATTCATGGAACCACAAAAGCAACACAAAAGAATTGGTCATTTCTCACCAAGAGTGAGCCACGTGCTGTAATAGAGAAAAACAAAGTGCAAACTGTAAATTAAAATGACTACATACAAATCACCGTACCTGATACAAATCACAGACCTGATTTTTTTCCATTATCCTTTTAAAGAGAAGAAAAAAGTAGCTTGTTAGCTTTAGCAATCCTGCTCCTTTTGACACTAGTAGGAAAAATAACCCCCAACTTTCAAGACAGTTTTGCTCTTGTTTTTTCACCATCTTTTAAATCAGACACTTTCAACACAAAACCAAGCATTTTCAGACTCTTTATCTTCAAGCTTCAGCTTGCTCCTCCTGTCTCTCTTCCCTCTGTGTCTCACCAACAACTTTCTCTGCCTCCCCGAAAGTTTCTTCGAAGCAAGCCCTAACGTGTTGCATATGCAACTTCTGTCTAAATAAATTAGAGAAATTATCCATTTAGACAAAGAGTAGTTTCAAAAAAAAAAAAAAAAAAAAAAAAAAACAACACAAACCAAAACTAGAACTTCCATCTCCTGAGAATTTATCTAGGATAAATTTAATAACATTACTGCACACAACTATTCCTTCCTGAATCTCTGCAGGAAATCTCAGTGTTCACAGAAGCCAATGGATCACATGAGATTATTTATTATTTTTCCCCTCTCTTTCTTCCTTTTTCCTCCACACCCTGGGAAGTAATGACATCTAAGCCACGTTTGGTGGACAAGTATTTCAGTGCTCCGGCAGGGACAGAGAGGCTCTGCTTGTGTCGCAGAGATATTTTATGAAAAACCCTTTTGCCAGGATCTTGTCTCCTGAGAAGCTGAGAAGCTTCAGCTTCTCCATGTTTTCCTGCTTTGGAATGTGATCTGAAGAACTGTTTACCCAGCATGTGAAATTGTTTTTACTTGATGACCAATGACAGCCACCTGTGTCAAGGCTGTGAGCCACACAAGATTTTATTATCATTCCTTGCTAGCCTTCTGATGAAATCCTTTCTTCTATTATTTTAGTATAATTATAATATATCATTTTCTTTTAATATAATATATATCATAAAATAATAAATCAGCCTTCTGAAACATGGAGTCAAGATTCTCATCTCTTCCCTTGTCCTGGGACTCCTGCGAACACCACCACACTGTTTGGGCAAGGCAGCAGCTCAGGTGGACAGTCCTGAAGGCCACTTTGCCCAAAGAAGGGAGAAACCAAGCTGGTCTGCACAGGCCAACACACTCAGGAAAGCCTTTACACATGCAGAGTGCCAGCCACTTACCTGCTTCTGAACATAGAGCCAAGGGAATACAAGTGGGAAGTGCTGCTTCCCTACAGCCCCCTCTCTGGGGGGGGAGCCTACCCCCTCCCTCTCTGCTGCTCAATGCAAACACCATGTCTGTAACTGAGAGCACGCAGTGGGAGGGATTAAGGGATGTCTGTGCCACAGAGGTAGCCCAAGCCAGTGTGGGGGATTAAGAGATACCTGCCCCACAGAAGTAGCCCAGGGCAGGCTGCCAGTTCCTGGGGAGCAGCGTTCCCAATGCCAGCTTTTCATCTCACAGCCGCTCCGGCGTGTGCCTTTCCTCCAACACAACGCAGTGCAATCCAGCAGCTGGCCATCACAGATGGCAGGCAGGGGGGCCAACTAGCCTCTTGTTGTTAATACTTTTTATTTGGATGCCTTAACTATGAAGAGAAGACATATTTTACTCTGTTACCTCAGGGCTTATCAATCCAAAAGAAAACAAATCAAGTAAAACTCAGTTGCGCTTAGGAGAACTTTCAGGAGAAATCCTGCAGATTTAAAATAACAGCTCTGTCCAATAACAAAAGAATTGGTGAATAATAGCAAACAAAGAGCATCTCTTTAAAACAAAAAAAAAAAGTGATTTTTTTGAAGATACACAAAATATTATTTTAGACTTTCGATGATATAATATAGAAATATAAAACTGTTTTGTGCCAATCTCTGGACAGAGAGCAACTCACAGTAAAATTCCAACTGTCAACAGCTATTGTTCAAAATTTCTGAGACTATTACCTACTTAGCAATGAAAGCCTCTGTCCCTTTACTTCACATAAAAACCAAAACCATTAGTCCATTAGCAAGCAGATTTTCATTAATTTATTAAGATTTATTTGATTAAATGCTAGAAAATGTGTTCAAAACTCAAACAAAATAAATGGTAAATGCTTTCAGAACTGGAAACTATGAGAATGGAATTTTCATAACAACAATCATCATCTGATTTTAGAGCCATTCATTATTTAGCTATTCAAAAAACAAATTTCAGACAACATGCGCTAAAAATAAACTCTCCAAAACAGCAAATTGCCCCCATGCTGCTTTGTCATTTAAGCAATCACATTTTTCCAATAAGGAAGTTAATTCATTATACATTTATAAAAAATACATTTAATTCTTTGCATGGCACTCCTAAAGATAGACTCCCCACTAAGCTGCCTAACTCATTAACTGGAAAGAAGCAAATCCTGTGGCATAATCGAAGGTTTGGTGCATAAATGATAAAAAATGTGCCATTTCTGAAGACACTTGTCATATATTCTACATAAATATACAAGTAACTGTTCTAAAACTGAAGTTTCCTCACTTAACCAGTGCTCAGCTCTCAAAAAACCTACCAGTTCTAGGCAGATCTGAAATCCCAACCTATCAGCACAGATTCCACTAACAGCAGGTTTGGGTAGGTTTTTGTTTATTTTAAATCTGAGCTCATACTCTACAAAAGAAAAAAACTGAAGCAGATGTCTTCAAGAGCAAGAAATAAAAGTGTGCAAGATGTGTCTATACCTTGGTTTTCAAAGAAATGTTGAATTGGTCCCTGCAAGCTTAGCTCTCTGCAATCTACAACTTTCTGATTGAAAGAAAAACACTCATTAGATTACTAAAATATCGGGGGTTTTCCTGCCCTTTATTCAGCATTCAGGGAGTCAATGAAAAGATGACCACATTTAATTACAGCTGTTACCACCTCTGCCTTGCCAGCAAGGCTGGTGAGCTTAGAACAGTCCAAGTCAATACCCAAAAACTCATTCAGCTTTAAATGTGTGGGCCTCAGGAGCTCAGCAGAGGCTGAGCTGGATGTCTGGTGGGTATTAAACCATGGAGCTGTGACACCTCAAAGGCCCCGTGGCAAGGTGAGCGCGTGGGAGGCTCAAGTCTGTCATGCTGTGTCGTGCATCACAATATTCTGTCTGGTGCTATCATTAACACTTCTGCACTACTTTCTAATTTCAAGTTATACAATTGACTTTCAAAAGACACTTGCATGTCATCTGTCTTTAAAACAAGGTGCTGAATAATCTAGTCAAAAGGACTAGAAGGGAATTCACACAGAATCAAACTGACTTCTCCCCCACTGATGATGTACTGTCAAGTACTTAAAGCACTTTTAAATCATTATGCAAGCACTTTTCAGAATTAAATTACAAGTGTGACATATGGCATGAAATGAAGGAACCAGACCACAATGCTGTCACTGCTGTTAAAATCCTGTATCATTCAAAATGTGAACAAATCAGTTATGCCACACTTTTTCAGAACTGGTACATTCTAAAACAGCAGTATCAAAGCTACAGCTTTTGGCATCATGCAGCTCACAGTCTAAGGTTCTTGTACTCTGGCAGAACTGTGCTGGTGCAAGAGCTGGTGAGGCTGAGCACTGGGACACTCTGAGCTACACAAACCAGGTATCAGGTCCTACTCTCCCCATTCCCTAAAGACAGCCACTCCCATTCCCACTGCTTCCTCCTGTTCTGTAATTGAGATACATGCCCACCTACAGGGTCTGCCTGCCTCTCCTCCTACATGGTGGTAGCTCTCTTTCCCCCCAGACATCCCCCCCTAAACAGTCTGCCAACAAACTGACCCCCAGTACAGAGCTGCCCCCTATTTTCAACTCTGAACAGCAGCAACCAAACTCACCTTCCTGATCCTGCAGAAGGAATTTTTCTTGTATACATAAAATAAAATTTCCAGTCAAACATTGCTAAATTTTATTTTAGGGAACTGCCCACAGTGGTAGACTGTGGATAAAGGATTAATTGTGTTATCCATACTGCTACTTAATTAAGATGCACCAAAAAACACACATATACAAAGATAAATGTTTTGCAGATTACCTGCAACATGTTCCACAGCTCTTCTATAATTCCCAAGTTAAATACAAACAAATGGTAAAAGCTGCTTTGCACCTTAAAACAAACAACAGAACTGCTTCCATGAGTTTTTATGAAGGCCATGAGACCTTATGTGCCTGTTGATCTATCTGCCTTAGAGAACACAAAAGCAGAGACCTATATTCTAGAACAAAAATACAATTGCAAGATATTTTCTCTGAGTTCCAAGAAGGCTGAAGATACAGGACCAGTGCGCAAAAATAAGTAATCCTTCCTAGCTTCCCAGGGTCTGACACACAAGTGGGTGGCCTGTAAGGATGCAGAGCAGTGAAGTGCAGCAGCAGCTGGGAGCAACACCCCACAGCTGATGCCCAGCCCCAGCACTGGGCAGGTGGCAGTGCCTGCCTGAACACCCCTGCCAGCAGCCCACACCCCCTGCCCATTTGCACAGGACACCGAGATGTGCCACCACAACAGAGAGGCCTGTCTGTCCATCACCTCCTGCTTCCCAGCCTCCAGCAGCCGGAATCAGGTGGCCACAATTTGGAACAGCAGTGAAGGAAGGTGTCTGACTGCACGTTTTCATTATTTGATCATCTTTGTTGCTTCTCTTACCAAAGCTCTCAATACACTACTTATGTCAGCATACAGTAATGGAGCAACCTAAACCAATTCTCAAACTGATGGCAACTCAAGACAAAAGAACTTTTCATTTTGATAATGATTACTTCTTTAAAATTTTTTCCATCTATAAAGGCTTCTTTAGTCTTACTGAAGAAACCAATGAATTACGTTTTTGTGATAGCTTTCATACACTGATTTTTAAAGTCAGCACAAATAAAAGATTACTTGAAAGAGAAAAGAATATGAAAAAAAAAGCTATCCAAAATATTACTTCTCCATCAGTCTGCATTCCCTTCTATTAGTCCACCTTCTCCACTGCACAAGCCAGGGAAGGACATGTGGTCTTTCCCCACGCACAATTCATCTTTTAGACAGCTTACATTGTCAGAATATTGCAGGTATACAGCAGGTTGACAGACTCCACTCACTTGGCAATTACTTTCAATGGAAAATAAATTACGCTGTTGTAAAAGCAAAAACCACACTCTTCAAGTTCTAATTAGTTTTATTAGTTGAAGCAGCAAATCTCAGAACAACTGCAGAAACTGGAAAAGAGCAAACAGAAAGCTGAACTCAATGTTGAAACTATTTAAAGGTCTCCAGCACATTAAATAATGCCTGTTAACTTTCAAGTGAGAAAAAGCGGACAGGAGCTTGAGTGCAGGTTTTGGCTACATAGCTTCCAATATTTGGCTTCAAAACATGAAAAGAATACAAGATAATTAGGACAGATGTGTTTACAAAGAAACAAGCTGTTGCAGGTAAGACAGACTTTCAAAACCACTACAAGAACTTAAAAGTCCATAGCAGATCATAATAAAGAAAGATAAAACCTTGCATCTGACCCACAATGTTCTCCTCTGGTAGTCTTTTTAATGAAGCAGACCAGAACTAAGGACAGGTTTGAAGTATTGTTCTCCTGGTTATATGAAACACAATCTTTTGTTTCATAATGCACAGAGTTTGCAGTAAGCCAAGATGAAATTATAGCAAAAGAAATTATTAATAAACATATGCTGCAGATGACACAGGAACAATGTGCAAAATAACTTCACAGATAGTTCTGCTTGCAATTGCTTTCTATCACTCAATCTAATTGTAAAAGAATTATTAAAGTGTCATTAATTAAACCACCAATTAATTCATAATTATGTACATGTAGTTAAGCAGACTCTCAATAATTTAAAGCACTTGGATTTTTTTTAATATCCTAAGGAGAGTAGGTTATTTGTAGCATACCAGATGTCTGCTGACAAGAAAATACACTAAATCAGCATTTTGAGAAACATGTAGAAATATACCCATATAATTTATCTTGTTCAGATGATAAACAGGTACCCATTCTCTGGGTCACATTTTCTGCCTCTGATAAAACTTTACTCTTTCTACAGGGATACACCAGCAGTGAGCTATTTCCTACAACAAAAGACAAGCTCTTAATATCTTCTTCTTGCAAGATCCGAGAAAAATCAGCAACTTCTACCAAGTGTCCCATTAATTTCAGTCAAAGTTCTCTGTGGAGAGCCTTACATATGAAACTCTAAGAAGAATAATAGTCTACCAAGATAAGGAACAATGATAGTATAACTAAGCCCTAGCAATAAAAGGTGAAGGTCTTCAAAGCATGAAGGTAAAAGGCTGTCAGGTAAAGAAGAAAACCTTCACAAACTGAAAAGAGTATAAAAGAAACATCAATTGGTTTAATAAAGACAAAGTGCTGCATTCTGCCTTGAAAATTTATTTTTAAGAAGTACTTTATGCTCACTTTGTTCTTTCTCATCCCTCAATAGTATTTCACACATAATCAATAACTGAGCCTCAACTGAGAGGGGAAAAAAAATGAAGCTTCTCTTCCAAACAGTACATCAACTCCAAAGTTTTGATCATAGTTTGATCAAAGGAAATGGTAGCAGAATCACATTTCTCCTTGCTGAGACCTGGGCAGTTTCATTTAAAAAGTGACAAAGACAGTAGCACCTAGGTTAGTACAGAATTCAACTTCATAAAAACTACCTGAAGATGAGTTAGAAAACACTTTCCATGAGTTAAAGGAAAATTATGTTAAATTCTTCTCTGTCTTCCCTCACTTCCCACAAGTGCAAGAAAACCAGCCTCCCTCCTCTGCAAGAAGGATAAAGACACATCATGGTATCCTAGTAATCCAAGTGCAGACCCACAGACTGAAAATATAAACACCAAGGACCCTCAACTCAGAAGACTTCATATAAAGAGGGGAAAAAAAGTCTTTTCCCCTCTCCAACATCTTCCTCCTTATCTAGACGCTTCTGAAGCTTACAGTATTTCATAGAATCACAGAGCAGCTGAGGTAGAAAGGGACCTATGGAGATGCTCCAGTCCAACTTCCATCCTCAGCCACAGCAGCAACTGGAGCAGGTTGCTCAGGGCTGTGGTCAGTTAGACTTTAAAACCTCTTTGTGGATGGAGACTCTACACCTCAAGAGACATGTTACAGGATTTGATCAAAATCACTATTAAAAAAAAAAAGCCTTTTTTGATGTTTAAATGGAATTTCTTGTATTTCAGTTCATGCACATTGCCTTTTATCCCATCACCACGGATACAAATCTCAGAACAGACAGGCTTCATTTACTTGCACGGGCAGCAGGGACATCAGTCAAGTCCTGCAGAGAAAGGTCTGGGAGCCTTCATCAGAGAAAGCAGCAGATGTATTTTAAACAGGGCTATTATAAACCTGCTGCCAGATTCCAAAGTTAGGAAAATACATTTATGCTGTTACTGGCTCAGTAATAGGCAAGAGAAATCTTCAGAACTTATACAGTCACCAGAAAGTAAATGGACCTGCAGGTCAGCCCTGCTCAAAATTCTCTTAGATTTGAAAATTTCCTTGTTTCTTATAAAGATTTGAGACAGATTCCAGGTTCCAGCCTGTTTCAAACCTCTGCACCTCAAATTCCAGGCTTCAGCTCCCCATGGAGGGTAATAGTTCACAGCAGCTACTCCACCCCAAAGGAGTAATACCACATACCTGCTGGCCAACATCCACCCAAGCTAAGTCTCCCCAAATGCGGCAGATCCCATTCCAGCAGTTAGCAAGGCAAAGGTATTGGCACCTTTTCAGTTTTCACACATCATCACCGACTGAAAGAAATCATTACCTTCTCAATGTAGCTACTGGAGAGGAGAGTTTGTGTGATGGAAAGGGAGACAGTCCTGGACAAGTGGTAAGCAGCTCATCATATTCTCTTTCCCTCAGAACATTATTCTATCTGTGGTTTTCCCAAAGAGTTCATTCCTACCAAGTCTTACACATGGATGAAGGAATCTTAGTAGCAAAAGCCTCATATTAACAAAAACAAAATTCCAAATTGTGCATGTGTTTCCCCTAAACACTGTGCTAAGTAGACAGAAACTGACAGGTGGAAAGTTTAACTTCATTTTTAATGCAAAACCACTCCCCCTTTTCCAGTATTTCAGTCACCATAAAACCAGACACATGAGTGACCCCAATACAGAAATTTAAACTGGAACTAGCTACTTAGAGAGGCCTTAGTAACAGATGCCTGACTTAGTCCAAACAGAGCTAAGGCTCTTTGATCCATGCAGCACTGTCCACACTGCAGGTGGACTGGCAGCTACCTGCAACCCACCCTGCTGTAATGAGCAACCACTGTGCGACTAAAGAGAGGCTCAGGAAATCCCCTCCCTACTTCCAGAGGCAGTCTCTTTCTATTTCACATCTTTCCAAAGTCTAAGATCCAGACATCAAACTGAGATACACGAGAGACACCTGTGGCCAGGTGAGTAGTCACCAATCAGCTTATCCTCTGACTGTTCATATGGGCATGCTTATTCTGCCACCTGGCTCTTTCCTCTCCAAAAATCAAACATTTATTAACACTGCTGGTCATTCTTCAAATCTTTATCTATCTCTGCTGATTAAGCACTAATACAAACCGCTAGTGAACATTTCCAAAACACAGAATTGTCAGCATTTTGTACTAATATTTGGATTAACCATGCAACTCATCCATATTTTCTGTTTGTAGAAGTCCCAATAAATCAGAAGAAAGCTACAGAAGTAAGTCCAAAGGCAAACTCATACTAATAAGCTACATCTGGAGTTTTAGATTAAATACATCACTCCTCTGCTTAACAGACTTTTACTCTAAGATCCCTGACTTTCTAAGGCTCTTATCAACCCAAATCCAAATCATACATATGCCTCCCTGAACTGGGCCTGCCTTTTTTTGTGGTACCTCTGTTTACACAGCTTATCCCTTATCACACTGCCAACACTGGGAACCACAGCAGATGGTCCCCTCAGACACAACTCTAACAGGTTTTCTCTACTCCCCCATTCCACTTATTTTTTTGTGCAAACAACTGATAAGGAAGGCTGCTGCAATGATTTACTGATATCTGAAGTTGAAAATTGACAAAATGCAAACTGCTTTTGTTCTCCCCACCACCCCCCATGAACTGTTTAACCTCTTAACTACTAAGCAACACAGACAAAGAGTATTAATAATTGTACAAACCATACAGTCTGCTGGATTAGCATTTCAAACACAAGCAGTATTGATGAATTTAAAAACCATTACTACATAACTTTAAAAGTTATGCCAGTTTCAACAAGCAGCCTTAACTATTAGTAAAAGAGAAAATACGAGGCAGTTTCCTTTACTATTAAAATCCACTGGAAATGCCTTGAAATGATGTGTACACCCATTGCCAATAGTCTACTGAAAACAGGCTCTCAAGCAAAATTTAGAACAGAGACGGGATATTTCATTTGTATCTACTTTTATCTAACAACCCAGAACAACATGAAGCACAGTGACACAAAAATGAAAATGCTCTCAATATTGCTATTAGAAAGATAGAAAGATGCTTAAAACTAAGCTCCACATAAATTCTATTAAACAAGCCAGGCTCTTACTACTGGAGAATATAAATTTGCAAAACCACTGCAGCAAAACATTGCAAAAAAAACCTAGAGGTCTGCAAGAGCATCTCAACTAACCATCTATGAAGAAGCATCTGCAAGTAGACAGTAATGAACCAGACAGACCCAGAGGGCTTTCTTAAATGTAGGTCATGCCTGTCAGACCATAGCAAAAGACACAGTAACATTTGCTGAAGAGAACCCCGAGTTATTATTACACTACTTTGTAGGCAGACATTATTAGTTACATATTTGCAATGATCACTATCTGATGTTTAAGAGGAACAAGAAGGAAAACCTGCATAAATTCAATCTGCATAAATTCAACAGCTGTATTGAACTTAAGAGTAAGAGTCATAAAGCACTCCTTATAACATTTCACACTTTACATGCTTCTCTCTTCATAAAGTGGTAGGTAATACAGAAGAAAAATTTCTGTTGAAATCCAATGTTTGTTTTACACCAGGGATTGGGAGACCAGCGAAGAAGTAGGCCAAAAAGTGGTTTAGAAAAAGTAATTTTTGCTGGTTTATGTCATATTAAAATGAAGACTTAAATTACCTAATTATTGAAATGACAAGTTAAAACCTTGAGAATTATTACTTTTGATATCTGCTTGAAAGTGTTCTCTTTCCTTGATAGATATTTTCAGTAGTTTATTCTGGTACCTTGTATTTTGTTAGAACAGAATCCCATAGAAGAAGACTGTATAATAAGTTAAGATGTGGAGACAGATATAAGAACATGAGACAGCATAATGGAAGTATATGTACCAACAGCCTGATGCCTGGCTGGGTTTTGCTGGCTTTTTCTACTCACACAAATAACACAGGGGGATAAAAAAGCAAGAATTTAAGAAAAATTCCTGACAACTAAGAGAGTCAGCAGATTAGAAATGCAGTTACTTTTCACCTGAAGATCAAAAAATTACACAGCTAAAGAATTAGTATTTCAAAGAATAATACAGTGAAACCAACATTACCCAAAACCACGTGGCCCTGCAACCACACATATGCATCTCCTGCTGTAAAATCAAGGACATAAAACAGTATTTATTTCTTTCTAGAGGCCAGTAAGACAAGAAGTGAGGAATCTCTTTTTGCTTAAAAACAGATTCACAGTCAACTAGGAAACAAGAAAGAATGCTTTAGGATTCATCACAAATGAATTTTTCTGGAAGCAAGGCATCAGGTGAACCCATAAACATTATAAATAGGATACATAAAATACTGGAATATAAAATTTAACTAATAAATCCCCACACTCAAGAGATTTAAATTAGACAGTAAAACTTGAATTCAAGCAAGAAAGTCATTTAATGAAGAAAAAATTAAGAACAAAAAATCTGATTGCTCATTCTTTGTTCAGCTAGCAGTCATCAATCATGAGTTCAAAAGATGAAGAAAGATTCTTCATTGGCCTGTAGCAAAACTTCCCATTCAGAGCTCACTTATTACAGTTATCAGTCTTTACATTTCTCCCGTGAATCTAAGGAGATGACATTTACCAGCAAAGGCCAGTATAGGATAACTCCTCTTTCAGATTCAAACACAATAATCCATGTGCAGATACAGCTACACTAACACAAACATTTTTATATTTGTTAATAATTCAAAATAAATTGGGGTGTTTTGGGGGGATGGAATGGTCTATTTTGTTTGACTTTATTTTCACAAATTTCTGTTGTTTATAGGCTTCAGATTTTAAAACACTGTTTCTCTGAACTATTTAGAGCTGAACACTCCACAGGTAACAGCTTTGGACCTATGTTCATTATAGTCTCAACAGAAGTAAAATAGATAATGTACCAATAGGCCTTTCAGTCTTCAAGTCTTTGAACATGACCTAATCATCAGGGTTCTTTATTATTTTTTAACAAATGAAAAGAAAAGAACTACTGGGAAGACTTCCTGCTGTCATGTTACTGTAAAAAGCAATTGATGCAGCAGTACATTGATCAGCTTTCCTGCCAATAATTGTCATTTCTGCAGACACAGGCATGAACTTCAGTTTTGCAACATTGTAAAGTTTTGTGCTTACTGAGAAGTACTCAAGTGCTTGAACTTTGCTTGACTTACAATCAAAAATTAGCGTCACAACGTTTGTGTTGTCAGAGCTGCAGCTCTCTTTTAAATATATGAGTTAAAATAATTTTGCTGTAGGGTGATCAGGGATAGAATGAATGGCAACATTTAGACTATTTACCTTCTTCTGGGAGGTTTAAGAATACACATGCTAAGGAAGGGAATGCTGTGGTCATAATCAAATCTCTGAAAGGCCACAGTGCTGTTTACTGGAGAATGTTTCTTCTAAGATAGAAGTTTGCTGTCTGACCACAAAATCTGCAACAATTTAGACCTTCCTGAAACAAAACCACAATTTCTAAGACTAATTGTATGTATATACACAACTAGAAAACAAATGGGATCAATTTTTCAAGATACATGACAAAAACCACACAGCGCACACTGAGCCATGCAGAACCTCAATGCTGTCATTGAAATGTTTTAAAATCTGCTAATAAACACTTTCACAAATAGGAAAAAAACAAGTTACCATAATTAACTTATACAGCAATATCACCAATTTTACCTGTACATACTGTAAATAAAGAATAAAAATAGCATAGGCATTTCCATTAAAACTTGCCTGAAGATAATTATGAATGCACTCTGGCTGAACTTCAAGTATTCAGATTTTAAACATTAATTTACTTTGACTATGTGCATGTCAAAATGAAAGATTGCTGTCTGGATCCAGACATGCAGTATTAATACTGAACACGTGCATTCATTTCAGGTCAGCAGACATTCCAACTCTACTTCAGCAGGTGGTAGGAACAGCACTCTAATTAAAATCTATATTAAAAAGTTCACAATGGGCTATCTACTCTGAATAGCTCCCATACAGAAACATCACTGCAGCTGAAAGACTTAGAGCACCTTCCCTCAAAATATATCAATGGCCCCTTGATAAACCACCCCTCACAAACCACCTTTCTGAACCATTTCTACTTTTTCAACCTACCAACAGATTTTTCAAGGCAGCCCACTAAAGATTTCAGCACCCATTTAAGATATTAAGAAAGGTACCAAAACAGTTCTTCAAAATAATCTCACATTTAGATATCAAAGCAATGAAAACGTGATAAACAAAGCTAATTCCCTATTAGATATTTGTCTCTGGTCAATCACTTAATAAAATTATTGCCTTTCATAAGTGATACATCTGAGAACAGTGTAAACAAAGTCAAGGCAATCTCAGCCTGGTAAAAAAAATTTAGTAACAGTTAGAGGGTAAATATCTGTTTGTTTTTTTCTAACTTAACATTTTTACATTACACTTTCAGGGTAGGGTTTTTGGTTTGTAATCAATGTATATTATACTGAAGGCCAAAAAAAAAAATATCCTGCCATTTGACAACGCACCAAATTCTTCAGTTGCAGTGCTTCATCTAAACAATTGAGAGCACTAGCTCCACACAACCCCCACAGTCCTCATTCCTCACTTCTGCTGCTGAATGAGGTGACGGTATGACCACCAGCTGAATGCAAGTACTTAGAATTTTATGGCAACCACAGCAAATGAACTAGATAGGGAGATACCCAAAAAGCCTGAAATGGAACATGTAAACCAAAGTTTGTTCCTCAAGTGTAATTGATAATTGCATTAAATACCTTCCAGGAAAAGAGTGATATTGGTCTTCTAACTCAAAAGACAAATAGGTCATTTTTCTTCTTCAGATTTGAAAGCAACTAAGGATAAAGTCTATTACTGACAGCAAAACCAGACTCTTTAATTACCATTCCCATAGAAGGACTAAACCTTCCACAGGGAGCATCAAGATGATGACAATTCCGAAAGTATTCTCTCTTTCTTTCAGAAACTACTTGTTTCCCTGCACTCATACTGATGTCCCACAAAGTGAGACTTAAAGTGTGGCCTAATCCCTTCTCTCTTGAAAATCAACCATAGCATACACCCTTACACCTCCATCTATTAACTGGCAATAAGATCAAACTGAGGCAAAAAAAGAGGCCAAGGACAAATTTAAATAATGTTGTATCCCACACGATTTACTGTATTTAATGACACTCCCATGTGGAAGTGATTCAAGTTTGAACTGCATGTGCCAGTCAAACAATATTGAATGGCACCTGGATAACAGGTGTCACTTCAGATCTATAAATTCAAATATTATAAACAACAGTGACACAAGCTTAAGCTTCTTCTACAACAGTTCATCATTAGATGCCTGTGAAGTTCTCAGCACTCAGAGAAATGGGTCTTTGCAAGTGTAAGCAGAAATAAAGGAGCATTTTCCTTCCCTGTGTACAGTATCTTGTTTTTCTCATGTGTGGAACTAGCCATTATACTTCCTTTTAACCCAACCAGCCCAGATACTTAGAATGTTAATTTGTCTAGTGCAAAGCTAAAAACATATAAAAGTATATTTGACCTGCTTCTTTCTCCTAGTAAACAGAATCTTATCATACCCTTCTATTTAAAATTATTTTGGTTCCTAGTGAGAAACATCCATTGCCAAACAGAAAGAAAATCTATATACAATAGTTAATTACTAATGTTGCATTGAACTTTGGTTACAAAACAGCACATTTCAGTTTGACTATTTATTTACAAAACAAAAACACCATGTAACCCCTTACATACAAGGACATACTAAGAATATTTAACACATCATATTACGGAAAAAATTTTAATAGTCTTAATTCTTTTCACAGACACAAAAAGAAATCATGTGTGAGTTTTGACAACATGGATAGAATTCAGCAAAACACTGTGCTGGTTTACCAGACAAACATGTTCACAGATCCATCCACAGAATGTTAGACTAGTGTCATTGCAGCAAGTGGTTCCTCCACCTTCTGTTTTGCTTCTTTTAGCTTACAGGATACTGCTCAGTGTATAAACACAGGGTATATATACAGAACTGGACTGAATCTGTTTCTTTTCAGACAGAAACAGCATTTTAAGAGCAGGTGGCAAGACAGTCGAATAAGGAGATATTGTCCATTGTCAGATGCACAGTTAGATCTGCAGCTGTTTACAGGATGTGTCAAGGAACTGTGTACCTGCTTCTCTGCTTTAATGCTGATGTATGAATCCACAAATAAAATTATCACACGAGGCACATCAGAAAGGCATAGAAATTACACTTGCCAAAGCAGAACTGGAACAAGGATTGTTTTTATCAACTTATTCACGGCTAACAAAGTAAGCTGTAGAAGCTCTGAACTTAAAACACAAAACCTTGAGCCCACACAAATAATAAAATATCAACTAACAAGAAATAAAAAACTTGAAAGTTGAACTGAACTTCAAATCGTATTGTCAGCCTGACCACATTACTTTCATGGTAACTTATTAACACACTTCACATGCTTACCTCTACACACAAGAACTCTGTAGAGCTGTATGGTTGACTAAACATTGAAAGGATTTATGCAATTTAAGAGAAGATTTGGTAAAACAAAATACTTGATCTTACTGTATTAAAAACTAGGTATTCATACCATTTCAAGCTATGCATCTCTCTTAAGTGTCCTGCCTTAGTTAGGACCAGAACTCCCCATATAAGGAAGGTAAAAAAGCCAACACTCAAATTCCTTACCTCCAGGGGGTGCTTCAGGTAAGCAAGTATATTTTCACTTAGCTAACCAGACCTAACTTAGAAAGTTAATTATGAGATGTATGGTAAAACGATTTTTGAGCACTTATTTTGATAGATATTTGAGCATTCCCAAGATAGTCTTTTGTTTATCATCACTTTAATGCAGCAGCTAAAACGTACATTTAAACAATGACAGAAAGTCCCATTTCAACAGTTTTTTGCTTGGGGGCTTTTCACAAAGAAGCCTTTTGATTGTTTATTCCAAACTGACATTTTTGAAGACACTACTCTATTTTCAAGGTGTAACTATTAAAGCATTTGTGAAACAATGCAACAGAAATCAATGCTAAAAATCAGTAGACTCTGTAGAGGTTAAAAAAATACATGTTTTAGCATACAGAAAGTCATACAAGTAGTTCTATTTTTAACATGTCTTAAATCCACCTCATTCATCAGGCTTTAAATCCTTCATTTTAGGAATCTGTTTCTTGAGGATATTGTTTGCAACATAGATGGCACATGTGTTTTCAATCCTGGAATGTGTCTAAAGTAACTGAGTACAACTCAGTATCAAGTACCACACAGTTTGTTTCGCAAGTCAAACACTCCTTGATGTTAGCAAGACATTAACCGGTTCCAAACTTTCCACATATTAAAGTTATTCTTGATTTAGTTCCTGGTACCTGAAGTTAAGGGGAGTAGAATTGCTTTTACAAAAAGCTGGACTGTATTAATGAAAATGAAAAAAATACAGCTATGGAAGCTTAAAACAAGGTTTTGCAAGGGCAAGAGGCTGATTAGCAGGCATTTCTGTGTCCCAGGTCTCACAAAAACAACAAATCCAACCCTAGTCCAGAGGGATTTTCAATTTTTTTTCCTTTGTATATATACCAAAATTTAGAAAAATGTTCACAGTTTGCATTAATTTTTCTTTTTTGTGTGTCCACCAACAGTAAGTTTGAAAAATGCAGACCCCTTCAATTACCTTCTTGAATCACAATTTGGGCACGGACCTCTAGAAAGAAAAATAAGTAACAGTCCTTCAACAGGTGGCTCTCGCCGAGAAGTAAGAACCTATAAATCAGTTAATACAAAAACATTATTTTCCTTATAAAATCATTTTCCTGCAGAACCAAATTAACTGAGATACAGGAGGAAAGATCTCAACTTGAATCAACTACATGTTATTAATTCATCCTAGAAGCTGCCTTACTGCTTCAAACCAAAAGCTGTGAAAACCTGCAAAATAAGAAAGAGAATTATGTTAAACTAATTCTTCCACATTTTAGTCTGAACTACCTCAGAAGCACTGCATCATCATCAGGGATTAGCAGCTATGGATGTATTTCCTGGAGTTATGAATTGTTTTCTAAACTGAGGAAACTTTCGTCTAAGACAACAGATCTTTGGTGTCCCATGGTTTAAAGATACAAACATCTAACTTTTGCCATCCAACCACATACTGCAAATCAAGATCACTATGACTTCAATGTCTTGAGTTATATATGGCTTGAGACTACTTTTCATTTCATTGTGGTGTACAGTATTCCTAAGTCCACTTCTTCCATACAAAGAATCTATCCTCCCCAAAAAAAGTGAAAAAAATTGTTCTAACAAAGCTTTTGCTGCTAAAGAAAAGCAAAATACTTTTTGCTGCTCAATATTTCCTTAGAATCTTCCTATAGGAGAAGTTGTTCTGCTAATATTTTTCTTGGTTTTTTTTTTTTTTTTCAACCTAAGTGTTATGCCAGCTGGAACTTCAAGTACGAATTTATCAACTGATTTCAATTAGTGCCACGAAGGTGAGTCAAGCTAGAAATGTTGTATACACACAATGCAAATAATCACTGCTACACCAGTAGAGGTGAGATCCAAGACAGCCACCAGCAAGATCTCAGGATGTAAATGAAGAATATACTCTAGCAAATAAATCAATGTAATCATTACTGTAAGAAACAACTGTTAGAAGCATTCACCAACTTTATCTGTTCCCCCCTTCCCAAAAAAGACAAGTAAAACACACTTTACAATGGGAAAAGAAATTCATACATGCACACAGAAAACATGCAGTCTGGTAACATAAATGCCACTTTTGCACTTCACAGACCCTTTGGAGTTTGGTTGGGGTTTTTTTAATGATACATATAACAAGCTGCAGCTGAAGCAAACTTTCTTCTTTTGCTGGAAGTATCCACATCTTTAAGAGATGCAAACTTTCCTGGTGTACGTACCTGAGACCCATGAAAATCTGCCTTGCCAAAATTTCTAAACTGTTTTTAAGCATGACAGTAAAGGAAACGGACTGCTTAGCACATTGTACCTCCCGCACAGTGAAAACCTCTTGCTAACGCTGATCATTATGAAAAAACCTCACGCCATCCTGATTGGACACACAAAACCCTGGCTGCATCACGTTGCAAGAGACTTAGTACCACACCCAGAAAGCTTTATTTGGATATGATCTTTTCCGTGAATGAACAACTACTTGCTTACAATTCTATAGCACACTCTGAAACCAAAAGTCCAATTTTATGACAGAAAAAAAGTTTAAACGATTTTAAACTTTCCCAGCTAAAAAAAAAAAAAGAAATAGAGAGTTAATAAAATAGCATGAACATACATGGATGATGATCAATTAATAAAAATCATACAAATCCCTCTAATCTCAAAAGACTTTTACACTAATCACTGCTTCATTTCCTTTGCGACCATATTGGAAATGACAGTGGATCTCATTTTTTTGGAATAATCTTCTAGGATATTTACACAAGCCTAATGTATGCAATGTTCCTGCATTATTAATAATTTCTGTGGGAAACGAATGAAAATTTTACCTCACTCGCTAAGGTTTCCTCTGAACTTTGAGTCCTTTCAAGCAATGCAAAGCAAGGCCCTGAGCCAGGAGATCATTTGTAGTGGGATCAATTAAGTGGCTAAATTGAAAATAAAATTCAACAAAATGGCATTTTTAACCTAAATGTTAATTTAAGCGGTTCTCCAGAAGAGATTTCAGCACCTAGTTTGGTGCCAGCGCGGTCCCACAGCGCCATCTAGCAGTGACTCACAGTACGGCAGTTACTGTGGCACCGAGTTTGACACTTCTACAAATAGAAGTTTGTAAAATCCTCACCCATTTAAAGAAATTCAAAGAATCCAGGGAAGTGACCCGTAGAATTGCTATAAACAAACCTAAAGCTGAAGCTTTATAGACCGAATCTACACCAACCACTGCAATTCTCTTCCCATTGACCAGACTGGCCTCACAAAAGGGAGAAGGTGTTAAAAACATCTTTGATAGCTTATTACTTCTGCAAAAATATTTCTAAAAACCATCTGGAAAAGCTAAGTAAGCATTAGTAAAACTCTTGCTGTAATGCAGTCCTGCGCAGTTCTTATTGCAAGTCTGACATCAGAGCCTGATCTAATGTTTCTCCAACATGTTACCTTCACTTTATTTTAAGTGGCCAAGATTTCTCTCCTTGTCATGACTAAAACTGTTGAAACATCTCCAGTTACACATGCCAATAAATTCAGGGTTTCTAACGTGCTGGGTGGGGGGAGGATCTTTTAAGGCCCCAAAGAATGGCATCAAGATGGATTCTTTACCAGATCAAGTTGCACAAAATGCTCACAGAAATCTATCACAGCACAAAACACTAAAACAAAGCGTTCCAAGTCTAAAGCTCTAGTTTCACAAGCACATAATTTAACTCAGCACAAGGAAGTCTTAGTGCTAAATGAAAGACAAGCCATCTCTTGTCAGCCATCTCTTGCCCACTCCAGGTAATGCTCTGCCTTCTTTCTTTCTCAATGTCCCAATGCATATGCATAGACACTTACAAGGATTTGCACTGAATCAAACCAAGCAACTAATATGATTTTACACTAAAATGGCCCAAAAAACCCACCAAAAGGTGACAGAGTATTTTTGAAACCACAGTGAGGAAAAAGTAAAAGCAAATAGCAGAAGTGTGATGACAATCCTTCACTTAACAATTCAGAGTTAGTATTACTAAGAACAGTTCTTATGAACAACAGTGGTGGCCCTAAATGAGCTATGAAAGCAAATTCTTAAAAAAACAAAAAAAAACAAACCACTGTGAATCTCTGTAAATTAGCAGCATTCACTTCAGACACATTTAAAAACCGAAGCAGAGAAGCAAGCCATTCTGAATAGGATAGTGGACAAGCTAGCACCAAGACATCAACTTCCCCTCTTCAACAGTTTCATTCAAAAACTATTTCCTGTAAGTATTTTTCTATGGAAGTGTATTAAGTATTTCTCATCTTATATAAAAAATCATTAATTCAATTATGACAGAGTTATTCTATAACAGAGCTTGATCGAGGTTTCAGCAGTCCTGGGACTTAACTGGAAGGTTTCACAAACTGTATTTTGAATAAGGCAACAAAAAACCTCCCTCCTCCACATTTATCAAAATTGTACATGCTAGATAAACATACTAATGTACTTGAAGATTGATGCAAATAAATAAACTGGATAATGTCCAGAGGAATGGAACAAGAGAGGTCAGAGTTCTAGAGAAGACGACCTATGAGAGAAGCTTTTAGGAATTAGGTCTAGTTAGCCTAAACACAAGATGCCTTTAGAGAGAAGGCATAACAGCATTCAAATATGCGAAAGGTTGCAATGCAGAAGAAAAGAATCAGATGTTCTCCATGCCTACTAAAGAACATACAGGCAGCTAAAGGTTTAACTGTGCTAAAAGGTATAGGCCACACACCCAGAGACACTTTTCAACCAGAAAGGCAGTCAAGCATCCAAAAGGGATTATGAATTCTCCATCACTGCAGGTTTACAACACCCAGCTAAAACAAAAGCTGCTGAATGGCCCAGCCCTGGGAAGGAGAGCTCACCATGCCAGGTGCCTTTTGGCCTATGATCTTCAATAGAATGCAGCAGTCTAAGGGCAGGCTCTGTCAGCCATGAACTCAAAATTACACCCTGCAGGTGGTGAGGGGAAACAGTTCCACTTAAAATTCCTCTCCCAGTCCTCCTCTGCATCAGTCTACACCCCAGAACTAAACCCCTCTTCCTGCACCAGGTGAGCAGCATCAGACTGAGGTGCTGATCAAAACTATGTGAATTCCTTCTCAAGCCACCGAAGAGCAGAGGCAAAGTTCACAGCCCCCTCCATTAAAATGTAATTCGGCCTCAGTGAAGAGAGGAACCACTGACAACACTGAAAAGCTGCACCTGTAAAAGAACTGGCAGTCATCTACAGAAGACACTCTTTTTCTTGCTCTGCTCTGTTTTTATTTGGAAAATCATGAACAGACTCAAAGACAATTCTGAAAATGCAAGTTTTCCACCAAGCCATTTTTAACAAAAAGACACAAGTATCAGGGCAAAAAGAGTTTGTGAAGGAAATTCCTTCCTCTCATTACTTTCCTGAAGTTTGGGGTTTTATGAAAAACATTTAACATTCAGATTTTTCTCCTGTAAAGAAAATTCTGGTAGTGCTTTTCTTATTCTACTCTAGTGTTACAAAGAACATCTGGAACCATCAGGAATATATAAAGGTGACTGCCATACAACTGAACTTGTTAATTTTTTTTGTTTTCTAGTAAGACTTCCAAACCATATTCACTTGATATTCTCCTTCCATCACTACAAATTATGAGACTCAAGCTTCTATTTAAATAACTACTGCATGCTCAAATTTACCATCATCTGATGGTCTACATGTTTACATTCACAAAGGAAAATTAACATTTCCATTGGGAAGTGAATTTTTCAAAGCATGATAAAGACAAGCAGAAAAGTGGTGACCTATGAACAAACAACACAATCTCAAAAGTCAACTATCAGTTAGGGAATCAATTACAAACAAGCACACTTTTACCCTTAAAACCCAGCCAACAAAAGCTGAGGGTCCAAAATGCCTAATAATATCTGCAGTTCAAGTTTTCTGTCTTCTATTAAATCGCAAGCCAAAACAATCACTTCTCTATACACCAGTGTCTTGTACCAATCAACAGCAATTCAGTTTTGGCACAATTAACTCAAAGTCTATTTACAGTTATCCAAGACAAAGTTCCTGCTTAGCTTCTTTCTGTAAGCAAATTCCAAAGCCAGGGATTTGAGATGAGACAAAAGCTAGTATCTTCTGCTTAAATAGCCTGGTCCTCAGCCCAGCACTTAATCTGCTAACTCCAACTGGTGGCACACAAAAGCTACAGGATTCACAGCAGCAAATTCAAGATTGATAGATGTTCATTTCTGTAGGCCCATCATGTCCTGGCTAAGCATGAGTGTTGGAAAGACTGCACCAGCTCAGTCAGCTTAAGGTCCCCATGCATGCTGTTTGGCCAAAACAGCTATCCCACTTTCTCCAAGTGGTTGAAAATAGCACAAAAATCACAAAAACTGGACAGGACGAGGCTGAAGTCTCACATGAACAGCAGAAATAGGTTATGACAACATAAAATATTCTAACACACAGTTTTATGATGCAATAAAGGCATTTCTCTGCACATCCTGAGATGCAGAGCAGCCTTACCACTTCTCTCAGGGTGAGAGGGCTCTCCAGTATTGCCGAGACCAAATAATTACTCATTTTCTCTGAAACATTATGAGCCTGTGCATAACTTACTTGTTTTCAAATCAGGCTTTGGAATACAGCAATACCAGAAAAGAGCAGGACTGAATGGTTATTCCATGAATACCACAAGGAGGATACAGGACACATGGGAGTCTGCTCCAGCTTTGCTTCAGATGGTAGCACAACGTCATTGCACTATCACAGAGCCCCTTCCCTGCTGACTTTAGGGCCTCCAGGGGCACAGTTCAACTGCCCCCAGAGGTACCAGGGACAGACTGTCCTTGGTACAGACAACTTGTTTGTCTCCACTATTTCAAACATCATTCACAATAAAAGATTTAGTTTTCTAAAATTTAAAATATTTAAATATGGCAAAAGAAAATTATACAACTCAGAGGTTCCTGAAGATAAGCTCAAGAAAATTATATGCAGTCAACATGAATGAATTAAAAAAAAAAAAAGTACTTCCACAAACCTTAAGTTAAGGACACGAAATACACAAGCTAAGTACACAGCTAGGTCTTACCCACAGTCAACTTAGACATTAATTCACAGCAGGGAGCATTTTCCCTCAAAAAAACACATTAAATCACATCCTGTAAACTGTTTAGAATTTTCCTGAACAAATAAAAAAGCTAGCTTTGGAAACTTAGGATAGCACCACAGTAGTGATAACAGTTACCAAATGCTAGCCCTAACAAGGTGTTAGGTACCCAAACAATTAAATACTGATGTCTGACCTGAAAATCATCTGCCTTTATACTCACAGTTTTATTTATGCATTTCAACAAGTAGTGCTTGTTCAGTGTCCTTATGGTTTTTAGTGCCTTGGCAAAACACACACAGTGAGACAGAGTACATAAGGTTATTAAAATCAAACAATTTTTTAATCATTCCTCAAAGAAAACAGTATGTTGATCGTTATAAGCAAGCTTTCAAGTAACGCTTCAAAGATAAAAGTAACCCAGCCTACCCAGACCAGCAAACATAAAGCAGAAAGCGCTTCCTAACAGAATAGTTCTTCAAAAAGGTGCATTTAGGCAATTACACCTTATGAATCTCACCTCCTTAGCACAGACTCTCTAGAAGGGAAATTGAGTCCAACACAAAACATTAACTGAAACTAGAACGTGGTAACTCTCGAGACAAAACAGAAGTACAAAACAGACCTTCACAATCAACAGCAAAGTTGCCAACTACACCGGCATAAGACCAAAACGGCAGCAAGTAAAGAAAACCCAAGCAGGTTTATTGCAATGCACATGACTGTATTTCCCAGGTGCCTAGGGCTCCAGGTGCCTCCATCCATCCGGCAGTTCCGAGCGGGGCAGGACGCGCCAGCTCCGGAGCGCAGCCGGCCGGCGCAGGGCGGCACTCCTGGGGTGCTGCTGCCCCCTCTCGGCTGCTCCCGGCGCCGCACCACCCGCCAAGGCTCCGGCCCAGCCCCACCTCTCAAACCTTCTCTAGCTGAAAAAAGCCTCTACTATTTCATACATTACCTTATCCCAATTGTGTGTGTGTGCCTGACCACTGTATAAACATTCTTTTAGAAAGAAACCAGAAGGGTTTCCAGTGTCCAAACTCACTCATATGGCCAAGCGGGCCTGGGGAGACAGAGAGCTGTATCACTTATTGAAGAAAAAAAGGCATAAATTAAAAGCACAGATGAGCTAAGACAGCAGCAGACACACTCCAGGGATGGGATGGGATGGGAATCAAGAGAAAAAATTGCTACATTTCATTACTTGTTTACTCAGCGACAGGACCTGTTTTAACACCTGAGAGCCATGGAATCACCTACCAGGCTTACATGAACATAACCAAAACCGGCCATGAAGAAGGAAAAAAAATTACACCCAGTCTGAAAGTCCTTTTCTTTCTCTCTCTCTTTTTTATTCCCCCGTCTTTCTTTATTTGCTACCATCGAGGAAAAGCACCAAAACCAATTTGTGTCTATTATCTGCTTTAGTGCATTTCTACTGTCCCCAGTCAGCCTCCATGATCACACAGCAGTCTTTTCTCCTAGTATGCCCTCAGGCCTAAGACAGGGAGAACAACACAGATTAACGTTCCCTATTTGGAGACACAGAACAACAGTTCGAGTTGTGCTACATTCAACATTCTTAAAACTAACAAGCTAAAAAGCAACTCAGCCAGGCTTGCCTTGCCCCCCGGAGTAACTTACAGCAATTCTAATACGGAGGTATCCACATTGCAACTGACAAAAAACCATTCCCAAAATATATTAAAAGCATGTTAATCCAAAACTGCAGCCATGGCAAATTCAGAGAACTCTGTCCTCATTGGCAGCTAAACTTCATCCTTTCTAGCAAATGAACTGTAGTCAAACTGAAGCAAGAACTTGCAGTGAACATTAACCCTCCACCATTATTCCCCAGTCCTCCAGGGTTAACAAGCACATCTTTTTCAAATGCTCCTACAAATGTTCCTGATCAAAATAAAATCCTGCTCCTACCTCTGAGAATACATGGTCAAAGAAATCTCTTCAGGTTACTAAAAAATGGTCTGTTCTCCCATTAGCTTTCATAAATCTACTACAAATTTTCCTTAAGCATGAAGAACAGTGAGACGTGTTAAACTAATGTCTCTGTAGAACACCCTATAAAGTTCCTCGTCATTTGGGTGTTTATCCTGAACTCACTTCATCATTGCTACTTATGCTTCATTTGCTAATTGCTTAACTATCTACTACAGGGACATGTTCCACATAGAAGGATTGATGTTATCAGAAGTTGAAATTTACCTTTCATGGTTCAATCTTTTTTAAATTCATTCTTCTGGATAACATTAAATTCAGTATTGCCAGAACTCCATTGCACAACCACCAGAGCACGAAGCCAATGCCTTGTCACTAGAAGTAACCCAAAACATGTCGTGCATGCTTAAATTTGCCTATCTGAGCTCTCTACAAGTGTCTCTGAAGATAATGTGCACATAGGATTTATTAGGTTCTTCAGCATGCTCCCAACTTTCAGCTGCCTGCCTTTTATTGTGAAATAAAAACACTGAAATAAAAAAAGACAAACAAAAACACACAAACAAACAAGCCACTCACAGATGAATACACAATTTTAAAGAGGATAAAGACAGTACACACTTGTCACATCAAGCACTAATGGCAGCGATGCCATTATGAGAAGAAAACAGACTCTAGTTCTTATCTAGTTCCCCCACAAACAGGGGACACATTACCCAGTTTGAGAACTCAGAGTTCTATCCTGTAACGGAGACAACATCCTCAAAGCTGGACTCCCCACTTAACAGAACGTTGCCCAACGGGAATAAGAAGTTGGTCCTGAGGAAGCCGAGGTAGGAAAACCCCACCGCAAAGAGGTCATATATCTTGCACTGTGCTACAAGCCAGAAGTGATAAGTAACAGAAGTCTAGCCACACATGGGTTAGGAAGTTTTACAGGGAACACTGGAGCAGTAATACACAGCTGCCAAAACCACAATTATACGTTAGTTTACAGAGACTTAGGGAACATGCAGTGCTGCAGATGCGTCACAGCATGATACTGTATGAACTCTGTACTGCAAGGAACCATCCCAACAATATCCTGACTCACTGTCCCTCTCACTGGCTTATAGGACACTCTGGATGCTCTGGGAATATCTATTCCTTCCGAAGAACTGGGAAATCTTGATCGTCTACAGTTGTTCAACTCCATCTGCTACGTCCATGAGCCTCACCTGTTTTCTTCCCCACTACATCCCATTTCACCCTCTCTCCTCATCCTCCTAACCATCTCACCATAAAAGTTTCAGATTTTAAAAGGAAGAAAACCTTCATACTCACATCCCAAGTATTCCCATACTAACTGCATGTCAGAGCACACTTTTCAAGCCTGAGCACCAAGAATCAGCACACAAAACAAACTCATGGCAAGCAGCAACTCTGATCTTCTAACAGCAGGAATGTGCATCACTGGAACTGTAAAGCAATTATCTCAAGACAATAGGTACAGAAATGCTACTTTACTGCCTCGCTCAGTATCAAAATCTAAAAGCTTTTACATCCAGAAATAGGAGTCAGCTTGAATCTGAAAGAAAATCTGTGGCAGAACAGGTAAACCTGTAAGGTTATCAAGCAACACAAAAGTCATAAAGGGCTGTGACTCTACAAGTTATAAACAATGGGAGAATTCTTCAGTGAGGGTACAAAGCACCAGATTTTACATCTCTGTTCACTTCTCTCCATTACTCAGCTGCTTCAGAGACAGTTTCATGACTGCAGTGTTGTAGAGAAAACAGAAACACTTATCAACAGAAAAGTAGTGTGGGGTATTTTGCGTATTTAAGTACACACTGTGCATACCCTGCCCCTCAAGAAGGATTGCAAATTATCTTTTCTTTCTAAATTGGAACTGCACTCACCACCATTTGAAAAGTACAAATCCAAACACAAAGACTAACCTTGAATTCTCTGACTAATAAGGCACTTCATGAGCAGCTAATAAAGATTTGTCTTTTAGCTTAATAAAGAATACTAAAAATACCTCACAATGAGAATGGCTCACCCCAAAAATTACACAGTAGTCACTACAATTTTACATGATACTTATGAAGGAACAGATGAGCATTATCAGCAGGGTGGAGAGCAAAAAATGGAAAGACCAACTGCTGATTCCGAGCAACTAAGAGTATACACTGGAAACCAGCAGAGATCTTAGTCAAAATACTTCATCAACCATTATGCAGGCTGCAGAGAGCTTATTTTAATAATACAGTAACTTATTAAAGAGATCTCTACTTTAAAGCAATAAAATAAATCAAAATCTAGTATTAAAATTTTATTGTGTAGTACAAAAGTACTTTTAAGACAACACTTGAAACAAAGGACCAGATACTGAAGTGACTCATAACCCAGGAATCAATACCTGTACAGTCTTAGTAATTTTCTTTATTTTACTCTTGGATGAATAAAATTCATGCTGCAGCACGCTTTGCTGCATCTGTATGAGGATGGCCAAAGTCTACGAAAGCATGGCTTATGCAACACAATGAACACGAGACGATGCCATAAATACTGAAGTCCATTTTAGATTGCTGCTTTTCAACAGCAGACTCTTTCCTTTTACACCTGTCTTCTTTTAACATGAGGTCTTAAGGAGATCATTCTTTCTTCCTTGTCCTCTTCCTTCTTTCTTCTACTCAAATGTGTTGTTTAAGCAGATGGAGAATCTTAATGATACCTCAGTTATATCCACTGGTAAGCAAAACTGACAAGTGTTTAGAAAATTAACAAGTAGAAGAGGCAAAAAACCCCACATAATTTCTTTAACAGGATTTCAAAATATTATTTGATATTTCCTTTAGAGAAATACATAAATTCTCTGCACAGGGAGTTACAGAGGTATAAGACATGTAACTTGGACTATAAACAGTAAGAACTGGCAAGTCTCACTGATACAAGTCCTGTCAACTAAACACAATAATGGAGTGAACTCTACACAGCCAGCAACACTGCATCCAACACTTACAGAAGAAATCTCTGCGACAGTGAATAGGATGCCTGAACTAATTTCAGATTACTCTAAAACTGCACAAATAAAGCTAAAGGTCTGTAACATAACCCAGTTTCTAAGTGCTACATCAAAGGTAAGCGCACTGATTTAGCAGAAACAATTCCAGTTTGTAGAATCCCATGCTAGAGAAGTATGTTCTGTGCTAGCATTTATTTCTAAAATCCATGAAAATGTAGTGCAGATAAACTGTGACTGGTTTACCCTCACTGAATGTTTAACAGCAGTTTTTTGCTTTGTTTCCATCAAAGAAAAAGTTAGTGCTCATTTTTCTGATGTTTCTACGTTACTAGCAATGCCTTTCTTACCCCCAGCATGTTTTACAATGGCTAAGGAGGGAATGCTTTGGACCTGAACTGCCCTGAGCCAGAAGCAACCTGTATAAAATAACAAGCATACTTAATGTCTTGGTCCACCAAAATGCATTCAAAGCTGGGCCAAAATCCATTAATTCCACAGAACCAGAAATATACACGTCAACATATGTGAATAGAACTACCCCCTTAGGAAGTCAAAGCATTCCATGTCTGACTACAAATGTGCAGTTCCATTTTTCAGAGAGAAAGAGAGCTATATGGCAAACATACTTAAGTCCCTTCCAAACAAAAATCTTGCTCACAATATTTGAAAGCTCCCAACTCGCCCACTTCCTGTTTTTCACAGCAGGCATTACAGGCAGTCTGTACCATGAGAGTTTCTTCCTCCAGGGCGTATCTCACAGGGAGCACTCCAGCAGGTCTGCAGGCATGTCTAAACTATACAGCAAGTCATGCTGCCAAGAAACCAAAACCAGTTTTAGAACCAGTAAAGCCACCATCAGCTACACCGTTTTCAGAATACGAACAACTACCCACGGTACAGCCCTACATTGACAGCAGCTGGGCCACACATTTCTGTGTGGCTCAGGCTTATAAAGGAGCTTTGTGTTCCCATAGGATGGTATGCAAGATTTGTTCAGAATGCTGCCCACCTTCACACTGTAAAAGCAGATACAAAAATAGATTCAGCTCTTCTGCTGGTTTCCCTTTGCCTATTTTTAAGCTGATGCAGTCCCTGACTTTTAATCACCATTGCTGTTATTGCAGTATCTGTATATTGCTGATTCACACTCCGGTCTCTCCCCAGACAGAGGTAATCTTTGCTGTGATAAGTACAGCCTTCAGTTTTCACCTTTGGATATAGACACTCCTGGAAGCAACAAAGGGTGCTTGTACAGAAGGAGCATTTTTGAAACACATGAAAAGCAAGGAGGACATTATATCCATGTTCAGTTTCAGATAAGTTAACCTGTAAGGCAGGTTGCATTGTTACAACTTCCAGTTAGCAACAGGAGTCTGTCTGATGCTGCTTTTCTTCCTTCTATATTTTTTTCCAATCTTGCAATTAAACAGAAGACACTAGAAACAGTGTTTGACTCCTTCATAACGGAGCAAAAACCGCAAGTAAAGCTCACATCTTATTTTCTAAAGCCAGAACTTTATTCCAGCATCTTTCCAAGAAGTGTTGTCTCAAAGGCTTAGAACATGTAAGAAATAGGTTAATCCACCAAACACGTTCAAGTAATAGGTGTCCAAAACACTGTGACAACAGCCAATCTTTCATCTTAGTGAGTATTTCTATCTTTTCCCCAAGATTATAACAGTGGTACATAAAACTAACAAATTCTAGCAACACAGGGATTGATTTACAAAATAGCTCTTACAAAACACTTCCTTCTTATTTTTTGCATACCATAAACAATGTTAAGTGTAATTTCAAGAAAAGTTTGACTTTTGGATCATTTAAGCAACGGTTACTGAGGAGCTGCTTCACTGCACTGGACAAAAAGATTAAATCCCTATTTGACAGCCTATCTGAACTTCCCAGATGACTAAATAAAAAAAAAGCCAAACGTGTCTTCTTAAGAACAGACTGACAAGAATTACTTAATTTCAAAAAGAAGAAACTGCACTGCGTAATTTCTGCCTATCATCTAGCATTGAGGCTTTTTTGTTTGTTCCATTTAATATATGTACGTACATTAACATAAACTAAATTAAGACTTAGATTTAATAATGACTAGAAACTAGTGATCAATTTCATTTACAACTACCAAAATTACTCTGGGACCCCTCTCCCAGCAACTGCAACTTTTATTAGGTTTTTAAGTCTCAGTTTCAGATTCTAGATGTAGACTTATTTCTATTCTAATGTTATAAACAGTTAATTTTCTAAAAAGATAAGGTATCAAAAATTTAACATAGTTCCTTCCTTCACTGCATTCCCTATCTTCCCTACATCTCTCCTAGTAAAATTCCAAAAGCACAGAACAGTCATCTGAATCTTCACAATCCAAAAGCAGCTTCTGGAATAATATGCATGGGAACAACAAAGGTAAAGAAGAATTAAATTTAAGAAAGCCATAATGAGAACATATTTGCAATCTTATACAAACAGCTGCCACAAATAAGGGGGTTTGGACCAGTACTCCACTTGTCTGTGGAAAGAGCATACCTACTCCAGTGTTGTACTACTAATTTAATAATCACTTGGGTTCCCTAAAGTAGTTCAGCACATGAATAATTTAGTGTCTTATTTCTGCATAAGAAAGATCAGCAGCAATGAAGGAAAATGAGATGCAACTGTTTAATGGTATCATAACACGTTAATGTGAAAATCAGGAAATTATTCTGTGAAATCAGGATTGTTTTTAGAAAAATGTCAGAACAGACAACTTGAAAGTCTTTCAGTATACAAGTTTAGGTGCAAGACACACCTGAACTTGAATTAATTAATAAAATTTAAGTTTCTATTTTGACTAGTCAAAAGCTATACAAAAATATTCAGATAATACTTGTATATTGAAACATGGTATTAATCCAACTTTTTAATTCTTTTGTCAGCATATTTTGCATTAAGGAAATGAAATGTGGTCAGCATAACCACAAGTTTGGGAGTATTTTTAGGCTTGGGAAGGCAGGACAAGATGATGGGGACATTTTAAAATACTTGTAAGGGAAAGAGAAATAGCATTCTCAGCTCTTTGGAACCTAGGAGGTACAATCCTGTATCATCCCACCTCTATCACACTGATCATCCCTCCTGAAAGAAAAGAACATTTACCTGGAGTAGACCACCTCCGCTCCAATGCAAACACACACATCACCAAGTAAAAACACTGCCTCTCTCCCTCCTTCCCTTGGGTTTCACCATTTACAATTAAAAACCAAGAACTAATATATTTCCCATCCACTCTTATGAAAACTTTTCAATTCAGTTTAGCAAGTAAAATGTCCAAAAAAGGCATTGAATTGCATCCATCCGATGTCTGCCCTGTCAAGAAAAATCTAACCATTCTGAAAGCACTCATTCTGCTTAATGCCAGGAAAACACTTTACCTCCTCACCTTCAGATCAGAAAGGGATCAGAAGGGGATTTTTAAAAGCATAATTAAGACTGAAAACATTTGATGACAGCTTGACAGCTCTGAACATTCATCCCAGAAAAACTGAATTACAGGGCTCACTCATACTGTTACCTGTAATTTTGTATCCATATGCGGCCAGCTGTCCAGCCATGTATTCACCATCTGAATTATTGTGAGAACATCCCCATGTACGAATCCAGATTTTCTGAACACCAGGAATAATGCTGTTAAGTAAAAATGAATGAGAAATGCAAGTTAAATGATGAACAAGCTTCCCCATTAAGCCCACTGAACTGACTGAACTGTAATTCTTCAAACATAAAATAAGCAATGCAAACAGTAACTACTGCAAAACAGCTGAGGAAAAACAGTAATTATGTGATTTTATTGCAATGGGTATTAGGCCTTGCTGGGGTAGAGTAACAAAACCACTATAGGGCTGTGTTTTGTGTTTGTGACTGGAATAGTGTTAACACACCGGTGTTTCAGCTGTCATTGAAAAGTGCTTGCTTGTTTCTCACTGTGCTCCATCCCGCCACAAGCAGGCTGCAGATGGACAACAGGTTGGGAGGAACATGAGCAGAATAGCTGACCAACAGGATAATTCATTCCAGATGACATCATGTTCAGCAATAAAAGCTGTGCCTTTGGTCTTTCCAAAATAACCACTGTTCTGAGACTGGTTGGGTACCAGTCTGCTTGTGGGAGGTGGCGAATGGCTGCTTTTGCATCACTTGGGGTTTTTCCCTGCTCCTTCCTTCCTTCACTTTATCTGTCTTCATCTCAACCCACAAGGTTTCTCACTTTTACTCTTCCAGTTCTCTCCCTTGTGGTAGAGTCAATCCACCACAACTAGCAAGAAAAGAGATAGAAAATAGTTTCAGCATGGAGAAGGTGCAGGAGCTGTAGGATAACAACAGAATCAGTACATTAAAACCCCAACAAAACACATAAACACAGAAAAAAATACCAATGTTAAATTCCCCAAAGTTCCCAAAATTATCATATCATGTAACAAGTTACCTTCAAGTGACAGCACTGAAATTAGGTCACCAGCAAACAAACTGCAACCTTTTGATATTACAGCATGCATTGACTGCAGTTCCCTCCACACAAGCCAGCTCTATAAATTAACTTGATGGCCACCAGCCACACAAACAGCGGAAAGCCCCCATCCCAACCTTTCCGGGCTACAGAAGCAGCATGGCAGACAGGCAGTGTGGAGCTAGCACATACAAGGCTCCAAAAACCAACAAAAACTTCTGTAAGAAGCTCTCATTGAAATTCCTGGGATAACTGCCAATGAGCTAAAGATGCCAGTACAAGAACACCACACATCCTGGAACACAATACTGCGCCCTGCCTACAGCTTTTTTTTTCTCCCCCTCCCCCTCCACGCTTCTTTTTAACAGACACTTCCCCTAGCTAAAAATAGAAATTTGTTGATGGAACATTAATGATCATTAACTGCAAACACAGGGTATTTAGACTTCCTGCTGTCTAAACAACGCATGTTCAATGTGCTTTCCTGGGTACAAAACACTAAAACACAGCCTGATAGAGAATATATAGTACCTGAATGCTTTGGGGCATGAACTACTTGTGTGAAGTATCTGCAGAGCATCACCTCAGCTGTCCATACATTCCTGGCAGACTGGGGCCAACACACTTTTATGCATGCAGATAAAAATGCATAGTTATGCTTATAAAATCTCTTTTGAACACCAGTGAAAACCCAGAATTTTATTTCTACACAGGAAATTAAATTTCCATACACAATTTATTTTCATTTTTATAATCTAGGGAAATTTTATCCATCAACTTGAAACTAATGTTTGAAAAAAGAAAACAAAAAAGAAAAAACCCAGATCTCAGACCTGCAGTAGAAACTAAAATCAATAACTGAGCTGACCTATACTCTAATCAATTCCACTGCAGCAGAAAGTTGATTCTGTTCTTATGGAAATCACAAGTAGGAAAAACACAAAGATGCATTTCCTGCTTACTGCATACTATTTCCACTGAAATAAAACAGCAAGTTCAAAAGAAATTTTGCCATGTCACTTGCAGGATGTACACACAAGAAGCACAGCCTTTGCAAATCCCAGGATGCAGAAAACGGGTTTAAAAACTGAAGCAAGGCTGATGTACCCTTCATGAAAGGAGACTGGGTCAGAGAATACACACTTCAGCACGCTGAGCATACACAAGTCCCTGGGCCCTGACAGGACACACCCACAATAGAGACAGGGACGTCCAACAAAGGGCCATAAAGATCTTGAAGGGACTGGAACACGCCTCGTAACAGAAACAGCTCAGAGTGCTGGGACTGCTCTGCCTGGAGAAGGCTCAGGATCATCTCATCAAAGTTTATAAATACCTGAAGGGAGAGTGCAAAGAAAGCACAGCCAGGATTTTTTTCAGTGGTGCCCAGTTACAGGACCAACAGGCACAAACTGAAATATGGGAGGTTCCCTCTTAGCATCAGGAAACACCTTTTTCACTCTAAGAATGACCAAGAACTGGCACAGGTTACTCAGGGAGACTGCAGAATCTCCATCTCCTGGAGATACTCAAAAGCTACCTAGTCAGAGTCCTGCCAACCGGTTTTTTGTGGCCATTCTCAAGCAGTGGGTTTGGAAAAGATGACCTTCCAACCCCAACCCTTTTGTACCTCTCAGGATTTTGTTCCTACTACTCATTTCAGAAGTCAAAAGGCTACTCCAGAAGTGCATTTTGAAGAGCTCAGGTTATATTTAGGTAATTAAGATTAAACAGACAATTTTTCAGAAATCCTTTACACATAAACGCGTAACAGAAACCATTTTTTCCAGTCTAATTATTCCATTCATCAACATCTCAGCAATAACTGATTTCTACAGAAAATGTGACTAGGAAAAGGAGCTTCCTTAGCATTTATTATTTATTCTCTCTACATTCTATATGGACTATTTTACTCATTTTTATCTTACAGATTTTACATTAAGATATAACACAAACTTCACCTTATTTTTAAAATCTGACAAGTGCATATGAGACACAAGAAAAGCACCAACTCAGGGTCAGTGTAAGACTTTACCTGTCACTTGGGGGCTCATCATCTGTCTGAACGTTCTTCTGGGAGTTGCGTTTTCGCACTTTGGGAAAAACATTCCTTCTCACAAACTGCCGATCGTGAGGCTTCAAATCTTCTGCTGACACAATGTCTTCAATATCCTCAAGCACTGACTCACAGGCAGCAGGCATCTTCAAGAAGTGTTGGAAGAAGATTGGCATTAGGAAAGCATTTGAATACAAAACCAAGGCCTTGTATCTACTGCACATTTCTCATAAGGAAAAGTCAGATGTATCTCTAAGCATATGTGCAATGTATCACACACATGAGGGATACTGAGTACATAAAAACAAGGAGAGACATTTCCTGAATGCTCCCTTCCCCCGATACCTCAAACACAGGCAGGGAGAAAGTCACAAACCATACAGATTCTTAAGGACTTATTTATAAATCATCTATTCCTTGTCATCTCCTAACTCAAAACCCCTTCACCTCCTTTGACACAACATATTCAAGATACAGGTAATTTTAATCGTGTCAGCGTCATAATAAAATAGTGAGATCATGTCATATAATGGATGTACTTCCACTCACATCACAGAAAAAGGACAAAAGATACAGAACCCAAGTGACTGCTCCAGAGGCCATTCTGGCTCTCTTATCTGTGTGTGGACACTAACCAAGTACACTTTCACAGTCTTTTTGAAACAAACCAAACTATTCCTAGAATTCCTGATCACACATGCCTTTCATCTGAATTAGTTCATTCACTGGGACAGTAAAATAAAAATTTCTGTTTTCAGGTACAGAATGTTAAACAACTATACCTAACTAATAAAAAATATATATACTATAATCTGGCTAGAATAATATATAAAAAATTGCTAATATCTAATTATATTTTCCACGAGAAACTAAATATATATGCATATGTATCTCCCAGCAGATGTGAAAATCCAGATCAGTTTTCAAGAATCAAAAAAAGCCATTTGCTAGAAAAGCCTATAAAAAAGTTACTGCATTAATTACACACCACACTGTGCTGTAACTGCTAATTAGAATAAAGTCTCAAGTACCATTGGAAATTCGTGTGTTTTACATAAACCAACAGCCCACTAAGGAAATCATACAATGGTATTTCACAGTTTACATGGAAAATACAACACTTTCCTAACAGACAATGAAGAACAAAAAAACAAGGCTACAATGTCTTTAAACTTATACTTCAGTAAATGAAGATTTGCTACTGGCATGAAAACACTTCCAGATGCTGAAAATGAATTATTGAAGAACATAAGAAGTTAAACACAGAAGTTAAACAGTGCATTATCCCAGTATGTGTACTTCAGTCAATCCTGCAAAATATACTTCAAAATAAAACTTCATGCAAGCTGAACCATCACACATCTGCATTTAACTAAAAAAGGAACAGAATGATGTCACAAAGAGGATGTATCTGCCCAAGCTACTAAGCAATTAGCATTCTTCTAAATAAAAAAAAAACAGGATCTATACAATAATGCAGCAAAAGGTGAACAAAATATACACTTGTGAAAAGTCTAGCAATAAAGAATATGAGGGAAAGGTGACATCTCTTATGTCTAACTTATACCACTGAAAATATGTACAAATAAGTAAAGTTATCAAATCAATATCAGGAAGGGAATAAAAAGTTTTGATTTGCCACTTTTTCTCTCTTACAGAAAAATATCCAATATAATGGAGCAGCTGGAAAAACAAATAAGCTTAGCTTATTTCAGTGACCCATGAAAGAAAGAATACAGCCAAACTAAAATTCCTACCTTTTTTAAGTAAGGTATAAATCCTCTTGGACAGTAAACCTGCGGGGTGGGGGGATAAGGAAGGGGAAAAGGAAAAAAGATATGGCATGAGAAAGCAGAACTAGCAGACAGAAAGCCATGAATTCATGTTATTGTTCAACAAGCACTCATCCTCCCTTTGCAGAAATACATTCCTCGCTCATGAGTTGGACCTCATGTGGACCAGGTACACACGCTGGCTGGCAAGGTGGAAGAGTTCCCACATTTTCCCTGTCTGCTGAGCAGTAGCACTGTTCTTTTTATCCTTCTTCTATAGTCTTTTTTTTTGTCAAAGTCAGATGTATTTAAGTTATTTCAGACTTCCTCCAGATTCTGTCTTCAATCAGTTTAAAATTTTGAATGAAAGAAGGGAGAAAGATTAGCAGCAAATTCTAGTTCAAGTCATTCACAATTTTTTTTTAATTTAAAACACAGCGGAAGTTATTTTAAAACAGATTACTTGATATCTGCACTAGTTCCATATGCATGCATGAGATCTCCTTCACAACGAAAAAACAAAAATAAAGATGAATTCCTGCAGCTATTCTGGTAGATGGACTGAAATGAGAAGAGTAACAAAAATAGAAGTTAATGTATTCTTCTCATACAGCCCAGCTGCACCTACAGAACTCTATGTTTTTCTTTAAAAAAACATTAGAGAGCAATTAAAAAAACTAGAGTTGTTTTAACATCTTGTCACAACCAAAACTTCCCTTGTGCCAGTGTGGTTTGGTCACCCCTGCTCAATCTCCTCGCAGACACCAACGGAGAACTTCCATGCAGGTGGAAGAGGACTGCTCTTTTCAGCTATTTACCAACAGGTGTCTCCGCTAAAGCCCCGGGATTCTATCCCCGGCCTCACACAGAGCAGAAGAAAACGGCTAATACACAGAGACCGAGTTTAAAGCATACGTATATGTGTGTGTGTCTATATATATGTACACATCACAGAACGATGGAATTGTTGGCGTCGGAAGAGACCTCCAAAGACCATCCAGCCCTGCCACGGCAGGGCCACCCGGAGAGGTTACAAGGGAATGTGCCCACGTGGGTTTTGAACGTGTCAAGAGAGGGAGACGCCACAACCCCTCTGGGCAGCCTGTTCCAGTGCTCGGCCACCCTCAATGTAAAGTTCTTCTTCCTGCTGAAGTGAAACTCCCTGCGTTTTAGTTGATGGCCACTGCTCCTCGTCCTGTCACTGAGCACCTGAAGAGTCTGGCACCGCCTCTGAGATATTCATACGCATTAATGAGATGCCCTCTCAGTATTCTGTTCTCCAAACTAAACAGACCCAGTTCTGCAGTCTCTCCTCATACACGTAAATATGCGAACAATATATACAAATAAACACACACACAAGAGCGGCCCAGGGGTGAGGGGCAGCCCGGCCGCCGCCTGGATCACGCACATCCCGGAGCCCGGCTGGGCTCGGCTCCCCTAGCCAGCCCCCAGCCCGCTGAGGGTACCCCATCCCCGAGCTGCATCCCAGCCACCGACCCCTCCGCAGATTCCCGCCAGGACGTTCGTCTCCTCCTCCCGAATTTAATGCGCAGCCCCGGAGGGCCGCACAGCGGACGGGAGCATCGCGCGGGCAGGAGAAGGGGAACTCGGCCAGACCGTCACAGCCAGGCAGGGGAGGGAAGGACGAGACGGGAAAGGAAGGGAGTGGAGGGAAGGGAAAGAGGCCAGGGCCGGGCCTACCCCGACCCCGACACTCACCCGCGTCTCACCCGGGCTCCGCCATCGCGCCCCGCCCCGAGGCCTCGCGCGCGCGGCGGCGCCAGGACGGCGGCCGGCGGAGGCCACAACAGTGCGGAACGCGCGGCGCCGTCGTTTCTCCGGTGAGAGCGCGGGCTCCCGGAGCCTTGGAGAGTCACTTTCGTTTCAATTGGAAAATCGCAATTCCAACAATAGCTATCCAGTTAAAGCGCCTGAGATGCTGATGTATCTGATCCAAAGGGGTGATGAGCTATTCAATCCTCTTCTGGCCACAACGCGCTTTCTTTATTCTTATTTTTATTTTTCATTGTTAATTTCCTCAAAATACAATGTTAGTGGCAACTTTGCTGAATACTATAAACTATACCAAAATATTTAGTGTCAGATGGCTGAAGTTTCTGAGAGTGTTTTCCTCCAAACTTTTCTGGTTGATGTTTTAGTAAAACACCAGTGTGCTTGAGGGTGGCTGAAGGTAAAGCTCTGAGCAGATTAAATGTGCAGTGTCCCTGCTGATCTAAGTGCTGTCGAGAGTGAACATATTGTTATTGCTTTGGCTTTATTATACACGGCTAACCTAAAACGATTTTTTATATTGTGTCTTTGGTATATTCTATTTTGAGGTAGTCAGCTTTGGAATGTAAAAGTCACCATTTCCTGGAGCTGCATTTCAAACCTTAGGTTTCTCTCTTTAGAAGGAGCCTTTGGAATGAGTTTATTCTGAAAAAAGCAGATTGTATTTCCCCTGGAATTGGAGGGAAAGTGAATGAAAGCCCTGGGTGTATTCCACAATAGGTCTGTTGGTAGACTCACAGGTTAAATGTGGCAACTTGTAATTATGAAAATCATCTCCCTCTCCTTTTTCTTACAAACTCGTGCTTACTTTATATAATGCTTATCTGACAATGCTCACAGAAAGAGAAAAAAGATAAGGAAAAAAGAGAAAATGTGGACAAAGGAACAGGTGAGATTTAAAGAAGAGAACTGAGACAGAAAGAAATGAGCACTTCACTTAAATCAATCTTTAAAAACAAATCATTCTGAGCAGGACTGAGCACCATTAATGTCACCCTGGTCTCATGATAGAATCATTGTTACAGTTGAAGATCTATTTGCCTTCCTATTTGGTCTTTGTTTAGGCACACAAGTACTTTCCAATGGTGTTCTCAGTGAGACACTGTCTGATGTGTAATTTGTTACTTCTGTGGCATTTTTAGCCAGGAGAGAATGGAGGGAAATATTTTAAAATAGGCAGCCACGCTGATCTATTTCAGACCTCCTCCTATGGAATAAGAAATCCCTCCCAGGTCAGTAGCCATGGTATCTGTATCCCCAAGCAGCATTTTAACTGCTGCCTCATGAGGATAGCGAATCTTTTGCTTTTTTTCTTTTCAGTTTCCCAGTTCAAAGTATTTCACATGCATGAAAGTATTTCACAGTCCTTGAATTCATCTTTTCTCTGCTGGGAGCACTGCACTGCCCTCCCTCACAGCTGTCCCCACCAGCCAAGTGTTGCTGCTCTGGTTAAAAACCCAGCTGGGCACACACCAGTGCTGGCTTACAGCTGACCAAAAGAGCAAAGCACAGCCTGCAAGACATAACCAAAAACTCTCCAAAGGGCCAGCACTGACAAGCACTGCTCATTAAGGGGAGGCAGTGATCCCCAAGAGCAGCTCCCAGGCAGGAATAACCCATGAGTCCCATACCTAGTGCCATAAATAGGCCACACTGATCAGCTCCAGCATGAGCCAGCAGAGCCTTTACCTTGTCCTGCTGCCAAGAATTCAGAGCAGCAAGCAGCCCTTGTGCCAGCACAGTCCTGGTGAGCCCTAGGATGTAGCCACAAACTGGAAGGCACTCTGCCAGTGCCATGGAAGCTCACAAACCTAAACTGCTTTGTAGCACATTGCTAGTAACCTAAACAGACAGCAGGTAGCACAGCAGGGAGAGAAGGGAGCAGATAATTCCCTACTACCTCCTGACTACAAGAAGGAAGTTTATCCATATCTACCTGGGAAAAGTGCTTTTTATGTGACAGTGGCTGGGAGTACAACTTCCAGTGCTGGCCTTCTCTGGGCTGGAGATAGTGGAACATACATGCTCCAATTCCTTGAGTGTCCAAAGAAGAGCTTTAGAATTCATCCTTTCCAAGTTGCCTGCAGACCTTACTTCCTACTCCTCAGGGCTGGTAGATTCAAAGACACCAGCCTCGGGCTGGGTTACCTCCTGAAGTCAGGTTTTGCCAGGAGTAGGTGGTTGGAAAAATACAAAAACTGCTAGGAAAATTAAATCCAAATCTCACTTAGTCCTGGTCCTGGTTAGTAAAAAGTACATCCTTAGTGGGTTTAGAGCATCTCAAAAAAACATCCTTAGGGAAGGAAAATGGCCAGGGAGGTGAGGGCTAAATTTTTATATGGCAATTATCTGATAACTATCAGTTCTGGGTGGAAATGGGTGGAAAGGTATGCAGAAAAAAAATGAGTCCTAAAAGAGACACAAGAAATTAGATCTTTTTTTCCTCTGCCCTTGAAATTCAGGAGAATCTGGTTGGTCATTTGTGAGCAACATTCAGCACCACTCAGAACTGGTAACAGTCCATTTTTTTCTGTTGTATATGATACTTTCTTCCTGTCAAGTTTTAGAAAGAAAATAGTGGGTAAAGAAACTCCCAGACTTAATAAAGGCCAAGCAAGCCTTCTTCTGATCATTGCTTAGCTGTAGAGTAATATCCAGGCAGATCTTACTTCAGCATGAAAAGCAGAATGAAGAGATAAATTCTGCTTGTTTATGCTTTGGTTAGGATCACTCCACTGACTTTGCTATTCAGACTCATGGTTCACTCAGTGTTGAGAAATGTTGGCTGCAGGAACACTAATGGCATTGTGCATAATTAAACAGGGGGAAAAAAAGGACATATCCTAAATTTGGTGCTTTTAAACATATAGCTCTTTCATGCTACAGAAAGTACCTCACATATCTTGCATTCTTTCTACAACAGAAATGTTCATGTCTGCATCAAGACCAAGGTGCAATTTATTCTTTCAGGTAGAAGTCAAAAGGAATAAAGGAATATAGTTACTGTTTCTTGTCATTTGTAGGTGGATGAGTCCTTGCTGTACATGAGCATGAACCTCTTTTTTTTTTTTTTTTTTTTTTTTTTTTTAACTCCTTTCCTGTGTGTAAAGGAATAAATAGTTGCCTATCATCCAGGCTATGTTGACAGATTTTTCCAAAACCTTTTCCATCTGCTGGCAGCCAAGGAATGCAGCACATACAGGCCCCAGTAAAACCTCCCTGGAACTAATACTTGTACACTGAATAACGTTGAGGTACACTGTGCTAGCCTGGAGGAGCAGGAATAAGTATTTGAACTGGCTGATTTTTTTTATCCTGCATCTCAGCACATCCCAAGTTTGCAAAGCAGATACAGAAAGCAGAAGGAAAGAGAGGGGAAAATGACATGAAAATTAGTAATCAGTAGCAGATTCTAGGGGCAAATGAAAAAGTGCTTATGGCAACTGGAGAACAGAGAAACAGAACAGGCCAGGGAGGTACAGCAGTTATTGACTGCCACCTCTGCTTCGAAAGGAGATCAGAGAACAGACTTCTGGCCCTCCTTTATTATTTATTAAAAATATAGAGAGGACCTTTGTAATTTTCCTTGTAATTTTCCTGCAGTAGTGCTGTGTGCAGATGTTTGAATATGTACAGGTGCAGAGAGAAAGTAATAGCCTTCCTCTAGTGTGCAGGAAGTTGACAAGACACAAATGACTTGCTCAGAGGTACAACATTTAAGCAACCAACCATATTGCTGTGATTTTATTATCCTTTATTTTTCCCCTTTTTTTGTAGTTGGTAGATGGCTGTGTATCTAAAAGGTGCAGCACCAATACTAGAAAAGAAGTACAAGTTGGTAAATACGGGTCTGGTGCAAGGGACTGTTGGAAGTGACTCAAGAACACTTCTTTTCAAAGCTACTATTAGGAAACTTCTGGAGAATTATCAGTAGACAGGTTAAGCAGATCCTCAACAAGTGCTTTCATGTTATTTAATCCTACAATAACACCATTTCTATCAAGTTTGCAAGAAGTCTGTTCATAATTCATATGAGAGGAGAGGGAATAAATAAAAATAATTTGTAGAATGCCAACCTCTGGAGCACCTGCTGTGTCTTTTATTCTTGTTTCAGTCTGGCTTTAAAAAACCTACTGAACTTGTTAGCATCATAAAAAAGCATGGGATTGAAACTATCTGTCAAATGAGTGTTTGCACTAATAATGAAAACAGTAACAGGTTTCAAGAAACAGTATGACCAGCACCAAGAGTAAGAAAAATTTAAATAGCTGTATACAAATCTAAAGTCTTTAAAAAATTCCATTTTTATTGATTCATTACCATACAAAATTTATTCAAATTACATCCATTTGAAGTGGTAAGATCACAGCTAGAGAACATGTCACCCTTTAGTAAATCTATTTACAAAACTCACCATAAAAGCTTTTTTTGTTGGTTTTTTCATTTTTTTTACAGTATTTTACAGAGGTTTGTTTTGTTTTTGTTTTTTTTTAAACTAGCATACAATGCAAAGCTAAATTAGATTAGTATTTTGCCCACACACACTGGGACAAGTGTTTAATTTGTACAAAAAAAAAGATGGCCTGCGTTAGTCTTCATTTTCTCTTCCCTCGCAAAAGTGCCCCTTTGTCTCGCAAATCTTCATGCTCACACAACTTTTACTTTCCTCTTCCACAAGACAAAAACTTTAAATACTACAATTTTATTTACAGATCCACATCTAAAAAAACTCTTAAAAAATTACAAACCAGCTAGAAAATATTCTGGCAGTGTTTACAAATTAATTCTATTGTACAAAACTGCTAGATAACTAAAGTGTGAGTCGAGAACATATATCAAATTAAATACAACTGCTGAATGATCTATGCAAACATTTGTACATATAAACACACACTTAACACTGTTTAACAGTTCTTTATGTGTTGCTCTTTATACATTTGTTATATTCCAAAACCCACACAGTCATACAGTTTCCTTATTAGTACTGTGACTTCTTGGCTTTTCGTGTGTGAGCTTTCATAGCAGCAACTCAATGGTACCAGAAAACCTGCATACATAATATTCTACTACAGTACAAATAGTACTAATTTTCTGAGTATGTCAGATAAGCACAACAGTAATGCAAACAAAAAGATTATATGGGCATCATCTAATCAACATTACATTAATTTAGCCCAGAACATGGCAAAATATTTTACACTCAAGAAAAAAAAAATTATTTAAGACTTCTTAGAATTCCTCTGACGTTCAAAAAATAAATATTGGTACTATACTATACTAGCAAAGATCTTCAAAAAATAAATGCAATTCAGTTGATGTGGTACTTACAGTTATGTACTTTGGAAAAAAATTAGTTCCATTTTGCTGGCGAAGAGAATTATAAAAAGCTGTAAGCAGAGGAAGCTAACCCACTGAGATAAATATGATATATCGAACAAACAAAGCTTGGCATAAGTGTTTTCCATAGAGGGAAAAACCCACAGTGCATCTCTAGTAGGCACTTAACATGAAGCCCCACTTAGTACCACAAAAATTCTTGTACCAGTTCTAATGCACACTGGGGGCAGTAAAATTGAACTGTGCATCTTCGTTCTAGTTTAAAAAAAACAACCAACAAAAACTACTTTCACACGCGCGCACACGCACACACACAAGCATTTTTAAAAATCTGCGATTACTACGAGAAGTGGCAGAACTTTATACTTTTCAATATCTGCAATATACACTACATTTACAGTGTATTTTCTTTTCATTAAAAGCTTTTAAGGACATAAGTATTTGACCTCATAATGAGACATCTACATAGCTCAAAATGAGCATTATGACAGCAATTTAAACATTCCCACAAGTAGCTCAAGAATCCCATTCCACTCTTTTGCATTACTTCATATTTACGTTCACTGCGTGTACAATCCATGTTGTGACACTCAAGAGACATGCATTCTCTGCAGAAGGCACGACCTGAAATACTATTACAAAATTGTTACTTAGGACTAAACCAGTTCATGAAGCCCTTCTCCGTAAGCCCACTTGTCACGGGAAGCAGAGACTGGGGGAGTGTGGAGACAAAACATCTACGGTCACCTGCTTGCACCTGCTGACTCGCAAGGCTCTGGAGCTCGGGGTCAAGGAGAAGGCTCTGCTGTAAAAGCCTTCCATTGTTTCTTGTGGTGTTACAGGGAGAATTCAATTCAAATCTCAGCACTGTTCAGGAGCCTAGTTTATTTTATAATGCTATTTTATGGTAAGTAGAGGACAACTCTGAGTGACGGCAGGTTTTTTGATTCCACTAAAAACATGGTTTAGATACGGACAGCACTTAAGACAATCAGCTGTATATAAATTCATCCATCAGGGAAGGAAGTTTCTCTAAATCATAAGCATCAAAGAGGTCACTGATGCCTTCTTCATCCCCAAGGCTCAGCAAATAATCTTCCTGAAGCAGAGGAGGCAGCAAATTCACAAATGGTCCTTCAAAGTTTGAGGGAATTTGGTCCTCGGTCTGCTGTAGAAGGTTGGCTGGAGAAGCCAATGGAGAGATTGTTGCCATATTTACTGAGCAGTCACCTTGTCCTGAGTTAGCAGAAGCCACTTCTGTGACAGGAGGGAGATAAAAAAATAGAGGTTGCCACATTTAGTATCAGTAGAAATATCAGACACAGATCAAACAAAGTAACCACTGCATTAAGGGCCTTTCATAAAGCATAATTTCAACAATAAAAAAAAGGCCTCCATATAATTTCTAGCTTGTTTTTGATGTGTTACAAAGGGCTTCTCAAAAATGATGTTGCTTCTCATGTTGCTATCATCTCTGAATGTTCTATTAAAACATTATCTAACAAGATTTAAACATCTACAGGGGGAAATAAATCATAGTGAGACGCCCATTTTTCAATGGAGATCATAGTCAAAACTGAGAATTTTCTAGGTACCAGATGTCATCAGTGAAGCAATGTAGCTTCACATATACCCATACACAAAGATTTCTGCCTCTGGTGTTGAGGTGGATCTTTACTGCTACTTTCTTATTTGAAAACTTCAAAGGAACAAAACTGTATTCAGTATTATGTACACTTTGGTTACATCCAATATGCAAATAGGAAACTTACTTTAAACAAATGATGCAAATGAAAACTTATTTCTGACTATGTCAACCAGAAACACATAGTGAAAAAATTCATACCTTAGCTTTCCACTTCTTAGAAAAATAAAGCCAAACAAAAAAAGCTGGAAACCCAAAGTTCAAACTGAAACCTTTAATGTGAGCTTGAAGAAAGGCCATTAGTATTGCAAAGAAATAATTTTACCTTTGGAAATGGTTTTGGAAATATTTCCATTGTGGTCCTGACTATAGGTTTTCATTGGACTGAGGGCATCATTTTCCTCTGGGCACAGATAAACTTCAATAGGTCCTTGAGTACTAGATAAATGTATCAATGCACTCTGCTAACAAAACAAACATCAGAATGGTGTTACACCAATGAACACAACAGAATATTGATGATACTGAGTAAATTCTTACTGCGTTGTGAGTGTTTGAGTACAGTTTTGCTAATCAAAAGAACCCAAAAAGAACACCAAGCTTTTTTTTTTTCCCAAGATGTGAAAGGTTTGGCTGATGTATCTTGCTGACTAGAACATAAAAACCTTTTCCACTGTAGTGCACACATCTCAAAATCCCACCATTTTTGTGTGTCATATCATAAGGGAGGCATAAAGGATTAAACTCCAAACATTTTCTTATAACCACAATAGCCTGGAGCATTCTGATGGAATGGAACTGTGGGATGCAAGCCACAGGTTTTATTATCACTCATAACAATAATATTGGACGTATTCGTATGAATGTTTCTGCTTCAAAAAGATGCCAAAACATCTTTCCCACTTTCCCAAGGGCCATCAGCACCTACTCAACTGAACTCAGATACCTGTATGTAAGTTCACCTATTTATCAGGCAACATTTCCAAATAACAAAAAAACCTCCAAACCAGATGCCATTTCCTTCACCCGAACTGCTTATGTAAGTTCTTCTTCCCCCTCAAGGCGGTGATTTTGATGGTGGTTCTGAACAGGAACTGCTAATTTGTTGCAAGAAGTTACATTTTTCTTAACTTTCACACACTGATGCAATAAACCAACATGACCCAGGCACAGAAAACCTGCAAAGCTGCTCTTTGTGTTATGATGGAAAATCATAAATTACTGTGCTTTAAATAAACCTGCTGCTGCTGTATTGCATCAATAGTTTTCTAAAAAGCATAAATAGGGGCATTAGGTACCTCTTTGCAGACTTGTTTAAAATATTTCCTTTTGTGCCCTTTGACAAAATGTTCCTCTTATTATTTGGGTTCTGACAGTTATGTAACATAACAGACAGCGTTTACAAATACAGAGAACAGCAACTGAATGGGGGTTGGCCAGGGAAGAGAAAACAGTTAAGAGTACTTAGGGCAATGCTACAGATAACTGGAAAAAAAGGAGATGTAAAGTGCAGGAGTTGAAGAAGGAAGGAAGATACTATTGAGTGACAGAGGTATGTAAAAAAAAAAAAAAAAAAAGAACACTGAAATGTAATAGCATGTGACAGAAAGAAATAGGACCTTACTGCCTGAAGCTGAAAATTAAATAAGGTGGGTATAGAGGATAAGGGAAGTTTAAGCACTAATTTTAATGATCATGTGCATCTCTCTCTGCCTTCCTGATTTCACTGAATTAAAAATCAAAGCATAATGCCCAGGGGAAAGAAACAGGAAAGCAAACAACAATACTGGTATGTATTTATGAATACTGATAAAAGATACCCCTTTCTCATTGCGGCAAAATGATTTATTCTTCCTGCCAGAACTTGCAAGGTTCAAAGGGGAAAGTAAGGACAAAGGCAAAGAAAAGAAAAAAAGAAGGATGGAAACCAAAATGGGTCTAAGCAAGTGCAGAATAATCTTAGGGAAAAAAAGTGACAGGGAATCCAGAGTCTGATCCTGCCCACAGGGCAGCAGGTATGGCTGAGCTCACTTGGCCTGTTGTAGGGATGAAAGATTATTGCACAGCTATGAACAAAACATCAGCAGTGTTTGTGGGGTTAGCTGCTAACTCTAGCTGCTCCTTGAGTGAAGAAATTAGATACATTTTTTGAATCTCTAACCAAGCCATTCCTGCCAGTTACTCCCATTTGCCCAACATACTTGGGTCTGTCTTCCCAAGTGAGAATTAAGTGAGTGCCAATGAAGCAAAGATGATGATGATGATGATGGAAGAAGGAAGGGCAAGAATGTGTTCTAGGAGTAAAACACAAATTTCTACAATACCTGTAATACTTCAGAAAATAAATTCCTGCGTGAAAACATGTTTCAATAAATTAGGATATCAGTTATATGTGTTGTCAAGATGCTTAAGGCATTGAGTTATCCATTAACTTTTTAACTAAAATAAGAAAGCTGAATTTCTTGTGAAAGACCTCACATTGTTACAAACCAAGGAAATTTCAATTGTCAAGAAAGTTTCTCTTTACATAAAGCATAGCAAAAGAAAATATCTGTAAATAGTGCGGATTACTCTGAAGAAATCTGAAAGTGAGTGAAAAGGAACAAATAATGATAGTTCTGTGTGAGCTGATGTTTCAAGTTTCTTTTTCTACAGAAACATTCCTAAAATTTGTAAGAATACAGGACTGCTTACCTGGGCACATATCACAGTAAGATTTAAGAGATGCTGCATCTGTAGAAAAAATTATATATAACCTGGCAGGAAATTACAGATTCTCCTTACCTCCACTGGGTCAGGCACTTCAAGTCTTGTTTCTGGAGGAGCTTTCACAACTATAACAGTTTGGTCTTTAAGGCCACTAATTTTTCTAATATCTTGATATGTCACATAAGCTAATGTAATCACTGTTAAGGAATTTTCCAACCCAGGTTACAATACACTCAGACTATTAGAAAAGGCAGAAGTCTTTCAATTATTTTTCCATTTTCTCAAATTTGAACAGAGCACTTAGCCCAAGGTTTTCTGTTCTCTGCACTGTGATTGCCAGGAAGCCCTGTGAGAACTTCCCTTTGATGTCACAGCTGGGGCCACCACTCAGGGAACAAAAGGGATTCTCTGTGCTGAGTGCTCCTCTCCTCCTCTACATGGGGGAAACTACAGAAGCTAAGGTTCAGCAACCTGAAAATACTCACAGGCTCCATGAAGCAAAAGTTTTTATTCACTTGCTATCAACATGCAGAGAGCTGAAAACCACTGAAAAAGTGCACAGGAATTTACAGATGCATGCTATAGAAGTGCATACACAGCATCATCAAATCATAGAATGGTTTGGGCTGGAAAGGATCTTATAAGATCATTTAGTTCCAACTCCTCTGACATGGGCAGAGACACCTTTCACTAGACCAGGTTGCCCAGACCCCCATCCAACCTGGCCTGGAGCAATTCCAGGGATGGAGCATCCACAGCTACTCTGGGCAACCTGTGCCAGTGTCTCACCACCCTCACAGTCAAGAATTTCTGTCTAACATTTCATCTAAACCCACCTTTGCTCAGTTTAAAGCCATTTCACAACTTGTCCTTATTAAAAACTCCATCTCCAGCTCCTCTACAGGCCCCCTTTAGGTACTGGAAGGTGCTCCAGGGTCTCTCTGGAGTCTTCTCTTCTCCGGGCTGACAAAAATCCTAATTTCAGTTTACATTTGAGGGGCTTTGCAAACGTAAATATATAATGTATAGAACCTATACAAAATTATATAAATATTATACTTTATAATATTATATAAATATATAAAATATAAAAAATATATAACACACTGTTATATATTTTATCTATTATATATACCATAATATTATATGTACTATATTATTGTATACTATATATTATATAAATAATATTCCTATAAATGGTATGTAAATAAATATGTATGCAACATTCATATATTTATATATCAATTTACATTACATACAATCTTTTTAAAGCCTGTTTAAGCAGCTGCTTTAAACCTCTAGAGTGCAGAATGTCAATTTCTGCATAAGCACAGAATAAATATGAATATTTTGCTATTCAACAAGTATTTGTCAAAATGACAGTGTTTTGGGGGTTACTACATGGGGAAGCCTCACATACTGATCCATGTACCTGAGATGTTAAAGTGCTTTTGGCTGTGAAAAGAATTGGGAAATGGCCATGATCACATGCATACAGCTCTAGCTCTTTAGGTTACTGAACAGTACAGCAAGACAGACTGCCCAAGCTCCAATACATACTGCATCTATCTTGGATCACACAAGTCAAGAGGCAAAGTGACAGGTCATCATCTTTCACCCAAATGGCTTTTATCAAGGCTTTTACCACTTGTTAAGTCAGGTTTGCAAAAGGCAGTACTGATCCTACTCCCCATTCCCCTTGGTGATCTTTGGTTACATCAAAATGTCTGTGAAATCCAGTCCAAAGTCAATGTTCACATAGTTCAAGTACTTTTTACTGGTACTCCCATAGTTACTTCCTGTCCTTCAGAACAGAGAATAAATCCACTTTATTAGCTGCTATTATTACTTATTATATATAATATACTTATTATATATTATGCTATTGTTACTTTTTATATATAGTAATAAGTTTTCATATCAGCATTTGATAAAATGCTTTCTTGTGTTGCTAATAGGTGAGAAATCCAAGGAAAAATGAGAACTGGTTAATTACAAAGAGCATTAACAGCCAAAATAAGTCATATGAACCTTATGCAATTTAGTATTGCTATTACATTAAATAATTCAGCCTAAGGTATTTTGAGAGCTCAAAGAAGTTTTATCTATATTTTATTATAGATTCTCTAAACAGAGGAATCTGAAACTTGCAACAAAGTTTCAGACTAAACCAAATCCCGACTTTATTTTCCTCTATGTGCCTCTAATTTATATTTAAAGTTTAAAGTGAAATAAAAAAAAAAAAAAAAGTAATGACTAAACAAGTCTGTTACCTTATCAGACTTTCTTTTCATGCCTTTATAATTTCTAAACACAGAAAACTTTTGCTCTAGGCTTGAAAAAACACAGGGCTATTGGATATCTTCACTTATTAATCAGTAAAGGTTCTTGGCTCTACTGTATGTGAACACAAATGTTAACAGTCTCCTTCATGTATACCTTTTCTTGCTTTCCTTTTCACACTCCAGAAGCATTACAGGTTCAAGCTGCTTAAGCAGCTTTTATATCAAACCACATTAAAACCTCTTCAAATTCTAGAAGCTCCTGCTGCTTTCTTTCAATGACATCACACAGAGGAAGTCTCCTAGCATTACAGGGCACAGCAAGGAGGCTGAGCACCTTTGAGGCTTTGGGAAAAAGGATATCTCTGATTCTCTGAGTCCTCTGTTAGCAGCTTGAGGTCCAGGGTGCAGCTTTGGATTAGCTCATCCAGTTTCTTCTCTTCCTGAGTCAGTTCCGTCACCTCCTTGGTGAGGCCCTGGCGCTGTGCCAGCATCCCACCGTCCTCGGACAGACTGCAGCCCCTGCAGACACACAGAAGGAAGATTCCTGTAAAATCTGACCCTACACCATGGTAAAGGGGAGACACAGGGTTTTACACTGCAGATCAAGTTCTTCATCCTTTCCCCCTAAACCCATCCCTAGCGAGTCAACATGAACTGTGCTTTCCAGAAAAAGCATCTTTTTATCACAACAACACATTTTGGAACTCCCACCAAGATGCAAGAGTTGAATATTTCCAAATACTTCCAAAATCTTGTTTCTACCCACAGCTTAAAAAAACCCAAGGAAGGCAATAGATAGAGACACATACCTAAAACTTACTCCACATGCAGAAGCAAATTCATTAATCCAGTGTTCAAACAAAATGCTGGTTTCTAATTTCCCTGACAAATGCTTTTTATAAACTTTTCTTAACAGAAAAATAGGACTTCATCCTGTTGGAAGGCATTTTGGATAATTGCTTGGAGCAAAGTGTTAGAACGAAAGGCAGGAAAAGAAAAACACTGCGGCCCTGTGATAGTGAAATCAGCCAGCAGGGATGGGAAAGGATAATGAATACTTACATCCACTGAATGTTGTTTTTGGATTTTTTCTTAATGAGATGGATGCCTTCCAGTACATTGGTGATATCGTAAATCCTCCTTTTCTGCACCTTGAGGACCTCTGCTGCTCTGTTCAAATCTAGGACCCCATCAGGAGATTGGCTCAGCAACTGAATGAACTTCTTTGTAAGAAGGCCAAGGGATGTATCATACCGAGTCTTCTCTGAAGGAGATTTTGGAGCTTGGAAGGAAAAGGAAAAAGAAAGTTAAATCAGGTTTTTTTTCTCATTTTCGTTCCGAAAGCAGCAACCAAAAATGAAATTACATATATTACAGTCACTTCTTTTATTTTTACTGAAGAAATCTCTCATACCTCACATTAAGACACAACTTACCACTACGTATTTGTATTTCAAGATGTACTTTTCCAAAAGTCACAGGTACATGAGCAAATATATATGTTTTTTAAAATGCAAATATTTCCAGTAGTCTGATAGATACATATGGAAATATTCTGCTTAGGCTTTTACTATGTGCATTCATAATAGTATTTTTAGTATCTAGTTATCCTGGCAGCAAAACCAAAAAATCCCCTGTGACTCTCCTTCATCAGTCTGATAGCCAGCTTTCATCAGGGTTTGATTTTCCCCTCGTGTGAGATAAGTGCTTCATATGCAATTAAGCAGGACTTAGCTAGTACTTCAGTGGGTGAACACAATGACAGATTCCATCAGTGTCAGACTCCACAGCTTGAGAAAACTCAAGTGAATTAGAGGAGATTGGTATAAAATAACAATTTATAATCATCATTGCTTCATAACCAAGCAATGCTCAAACTGGGACAGAGTATCCATATCTTCTAAATTAGAAGTCAGCAAATGGCTTGGACCAATTCATGGTTTCCATGCACAAATGCAGCATCTATACACTTCACAGATGGGCTTTTAAGAGTTTAAATACTTGGATCAGAATGATGCCTAATTCTAAATGTTCAAGGCCTTTTTGTCAAGGGAAATGAGCCAGCCATTACTACAAGTCTGCTGGGCTGGTACATCTCAAACCCTTACTTTGCTTCCAGTATTATGCAGGGTGGAACTTGGGCTGATTTTGGTAGTCTTTTTCATGTTTTCAAGGGTCATGTCATACATTAAACTGCAGAAGTCAGTCAAAACTGAAAATCCCACCAAAGAGTGAACCTTTAGATTACCCTGAAATATTTTGAAGAATACAATGCCTTTTCATTGAAAACCAAGATGTTGCATCCTTGCAAAGAAAACCAGCTAGCTGTATTTCTTTGGGTAGACTCAGGGCTTGTCTGCTCAAGGAAATGGAAGAATATTCATAGAAAGGCTTGGGTTGGAAGTGGAACTTAGAGATCATCCAGTTCCACCCTCCCTGCCATGGATAGGGACACCTCCCACTAGACCAGATTGCTCAGAGCCCCATCCAACCTGGCCTTGAAACTCTTCCAGGAATGAGGCATCCACAGCTTCTCTGGGCAACCTGTTCCAGTGCCTCACCACCCTGTGAGGAAAGAATTTCTTCCCAGCATCTCATCTCAATCTCATTCACGTCACTTACGTGACCTTGTGGATTTAGAGCAAGGGTGGTTGGTTTGTCTGGGTTTTGTTTGGGGCTTAGAAAAGGGTAAGAGGATCAAAGTGATAATGGCAAGAAGTGACTGGAGTCCCACCTAAAATGGCTTGTGCTCCTCATCCCACACCAAATTCTTTGTACAGGTTTATCAATGCTGCAGCAGCCTCCTGTGCACCAAGCAGAACTGAATTTCTACAAGAATCCACTTCAATTTAAAATAAGCTTCATATAGCTCAATGAAATTTAGCTTAGTTAAATCAACTGTGGTTGTTTAACTCCTATGCTCTAAGTTTCTATCTTCAATTTCCTTTTTCCTATCTGCCTCAATACAAAGCAGTAGACTGGTGAGAAAGACCCCTTGGCCTCTCTTGCTCTGACATCACTACCACTGCAGCCCCAGTCCTCTCCTTGCCCCATCTGGCTCCCCCTGCCAGCCTAACTCTCCTGCTGAAACCCCCCAAACAGGACAGCAGGGCTACAGCCCCCACTTCTGCTGCAAGAAGCCCACTGCCCAAGGCAATGCAGATGTGCAAAAATTAGTAATTAGAGCAACCAGGCAGAGGCAGTATCCAGAGTCCCACTGCAGGGACAGAAGGCAGCTCGGATGCCACAAAGAGCATTTTTCATGCAGTGCTGCTGAGGCACAGCTAGCAATCTTTGCAAATCCCTACCCAGGGAATGAAGGCCTGATAGCCAGCTGCTGTAACTCCTGCAGCCAAGGAGGAGGCTGGCCTGATGAGCCTTGCCTAATAACTGTGCAATCCATCCCATCACGCCACCTTCATTCCTCAGCATCCACCTCTCCAAGCATCCCAGCATAGTGTCCTTGGCTGAAGGGCAGGCCCTGGGCAGAGAGAATGCAGGCTGCCCAGCAGGCAGAGGGACACATCTGGCAGCCAGGAGCCTCTGCAGACACCCCTGCATCCTGCAAACCTGCTGACCACTGCCCAGCTGGGGGTTGAGTTTGTTGCATCCACACCTAGGTGAGGACAGCAATAAACACACCCTAAGCTAGGTAATGCAGACTGATGACAGCATGTTACCAGCTCCCTTACTTTTTGGACTATCTGGACTTCTTGTTGCAGCTCTTCCTTTCCCCTTTGGAGTCTTTAGTCCTTCTGCAAGATACTGGTGGCCACTTTCTCCCAGCTCCAGCCTTCGTTTTGCCTGTTTAAAAAAAAAAAAAAAAAAAATTAATGGATTGTTAAGAAGTATATTTCACTTTATCAAACACAGTGTTGGGACTACAGGAAAGGCAGAGAGTGGTGAACTTTTCACACCAAGGTATCAGTACAGGTTCATAGCCCATATGCATCACAGAATGGAATCCAAATATTTACTGGAATCTTAAGGCAGACTTAAACATATCACTCAAAAGCTAGGTTCATGAGGTTTTTATTTGAAAATTCAGCAATTTTTTTAGATTTGAAAAGCTGAGTGACCATTTCATGGTGTATTTCAGTCTAGTCTGGACTTTCTTGAATAGGTATGAAAGACTTCAGCCCTCACTTGAGCTAAGAACATTTCATTTAAGAAAAACAAAGACAGCTTCTCAAGCACCCACATGTATGAATCCACAAAGCTGCATTTCCTTTGAAAAACTCATTATATCCATCTAAGTTTCTGCAAAAGTAGTGCTAGTGCAAGTTATATTTTTCCCTTCACTATCTGAGAGGATGACTTTGAGGGGACCAATGAACTTCCTACATGACATGACTCCAAGAGCAGCATTGGACAAGTTTTCTCTGCCTCTCAAAAACTTGTCCTCATTGAAAGCACAACCACTACACTTATTTCACATTAACTAGCATATGTGCTGCCTAAATTAAAGTAAGGTGGAGCAAAAGCAGTATTAGACAATGCCTGAAAATCAGCTAAATGTTGCATTCAGCTCAATGGAAACACATCTTGAATAATGAAAATAGTGAATGAAACCATTAAACTTTGCAGCACACAGACAAACTGCAATGAAAACCACCACCAATATGAATTCTGTTCCTAGACAGAAACACAATATACTATCTTTGGAAACAATTCTATACCCTTCCCTGCCACTCAGGTTACTGAAATTAAATCTGGGGATACTCGTTATCCCAACAATAGAAAGCACATTACCTGGAAGACACAGGAAAAAGAAGTTTTATGCCTAATCAAGTTTAGACAAACAACTGTTTCTGCAGAATGTTGTTTATTCAGTTAGGTAGAGTAATTCAGAGTACACTATTTGCTTGTTTTTAAGATTCACCCCACAGGGCTGGATAATGTAATGCTCCTCAATGCTCCAAGACAAAACAATGTATTTTTCTATGGAGTTGCAGACAGTTATTTCTGTATTGTGGATTTGTCTTATGCACTTTACTTTACATCTGTGACCAACAGAAGGCTCTGAATAAAGTAATTCATATGCATTTATTTATGGATAGCTATATAACATCTTTCTGTTGGACTCTGCTTGCAAACCTCAGACTTATTAAAAGGCAAGTTAAAGCACATGAAACTCATACAAGCCCATGGTGTAACAGCACGTGCAGAGCACTCAAGGCACTCTTCTCCACATCTTGTGTGAAGGGGCATAAAATTCACTGGCAACAGGGCAAAACTGCATCTGCATCCTTCTAACCAACACTCCCAGCAGATCACTGGTAGCAGCTTCCAATAGCAAGAAACACCTCTGCTCTGCTCAGCTCTGTAATCCAAGGACACAGATTTCTAAAAGGTCAAGTGTTAACAAAAGCATCCAGCTAATATGTTTAGCCAACGTAATTGGATTAAATTAAGATTACAGCTATTCCACAGAGAAATACATTTCACACTTTTTTATGCAAGTGTTTTTCTACCCTGAGAAAGGGTGGAAAAGAGCAAAGGAAGGAGGGGTGAAAAGGGAACAATTCAAGGCGTGGGAAGACTAGGCCAAAGGGATACAATTAAAGATAAAAGAGAATCTCAAAACCAGGTGTGAGAAGGAGGGGCAACGCTTAAAACGTAAAATCCAGAGATTTGCAGCTCTCTCCATCAGAAGAGAAACTTAGGCTTGGATTATACATCAAAACTTTTTGTCTCAACTTGTCTGCAAGACACAAACAACAGTATTTTGCCTCTGCTTTTGTGGTTAAAGACTTATATAAGTTTTTCCCGTGAACTTCAAATAATCTGAGAGAACGCAGACAGCATCCTTTGGTTGCACAGAGCAGCAAAAGCCTGCCTGCATGTGCTGGGGCTGGCACAAACACCACACTCTTGTCAGGCTCAGTGCACCTACAGACATTGTAAGGCTTGTGAAAAAAATACTACATGACAGAGAGAGCTCTACAAGACAGCTGATTTTTAGGGTACAAAGCATACAGGAAACCTGAGAGAGCAAAATATTTCAGTGGAGTTTAAAAGATCCTGATTGCTGACAAGCAATTTTAGGAAACCCTGAGGAATGTTTCATTTCAGGCCAGATGTTAGACGTCACTCAGCAAGTCCTCACTTCCCCTTCCTGTTTTACAAACTTTATAACTGATAAGATGCAGGACTGAAGTGGTGTATCCTCTCAATTTCGTCTTTCATGAGTTACAAACTAAAGATTTCCTAGTGCTGTTTTGTTTGCACTAGAGATCCTTGGTGACTCACAGTTTCTCTCCCATCTTCAAAATTATTCATAGTGCCTTCCGATATCTGGCTTCTCTTCAGAAATCTCAAGATCTGTGATCAGCAGAATCAGTGAGCCTCTTAAAAAAACATCTTGATTTGTGTCACTTATTTTTGCTACAGCACTGTATTCATTATTGGCACTATTTTCACAAATTAGTATGATTTGTCCTTATTGCATTACTTGATCACTCATAGCACGCACAACCATCTGACACGGTAAGAGGGACTTGCTAAGAAGTAACAAGCCAAAGGACACCAGCACAAATCATCCCAAATGACAAGGACAGATAGGAAGCAAAGGCACTAAAAATTTCTCAGTGACATGAAACCTGAGTGCAAGAAATGGGAAGCCAGATTCTTTAGGGAGACAGTGAAAGGACACAAAATACATGGAACTATGAGACAGGTAAGCCACAAACTGATACATTCCAGCAAGACACAAAAAAGTAACAGGAAAGCAGCATCCCATTAAGCTAAACCAGATACCTACCCAACCCCTTGGTCCAGATGTAAAAATTGTGGCATCAACTGCTTTAACTCAAGTTTCTCTTCCAATACTATGAGCAATCCCTGATATAGATACAACTACAGACCCATTGTTCAGTGCAGACCACTAAAATCTGGTGGCACCTTGAGTCCTATGTAGGTTTGCACTTTTAGCTTCAATCCCCCTTTTTTTTTCTTTTTTTAAAAAGAAACCTAGATAGCTACCACAATCCACATCAGAGGCAAACCCACAAGAATGTCTTTCCTATGAACACTTGTCTCTAGAGGAAAATAGTTTAAAAACTCCCAGGATAAGCTAAGTATTTTCAAGTACACAGGACCTCATGCAATTCACTTTACAGTACTCAGTCTCATGGATTAACTTTCAAGAGGAGGTTGGAGCCTGGTTATGCTTATAGAAGAGAAGAAAAGGAGCAAGTGTAGTATTAATTAATTGACAAAAGGGGTGCAAAAGGCGCAAATGGGAAATTCTAGCCCATTCCCTTTAGTGGGCTGGTTTGACTTCATGGCTACCTGGGACTATCAGGTCGCTGACACCACCTCTTCTGCATCCTCCCTCCATCCCTGCTCTCCTGTCCTCATCAGCCCTCACAGAAAGTTGGTTCAAGAGGTTCCTACCAGCAGTAACTTAGTCCTACTCCAAAACAGAAATGATCTTTCTGCTGGGTGGGTGATGAGCCTGCAGTGAGAGCTGCTGAGGAGCAGTGTGACACCCACCCATGCCCCTTGGAGCATCAGACTGACAGCTTCACTGTCATGTCACACAGCAATCAGCTTCAGCTCTTGGGGAAAGAAACTGGCAGCACTAACATATAAAGAAGAAATGTTAGAGTGTTACCCTGTAACAGATAAGTAAGGGCTAAGTAAGCATCAGGTAAGAGCCAGCACAGGGTTTTGGTTTTGTCAAGATAGCAGAGCAGTGCCCAGGTAGGGCAGACATCAGTTTTTGAGGACTGCATCATATCCACCCAAAGCCTTATTTACTCTGAGAATTATATTTTTAAGTTTGAGGGAAGAAGCAGTAAAACACTTTTTAATTCTGTCCAGAGATAAAATCATGGAAAATAACTTTGCCAAAATATGCACACGAGAATTTGTCCTGCTGGATGTGTCTCTCAGATTTATTACTGGATGCAAGTCAATTGCACTGTTTGCAAGAGACAGACCTAAAAAAATTACATTACCTGTGCCACCTTCTGAAAATCTTTTGTCTGAAATATTGCTGCATCCATTAGGCTTCAGCAAGCACATAAATCTTGCTGGAATGATCTGAGTTGGGCATATTCTACTACCCCAAAACCCTAAATTCAAAGCCATTTGGAAAAGTGCAGTCAGTACATTTTCATTACAAACGTGAAGCCCCAAATTCCACTTCAAACTTCCCCCACAGCTCTTGGGCCTCCCAGGCTCTGCACATTCCATCTTCTTGGAGGTGCTGAGACCTATCAACATCCCCTGCTCCCCTAGCAGGCATTCAAGGTGTATTTGAGGAGCAGCAGTCTGATTTAAATACAAAAGGACAAAAGTTGATCTCAGAATGAGAACAAAAATAACCTGGGACAAAGCCTGCTGAGATGGGGACAGAAGATAAAAACTTATTCCAAAAAACAATGGGATGAGGAGCTGAAAAGAAACTCTACTTTATGGTCAACTGGGGTGGAAAAACAGGTAAGATTGGAAACAACCAAGCACAGTAAGGAATAAATTGTTTGTATTAAGTGATAGCCTACAGGGAATTAAGCAGCAAGGCAGAGAAATGTGTCTCAGGCCTCAGCTGTGGGTGTCTCAGAGCTAGGAGTAAGATGGGCAAGTTAAGCAAGGGAGGATGACTAAGCCTGGGGTAGTCTCTAGAAGATATTACAATTGCTAGGGGCAGATAAAATGGCAGCTTTTCTGTATTTTACCACAAGGCTGATATTACTGGGGAGGGGATGCAAGCCTTTCCAGTGAGCACAGATAAGTTTTGACTGCAGAAAGGAAGCCAAGCATAGGTTCTCTACCAATCCCCACACACTTTGCACAGGCTTTCTTCCACGTTTTCTAAATTAAGCAGTCACTTAAAAATACAATTTAAAACCTGAGGTTCTGGAGGCATGAACTCTAGAAAGCTGTTCCAGAGGTCAGGAGCTGCAGAGAAGAAAGCAAATATATTACATGAAAGGGTAAATTAAACTGGAGTTTGATAAGGAAGGAATACAGGAGAGGAAGCAAAGGAAAAAAGACACCTTGGGGTGAATGCAGAGAAATATTCATACACTAAGGAAACATCTCCACTGAATGAAGGGATACAGGCTGAGCATTCAGAACACACTCAAATGAACAAACCCAGGTATGTGAAGAGCTGTGAGTGTCTGCCAGAGGGCTGCACCCAGCTGAGGGCACAGCAAACATTTGGGAAGACTGGAAAATAGGGAGAGGCACAGAGAGGAAAGCAGAGGAGCTCTCAGTCAGGAAGGGGCTCAGCTCTGCTGGTCAGCTCACAAGCAAAGAAACACCCAAGGTCAGCAAAAAGATGCAAGAGAAGCTTCAGAGTTCCTGCCCTCAAACTCCTACTGACAACTCCTGCTGCCTCATTTCACAACAGAAATAAATTTGCAGTTCAAACCCCTGGAAGGGAGAGGGATTCCCATCTTCCATGAAGAAATATTTAGCCCAGTGGTCTACACAGATAGCAGTAATTTGTACCATACTACCTCCAGTTTCAGTAGTTAACTCTGACAGTCTAAAACATTTAAGAGGTTTCAGGAAAGAATAAGAAAAAATAAGAAATAACTGGGAATTATACTATTTGCACATAAAAGACAACAAAGCATGTCCTTAAAAGGAAAGTTCTGTAAGTCCTCTCAAATCTTCCTAAAGTATCATTTCCCTATGGAAAGCAGGCAGTCCTGTACAGAGGAACAAGAGGAACAAGACCAGGAATGGCACTTTTAATGAAAACATTACTTCAAAAATCTGGTTTACTCATAGCCACTCATAAGACTGAAGAACACAAAAAGATATATAGAAATAGTGCCTTGAAAACTGAATACATTGTAAAATCAACACAAAGCAGAAATAAATAATTTCAGGGATCTGAAATAATAGCTACTTATTCATCAAAATAAGCAGCTTGTATTTAAAGTAAAATTTAAAGAATCTTTTAAAAGCAAATGAAAACAGTTTACAGAAATCATCCTGATCCTTCCAATCCAACAAAAAAAGCCCAAAATTGTCTTAAAAAACAGCAATTGTATATAAAAAAGGACCAAAAAGTACTTTCAATTATAGCAATTTCTGTTTCCTAAGTTATCACCTTTTCCAACTTATTATAGTTTTGACTGAGGGAAATTCTTCTCTAGATCTTATATTGAAATTATTAATTCAGCTACATTCAATTCTTTTGTTTTTAATGTACATGACTATTAAAAGAAAATCCCTTTTATATGTCTTAATTTGGTTTATAATTCAATAAGAAGCACATCACAATTACCAAATGAAGTGACATTCTGATCACATGCAGCCCTCCCCCATTAGGTGCTTGACACTGAGGGCTGGTGAAGTTTCTTTCAAGGCCTAATTAAACCATCCTATTTCTATCAATTTCCCATTTTCATGATTCCCTCAGAAGTACCCAAGAGTCAAGGAAACCATGAACTGTAAGCACTTATAGATGAAACCACACAACTTTTATTTAGCTCCAAAAAGTTAAAATGTGGGTGGCCAACTTTCAGCGGCGAATTCTTGTCTAAAAGTGGGACCCAAGCCAGAGGAACTGAGCGGCTTTCCCCTCTCAGGATAAATGTGCAGGAAGAAGCAATGCAAGTGCCATGAGTGCCTCCCAGTTGTTGCTGCAGAACATCCCACAAAGCCACTTGAACACCCACGGGAAGGAATACATCAGCTTTCAGGCACGCTCAGCGCTCCCGTGCTAGCGGCGCTGCGCATCGGTGCCACCCCGATGAGGCACTTCACACTCTCATCTCCAGCCTGGCTGCTCAGAACATTTTCAACTGCTTTTAAATGAAACACAATGGCCAGAACCAAATCAAGAAAGTACTGGAACGTAGCAATGAAAAATGGTGGTTCCTCCCTACACCTGCACAGCAGGTCATTTTTCCTGAAGCAGGATTATAATCTTAATGTACTAATTACCTTTGATTTTCATCCTGATATCCCATGTGACCTGGCCTGCCCTCTGGTCAGATTATCTCATAGTCACCAACGCTAACATAATTCTGACACCAAGGTACACAGCCCTGTTTGACATCACTCCATTTTAGGCTCATAGGTCTACTGGAATGCCATGGGATCAGCCCCACACCCCACCAGACTTGCATTCAGCATAGCAGCCAGTGGCAAAACGTGCAGCTTATCTTGTTTTCCTACTCTGCTGCAGTACTTCATAATTTCTTTGCACTAAAAGAGGAAGGACATTACAACGGTTGTGCAAGACATAAACCAAAGCATAAGCCACGTTTCTGGCCTCAAACCAAGAGAATTACACCTATGCTGCATAGGAAATGAATCATCTGAGATCTTTCTTAGTGCAATTTTTCCACCAAATACGAAACAATTACTTCTTACTGGAAGCAATGGCTTTGCATTGTACTAAGGTTGAAAGATCCAGTTACCACTTCATGTTGAAATATGAAAAGTTGTTTTCAGGAAACTGCACCCAGTTTTCATCTCAACTGCTAAACTGCCCAAGGTGAGGAGTGCCTGTGTCTCAGGGAAGTCCTGAAACACCTCCATGCCAGCCCCTGATGCCAACAGCTGCCAGGGGCTGAGCTGCACCTGCCTGGTTAAAGTGGAAGCTGTGGAGACAAAACTTCCAGAAAATGTAATGACAAACACCCAATGCTCACATGCAGGAGCGCAGCCAGACTAACCAGCATCTGGGGGGTGGAATCCTGGCCACAGATTTTTGGTGGGTTTGATTCAGCAGGATCCCCACCCATTCCCTGGGAAGCATGGCCTGAGCCTTGATGGTAAGGCTGAACCTGTCACTAGCAGGCTCTAACACCATCCTGCAAACTGGTGTCAAAGCTCCCAGCCCATTTGCCCACCCCATTCCCAAAGACGCCACCTCAGCAAGGCTGCTGCCTCCAGGGCAGAGCTCGGGGATTTTCAGTTGTGGTTCACATCAGTGATTTCTCACCATGCACATCCTTTGAAGAAAACAAGATTGTCACAGAACAGGCCTGATGCTGAACTTGCAAACTCATGGCCAGCAGCTGGGGGTGGGGGGGGGCGCCAACACGATGGGACACAAACTCAAAGGGGACAGGATGTGACAGCAGACCAGCCATGTAAGAGACTTCTTGCTCTAACTTCTTTGTATTGCATTTATAAGTAACAGTCCCACCAACATGAGCCCACTTTTTATGCTACCCATTGAGATCAAAGTAAGCCAAATAAGGAAGTGATAGTTCAATTCACATGGTGTATGATAGAGCACAACATCTCAGTGTGACTTCAAAGCTGCTTGCAGTGTTTCAGCTCCTCAGGAGACTTTCAGCCTCCCGAATAGCAAGGCTAAAGTTGAACAGGACCAAGGGAAAGAAATCTTTCCTATTATTTTACGGTTGATCCTAAAGAAAAACCATTGCAAAGCAAATCAGTCTCAAAATACATCCTAGAGACATTTTTTCTTTTGTATCTAAGGATTATTTTAAATGTCATTAACTTTAAAATAAGATTGCAATTGCATTTGTTTCACTGAGTGAAACTTCCACGTTATGTGTGGAAATTTGCACAGCTACCTAGAAAAGAAAAATTTTGAACCCTGTCAGTTGTCTGCAAAATTGTCTATTGAACAAACAAGCCCTGAGATTGGGGGAGGAAGGACACCGAGAGCTGGAGAACATAATAGGATGAACTTCCTGGTAGGAAATTCCAGTAAATGTCATAGAGCATTAGATAAACAGGCTAAAAACTAATAGCAGCATTCCAAGCACATATATTGAAATAGGAATTAGGAGAAGTGCTAGTCCTCACTTAGAAAACATACAGAACATAGCGATAAACCTCTCCAGGAGGATGTAATGAATAAGATTGCATCCATACAAAGGGAAAAGTGAGGAGAAAGAAGAGCACTTAACAAAGCCACACCAGTGCTATTGCAGTGTAGGTGCTCTGTAATGGTGCAAGATGGGACTTGCTTTACAAAGTTCGCTCACTAAACTGCCTGCTTAAGCCACAGCATCTTGAGCTTTGTTTTCCTTGGATACAGGATACCTACAAGAGAGGACAGACAACTGTGGAATTTCACAAATGAAATTTCTGGAGAGCAAGTTTACATGTCTACACGTGTCTGCGGTTCGCAAAGTCCCACCCTGGCACCCCAAACCTTTCTGTATTCCACACAAAACACCCATACCAAGTTATATCACACCAGTGCCATGGGACTGCATCACTTGACTCACTGAGTTCACTGATTCACAGGGAACCAACAAACTTGTACATTCTTTCAAAAATCAATGATGCTAAAGATACATATGTAAACACTTAAGAAACTACAGAGAGCTGCAAACTAAAAGGTAACAAGTTTTAAAAGCTCAGGTGCACATGAGGGAAATGGCTGGGTATTCACATCACCAAAGCAGGTGAATCCATCCTTAAAAAAGGTCAACACCAATCCTGACTCCATATTTTTAATTCACTGCCTGAGGTACGATGTCTCTTACATCTATCTACTTTTTAGATTAATGTAATTAGCAATGAGAAGTCAGATCTTGAGTAGAAAAACCTTTTATTCTCAAGTACTTTCTTAACCCAGTTCCACCCAAGTATAAAAGCATACAGCAGGATTCCCCAAAAGTAATAAATGGACTTTGAATCCATTTAGGGCGATAAAAATATTATCTAGTTTCCAAAGGTCACTGTGAAAGTTGACAAAAAGCATTTAGAAGACCCAGGCGACATGCAATGATTTGCATTTACAGAATCAGACAATGAGAAATAACGTGGGGTCCTAAGCATTTACCATAACACAGGATAGTTTTGTCCATCATGTAAATTGGGAGCGTTAGTTCACTTGAAGGGAGTCTCAGCATTGTTCAAACAGATGAACCCTGATAAGTTATCCTTGCACCTACAAGTAACCATAATGCTGACCATGCACCAGAGATCGATTTATCATTCGCAAGTTAATTAAGTATTGTTTCAAAAATTAAATTACCAGCATTATATACAAAAAAAAAAAAAAAAAAATCCTTACAGAACCTTGATGAAGTTAACACAATAACCTCTTCCACATACCAAACCTCAGAGTAACAAAAATAAATAACAAGTGCCCAAGAAACAGGAAAACACGGTTTACATATCCAAAAGCAGCTATTCCCAAATGCAGTCAGAAAGGAGGCTCCAGATTAGCAGAAAGTCACAGAAACAGATAAAAGATTATAGGAAGAGAGCAAGGGCAAAAATCACAGATAGCTGAGCCCTAAAGACCCCAGTTATGGCCAACAGCCTCCTCCACCCTAGATCTGGAGCTGGTACTGCCATCAGAAGGTTTCTCTTCACAGCACATCTCTTTGACTACAACCTAAACTTGGTTTTCACCTAGCCTGGGTTGCTAAACTCTAGAAACTGATGACTTCCTCCCTCCCCACATCAAGGTAGGCAGCTGCTGCATTTGCTTTTATTGCACAGGTCAGTTTGGCAACAGTTTATGTGGCTGAAATGGCACAGAGAGAGCCAAGTTCCTGATACATTAAATGCTGTGTAATGTCACAAAGAATAACTAATCCACTGAGCTTTCACTGTGATGCACATTCTACCTTGGCAGTATTTTATCAATCCATCAGCCACAGCATGGAGCAGAACAACCTGAGCGCGCTGGCAAAATGACAACAAACTGATTTCTAATAGGAAGCTTTACTTATTCCCATTGACAGAGAGGGGATAAAAAGAAGACAAGATGGCAGAAGACCTTAGGTGAAATAAATGAGTGTTGGTTAATTTTCTTTTGCACATTTAGGAAAATTCTGTCATGCACAGGACAATCTAAAACAGCTGATGTGACAGCCTAATTTACAAGACAACAACCAAAACAGATGGTTTTCCAGGGAGGCACAGGTTTTCTAGGGGAAAAGACATTCAAGTTGCTGGTTTTTCTCAGATTATATAGGATATTTTCAAAGAGCTACCCCTTTTGGCTTTAGTGAAGCAGAAAATCTTCACAGTCAAACAAGGACTTTAACCTCTGTGAAAACTGACCTACACCAGACAAAATCTGTCCCTTCTACTTTGTCTTCTTTACAATATATTTCCTAAACACCTTGAGATGACTTCTGCAGAAAAACTAGTAGCACTCTGAAGTCTCAAATTTTAAAATGAAGTGAATTTGCATTTTTCTCTCTAATCTACACTTTGATGAAAGAAAAGAATCTGACTTTCTAATATCCCCTCCTACATATCACAGACCCTAGTTGCTGTGCTATTGTAGCCAGGAATAAGAATGCAATTTTAGAGTCTTTGTTATGAAAATGAAATGAACAAGCACCTGTCAGGAAGTACCATAAACACAGTTGCTCCTACCAAAAAGCAAGTAGAAGGATTTGCTAACCTCAAGGCTGTTCAGAGTTGAAATTACAGAGCATAACTCTACAGAGAAATTACAGCAAAACAGTCATTGTGTCAAAACTGGAAGGCATAAACTCATTATTTTCCCCTCACTTCAAAAAAAATCCAATTTCCACTTTGAGTTTGCATTGTTCAAGCTTTCAATATTAAATTATCCAAGTGCTCAAGTTCAACAACTTAAGAAGTCCTTTAACACCAGAATCATTCCAGGGAGTGGCTGAGGTGGGAAAGCACCTCTGGAGATCATCTAGTCCACCTGCCACTGCTCAAAGAGAAGGCAACTAGAACAGGATGCTCAGGGCTGTATTCAGCTGGGTTTTTAATACGGCCAGAGAATGCAACCCCACAACCTAAGGGAGCTGTTCCAACACACCTCTGCTGTATAATCTTCTATTTAAATGGACTTCCTTCATTACAATTTTTGCCCACTGCCTTTTATCTGTCACTGGCCACCACTGAGTCCATGTTCCTGGCTCCATTTTCTTCGCTCTCGCCCATCATGTGTTTAAACATCTCCAGGCTCAACAGTCCCAGCTCTTTCAGCCCCTTATTCTATATGAGATGCTCTGAGGCTTTAACCACCTTCACAGCCCCTCACTGGACCTGCTGCACTATGTCCGTGCCCTCTCATAATGGGGAGCCCAGAACTGGACCCAGCATGTCAGCTGTGTCTCACCAGGGTTGAACAGAAGGAAAGGATCTTCTCACTCTGCAGAGCTGCTTTACAGCAGGTTTGTCCCAGCCCAAGCTGGTACCTGGAATTATTCTTCAGCAGAGGCAGGACTTTGCCCTTCCTTTTGCTGAACTTCACGAGATTCCTGTCAGCCTCTTCCTCAAGCCTGTCGAAGTCCCTCTGGACAGCAGTGCAACCATCAGCTGTATCAACTACCACCCCCTATTCTGCATCTCCTACCAGTCAAGTCAGTCCTTAATATTAATTTCATAAGCAAAACATTGCTTAAGTTGCACTGAAGAGCATTTTCTTCAGCCCTCAAATAATTCATGCTGCCCTGTTTAACATCACCTTCTAATTTCAAGATCTTTCCCTTACAAATACTAGCACTGAATCACATTATGTCATTTTAGGTACCAGTCACACCAAAACTTTTGACTGAGGCAAAAGTATTCCCACTCCTGTTCATTTTTTTGTACATGCCAGGATGCAAGCCTCAGTGCCACTGCCTCTCAGCACTGTGCTGGAAGCTGGTGTGCAGATGCTTGTCCACTACAGACTTCCCAGAAGTGCTGCTTTCCAGGATACAGGCCCCCTTTCATAAGGCAAGGCTTGCATTCCCTGTGCTCTGGCATACCACTTTGCCTTTCGCCACACTGAAGACACAGTGTGTCTGAATGTGCCTACAGAGCAAGTTGTGAGAGCTCCATTATCATCTCCCATTCTGCTGGCCATTACTATCAGTAACAGTTTTTTTGTTTACTTCTGTGACAAGGATGAAAGCACTCCATAGTATTGGGATTAGGGAAAATACTCACTGGAATCAATCAAAAGGACCCTTTTCCTGCCACTTAGCTGATTTTTAAAACCATTTTCACATTGACAGTTACTTTTGTTAATCCAAATGCTTTACAAAATTAAATGTATTTTCTATCAGCCTCATTCACATGCTGGACAGCTGTAACTTTGTTAACCTCTACTTTTGGCAGGAGAAGAAGGGTGAAGCTAGGAAGAGCTGGCTGTGGGATACTGCTGGTAAACACTTTTGGAAACACCACAGGCACTCTTTGCAGCGCTGTATACAGAAGAACTTCATCCTCATAACTGCACACTGCTTAAACCCTACAGAAAGACTATTGACCCTATTTCAAGACTATTGACCATCCCAAGTATTCTGGAAGTTTTACGGGTGCTGGCTGGAAGAGCAGAACATTAGCAGAGGGATAAAAGAGACAACACCTGGATTGAAAGCAGAAATTTGTGCATCTATTCATGAGCTTTAATTTCCATTGATTGTAGGCCAAAGTTCTGACAAAGTCCATTTGGTTTCTTGTACTGTGGCCTTCCCACTCTTTCCCTTTCTGCTACCTGTCCTGCTGTATAACCATGCAGCTATTAGAACTATCCCGTAGGCAATGGACAGCTAAATGGGATTTTCCAGAAGCCTGGGGAAGTCTTCCAGTGGAATCTAGCACTAAAATATCACCTATTAAAGGCTGCACTAAAAATTCCTTTCTTTAAATAACTTTGAAGAGAGAAGAAATGTATCTACTCAGCTCAGGCCCATGGATTCCTCCCCAAACATACCTTAATGTGCTCAGAAGATAAATGACCATATGGTTTAATTGTGCCTTCTTCACAAAAGCCATAACTTTCTCTCTTATGATCAGGACACCTTGATCCTTTTCATTTTCAAATGCAGTCCCACTTATGAGTCATCTTTCCCTCCTCTCACACACCCTTTTCAGTCTCTCCTCTTCATCCTTTTCCTCTTGTTTTAGTAAAAGCTGTAGGTAGAGTGAACTAAAATAGCAAGTTTCACAACTGGACATGAGACATCCTTAAATTTAGATCAAATAAGCCCTTCAAAAGTACACGAGAGCTTTCCATCCAGACAGATACATATAATTATGGAAAGGAATAGGAATAAAAATAGCCTGTGGACGATGCCCTCTCTCAACAATATACAGATAGGAAGGAGGACAGCCTTGTTCTCTTAGAAGCAGGAGAAAAGGTAACTTAAGGCAGCCGTGGGAAGCTCCCACCAGCCTGTAGGCTTGCTAGATTGCTAAAAATCCTTCAGCATGATAGATTCCCATAGAAACTCATCTTCTACACTAATTGTTTTCCCAACCCTAATTCCAAACTATAATCAAACTGTAAAGCTAAGATTACCCCAGAAAACTTGCCTACATCTCACTATCTGGGACTGCAAGTTCTTATCCAAGCTAAAGCAAAGACAGTCTTGGACGAAACCTGCTTTGCCAGTCATCGGTTTGTCTTGGGAGTCTAAAATTCAAGAAAACACAAAAACTTGTTGTCTTTCCTTGACATCCATAACTCCTACCCTTTCAACAGGCGCCTGCTGATGATAGCAGCAAGAGTCGTCTTACTCCCGAATTTCCTCCCACGCTTTGCACTGGCAAGGAGCCCTCACGCACTCTGTCCTGACTTGGCACGAGTTCTGCAGCCACCGCAAACTGGAAATTTCGTGTCCACTTCAGGTAAATACATTTTATTGAATTAAATGCAAGAAAGTAAATATGGCAGAGTTACAGCGCTCCTTGTGTAAAACACTGACTTCCAAGATAAACAGGAATGCTACACAGCTTTCGCATACTGCTATCCTGCAAGCGTCTCAATGCACAATGGTGCTAAAGAAATCGGGAGAAAGATGGAAATTTTGGCAGCTGCTCAGGGGAGAACTGAGGCTACTGGCAGTGGGCAGCATGTGTAAGGATTGAGAGATAAACACATCAGACCTTTTTCACAAGTAATCAATAACAAAATAGTTATGTTTGAAAACAGACAACAGATTAAAGAGAAACTCTTATTTCACAGCCCGGTGAGTTCCAGGCTGTCTCCAGAGGTAGTTCCGCACTAGCTGAGTTTGTAGTGGAGGATTACAATAACAATGATACACCTTCTTTCCAGCCAAAGCTGAAATTCAGCAGTATATTCTGGTCACAAAGGCAGAATTCTGCCACGGCATGGAATAAGCAGGGCCCTGGATGCTCTCACTCCACGCAGGCTGGCTCCACCTTGCCATTCAAGGGGCAGAAAGGAGACTTTACTATGAGTGCAGTCACAAAACTCAGCCTTCTTTGGCCAACTTTGCATGTGACTGGTATTCATTACCACCCATCAGCCTTTCCACCTTCGTAAGCTAAACAAGACCCTTAGCTGCAGCTGTTGACTGTAAAAGCCATCCCAGTTGCTATCTCCAAGCATTCTGTGATCTTTCATTGAAGACCACAACTCCTTTACTTTCACCTATCAACAATCAGTCATACTAAAGCCCTGTTTAGAGCTGTAGCTGTCAGACTGTACCTCCCAGAGCAGCACAGCCAGTCTTTCCTCTGGAGGTATACCCCGATAGCAGCAATTGCCAAGAAGGCCTCCAGTACTGCAAGCTCACTACATACATAACTTCTAGGCACAAATTACATTTTCATCTTCACCTACTTCAGTGCCAGCCATCAGACTGTAATTAAATTATACGTAGCCTGGGAGCCTTGGTCAGGGACTGGAAGACAAGCGTATGAGGCAGGGTGCAAACAGCTCTGAGCAGATTCCCAGTTTAAGCAAATATGGCTTTCCTCCATGAACTGAGGATATTTTCAGCCATAGTTACTCCTCCACGTGCTCACAAACCCACTATACTGCCCCCAAGCCCTTCAAAGCTGGAGATGGGGAGAGCGTGCAAGCTGCCTCCAGCCCTTGGGCACTGCTGGCCAGGCTGTGGCAGCTGCACGCCCTTGGTAACCCAAGCAGAGAGCAGAGGCACAAAAGCTGCCTATTTCTTTGCCATCTGCTAGGGTTTCGTTCTGCACAACTCCACTGGCTTCTAGGAGGTGCTGAGGTCACACACTCAGCGAGGCTCTTGGTCTGCTGCCACTCCAAGCAAGTGTCCCATGTGCAGGGAGAGGGCACGGCCGGGGGCAGCCTCTGCCGGCCACCTCCACCCTAACCCCGTAGCCAGCTGGGCCAGGGAGCTCCCTGTGCTGAAAACTAATCACTCAGCCAGTGTTAGCTTTCAGCTGGAGCAGTCCCCGGGCTGATAAACACAGAGAGGTACGAGGGCAGGCGCCAAAGCAGGGAGGGAGGGAGGGCAGCGTGACCCTATTTGTGTCATGGCACCAATTTGGGTCGTGGCTGCAAGTTGACTCTGAAACCACATCCCCAACGGGTCTCCCAGCATGGCTCCAGGAAATCCCCTCTGTCAGGGGAAGAACTTCTTCAAGTAGAACAGACCTGGTTCCCAAATCATCCTTTCCTTCCTATCCCCTGAGGCAATTAAGGCTACTCTGCCTATGAGAGGATTACATTTCATTTCCAAGAACGTGCAGATAGGAAACAGCAGGATATTTTAGTGCCCAAGACAGACAACCGTTCTCGTGCTGCTGAACTGAATGAAAACAGCATGTTGGTCTAGGGCACAATGGTGAGGACCAATAGGAAGACCTCAATCCTTCAATAATCTCCTGCAGAAACCCATCATGACTGAATCACTTTGCATTTCAATCCCTGCGTGAAGCTACTGACCACCTGAAGGATCTTGACACGGCATTTAATCCTCTTCTCCATGTTACCGTCTTCAGAAACACCCAACAAGCAGCACAACTGCTCAACAGCACATGACTATTTAAAATGCTGAAAGCAAGTCTTATCATATCTACCCTAAAAGAGGATCCTCAAAGTGTAACAAGGAAACTGGAACCATCAGTTAGTAATATTATCGCTCTTCCCTCACTACAGAAAACAAGGAGAAAAAAGCTAATCAAATGCTACCACCTTTCTTCCCCTCTGCTATTGCTTCTCCTAACATTGACCACATTTGTGGTTAAATGCAGGGAGTCAAACTTCCTATAAGCAGTGTTGTTATGGTTCCAGATTTCCACTGTGGTTCAGCTGTATCACAGCTCTGGAAAGGCAAACTGGCACGTGCTCAAACCGCCACCTTCCTTTGTTTGGGTGAAAAAATTCCATACTGTCATTCTAAAGGGTTCTTTACCTAAACCACCTTGCTGGCCTGTCTTCTAAGTATAAAGACCTTAATAGTGAACTTAAAAAAACACTTTGTTGAAATTGATATTTTGGATAAAAAACGCTTAGTGAAAATACCGATGCAATTTCATCATGCTACAGGAGATGCATGTAGCCAGTTAAAATGCACCTTCCCATTGAGACAATAATTCTAATTCAAGGTTCTGGCTGGGAAGATCACTGCACCTGCTCCATGCTGGGCTCATGCCCACGCAGTCATGGAGAGGCACTCAAAGATGAGGCAGAGCAACAATGAGGACAAAAAGCATCATCTCTCAGGGAGAGGTGAAGTACTTGTAGAAGGTGTTGAGCATCACTCTGCAGCAGAAGGAACAGTACATTTGCATGATTTGATCAACACTAACCAAAGAGACTGGGCTAAATCTGGACAAAGAATCTGACATCAGCTTTTCAGGATGAAAGCAAACCTTCCAGGACCATCAAAGGCAGGCAGGCAATTCCTAATCTTCTAGGCATGCCACACTTGCACTTTCAGTGGGAAAGCTGGTGAGCAAGTACATTTACTAGGATCTTAATGCCACCCCTCTTACACCATTGCAGCATTACACAAAGTTCCAAATCTGCTGGCTTTTTCCATTTCAACAAGGTATTGCCATCCAACAAATTATAAGGCAAGCTCAAGTATCTGATACTTTTAGCTAGATATACTATAGCACCTCACAGATGCCTCAAGATTTCTCCTTGCAAGGTCTGAAGGCAATTCCCCCCTTCTCTGCTGCTGGCTGAACAGAGTTTGGGACCTGCTTTCCACATCCTGAGGCAACTGAGCTTTTTAAACAGCTAGGAAAGCCACATTTCTCCACTGGAAATGAAGTACTTTGAACAGATATAATCCCTGTCCAGTACAATTGGGGCTCTTCCCCACGTTGAAGGAAGTAAGGAAGCGGTTTCAAACTGGCATTGAGGCTATCAAAAGAGTGAAAGGGTAGCCAAAAAAGCCCCAAAACTGCACAAATCTTAAAGGGGAAAGAAAAGGACTGAAATTCTGATCATCTCTTACTGAAAACATAATGGTAACTCTTGATTCACTTCAAAACAAAGACCTGATTTTGGCCTTAGAGAAAAGAGTCCATCTTAGTCTCTGCATTGCAGAGGAGAACAATCACATTTTTGCTTGCTCTGACTTATCGCTAAATTGATTATTCTCCAGGACTAGAAAAGAAGGAGAAAGGAGGTAGATTGTAATCACCCTTATAAAAATCTTTTGGGTGAAGGAAGTGAATGCCTCTTACTTTTCCTAGCAACCCTCTTCCCTAATTCTGAAGCAAATAAATCACACTAAGCATAGTATCTTGAACATATGGCTCTGAATAAGGGGGATTTGCCTCCTCTTTTTTTTTTTTCTCCTCTAAATTAAATATGCCAGTCTCTGGAATTCCCAACACATTCCCTTTCACAGCAAAAGGGGTTTCTGTCCCCCTAAATACAAACACCACCAAAGAAATTCCTTTGTAACTACTAACTTAATTCTGCCCACAGAAGGCTGTACCTAAGTTTAATATCTAGCCAACTGCACACAACCTGTTCACCACTGTTGCATTCACTTCCCACATATTCAGCAAACACAAAGCCACCAACACAATAGGGAAGGACTTCAGTGCACCAAGACCAGCAGCAACATGAAGAGCATCTTTACAGATGAACAGGTCATAACAACGCTGGAGGCTGCCAAATGATCTTGCATCTTTCTTTGCCATCTCTCTTGTAAACACCTACAAAACACATGGCTCCAAGTACAGAAACTCATGGGATGTGGTTTTATTTTGCTCTTTGCTTTTCCATGCACAAGACACCCCACATTGCACGGTGTGGGCTTTGTATGATCCCCTGTCTTTCTGCAGAGCAGCTGAAGTGGAGGACCAACAGGAGTGATGCTGCTAACCCCTAGATCTGGAAGAGGCTTTCCACAGGCACCCTGCAGGAAGGGGGAAACACCTCCTAAAGTTCCTCATTCCCCTGCCTGCAATCCAAGAAGGCAGCTGGTGACACTGCGTGGAAGACGATCACAGAGAAGTTTGCCAGTAGGAACGAAAGGGTAACGAGGATGCCAAAAGCCAACGGTCCGCATTTTTCTTTATTTTTGGTAAGCAAAAATAAAACCAAGCAACACGAATGTGACTAGCAACAGAAATCAGGAAGGAAATGTAAATGATTTTATAGAAAGCGCGAATCAAAGTCATACCAAAAGCCACCTGAATGTTTCTCTATCATAGGCAATTTCTCATGTTCTTTTATGTCATCTTTGCAGTGTCAGTTTTTGAGAGAACAATTCTCAGCTCAGCACGACAGAACAGTAATACCAACAGGCATGCAGAACATTAGCATGTTATAAATAAACTGCTAATTTGAGGTGGGAAAAAAATCATCAAGGCAGCTCTTACAATTAAGAATCAGAGAAAGAAAATGAGCAACTTGCTTATGCTTTGAGGACACTGTATTTTACAAAAAAAAAAAAAAAAAGCTTTTTCTAACCCATAATTCCTGAGGGAAAGAAAGAATAAACGCAGTGAAATACCCACAGTTGAGACAAAGAAGCCAGTGAAAATGCTATTATAATTTTTAAAGCCCTCCCTGCACCCACCTCAAGTAGTAAGTTGTCTTTTTTACTGGCTGAAAGAATTCTGTGCTTAAGGGTACTACAGCCGGGTTGTGAAGTTTCAGCTTCCTCTCACCCAACTTGCAGCTTTACATAACTCCCCAGAGACACTTTTTGGTCACAGATACCACGCAGCTGAAAGCAAAAAAAAAAAAAAAAAAAACCAAAAACCAACCCACCCAAAAAAACACAGTACAGAAGAGGCGCAGAAGCATTATACAGCAATTCAGAGCTGGGTTACTTAGAGCCACTCAATAAAACTCTTACCATGAAAAGTGAAACTTTATTCTGCTGAGCCGTCGGCCAGGATTATTTGTGCCTGCGATAGCCCTGATCACCTCCCTCCGTCTGCCCCGTGTGGGGTTCCCTTCCCACCCTGTCCCCAAGTCTGCAAGGACAGATAACACCCCGCCACAGCATGGCTGCCACCTCGGGTATTATTTCTGTCCTGCTCCAGCATTGTCACTCTGTCCCAGCATGACACTTACCAAGCATTGCTATAAAAATTTCTGCGAATATCTATGTTTTTTCCACGAGCGGAGATAATGGCCTCATTGCAAAAGCCTTGATAAAAGCTCCAACAAGACAGCTTTCAGATATCACCACACAAAAGGCTTCTGTGAGAGCTGTAACCAACATCAATTCCCGCTATGCGAAGACATGAGACAAAGTGTGAACTAGCTTACTGTATGGGGACAAAAAACTGACTGTCAATGTGTGGGACCAACGCTGTCTAAAAACACAACGCTGGCAAGGCAAAATAGCACCAGCATATATACATGGTAATTGCCATTTAATTCCAGAATTAACAGCACAAGAAAACAAGTACTGAAGGCACTATTAGGTTACTAGCATGGTTCAAGACATTATAATTCCATATAATTCCATTTCTAGTGTCCCTGGTAGGAAAATGACTTTAAAGAACAGCAGATGTTAAAAAACACCCAAGCAGAAGGTGAAGGAAAGCCCAGTTTCCATTACAGAAGCACTCAGAGAATGCAGCTAACCCTTCAGATCTGCTCCTTAGAGCATGCATTTTCCTATAGAATCATGGAATAGCCTGGGTTGAAAGAGATCTTTAAAGGTCATCTAGTCCAACCCCCCTGCAATGAGCACTGACATCTAACTGGATCAGGTTGCTCAGAGCCCCATCTAACCCAGCCTTGAATGTTTCCAGGAATGAGTACCTATCACCTGTCTGAGCAATGTGTTCCTACGTTTCATTAGCCCTGCTGTAAAAACCATCTTCTATCCAGTCTAAATCCACATTCTTTTAGTTTAAAACCATTACCCGTTAATAGCCATAGAATAACCCGAGCTGGAACAGACCCATAGGATCACGGAGCCCAACTCCTGGCCCTGCAGAGGACAGCCCTGGTAATCACACCATGTGCCTGACAGCACTGTCCAAAGGCTTCTTGAACTCTGCCAGGCTTGGAGCTGTGACCACTGCCCTGGGGAGCCTGTTCCAGTGCCCAAACACCCTCTGGGTGAAGACCATTCTCCTAATACCCAGCCTAGGCTACGGTAGACAACCTGACACACACAAACCACTTTTCCACCTATGGTACAAGATCAAACCTTCTCTGTGCACCATTTTGTACTTTTTACATACTTATCTGCTTACGCTCGGGTAGAGCCCGAAAAGTCAGAAGCCTATTGTCAAACTCAGTGGACTGCACCAATATAATTGCTGGGCCAAGAGATAAGGTTTTTACTTCCAGATCTAAAATTTGCCAGATGACACCTCCTAAATTGAAGGTCTAGGAAGGAGGGATGCAAACAAGTCTGCATGTCAATTTGTTTCCGAAAAACATTTTAAAGGCAAACTTGAAAGCTAAGTTTTTAGACAGCATAGTACACTCATCCCATGGAGAAGTATTTCACTCTAAAATTACATCTGTACTTTAAAATGTGTAAAAATTATAAAATCCTACAGTGCATATTCAGTGCCTTGCAAAAAAAAAAAGTATCTGTTACTGCACTCTAATTTTAGTATGATTTTATAACTAACGGGTAGAACCAAAATTAAGACAAAGTTATATTCAGAGAGAACTAGTAGAGTGGACCAATGAGCCTGACATGACATATAAGAATTAGACTCTTGCAGTGCATGGTGTGCACCATTGAGTCCTAAACCAGAGACCTTTAATGTCACCTTAATTAACAAGGAAGGAAGTTTGCCAATGAGTTCCTTCACCCGCCCCCCTCTTCTAGCACTAAGTTATGCAATATGCAACAACCTTTGAACCAACAGCTGTACAACAAGCAAAAAAACCCAAACCAGAATAGCATGGTTAAGACGAGAATGTCTTTCAAGAAGTTCATTAATGAAAATTACTTTTAGAATCTATGCATACATAACCAGCAGACATACCACAACTCAGGGCAGGAATGCTGGAGCTGAAGCAGCGAAGGCTAAGCAAACATCTCTTGCTGTCCAGATGCCCAATACTACTTATTTTTACCAAAAATAGTTCTTTACATGGCTTCTAAAAGTTTTCACAGATTTTTGCAAAACATCTAGCGGCTCGCAAGGTCTATGTGACAGGATCGTAAAATTTCATTGTAAAAATAAATAAATGAAAGCCAAAATAATAGCAGCCTCTGCTTGTAACAGTGATTTGTCCATATAACGCTCCAGATACCAAGGACTCAACATCTGCAATTCTCTAAGTGTGCATCACAGGAAACACCCCACATTTTCTGAAAAATCAGGTTCTAGACCCTTGAAGTGAGGCACCTGAATAGCCACCAGCCTTACAGAGTGGACGCTTCTGGGTCTAAATGCAGCCACATACAAGTTGGAAGAATCTTGAAAGTAGCTGGAAGTGATCAAATTAAGTCTCCTACTCAAGGAAAGCAATGAAATGGAATACTGGTTTTACTTTTAGAGCCAGGAATAAAAAAAAAGCTGTATTTGCCCACATAACTCAGCACACTCACAGAAGAGATGCCAGCTGATCCTGAGAAGGTGATCTTTAATGCTCCACTTTGCCTTCCTAGCTTAGTCCGAGGCCAAAGAGCTTGGACACAAAACACCTGAGAGCTGCAGGGCATGCATGAGCAGCAGTGCCAGTTAGCATGTTAGTTTTCACACTGTCACAGGTCAGGTCAACAACTGCCCACGTTCATAAAGTGGGACAGGAGCCTCATGACACACGCTATTAACCTTAGGCAAGCTCAGTTTGCAAACAGCTACCAGCACATTTGCTATGCATTCATGTATGTATAAAAGGGATGCTAAAACCCATGAAGGAGTACTCTCTAACCACACAACAGAGGCCATTTTCATTAAGCCCTGGCTTAATCAACACCTAGTCAAGCTCCAGCCTTCTCCCTTTTCAGGGCTTGCAGATGCAAATATTTACCACAGGCTATGTTGAGCTCACAAGGCATTAACAATTCCATGAATGCCACTAGATCCAGCAAATAGCAGCAGCATCCAAGCAGACAGCATAGTACTTCAAGAGACACCCATGCCAGGCACAGCACACTTCCAAGTGTGGTTTTGGACCAACTTACTTGAGGAAAACAGAAGTTAAATAGTTTCTTTTTAAAGATGTGATATATTGGGCAATTTTGCCAAGCCCATCTTCAAACAGAACTGAAATTGAAACAGAATCACCAGCAGCACCTCCAGCTCTGCAGCAGCCCCATCTTAGAGGCATGGACAGCCTCCCTCCCAATGCACATCACTTCTCCCATGGAACGTGATGGGGGCTTCTTCTCCCCAGAATTACTGTTTTGTGCACAACCCTGGTCTTGAAAAATAATGCAGGAAGTGATTAACTCTGTCAGCCAAAACAAAAGCCTGAAGTCCAACTTAGTCATTTGTAAGGATGAGAGTTATCTCCATACATACACACTCAGGGCTGCCAGCTGCAAATGGGATTATTTGCAGAGACTCTAAAACCTGGAGATTTAGTTACTCTAAGAGCTTTCCATCTGCTGAAGCCCCACACTGGGCTGGGCTGGATCTTCATTACCACCACTGGTGCAAGAAACCCACTGGAATTGAAGTCAAGAGTCTCCAACTCATCCTTAGCAGGCAGTTCCCCCACAAGCCAGGGCCGAAACCTGAGTCACCTTCCCACCCCTGCACACCAGCAGCAGGACCAACCCTGCCACCAGAGCCATGGCCATCAGCCAAGCAGACACCTTCAGAAGTGAAGCCTGAGAGGTACCATACTTGTAGCCACCAAGAAAAGCTCCTGTCTTCATTTCACCCATGTCATTCTTGGTGCTCTGGACAGGAGGGATGGGCTGAATTTCCCTCCCACAACCACACCTGGCCTACTGGCCTGCACAGGAATGGGCTCCAAAGAGGAGTGGTGCTACTTCACTTTCCTTTTTGCATCTCATGAGCTATTCCCACAGCAGCCATGCCTACTCATTCCCTGTGTCTCACACCTCCCACTCCCCTTCCCAGGGCCAGGTTAAGACATCATGAAACTAGCTGGGTCTCAAAGGGTCTCTGCAAAGTGACTTTACCTTGTGCTCCAAACACCTTTCAAAGCTGCCAGTCCACATAAGTTTCACAAGTAAAAACTCACAATTACAGAAGACACACTTGTTTTCACACCCATGTGGTTCCTTTACAAAAGGACACCTTTAGCTTCATATTAAAGGCTTTCATTTCAGGAGAAATGAATTGCCTGACACTCTTCAGAATGGAGAAGACATCTGAGGACATAAGATAATTTATCATAAACAGTGCAGAGAAACATATCAGAAAATCATTTTTCCCTACCACAATATCTAGGATCATCCAAGAACAATATAGACAGCAAGTTCAAACTGAAAAAGAAAACAAAACAACAAAACCAAAAAGCAAGACAAGAAACAAAGAAAATAGTTTGTTCCTTTCATGCAAAATAGCTAAATCATGGCTAGAATGTGTTGCTACCTAAGGTCAGAACCAGAAATACAGCTAGATTTAAACAGGGATCACAAAAATCACCAGCCACTGGAAGCTATAAAACCCACTGTAAGCCCTGACCAAGAAAGTGCTCTCTTAAGGCATGAAGGACTTTCCTGTGCAAGCCTCCTTCCCTGTGTTCTTTCCTGAAACACTTGCCACAGTCATAATCAGAGAAGGAGTGGGGAAACCCTTCATCTTGCAAAATATACAGCTGTTCCTGAATTCAAAGATTATTCTCCTTGTAAATGCTTGCACATACTCACAGATAAGAACACAGTAAAAATTCACAGAACAGCACCAACACACCTGGAATAAAACGAGGGGAAACAAAATGCCTGTATTTGCTCAACCAGGTGGAGCATCCTCTACAGAAGAATAAACAGGACATAAAGTGACCCCCTACCCAGATTTTGGTAAGCAGACTGGCAGTGCAAGAAAAATACACTCACAGAAAGAACAGTAAGACCAACATGATAAAATGGAGGCTTGCTGGGACAATATAACACCTCTGCACCATTGCATGGGCAAGTTCCTGTCCCCTTCCTTCTCACTCACCCCATCTCAGGCCCAAGATGCCTGCCAGACCTAATGCTCAGACCCAGCTCTTCTACCTTGTTAAAACTGAAAAAGACCCAAGCTGTCAGCACAGCCAGATGCTCCCCAGGCACAGCAGCAGGGGAAGAACCCTGTCTGGCTACAGCAGAGCAAAGGAGATGATACAGAGGAGATAGTGAGGGACAAGCAAGCCTATTCCTTCCAGCAACAGTAAAGCCTTGGAGCAGCTCAGCTGTCCAGAGAGCCCTGCCAAAAGCCCTTATCATGGTGGGGCTACCATACTCAGGAGCTCTGGTGCAGATGGAGCCACACCAGCACAGCTGGACTCTGCATGAGGATAGCAAAGCCATCAGCAAGCTACAGCCTCTTCCTGTAGGGTTTTAGTAGGATGCCCACTTTTCTTCACAAGATGGTTGTCAGCATGGTTAGGGCAATCATGATCTGTACTTCTTTGAACCTGCCTCAGACAGCTGCACCCAAAGGACCATATTGTACCTCCTGGGGCTCAGAAACAGTGTGTTGCTGGAGGAGAGGGACTTGAACCTAAGAAAATCCCTTAAAGTCAAAAAGCAAAGGTCCCAGACTCATACTAACATTCATTTCTACTAACACAAAATATCAGGCAAAGAAAACAGGTCTGAATATGAAAACACATACAAACCTTTTCATGGCTGCAAAATAAAGAAAAGCTACTAAGTTAACTGCCTGCTTCTTTATGTGACTTACATATTCTCTTTCCATACCCTAAATCCTTGTTCACTATTTATGTCTTATTTGGCTTGCTCCTTTACATAACACCTAGGAGAAAGACTGTACATTATCCCATTTTTTTCCCCTTCCAGCTGCATCTTGCTGAGAAGAGGGGAGGAAGGAAGAGGTACTTTCTAAACCACCAGAAAAATGAGAGAGGTACTAAGTATTCAGCTTGGAAATGTAAATCCTCCTGCCCCCTTCTGAAGTATGCCGAACTAGCCTCTCCACAGCTCATGTCATCTAAAGGCCACAGGAGTTCTCTAAAGATATTGTTGTTAAGAGGATTTAGCCCCTTTTAAAAAGGACTTAACATGTGGGTGGTGTCTCCATTTAAGCATTTTCTCATGGCTAAGAAAATGGCCCTCTTCTTAAAGGCTTATCTTTATAACCCAAAGACAGTAAGAAATTCTCTACTATTTGAATTAGAAACATTTTGAGCAGCTTGCTTTTATAGCAAGCCCATTTCTGAATACAGGGTAGTGCAAATGGTAGTGACTTTCTCACACCAACCAAGTGAGAAGGCAACACCAGTGAGAATGCTTTTGGGGTACCTCATCCATTAATTTTTCCTGCATTCTCATGAGGATCCAGGTCAATTCAAAAACTCACTGACACTAAAACAGCATGGTGTCACAACTATGCCACATCCCTGGCCACTACTTTCTCTTGATGGTCCCTGGCACTTCCCAGACCTGCTATTAGCTGGTTCAACCTGTTTGCCCAGCAGAAAACATTTATTTAGGTGAGGGTTGATTTTCCATCATGGGAAGCCTGAGATTCCAGAAGGGAAAAGGCACCAGCCCCCAGCAGGGTGCAGGAGAGCATGGGAGGATGCAGGACCACTGGCCCCTTGCCACAGCACTGACCCTGTCTCCAGAGGCTCAGGCTCTCCCAACGGGTGCAAACTGATGGCTGTTTTGCAAGGGTTAAATTCTTCATTACTGCTGGTGTTTAAGCCATAGCAGGGGTTCAGATCCACCTGGTAACACTTTCTATTAACTCCCCAGGAATCCTGCAAATCAAGCTGAAAGGGCAGGCAGGCTGGGTCACAGCTTCCCAGAGCCAGGGCTCTCCAGGGCACCAGGGCCCAGTTAGCAACCCTCAGCCACAGGAGCTGCCACAGAGCAAGGAACCAGCTTTGGACACTATGGAGACACTCGCCTGGACACGGCACAGTGTGCCAATTCTCCTCAGCGTGGGGCTGGAGAGGCCTCTTGTTATGGACTAGGCCACTTTTCAAGGCCTTTCCAGTAGTGTTACATATACACAAGCACAGATAAAATAAAATAACTACCAAATTCCCAAGAGGAAGCAGCTTATTTGGGCCAAAGAACCTTTTCCATTTGCTCGTGTAGTTGAACACCTCCCTGCACAGCCTAAACTATACTGCTGTACTGACTCTTTTTCAGTCATACCATAGTTTATATTTGGAAGTGATGGGTGGGTTGCCAGTGCAGTTACATCTGCAAGGCAAGATGATTTTCATAATCCTAACCAGTGCAGGTGTGCTGGCCAAATTTTAGACTTACCTCGACAATCTTTTGCATAGCAGGGCCTTGTTTTCAGCTGGGGGTCTCGGACTCCATCCACTACTTGCAACTCAATAGTCAAGAGCTAAATTTATATTGGTGCTACCTGCCTAAGCTCACTGCCTCAGCTACCCAGAGTTTTCTCATTCCTTTCACCAGTCCCTAATACTAGTTTTGTCAAAAATACTCTGCTAGGAACAAAGGGCAGAACATCCTCACCTCCCAGTCCCAGAGAATCCTCCATGACTTTCAAGGAAAGACCAGAAAGGGCAGGATAGTGTCCCTGCCAAGCAGTTTGGGGTGCAGAAAGTCAAGGCAGGGCACTAGAGTGCTTCAGCCTGTCTTCCCAAAAGATGGGTCTGTGGCAAACCAGCACAGCTCCAAGAAGGACACTTGCATGAGCACGGCTCTCAGGGCAGAGCAGGATGCACGGCCCCTTTCCTGGTGTGTGCCATGGATGGTTTATCACCCTTGGAGGGTGCCAGCCAGCAGCTGTAGATACTGCTGGCCTGACCACTCTCTTCCTCCTCCATCCCACATCTCTTCCTAAAGTTAATATGGAGGCTGAGGGTATATAACAAACTCATCACTTGTGTGGGGACTTCTTTGCAGGCAGAGGCCAAAATCACTTCTCCCAATTCCAAACCTCTAAGGTGGAAACAAGCCTTCCCAGGTTTTTAAGGCCAGGGATTCCTCCCATTAGAGAGGTGAGCAGCATCCAAAAAAACCCCAAAAAACAAAAGGCACTACTCAAATCATACATGAAGGTCTTACAGGACCCATTAATAAGAAAATTTAGGAGTTCCTATGACATCAACATCCCTCCCACAAAGCTAAAAATGCCTGTATAATTTTTTTTTTCCCAGAATCATCATGTAACATATGTTCCTCTTTGCATTCACTTACCACCACCTTCTAGGAATCAACCTTCACATAGGACAGCCAAATATTTACAAAGTGGCCTGAAGTAGCCTGCTTGACACTGAGTGCTATTAGGATATGCTAAAGACCAAGAGCATAAAAAACCAATCAATTCTCTTTTACAGCTACAGCAAAGATGCTTATTTTAAAAGTAAAAAAAATAATAACAATTATTTTTTAAAAAGCTTTGGATGGGATTTGATGAGCCTTGAAACTTCCACCACTAGATCAGCAACCAACACCTGCAGAAACCCACACGAGAGGCAGCTCATGCCATCCTCACGGGCCTCCCAGCTGCCCCCAAAGCTCTTCCAGAAGTATTTCAGGATTACAGCACCATCCCATACCTGGACCATCACCGACTAGATGCAGGGAAAAGGGGGCGGGGGGGAAGGGGTGCTAAACCCCCTTTTGCCCTGGCAGGGGCGCACCGGGGCGAGAGGTGGGAAGGAGTTGAGCAATCCCACGGCGGCGGGCGGGGGTCGCGGAGCCCGGGGGGGGCAGGTGAGCCCCTCCCGCCGCCCACGACCCCCGCGCGGCGGGGATGCCCCGCGCCCTCCCCCGCTCTCCAACTCGGCGGAGCCCACGAGGGCCAAGCGCGCACCCGAAATCGGCGAGGACAAAGAAAACCCCACGAGTGGGGGAGGCGGAATTTCTTTTTTTTTTTTTTTTTTTTTTTTTTTTGAAAGGGGGGGGGGGCGTAAATTTTAAGGAGAGGGTATAAATTCTAAAGCGGGGGGAGAGGAAGGTTGGTGCTCGCCGCCGCCCCACGAGTCACTGACCTGCTGCAGGGGCATTTCGGAGAGCGGCGGGGGCCGGGGGCAGCCGGCCGGCGGTCGGGCTGTCCCAGGCCAGAGGGAGGAGGAGGAGGAGGAGGAGGAGGAGGAAGCGGCGTCCCCCTCCCCGCCCGCCCCGGCTCCCAGTCACAGCCGCGGCCTCCGCGCACGTGTGCCAGACGTCACCGGCGGCTCCGGGGGTGAAGCGGAGACACCGGCGGGGCACGGCCCGGCCCGGCCCCCCGCCCCGGGGCCCTTCCCCGCTGCCGGCTGCTCGCTCTTTGCACCCGTGCGGCGGGACGTGGCGGGGGATTATTATTTCCCCCCCCCCCCTTTTTTTTTTTTTCCTTTTTTTTCCCCTCTCCTTTTCAATAAGACCCGGCAGCGGGGGTTGGGAAGGAGGCAGGAAAGTTTATTGCAACAAAGCGCTGCCTCCGCCTTTCCTGCCCTCCCCCCGCACCCCGCCCGCCCCCCGGGTCCGGCCGGCGGCGGGATCCCCCCCCGTCCCCTTCACCCTCCCCTCGGGGACGGGGGGAAAACACAAAATTACCGGGGGGCGGCCTCCGCCTCCGGCGAGAGCGGGCTGCAGCAGCGCCGTCCTGCCGGCGGGTCCGTGGGGGGTGCAGTACAGCGAGCTGCCAGCGGGCTGGCCCCCATCCGCCGCCGGGGCAAAGGCACCGGGAGCCTGGGAAGCGGCGGCGGCGGAGGAGGAGGAGACAACACAGGGCGCCCCCGCCACGGCGCCGGTGCTGCGGATCTGGATGAAGGTGCCGGCGGCAAAGCGGGCCGGGAAGCCGGCGGGGGCTGCTCTGGAGTCCGTGGACGGCGCGGGCGGCGGCGCTGCTGCCGGGGCCGAAGGCTGGAGTCCCCTTCTCATCCTTCCCTCCGGGTCTGTCCCCGCAGCCGCGTCTCCTCCTCCCCCCCGTCCCTCCTCCCCCCCCGGCCTTCCCAGCTCCTTTCCTCCTCGATGCCGAGGCCCCGCGCAAAATACTGGGGGCTGCGGGTGCCGGGGGGGCCCCGGCTGCAGGATGCGGGGCGCCGGGGGGGGACGGAGGCGGCGGGGCGGGCAGATGCGGCGGATGGAGCGGGGCCGCTCCCGCTGTGTGGGGCCGGCTGGAAAATGGCTCCAGGAAGCGGCGGCTGCTGACAATGAATGAAGGGAAAGGAGACGGGTTACGCGCCAAGGGCCTCCCGCGAAACTCGGATTTCCCGCCCTCTTTTCAAACCAAATTTGCATGTCCCCGCCCCCGGGGCGCGCCCCGCCCGCCTCACCGCCTCATTGGCCCCCGCCGACCTCCGCGCCGTCCAACGGGGGGGCCGCCTCCCCGCCCCTCCGGCTTTCCATTGGTCCGGGCGCGGCCGCGATTTGCATTCGGCGCGGTGATTGGCTGCGGGGGCGAGGCTGGGGGATTCCCCCTGCGCGCGGCCGGGATCCCGGTTCGCCGGCTCGCTGACAGTGACAGCTGCTCCCGCACGGAGCGCCCGGCCCGCCCCGGGCACCGCCCCGGGCCCGCCCCGACACCGTAACCCACAGCCACACCGACACCCACACCGACACCCACACCGACACCCACACCGACACCGACACCGCTGGACTCCCCTCAGCGCGGGGGGCGTGCGGCGAGCGCCGCTCCGCAGCCCTCGGAAGGCTCTCGCCTGCCCGCCCGGTGGGCGCGCTCCCTGCCACTGCCCCCGCTCCGGAGCCGCCGGGAGGTGCCGGTTCCCGCCCGGCAGCTCTGCGGCTCGGAAGGGATCACCTGAGTTCTCGTCCCGGTTTGGTCCGAGCGGCACCGGCCTGTGCCAGTGGGGAAGTTCCTAGGGAGCCTTTTAAAAGCGTCCCTGCGCGGGATGTCATCACCGTAGCTGGGGACCGACTTTTCCGCTTTCTTCGTGCGCCTGCATCCACAGATTTTCAAATCAGCTCACCCGAGGCACTTAACTTATTTTTTCTCCCCAAAAAGTAAGAGATTAGCAAAATACCCCCTTCCTGTATGGTCTGTATTACCTCCAAGAGGTGAAACAGTGGAAGTATGCCCACTAGCTCTTCCCAGTTCCCTTCACTTACTAAATGCCCCCTTAGGATCATAGAATGGTTCAGGAATGGAAAAGACCTCCAAGATAATTGGGTCCAACACTCGGCCGAACACCGCCCTACCCCCTGAATTTAAGCTGCTTCGCCAACACGCCCCCTTAACTTATTAAATGCCCCACCCTGCACAGCACCCACCAGCCATGCCCCATTTTCTCATGTTTTATTTCCAGACACACCTTTCCCTCAACCACTGCTCCCAGCAGCCAGCGTGCCCAGGCTGCCACTGCTGAGTCAGGCAGATAAGGACCCTTTTCCTTGGGAGCCTTCCATGTTTCTGTCTCTAGCAGTGACCAAGTGAGTTGCTCTATCAAATCCTCAGCCCTGCCTAAAGGTTCTCCTGATGTGACCCCAGGTCAATCGGAGTAGATGGAAATATTGGCTAAGGTGCAATTTTGTTGCATATTAAATAAGGGCATCTTCCATTCTGGGCATGTTTTCCATCAAAGGAATAAATTCTGCTCTGTTTGGCGCTGAAAAAGCCTTGATTAGCTGACTGGATGCAATTTTGGGCACTGCACCTTAGGAAAGATACCACATGGAGAGAATCCATAGAAAAATAGGCAAGAAAACCCAGTCAGAAAAATGTGTCCTTCTTTATAGAAGAAGAAACATTTGCAGATTGGCTTTTGTTTTGTCACAGGCAGAAGCAGGGCAAGAGAACATGACAGTGGTGACCTGATGCACAAAAGGTGACAGAAGATTGCTCTTCCTCTGTGGAGAGGGTAACAAACCTTTTAGGAAATATAAAATTTAATCTAGACAATTGGGGATCAATGAATTTTGTGGTAAGGAAATCCCTCAGTAGCTTACCACTGAGTCTTTTTAATAGATGAGAAAGACTTATTTTAGCAAGTATTTTCAACTTCTTTTAGCAAGTCTGCATTTGTGCTCAGCCTTTCAAAATCTTCATTATGGTCCTTCTAGCCCAGGCTGCCTGGAAAATTTCATGTTCTTCTGCAGAACTTTAGCAGTCTTTAAAATTTCACCCAAATGATCAGTTCTGCTACTGTGGACTGCTCTTAAGGGTTCAGCCAGCAATATCCAACTCTGTGCACATTTTTTTATATGTATGGAAATGGTAGCACTACATTGGTTTCAAGGATCCTGCAAGATGAAGAGAAGAAATGTGGGCCATGATATTACAGCAGAAGGAAAGAAAGCAATAAATAAAAAAAAAAAAACCACAGCAGAATGAGCATGGCAAAATCAGAGAGTCTTTAGAGCAGACCTTTAAAGAGAAACAGCAAAAACAAGAGTATAAAAAGAGCCATGTAGATGTAGTAGACTAGCCAGGATCCCAGGAGCAGAAACAAAGCACAGTTAAATTGAGAGAGTAAAACAGACAGTGCATGGGCTAATGCATGGTACACTCCAGAATTCACTTTCATGTATTGGTTCTTTCATCATCTGAGTTTCTAGGAGTTCATTACTCTGTCAACGGTGTAAGTCAAGTAGTTGAAATAAACTAAAGCTAAACTATTAACAGTTAAATCCTATCTTGCTTCTTTGTATGTTGTTTTTCTTTTTGAAGGACAGGGTCTGGCTTAATGCATAAGAAAGGTTAGAAGTTTTCAGGAAGCAAGGAAAACACTGTTACTCTCAGAAGGACACTTTAACTGAACTGCAATAAACCCAGAAAAACAGCATCTATTTTTACAAAAGAATAGAAAATAAATCCTCACCGCAGATTTATGTCTGTAAACAGATGTTAAAAGCTAGTCTCAGAGCTGTACAACAGCCAAATGAGATGGCCAGGAGACAGGCCCCATATCATCTGAATGAGAGGGTCCTATGTTCCTGTCTTCTGGAAGTGGAGTTGTGCTGTCACTGTGGGGTGGCAGGTGGAAAAGCTCTGAATAAAAAGCATGGGGTTCATCTGAACAGCAACTTTGCTGTACATAAACTGAAATCTGCAGAAAATACTGTGGGAAAAGAGATGTGTTGTTCTTTTCTTGAAACACAGTTCTGTGCCAGATATTTCAGTTTGCAGTGGGACCTCTTAGAGGTGCAATTCACTTGCCGGAGCTAGTGGAAGGAACCTAGAGAAAGTGGAAATTAAAACATACATAAGAAGTGTACAGAGAGCTACATAAAGAAAGCTAATTGCAGGCCCAAGGACTTCTGTTGGTCTATAAAAAACAAATTACTGCCTAAAGGGATGTCATCATCCAGGTATCTGTTGCAGAGAAAGTACCCTGCAGAACTCAAAGGCTTAGGAGATACTGTAATTAAGGCTGGTGTGCAGCTGTGATTTATCTTTCCTTGTGAGTAAGGTTCTATGGTACTATCCTGCTATCCTTGCAAATATGGTCTTTATCTGTGTGATGATAAGGAATTTACAGTCATTTAGGGAAAAGGCTGCATTTATCCTGAAAATAATGTGTAATGAGAATTGCTTTCTTTGAGATTCTTACTTGTTGCAGGCAGCGGAAGCAATAACAAAATCTTTGCCTAGATGTTAAAAATTGTTAAATCTGACTTGGAGATCTGGATTCCAAGAAGACTTCTCCCATGAAGATTCCGAACAATGTTACAATGGAGACTGCAAAACATTCCTAAGTGAAAACTTTCTCTAAGAAAGCTTGTAATAGGAATAGATAGTAAATCAATGTATAGCCCTGCATATGGAATAATTATGAGGGCAGTAAATACTCAACAGGTATTTACTCCATGAGACTTGCCCATCCTTCATACTGAATGAAGAACTGTGCAGGAAAAATGTCCACATAATAAAAGACCACGTCATTATGCATACATGTGAGGGGTAGAACTGACATTGTACAAACCCCCTCAGTTTGTTAATTATTAACCTTTAAGTAATTAATTTCCTACATTTTGGAGCTTGATTTCACAAGCGTGTAAGGAAGAGTTGAGAAGGGAAGGATGAGATTGTGCTCAGACAGCAAAGGGACATCTGCAGGAAACACTGAGACTGATGGGATGTGTGGGATGTGTGTTTCCTGCTGTCACTGAAAGTGTGACATCCCATAATCGAGGTCATTAAAGAAGATGTTAAACACTGTCAACCCCAGTATTACCTGTGCCAGACACCACTAATGACACAGCTGGACATTGTGCTCTGGATGAGAACCCTCTGGGCCTTACAGTTCAGTCAGTTTTCATTCCACTTCACTGCCCACGTAACATAGCCAATGCTTCATCCATTTTTTCATGAGGGTGTTACTGGAGACTCTGTCAAAAGCCTTAATGATGCAAGGATAAATATCATCCAGTGCTTCATCCTCATCCACTGAACTACTGTTACTGCAGAAGGCTATCATGTTGGTCAGGCCTGTTCTTGTCTTCATAAATCCAAACTGACTGCTCCAAACCATCTTTCTGTTTTTGGAAATGGTTTCTGGGATAATTTGTTCCATTACCTTCTTTTTAGGGACTGAGGTGAGGCTGACAGACCTGTAGTTCCCAATACTCCTTGCCCTTCTGAAGGACAGAATTAATAATTACTTTTTCCTTGTTGTCAGGATCCTCTCCCAGTCTCCATGACCTTTCACAGATTATCAACAGTGGCCTCACAGTGACATTGGCCAGCTCCCTCTGCACTAGTTGGTGTATTCTGTCAGATCCCATGAACCTGTATATGTTTGGTTTGTTTAGATGTTCCCCAACTTGGTCCTCCTCTATCTAGAGTAAATCCTCTTTTCTCTAGACCTCTCCACTGGTGTCTCAGGAGAGGTCTAGAGAAAAGAGGATTTACTCTAGATAGAGTAATTCTGAGATTCCTTCAGGAATCTGAAGGCAAATCTTGCCAGTAAAGACCGAGGCAAGGAAGGCGTTCTATACCTCAGATTGTTCCTTGTCCTTTGCCACCAAGTCCCTTTCTCCTTTGAGCAGTGGGCCCACATTTTCCCCCATATCTTCCCTTTGCTGTTGACTTAGAAAATCTCTTCTTGTATTCCACATTCCTCTCCAGATTCAATTTCACCAGGGCATTCACTTTCCTAAGCCCCTCCATGAATGCCTGAGCAGCAATTCCATATTATTGTTGGGTCACTTGTCACTGCTTCCACCTCTTACATTTTTCCTTTGAGTTTTGTCAGGAGCTCCTTGTTCATCTATACCAGCCTCTTGTTGCCTTTGCTTGATTTCTGGCTCATTAGGGTGGGACCATCTTAAATGTGGAGGAGGTCATCCATGAAAAGCAAGTGATCTTCTGGTCTCCTCTCCAGGACAATCTCCCATGGGACTCTTCCAGTCAGATAAATGGAAAAGGCAGAGTCTGTTCTCTTTCTGTCTGGATTGTGATGCTATTTTTTGCTCCCTCCACTGATGATTGCCATCCTAGGATGACATCTTCTGAATCTCTGCTAAACAATTGTGAGTTGAGATGTTCAGTATGTTTTACTTTCAGAAAAAAAAAAATCAGAAAAGTTGTATTAGATTTATTCTTGACCAGATTTCAAGGCTTTACTTAAAGAAAAGCCTGTTAGATTTTTTAAAGACATCTTGTTTTCCTTTGCCTTGATTCTCAAGTGATTTCTGTATGATATTTCAGACCAAATTATTTAGCTTTTAGAAGGTGACAGAAGGTTGAAAACCTGTGTCCAAGAATAAGAAATGCTGGATAACTTTAAGTATAGGCATGTCTACCTTCCCAGAGAATAATATACAGGCATCCCTTCTAGGGAGCCTTTTGAGAGTAAACACAAATAAAAATCAGAGCAATTTCATGAATCACTTCTGCCCTTCTAAAATTTACAGGGATTATTATTATATATTATATTATATAGACCAAATTTTTAAAAAACGGATAAATGAAACTAAAACTAAATTGACTTCCTTAGTTTGTAAATTCTTCTAAGAATGTGATCTGAGAATTTAGATGTGAAATGACTGTTACAAGCAGCATGTGCTCTATTTACTGCATGTACTTACCTAACAGTTTCTCAAAAAAAAAATAAAGGATTATTATCCCTTAATTTGTAAAAGGCATCAACCTTGAAATGTCACTTTGCCATAAAATTATTTGTACAGTAATACAATGTTTTTTATTAATGAGACATCTCTCCTATTTCAGTGGTTTCAGAGAAAGCAGGTGACAACCTAACTGGAGCAAGGACATAAAGTTACAGAGCATCATTTGGTAGCATCTTCTCATTATTCCTGTGTAGCATCCATTAAACCTAAATATCAAAAGATCTGGATGGTGAGAAATGATTGCCTGGTTCAGATGAGTTTCCTATTCAGGTTTAATGATTTTTTTTTTAACCCTAGGCAAGGTTCTCACAATCTGTTGATACGCCAAAAGAATTTCAATTCTTTGCTTGTAGCCATGCATTTATGTTTAAAAAAGTCCTGTATACATCTATAAACTTATCAATGTCTTCCTTTTCTATACTTCATTACCTACATACGTTGGTGGACATATAGCTTTGATTTGCAGCAAATGTTGCTTATGAAAATAAAACAAAAATCGTGCATGCATTATAAATTCTGTATGTCAGCACAGTCCTGCTTTGGGGAGGGTTTTAGTGAGGAATGTCAAGCCTGACCATCTGCTTGATGAGAGGGAAGGGTGCTGTGCCCCTATCATGGAGAGACAGAGCATACACTTGACCTTATGCAGGCTAGTTATCACAAGGTGACTTTAAGTGTCTGTGTGTTGCAGGATTAGGGGATTGGCTGCTTGCTAGACTGCTGCTCCTTCTGTTGCAACTTTCTGCCTTTCCCTTTGCAAGATTACTGCACACCTCACATTTCTTGCCCTCTGAGAATATGGCCCAGCGTAGGGTTTTCACTGGCAGTGAGAAGAGACATTGGGTCTGTTCCTCTCTGTGCAGCTCCAATCCCTTTTGTCAATTCAGTCCAACTCTGCATAAAGAGTTAATGTCCACAGTAGCCTCCTGCACCATGTCCTGACACAGTAATCAATTGAAACCTTGTTCCTCTTGATCGAGTGTTACTTTAAACACAAAGAAATTTAATGTAAAGCTGCTCTCAAGCCACCTAACCTCTTAAGTCTGGTCCTCAGACCTTCAATCTTTTAGTTGTGTCAGCCTTTGTCTAACTGAACCGTTTGCCTCCCAACAGAACAAACAATCTCCTTGCAATAATCAACTGTTTGTAAAGAGACTCTGCACCCAGAGGGGATTGCTTCACCTCGGCTCCTTGGCCTCCAGAGTATGTAGATGTCTGTGGGACAGCTATTCATGCAGGCACTGAACCACTCATGCTCTGAACTTCATGAGAACAACTGGTTTTCAAAAGTTTTTGAGGTCAGGTATGTAATATTGACAATATATTATTTGTTTATTTTTGTGTATTTTTGTATTAAATGTTTTTGCATTAAAGAACAAGTTGTTTAGTGACTTTTTGGGGGAAATCCAGTATCAGGCATTCTGATTAGGCATCTGTTTCAAACTTCTGGATTTTTCTTCAGTTTTCCACACTAGACCAAGACTTCAATCCAGGTTTTTGGTTCAGTTACTTGGAATCATTTGTTGAGGGTTTGCTCTGACAGTGGTCTGGCTGGCAGGGGAACAACTCCCTCGGGGGCTGCCCACAGCCCGTGCACATGTTCAAACCCATGTTCAAAGTAAGCAGAACACAAATTTGGACCCAGGCCTCTGATACCTTTTGTTCTGGGCAAACAATCAGAAAAAACTGCAATTTCTGGTCAGTAACTTGCTGTGAAGAACTGCAGTAAGAGCATCTCTGAAGCTTTCTGCTCATTTTGTGGGGCTTTTTTTTTTTTTTTTTTTTTTTTTTGAGCATGTAAGGCCAGTTCTTAACTTTGAGTGCCTGTTTCTCTCCACTCAGAGGTTGGGAAGAGCTTGAGCATTTGGTTCAGACTCATAGGCTTCACTAGGAGGCCAGGAATGTTGGCCAAGCACACGGCTGCGTGGTGGGAGCCTGGAATGGGCATGAGCCTAGGCTGCAGGCAGAGGATGAGGCAGAGTACCAATGGCCAAGTGGCTGGGAGACTGTTTCCTTGCCAGAGTCAGGGCCTACAAGGCAGGCACCACAATACTCAGTTTATATCCCCTCCATCAATCCAGCTCAAAATTACCTCCAATTAGAGGATACACGAGCAGAACTACTTTACTGGGGCGCTGTCTCTTCTGTAACTAGATGACTTTCATCTCTGTGTACACAAGGTCTCCTTTATCCTTCTCTAACTTATAAGTGGGCTTATTGTAGGAAAGTTACACTAGTGGAATGCCTTAATTCAATCCAGGTTTGTTAAGTCTCTTTTCCACATTCGTCCAGATCAGATAAATTGCATGCTGTATTTACTTTTTTGAGTAGTTGCCTAAAATGTTCAGGCACTGAGGCTGTTTCTCATAATGTGCTGACTTTTGGAATGAACTCTTTATTTACAGGCTTTGGCAAAATGGCTAGATTTATTATTTATTAACCAGAAAGCCAACAACCATTTCTCTTTGAAAGGTGCAGAGTTGCATGAGGCATACTGTGCTATCAAACTTACAAGTTTTGTTCTGGATTTTTTCAAAGTTCATATTATCTATGGTTTGATAGATGCAGAAATTACCATTTTTGGAGAAGAAAATCCTATCCTTCCTTCTCTTTTGCTTTTAAACTTTTTGCATCAGAATATTTGTAAAGTTTGCTTTGAGATCACAGATTTTTCTGTGCCTTGTGAAAAGGCTTTTCTTTACTGTGTTATTAATTTTCTTCCTGAAATAAATCCACTTTTCACCTCACAGTGGGTTTCTGTAAGTAAAGTTGTGCTCGTTATTATCTTCCTCTTTCATATGCCTGTATACAGTATCAGTTAGTATTTTTCTTTGGTTTGAATGGATTTGCCAATATGGCTTTTGCAGGAATGTGGCCTCACTTCTCCAATACCTGGCAGCTTGTCCAAAATTTCAGACTTCACCATCTCAGGAGTGTAGCTGCAAGAAATGCACTTTGGAGGCATTAGAAGTATTTACAACAAATAGTAATACTTTCAAATAATGCTTTAATATTATTTCAGCACATATGTGCTTCAGAAACTCATTCTATTTAGCCTACAGTGGAAACCAAGGTAGCAAGACCCCAAGGTTTCCACACGTAGTCAGAACTACTCCTATGGGACTCTCTCCTGTCTTCCCTGCTGTCAATGTGCCACGGTGCTTATGAAGACATTTGGGAATTCCTGGTTTCTGACTTCTGGCCTCTTGCTTTGTCTAGAGCTGTTCAAATTAGGCACCTTCTGGGGACATATGAGCCTGGGGTACAGGCAGAGCAATCCAACATTGCTCCAACAGTTCAGGCTTGAGCACAGAGCCCAAGAGCCTCTGCTCTGGGGCTGTGGTTATATGCACAACTTGAGCAGGCAGAAGTTGTCACTGCCAACAGCAGAGGCAGTCCTGCCTTTCACTTATCAATTGTTCCTGTTCCTGTGCTACCCCTCCCTTTTGCTTGCGGCTGGGGAACTGATCTGAGTTAGAGCCAGCTTTTGCTTGGGCTGGGTTAGTCTTAGCTTGTATCAGTTCCTGATCTGTTTCACTGTAGAGCTGAAGAGAATTTTTCTCATACCAACACGAGAATGGAAACAACATGGAGATAGGGATGGTCCAGGTGCCTGGAAAAAAGGGAGCTGAGATGACAGCAGCTCAAAGAGTTAATGAAACTCCAGACTTTTTATCAGCTGAACCTCTCAGGAGTTCAGTCAATGAGGCCAATGAGTTGAATTTTTGCTATCTTGCCACTTTCCTCATCCATTTCTGTACAACAGGTGACCCACACAACTTCCCATTCCCCTGGGCTTAGCATGCCTACCATTCCTGCTTTCCAAGGTGGGACTTTGGGCGCCCTGAGCTCAGTGGAGCCGTGCCTGTCCCAGCTGCCTGCATCCCAGGCAGCAGAGTGGAGTCTGGTGGCCAGAGAGAAAACTGCAGCCAAGGAGAGCTCACTGCCACCGCAGGGTTCAGCAGAGAGCTCCTGCTGCACCTGCACAGCCGCCCCGCACAGGTTCCTCTTGGCTGAGCCACAGCTGGACGAGCTGCTCAGCGCTGCACTACCAGCAGCCTCGGCTCTCTGCAGAAGGGATCTTAACAGAGCTGATGCATTCCGGTTTTGCTGTGGCCCTGGGCTGTGTTTGCTTTGCTGGAGTGCAGCTGCAAAACCAAGTTATCTCAGACCTGGCAGTAAAAGCTGACATAATAGAGACCAGCTTGCATTGTCCCACTCTCCAGGACTCTTCTGCATAAAATGCTCACAGGAGTGATACCATCTGCCCTCAAACTCAAGGGAAGAACCAGCTGCAGATGCAGCTGGAAGAATCAGCTCTAGGAGCAGCAGTTGGTCAGTCTCTTACTCTCAATTTTAATACACACCTTTCCCTGGCAAGGCCCTGTCTGCCTATTTTTCTTATTGTTTACTTAGGCTGGCTTTTCTCAGAACCTCCTCCCACCAAACCAGGCCATTTGTTGCTACCAATTAATTGCACTTGACTTTGCTTTGATCTCACCAGCCTTTGGCTTTTTAAAATAAAAATGATCTTTTTACAACCAGCTATCATTGCACTCCATGGTTACCATTACAAGAAACAAGGATCATAAATAAATTATATTTGGCTGCTGAGGTTGTTGATTGATAATGGTGAGCTGGGAAATACTCTTGAGTAATATCACAGAGGTGGACAAATCTTACTCCCTTTCTTTGGAGAACTCCATATGCATAAGTGGAGGTGCAATGGTGTGGCTGTCAAAGTCTTATAAAAAGATAAAGCTCGTAGAATGGACACTTGTGAGAAAAGATGTAGGGGGATGCAGTATGGGTAAATGAAGGTGCTGTAGAAGGTAATCTCATCCCCCAATGAGTTGCAGCTGGACCAATTACTAAATTGGTCCAGCTGCTACTAATTACTAAAGATTAGAAGCAGGCCTGATCCTAACAGGCCACACCTGTAGCCAATTAGAACAAGTGGTATAAAAGAGTGGATTGGTGGGCTCTAGAGTCAGATGACGCTGCAAGCACCAGGAAAGGTCAGGGCTAAGAGGAGCTGCCTGCAAGAAACATCGAGGAGGTAAGACACTCTGGTGATATGAAATCCTTGCACTATAATGATGTTAGAACTTGTGCTAGCTGAGACAACAAATGGTGACCCTGATGTGCTTCAGAGCTAAACTATATTGACCTGTGGATTTGGGGGAACACAATTTGACCATATAACCCTGTGGATTTGGGGGAACAGGATTTGAATACTAAACTATTGGCAAAATGTATCAGTTACAGCTGTTGGTGTTTGTTAAATATGAGTGTAAAAGACCTTGAAGATAAGGGCTTTATGAACTGGGAAAAGCTATAGAACTGAACTAACATTTAGAAATATAAATATCTGTGCTGTAACACGCTGTTTGAACACTTGGATAACTCTTAGTTCTAAATGAAATGTACAAATAATGTTAGTTTATTTGAATATGTACTTCTGGAAATGCTGCAACTCTGTGGCTAAAAGAAAAAAGGGGGAATTGTAGGGGGTTACAGTATGGGTAAATGAAGGTGGTGTAGAAGGTAATCTCATCCCCCAATGAGTTGCAGCTGTACCGATTACTAATGATTAGAAACAGGCCTGATCCTAATAAGCCACACCTGTAGCCAATTAGAACAAGTGGTATAAAAGAGTGGATTGGTGGGATCTGGAGTCAGATGACTGCTGTAAGGACCAGGAACAGTCAGGGCTTATAGGAGCTGCCTGAGAGAAACACAGAGGAGGTAAGAAGCTCTGGTGGTAGGAAATCCCTGCACTATAATGGTGTTAGAACTCGTGCTAGCTAAGACAACAATAAGACACTAATGCAAATTGTCCTTTACTTCTAGAAGGGAATAGTGTCTCTTGGGATGCATTTGTTCCCCACAGGGAAAACCTCTTGTCAGGTTTTCTGCTCCCTTTGTGTCCCCACTTTTCAGCACAATCTGGTCATGCATAAAGATTTTAGGATGCAATCCTCAAAATGATCAATCCTGCTATGCATCTTTAAAAAACCCAAAGAGATTCAAGTCCATGAGTATCTCATTAGCCAGACATCAATATTCTGAGATTAGAGAGAGTAGCTGTTGGAAGAAGCGTGTAGTTGCAAAGCATATTATTATTTATGAATGTTTACAAATGGGAAATGCTTCTCTGATTCTAGCTCTTTTATTCTTTCAGGGTTTTTGTAAAGTATCCTTTTTTCTTTTAAATGATAACAAAGATAATTTCTGTCTCAGATTTAAACTCTGAACTTAGCGGAGTAGAAAATAGAGGCTTATGTTCTGTTTTCCATAATTTATCATTTCAGTTTCAAAAAATTGTGTGATGCAGGAGGTTAAGTTAGCTGTGCTGGGGTATAAATGCGTTCTTGTTTTGGTCTTAATTCACTTTTATGTCTGACTCATCTGGGAAGATCTTGTCTTTCTGGGAAAGATGGCAGCAAATCAGTTGGGAAAGGAACAGATTTCTTCAGATCTCACATTCTTCTGATTTTGCAGAATGCCATTTCTAAGCTTGTGACACAGATGGGAAACCTTAGGAGCGTGGAAACTCTGGAGACTGTTGCACTGAGATTAGTGAGATCTTCATGAACTAGTCAACCACTTCATCAATGTTGTATTAAATGTCTCTCTGCATTCCAGGAATCACCAGGGGTAAAGATTCAGTCTCTTGGAGATACAAGAAATCTCATTTTATGGTAAAGGGCAGCAAAAGCAACATGATAATTACACTCTCCTGGTTTACCCAATGGGACAGTACTACTGAAACACACAAAAAGCCCGAGGAACTTTACAAAATGTGCTGTCCTCATATTGCTTCCTTGATCTGAGGACTGCCAGAAGCCTCTGAAAAGGTGCCATGCTGCTGCACAATGAGCCAAGCATTGTGTTGAGGTGCTTTACAAGCTCACATGCTGATGATAGAAGGTGCTGGCATTAATTTAGCAGAGAGCTGTGGAAGCAGAGAAGGCTGCCAGAACGTGTGGTGGTTGTGCAGGTCAGCCTCCTCCCTGGAGCTGAAATATTGCCTGACTAGGTCAAGTTGGATGTGATCTTGAAATGGAAGCGTTATGAGAGACAACAATCCCCTGATTATGAAGTCCCCAATAACTAATTGTAGACTTTGTTTTTCTTTCACAGGCACTGGTCAGAACTTTACCCACACACACTTCCTCAGTTCACTTACAGCTGTCTGTTCCCTTCCAATTTACAAAGCTCTGCTCACTGACCAAAACACCTCCATGCAAAATAACTTGGATATGTATGTTTTTCTTTGTTTGTTTTCTCAGATGTTTCTCACAATCTCTTTCCACCCACTGCCAGCTGAATATAATTTTAAATTATTGTGTACTTAAGGAAGCAAGGATTGCTACTGAGAAAGTACTTAGAAACTCAATAACTAAATGCTAACTGAGCTTTTTTAGGGACTGGGTTTCCTTGGTGGTGCCTATTTAGGATGACTGTGACTTAAACAGGATCGGCTGTGCTAGTACAAGTATGAGGTCAGTGAATAATTCTGTGAATACTGATTTCACAGGAATGGCAGCAGAGTATGTTAATAGTGTGAATGCTGAGCAATACAGCTTGCCTCTGCCTGCTGTTGAGGCTCTTTGTCTAAACCAGGGCTGTTTGAGTGCATCTTCTTGGGCCCATTGACGTAATACCAAGTTAAAACTGTTACTGCACCTGCTCACTCTGAGGACAATGTTAAAATGAAGTGACCCTTCCTACAGAGTTAACTGGTTACATCAAGCCAACATACAAGCATTCGTGGCTTCAATTGGGATGTAAAGGAGAGGAAGAGCAGAAGTATCCCTGCTGTTAGGAGATATGGAATGGGGTGCAGGCTAAGGAACCAAAATCAGCTCTTTCAGAATGTTGATATCTTTAGTTTCAACAGGACCCATTTACATTAGGATGATGCATATCTTGAGATCTTTTGGCACCAGGTGTGCAATGTTAACTGTCTGGGCAGGGTGCATTTAGAAAACAAGGGTTGGAGGGTGTTGGGAAAGGAAGTGTTTTTCCATCTTTCCCTTCCCCATCTGGCTGGAGATGGGCCTGAAGAAGGTAGGGTGAGATGAGTGGGTGTGCCAATTCAATGTTCTGTACTCATAAACTGTGCTGTTGTGTAATTTTTTTCCCCTGGGTTTTGACTATTTTTTACAATTTTGCTGAGGAAGAACCTAATTTTTGTGTGCTACTGAATCATGTGATGTTGCATTTTAGGCCTGAATTAATAAAAGAGTGTAATTTGTGCCTTTTTCTGCAAGAAAGAGAGAAATAAACTAAGAATAGGTGTAAAAAAATCTCAAGTGAGGGTGTCTGTCCAGACACTTTATATATTACTAAGAAATTAAAAAGCATCAGGGAACTCTTCTGGACCTTGATTTTTTTTTTTTTAACTTTTAAATTATATAGAATAGTTGCTGGCATGATTATGGTCCTGACTAACCATTATCTCAGATCAGTTCTGGGCATAGTTCAGGAATTGTTGCAGGCCTGGGACCATTCCTAGTAAACCACCTGATGTAGCCATTCTTTTTTGGAGGATATTATGGATTCTTACTTTTGACTGATATCTCCCACTATTTCATTCAATGAGTCATATTTCATTAGAATACTATGCTTCAGTTTCTGGAAAGAAATTTAAATTATATTTTAATATCAAAAGAGATTAAACATTCCCCACTTTTTGGATAACTTATTACTCTAAATCATTTGGGCTTATAGACTGTTTTGAAGTATACATGGCTCTAACTTCCAGTCATTGATTGTCACTTTGGTTTTCTTTTCAGTATTTCTTTCTTCAGAATGTACTTACACACTGTAATCAAATATGATTTTTATAACAGATTGTTTTTCAGGTCTCTGTCCATAAGGCAGGTTCTGTAGCTCTGTAATAAATCCTGCTGCCCTCTTCCATATCAATACCCATTTTTAACATCCTTTTAAATAATGATGGCTAATGAGGTTTTCAACAGAATCATAGAATGTCTTGGATTGGGAGAGATTTTAAAGCTCATCTGGATTCAACCCCCCTGCCATGGGCAGAGACACCTCCCACTAGCCCAGGTTGCTCAGAGCCCCATCCAACCTGGCCTTGAACACTTCCAGGGATGGGACATCCACAGCTCCTCTGGGCAACCTCTGCCAGTGCCTCACCATCCTTACAGTAAAGAATTTCTGACTAATATCTGCCCTAACCCTTGTAAAAAGTCCCCTCCCTCCTGCAGGCCCCTCCATGGTACTGGAGGGCTGCCCTAAGGTCTGCAGTTGTGCAGATTTCTGGTGCTCTTCATTCTCCACTCTCTCTCCTTCCCACCATTGCTCCCTGCATTATTTTCCAAGCCATGCCAAACCTCAGCATTGCACTCTTGGAGGCTTTGTCCAGCTGCAGTCTCCTGCAGCTCCTCTCAGAGTCACCACTGCCCAGGCTGCAGCCTCCCATGCTGCAGGCAGAGCCTCTGCTCCCAGTGAAGCTGTGCCTGTACTGCACCTTGTCTGAAAAGGTCCAGAATGACTCAGACCACTCTCTATGAGTGCCTGGCCCTTCAAGTAACTGTGACCAACAAAGCTCTACAGATCATATGGGAGGTGGCCTTGAAACCATTTTTATTTCTTCATTTACTAGTACCCACAAATATAATAAAAATGTCAGACTAACAAGGCCCTGGAAAAAAAAAAATCTTCCTGCCACAGCAATTTATACATCTTTATTCTCACTTTTAAAAATTTCATTTTCATTCTACGTTGGGTTGCTGTATCTTCATCCCTTTTCAATTCATTAAACATTTGAGTACTGTCTTTTTTTTTTATTCATGTGGGGGTTTTTTTCTTTAAAAAGCAGTCTTGATATAATTGTAGAATCATTAATTTGTTAAAGACCTCCAAGTTCATTAAGCCCAACCTTCATTCAGCATATATTTTAACAGCTGCTACAAATCAGATGCTCAGTGATGGCATCCAAGCTTCAGCATTGTATTTTTTGAGGCAGATTTCTGTGGGTATGGATGGTTTCTTAAGATTAAAAAAGCTTTAGAAAGGGAAAGTCCTGAGCCAGTTTCACTGCAAACTATAAGGGGAAAATGTCAAAATGGAGCAATCTGGCAATGAAAATAGTGTTTGAAAAGGTAGGCAGTATGGTGGAGAAATTTTTGCCTTTTGTAAAGTGTATCTAATTCTAAAAAGCAATGTATTAGAAAGCAAAACCCTCATGATTTAATCTAAGGAACAGTTGATGATTGTGACTGGTTGTAAATCCAGAGTAAAGTAGAGGTTAAAAATTCTGTCCTCGCATGTTCTAATATGCCAAACACAGAGCAGAGCCCTCCATGAAGTTCAAGGTTCTCAAGTTTCCCTAGGCCAAAGATATATACATAGTTTATAGAGTCAAAATAAACAACTAGCACAACTTTTTAAAAATGGCTAATGTGTTTCCATGTGTTGTTAGCCCCACTGGACTATAATTTGCTGAGAAGCCTGCTACCCATCCAGAATTCCCACTATTATACCCCTGACTATGATGAAATACAACATTCAGCACTAACTATTTACAAGAGACTTTACACTTTAGCTGTTAAATAGGCCCTTGAAATGTTTGCTTGGAGTAATAAGCACTTTCCAGACTATATTTTCTAGCTTTTCCTGTTCACAGTCTTGAATTCCAACAAGAACTTCAAGTGCTAGAAGGTGTTCAGTTTCACTTCTCAGCCCTAAGTAACTGGGGCTGTCTCTAACTTACAGAAATTTGCACTGGATAAGCTGCAAGCAAAACAATCTTCAGGTGCAGTCACAGACTTAGGAAATAATTTCTGGTCTTTCCTTGTAGCTATGAAGCAGTAGCTGGGTTTTTGTTGGGCTCGGGCTTCTCAGCCTGAGGAACCCCCAAAATGATGCCAGAAACTAGAAAGTTGTTTAGTGAGGCATGGTTCAGCCTCAGACATGAGTTGCAGAGGCACAGGATGGTTTGTTTATCTACAGGGAACATCCCTGCCAATAAAACTACTGCAATTTGCAGAAGTTGTACAGCAGAGAGTTAGCACCTACTGAAAGGACCACAATTTTCAGAGCTGTGTGGGTTTTGGATCCATTGCTTGTTTCATTATTCTTAGCAAGACATAATATCTTGACATTACAAAAACATTTTAATAACTTAGTGGTTTTAATTTTGCTTTCTTTCTGTTACATCCCTTGGGAATATTAGAATTACCTGTGTGTTTTGCACTCTTTGCTACATCCAAAAGTGAAGATGAATGCTACATCTGCAGGGATCTTGAAACAACAAAATTTGGACTTTGTAATGTGTTTTTTTTCTATTTCATGGTACCATCATGTGTGAGAAACCAAAGAAACAGTTTGAGCAAGCAGTCAGCACTTAATTATCTGCACACCCAGCCTGAGCTAAATTAGGCAGAGGCAAATTAGAATGGGAGTTGCAACATTAGGTCATAATTTACCATACTGTAAACACTAGCACAGGCTAGTTTTAACCTTCCAGAAGTCTAATGTAAAACTCTGGGATGTTTTTACCAACCAACCTGTCCTGCCACTCCTGTGACCAGAAAAATCTTGCGGGAGGAAGATTTGCAAAGAGGACAAACAACTTTGCTTTTTCTTCCCTCCCCTAGAGTCAAAACTACAGTGTAGGGACACATGGAAAAGTTGGCAAACCCAATGGAAAGAGGAATCAGGGACTACTCAGAGTCAATATACCTTCATCTGTGTTAGTTCTCTGTTACTCTCTGTTGTTTTCTCCTGGACATCTCAGGAGTCAGAGTGCCTTTGGGGAGAGTCAGGCCACGACAGCACAGTCACTGAGGGAGCTCCTCCAAGGTGGCTGAGGAGAGGGCTTTGCCTGTGGATATGGGAGCTCAAGACAGATGTCCTGAGTAGTGCTGTGCTTCAGATACTGTCCCACTGCCTCTTCCTTTCCTTGGTCCCCCAGCATGGGTATGGAGAAGATGCTTCCCACTGATAGGCACAGTAGAACAGCGCAGCTGAAACCATTCTTTGTCTTCTTCAAGACAAGCAAATAGCTGCATCCCTCTGTTTACATGGCAGATGTAAACTGCAATCTCCTATGGATTGAATTTAAACCAAAATCATTACACTGCTTGGTTTCAAGAGGTCAGGAAGCTCCCTCTAATCCCCTAAAATCAGTAGTGACATTTGAAAAACCCACATAGCTGGAATATGTTACCCATAGTGTCGCTGTGCAGCAATCTATAAGACACTATCTGCAGGCTAGCTGGAGAAGATAAACTCAGGTTAGATCAGAAATGCTTCCTTATAGGGATAACTGAGGCAAGCTGCAGCTATCAATGGAAACTACAGGAGTACAATAACTATGTAATGATGATCCCCCTCCTTGTCAGCCTTGCCTATGCATGGGATGGGAAAGGAAACCTTTCATTAAGTGTCTAGGAGGCTGGCACTACAGCAGATCCATATCATACCCTGTCACATAGGATGCAGCTTGTCAGCTCCTGCGTGGCGAATGACGATGATATCTGTTTAAGAACACGTTTGCAAGCAGTCAGCTGGCAAGGGCATTGTACACTGGCCCATCTGTTACCACAGTAATTGGGTCATCCACTGCAGAAGAAGCTGTTTAGCCCGTGTAGTGACAGCAGCAATGACCTCCTGTGAAGAAAGCCTATGCTGGACCGAGGATTCTAACAATGGGATAGAGGGAAGAAAGTATTCCTATGGAACCAGCTGGAAACGGCAGAGCCCCGTTAGGCACGTGTTCAGCTGAGGTTCTGGAGCAGGTCTGATTGCTCCTCAGAAATTATGCTGAAGGAAAGCACAGGAAAAGGTCCTGAGAGTTATCACTGCCAAGGGGACTGCACCCTGCCAAAGAGAAGGTTGCCAGGACTAGCTGTCCTCTTGTCCAGCAACACAGATCACCAACTTCAGCACCCTTCCATTAGCACTTGATGCTGTCTGTGTGAAAAAATGGTACTGGGAAGGAACTGAAAGGTATTTTTAATTTGTAGGTTGGCATTCTTGTTTTGGAATTTCCTATTTAATAAGAGTTAATAACAGAGTTGGTTTCTGATTTAAAGATATTCAGGATTGTGGTTACAAATATTACAAAGTTATAGCTTCTATTTTACTGTTCCTGACAGGAGAATCAGTCCTTCCTCTACACTAAGTATTCATTTTTCACCTCTCTGTCTGTCTCTCGGGGCAATTATCCATTAAAACAATTTCAATAGGACTACACCTTTTTCTATCCCTAGCAATTTTAAAAGCTAGAGAATCTGCCTGTCCAAAGTTAGGCTCTGGTCTGAGCAAGAAATACTTGTTACAAAAAGCTGATTTTACTGCATGAGTTGGTTTCCTCCCCCAGTCTTTAACCCCTAAAACTTTTAATTTTCGGAGACAAGCTTCATTACTATGTGTGCAGAATGAATTTCTGAGATTTCAGGTGTTCATGGAGCCTTGGCCACTTCCACAGTACAAGCTTTTTGCAGTGAAACTCAGCAGTTTGCCACTCGTGCAGACATAGGGAAAACATGCAAAAAACCTGAAAAATTCACCAAAACTTCTCTTCAAATGTAAAGGAAGCAACTTATGGCTATAATTTTTGGTGCTTAATTTCTACATATAGTACATATTTTCCAAATGAAGTTCAAAGCTGAGTTAGTGTAAAGAAAGCTACAAAAGGAAAGATTAATCATTCTAAAATGAAGCTTGTTTTGACTTCATGACCATCAGGGTCACTTCTGGCCTTATAGCCAGTGACTCTCTACCAGCAATATGTGGGGAGTGAAGCTTTTAGCTACATTAACCATTTCCTTCACTTATTTCACACATTTTAAATTCCTTGAAGTATTTAGGAGAGTTATCACTTGAACAAGACAACAGTTACTGAAAATCAGTAATGTTTGACTTAACCTAGAGGAGTTCACCACTGCCAATCAACCCATTTCTTAGATGAGCTGTAAAATATGCAGTGAAAAACATTCAGCCAAGACAAGCTCATCACACTTCTGCCAGTTTAGGTAAAAGGCTTCTTGCTAGTGGTAAGGGAGTGACTTCTGAAAGAGGAGCTAAATAGTAGGACTGAGGCAGAGAGGGAAATACTCAAACATCTTTCCAATAGATGCAGTCTTGTTATACATAAACATCTAGCCCCTCATTTGAAGGATCATTGTGTACTTTTCTGTTGCACCATTCTCATGGCCCTTGGAGGCCCAGTTTTCTATGTACTTTTTATTTTATTGTACTGCTAAGAAACCTGGAATTTGTTCCCTTGATACTGTAGGCATGGTGCTCTCTGTGAGCAACTGCTAAAGCAGGCAGTGGCCAATTTAATCTAAATTTTTCTCCTTAACTGTGCTTCCATTTTTACATAGAAGTAGCCTCACACTTATGAGACAGCCAAAAGGTGTGCCAACATCCATGATAACTTTGTAAGATATCTGCTCACAGATGTGATTGACATGAGACTTTGAATGTGGGCATCTCAGTTTCTCTTTCATAAAAGTATCCACAATTTTTCTTTGATTATCCTGGCTTGAGGCAGCAAAAAAGGCTGATCCATCCAGGAGGGTCTAGGAAGTGGCTGCCTTTAGAACAATCATCATCAATGTTTTACAGATGGATCAGCAGGGGTCCTGCTTTTGCCAGTGATGGAAATACACCTAAAGATCTCTTTGTTAACTGGGTCATGTTCTTTCTGGTAGGAGTTTACTGGGTGTTGAATCCAGACTTTTTCCCCACACATATAAATATTACATGCATAATGATAATCCCAGCAGGAATATGTTTATTACTTTGGTATCACAGTGCCAAGCAGCCACGTTCATGGAGGAAGACCCTGTTTTGCTGGATGTTACACAAGCTCAGAATAAAGCAGGCAGCTCTGGCTGAAGGGGCTAATGATCTAAGCAGGAGGCAGGACTCAAAGCTGGATATAGACCAGCTGGCAGAGAAGGCCAAGGAAACAATAAGACAGCACTAATCAGTGAATATGCTGTGATCTCTGCATAACAAGTCTCTGTTGACAGGCTTTCAGTAGAGAAGCATTCCTCCCTCCCCCTTGAAACAATAAGAAAAAGAAAACTTTTAAGAAGTAATTAAAAAGAGGATAGTATTTTAATCTTGCATGGTTATTGGGGTCAACTCCTAATTGTAAAATGGCAAGTTTAGGAGAAAAGCCAAGAGTGCTCATTTGAAAATCTAACATAAGGGCTAATGCTTGTCTTAGGGTGGATGAATAGACAATGGGAACCTAGAAAAGGAAGGATGGCATGAGAAGGAGTGAAACAGAATATGCAAAAATAAGATTGACATGTTCTAAGGAGTGAATTTGGAAAATACACTTTGCAGTAGCTTTCTCATAGGACAATGTCCAATTTCCCAGTCCTGGAGGAAAAAAGTTTCAGTAATCACAAGAAGAGACAGTGAGAGGGTGATGAGATTTTAGTTGAGCAGGTGTTAACCAGATCTCCACAGGTATTCACTCAAGCAGGGTAATGAAGTACCAATTTAAAGAAGAAAAAGGCACAAAAGTTAGAAAATCGTGGTAACCCAGAATTTATTGTAATTAATATATTGGTAATCATAAATAACATTAATCAGCTTCAAACCATGCTTTTTTTCCTTTGGATGTTATTTGGAAAAGAAGTGACTGTCCACAACTAGAAAAATAATGCAGACAATTAAACCTCTTTAACCATGTACTGAGGGACAAAGTGTTCAGTTAGCACTAATATTACTGGATATCTTATTCAGGCTATAGATGTTGCTGAGCATTGTTATCTGATAGCATTAGTGGACAAAAAACTTTGTAGATCTTGGCTGTCTGAATCTGTGCACCAGTACTGAGTGATTCCTGCAATGTAATTGAATCTTTTCCATAAGACTTTTAACTACAGTTGAAAGGGTTTGTTTGAGTATACCAGTTTCTTTTCTCCTTCTATAAAACTGTAGTATTACACCCACAGCTTTGAAAATCCTGAAATATTTTTCTGCTAACTCTAAGTCTTGACTGGCCTCAACAGCTATTTCCCCCCACCTATTATAATTACTGCAAAAAGGATTTCTGAAGAAAAAAAAATAAACTATTTATCTAACTTTCTGGAAAAGTTAAATTTATTTGTCTCTGTACTGGACAGTTTCTCCTCTAGATGGTAGCAGAGAACAAAATCTAAGGGACCAGCACTGTGAAGAGTGGGATGATGTTAAATAAAAACCTGCTGCTGCCAGTGAATTATGATTTAAAGAAGCTGAAAAGTGGTTCTCTAGTAAATTATTTTCATGTTCAGTTTTCATTTGACATAGGTAAGAAGAGTTATTCTGTATACACTAATGGTTCCTAGTAAACGGGAGTTTTAAAGGAATTTTATTATCAAAAACCTTAATGCTCTATGATTTGCCTTTACACAACTGTCATGCAAACCCTTCCTTAAAAATACAAATATTGTTATTTTAATAGTCCTAGACATCTTCTGTTTTCTTTATAAAACCTTCTCTTGATTTCTTTAAGTGTAGTTGAACTGAAATCTCCTGCCATGTCCAATAGTTACTGGATCCTGAAGTATTTGCATGAACAAAGGTTCATGCAAACTTTTTTTTTTTCATATTAGCTATGAGGAATTCATATTAAACTTCAATATTTACAATTTTTCATTTTGTACATCAAAAAATACCCTTCCAGGTTTTTAGTTTCAAGCTGTGTTACACAGGCTTCTACATCTCAAAATGTTCTGGAATGAAAAGCAGTAGAGCTCACAAAAAGATCCTATGTAAACCACCTTCTTTTCAATTCACTAGCAAAGGGAAAAAAGAGAATCCTTCTATATGTACATGTGCCTGCTTTATGACCATTGGTTTTATTAAAGTCAAGACAACCCTCTGAGCAGCAGGACAAGAAACTAGGCTGCAACATCATCTCAAGCCTGGCCACAGAAGGCCTCATGTTGGTAGGATGAATCACAAGCTAAGAGTGCGTGTAAGCCTCCATTCATTGTCTTCTGTTGTCTTTCCTTTTGCATCAACAGATTCCCATTCTAATTCACTATTATTTGCAAATATTAAAGATCATTATCCTGTGATCTCTGAAGACTCCTTCAGCAGGTAACATTCCTTTTGGATAAGGGTGAGTGCTCCTTTGCAGCGGGAGGGATCAGCAGCAGCAGCAGGAAGGGGCTGTGCTGGCCCTCTGTGATGGAGCCCAGTGGCTGCTGCCTGGGGCCCAGGCCAGATGTGCTCCAGCTGCAGCAGGGTGCTCTTTGGACAGCCCCTAGCATCCCCCTGTGAGGAGAATGGCATGCTGCCCTGGCCCATCCAGCTCCTGGGCATCCTGCAAGCAAGAAGGACCTGTGAGAGAGGGGATCTTCCATAGAGCTGCCAGCAGAATAGCCCTTCATGTGCTGATGGAGATCCTGGATGCTGGAGAAGACAATCTGCGCTGCTGCTAGCTGACCTCAAGGTGAGCCCTTCTGACCTGATGCTGGAAGAGCTCCTTTCTGGCCTGTAGTCTCCAAAGGCTCACTGGGAGCCCTTGAAGGATTTCCTGCAGAGCATTCCTGGCAGAGCTTCTCATAACAGAGCTCTGCATGGAGTGCATGGCAGCCACGCAGAGGAGCAGCAAGCAGGCACAGGTGGAGGAACTGAAAGCATAAGTAGGGATTGTAGCCTGCCAGACAAGGAGGCACTGGGAGGGGATCTGCCAAGGGACTGCCTCCTTCAAAAGCTGGTGTTTCTGGGGTGGACTTTCTGGGGTGGACTTTGTGTATCGGGGGAAAATGCATGGATGGCAAGCCTTCCGTAGCATGGGCTTGGCTGGCATCAAGTGCTGGGAAGCAATGCTGGGCTTCCTTCCCTCCTCCAGCACAGGAGCCCTGATAGCTGGCTGAGAGCACCTGCACAGCTGTGCAGCACAGCTGCTGGCTGCCTCCTGCCCCAGGCCAGCTCTGGGATCAACTTGTTGAACCTTGTGCTGCTGGTGAACCTTGCTCAGCGTGGCTGAGAAGCCACCAGCAGCCAACCTCTTCCTGAGGCAGCTGCTGGTCTTCTTTCAGCATTCTGGCCACAAGACCTGCAAAATCCCTCCAGAGACAGCTTCCCAAAGCAGTCTCCCACCACAGAAGGTGATATGGCACAGAAGGGCTCTCTGTCTCACGAGAGCAGAGGAAATCCCAGCAGAAATCCTCTCTCTTCTTGGCTGGAGAGTGGTTTCAGGCTCCCTAACCCATGCAGCTCCCCAATGAGCCAAGGGTCACACTCCCAGTGAGTGAACACTGTGTTCCCAAGGCAGGCCCTTGAAGAAAGGTCTGATGCAAACCAGCCACAGGGATCTCCTATGCAGAGCGGAGACAAAAGTGGGACAGAGTCTCTTCCTGCTCCAGGCTGTCCCTTGTCACCTGCAGGCTCCAACAGTTCTGCTTTAGGCACCCATTACTTTGTCTCCAACCAGCCCAGAGACCGGGTTAGGCTGTCTGGTATGTGCAGGGGAACTAGGGAGCCTGTCAGACGAAAGAAGGTAAAGGGAGACAGCTCTGGTTAAATCAAGAGCTGACTGCAGTTGATCCTACCTGTTCCTATCTCATCCCTCTGTGGGTATAAAGCTTTGTATGCTCCTCACAAGAAAACAAAAAGCCAAGGAAAAGGAGGAGAAGTAAGCCCTGGGCAGAGGAGAGAGAATGGCATCCAGCAAGGAAAAGGAGAAAGAGGAGACTGAAACTAAGCACAAAGGTCCAGAAGAGGAAGGAGCCCAGTTGAGTACCAAGCTCTGCTGCCCATTTTTCTCAGCTCTCAGCCCTGCTCTAAGTCAGTTCAGCTTGCTAGCAAGAGATAGCCAGGACAACAGCACCCCTGGATGGTGCTGCACTGGGTTTGGGAAGAGCTCCATGGCAGCTCCCCAGGGGCTCCATTGAGTCCTGTGCCTTGGCTCTGGGGCACTGTGCATCTCTGCACGTGCATGGATTCCTAAGGACATCACTTCCCAAGGGGATGAGGTGCTGGAGACAGCCTGTCACCAATGACAGCACTAGCTCTCTCTTCTGGGCTGTAAAAGATTCCTTGTCAACCATGTTTCCCAGAGAAAGGGGAACCAAGGCATGCCTATTCCTGCCTCTGGAGGGTTATCAGTGCCTTCTGGCTCTGTTGTTGCAGGTGCTGACCTCCTGTCCCTGGCTGAACCTCTGGGACGCCCGGGCTCCTGCACCCGATGTGTACTAAAATAAAAGAAGGGGCTGTTCTCTCTCTCTGTTATACTTTCTCTCTGTTCTATAATTTGTGCCTGTTGCCTCTGGTGCTCTCAGTGGGCACTCTGGAGAAGAGCCTGGCTCCCTCATCTCTTCCCAGAACATTTATAAAGAAATATATATTTGTGTTTTTAGTTTATGTTTCTAGAGAGGTACATATCGATAACACACACACCCTGTCCCTTTCCTGAGGAAAGGCTTTCTTTCCCTGGGGTAGAGCTGGCAGTGAGATGCTGAGAGGGAGGACATCCTCACCAAGATTTTGGTGGTAGGTGGGAAGTTCTGAATCAGTTCTGTCTTCCAGAGCACAGCACTGGTGGCTGTAACACAAGTGCTTTAAACACCTGGCTGGTGCTTTTTTGCACACCTGGAAGCCTGGAAGGTAGCAGCACCACTTTCCTTGAAACCTCTCCTGTTAAGGCTATAACTTGGGATTCAGGAGAGGAATTTAGCTTCAGACAAACTTTTTCATGACTTATTTTGGAGTATGGAGAAAATAAATGCCTTGAGAAATTCTTCTATGGAAGGAACTTGAATTAGGAACCTTTCTTCACCTGCTGCACATCAGTGCTGGTGCAAAAGTTGGGGTCCAGGTTGTAAAAGTGAATGTCCAGTCAAACTACTCCTAAAGACTTTTGTAAGGCAGTGGTTTCTACACTGAAATTCATTGACACTAATCAGACAGTTCACAGTATAGATAGTATGCATAAAACTTGTGCCTTTGAAAATCTATTAAGCATAATCATGAAATGATATCTTCTTGATATACAGAACTGTGAATTGTTTTACAGAGAATTAGTTCCCTCCTAGTTTATTCCAAATAAGAGATTTTTGAAACCTCTTTAGAATTAAAGAGTGGAAGCTCTCAACTGATAAAACATTAATTTTTAATTCAATTTTGTTCCACCGAGGACAAGGGAAAAGCAGGGATTCATTTATAAAATTGCAAAAGTAAGTGCTAAGTATCATCACAGGTGTAGGTGACAGCAAGAAAAATATGAATATTTAAAGGCATTCCTGGTAAACACAGAGGTTGTTGGAAGTCTGCCTACTGCTTTAAAAAACCCCCTTTAAGTCAGATGTTCCCTGCTCTGTAGTTAATACTGAAGACCTTTCAATGTTTTGATATCACGTGTGGCAGCAAAGACTTGTACTTTCTTTCTTGAATTTTCCAAATCCTCTCCACTTCCTTATTACCTGCATAGTTCCCAGTTGATTTTAGGCCACTATTTCCAGTTTACTATGAGTCTTCAAGAATTCTGAGCTTGGTTCAGCAAAGCACCAGTGTCCACATAGCATAAGAAGATAGAGCACCCTTCTCATGAGGTTATTACTAGATTTAGGTATATTTTCTTGTGAAATTATATCAAATTTCAGCTACAACCAATAATATTTTCCCATTACTAACATTATATGAAGTTTAAACTATTAATGTGCACACGAGTTGTGTGTGCAGTGTGTGTGTGAGCACACAGCAAATGCCTGCAGTTTCAGCACTCACACACGTCTGTAAATTGATGGATACAAAGGTGCACACACAGAATAATCCACAGAGAGCAGATGGTTCCACTGTCTATTGCCATGTCCACAGCACTTCTTTTAATCACAACTTAGAGTGAAGGCTGTCAGCCACCCAGAACAAAACATCCTTGAGTGCATCCCATTCAATCATTCTGATTGCAACTACTCAGTAAACACACCCTACCTGGAGATACTTCATTTGATATTTGCATTCATTATCTAACTGTTGTTTTAATGTACATTTGGGGTAATCAATTAAAATACCCAAGCAATAATCCTCTCCCTATATTTTCAAATAATCAGAATACTCATACTGTTCTATTCTTCACACAAGTTTGTTTCACTGTGCTTTATATGAGACTGAGAGGAGATTATGTTTTCCTCATTTTCACTCCTTGTTTTCCACATGCTAACTTTATTTTGGCTCTGACATGTCAAGGCATCAGAGCATTAGTTAAAATTCAATGAAAACTGCAGTCCTATGGGATTTAAGCCTGTGCTTTAATGCTTTGCTGAAATTAGGAATCTCTGCAGGGAGACAGGAAGAAGCTTGGTAATCTTGCCAGGAACTACCAGTGAACAGACAAAATTCTTGTCCTTTGCTGAGCATTGCCTGAACAGTACACACATCCCAATAACCCAGGCCTAACCTGAGCTGTGACATTAAAAAACTCCCTGAGCAAGTTTAACTGCACCAACAGTCTTACATTTGTAACTCTGTATCAGCTAAATTGTCAACATATTTTCTTTCCCAGTTGCAATAGGGAAACTACCGAATCTTTTTGGGATTTTTCCAAGTTTTAGTTATGGGAGAATTCTGTGAGCTGCAAAACTGCCAGATTTGTAAAATTAGTCACCAAAAAATAGATTTACTATAAAACAGGCCTTGATATGAAAGAGAAGACAGGAATATCTGTATGCTAGTTCTCTTTAATAGCAAATTTCTTAAAAAATAAAAAAAAAGTCTTAAAAAGCTCACAGCTGCACCTAAGTTTAATAGCATTCGATAAGCTTAACAAAATAATGTGTTTATCAAGTAAAACTCGGTTAAGCCATCGAACAGCGTAAATTCAGACAGGAAAACTATTAGCAAGACCACCTGTGGATGTTTCTTGTTTAATTTCTGGTTTTAATTCAGAAATATTTGTTACTCATTAACAGCTGGTTTCCCTAAAAAAAGGAACCTGATATAAAATTTATGTTGTCAGTGTTACAAGGTGAATGATAAAATGGTCATATCTCTATTTGCAAACAGTCTGATTTGCTTTTCTGAAGAAATATATCCTGTCCTTCTTACAAGGAAACAGAAGGGGAAACATTTTAAAAGTTAAGCAACACTCACAGGGAGTTCATATTCCCATGAATGGAAATTATAATATTGGACTGCACCAGAATTTAGTTTAAGCTTTTAAAGTACTCTTATTGATGGCTGTGAGTCTTTCAAGCATGGAAAGCACACAGAAAACTATGGCAAAATGGGAAAACTATAGTCACTGTACAGAAGTTATACAGCACAAATCTATTAGTGTTCTCTAAACACCAAGAATGATCCTGTCAAGAAAGTGTATTTGTATTTCCAGATACAAGAAGGGGTAAGGTTTCACACCCAAAAACATTAAATAATCACAGAATCACAGGAAACACTTCCGCCGGGTTTACTAGCTGTTCAAAAGAAAATAAATAAAGGATGAGAATAAATGTTGAATTGGAAGTTAATACAAATAAATCTGTCCCATTGAACACTCTAAGTGTTTGGAAAGGGAGATAAGAAGACTAAGTTAGCAAGGATATGAAGTAATTCAATATATTCAGAGCTTTGTTATTGAGCTGAAATGGATTTAACAATGTTGTAAGTGGTGCAATTTAAATAGTGTTAATATTTAATATTGGTAAATGTAAGCAGGGAAAAACAAATCTTGATTATACATACACATTAGGCTGTAAATTACCTACTACCTCTGAGAAAATAGACTTTGAAGTCACTGGGGATGATATGAGAGGTTCTTGGTAAAGGAATGAAGAGCAACATATTTCATTGCCATAAAACTTCAGTCTCTTCCTTTCAAAGAAAACAGAAAAGGGTGGAAAGGAAGGACAAAAATACCAATAACTTCCATGTAATGAGAGATTAACTAGAGTCCTCAGTGAGGACAAGAGGCAACTCGGGGTATATGAAGTTATGAGAAGCATGGGGGAGGTGATTGAGCAATGATTACTTGTTTATTTCTCAGAGCACAAGAACAAGACAGCCCTCAATGAAATTACAAGGCAGCTGCTTTAAAGCAAACCAGGGGAAGTACTTTTTCATGCAGCACATAATTAAACAGCAGAACCCACGGGATCCTGTGGAGGTCAAAAAGATAAGTTAATTCAAAATATATTAGAAATGTAAGATAGGCCTACGAGTGGCTATTAAACATGATAGTCCAGATGAAATTTCCATCTTGGAAGTCCTGATGGCTTCGCTACAGGTAAAAGGATTGCTCTGTTCCTTTGTATCTGTAGCCAGTTCTGCTCAGTTCCCTTCACCGGGCTTCTTGTGCTAACCACTTCAGAGTTGCCATCTCCTTCCTTCTTGTGTTCTTGTGCCTGACTTTCTCCATCTGTCTTTCCCTCCTTCCAGCTGTTTTCCGGATCAGCTGTTTTCACCACCGCACAAAGCCCAGATGGCTGAGCACCAGTACAGAGAGACACGCAGTTCCTGTGCCTGGAGCTGGGTGACAGCCCATCCTGCTCCTCTAGCGGCAGAAATAGGCGGAGTCCAGTCACACAGAGGAAATGTGAAGGGGAGAAGAATGCTTATGCTCCTCAGAAATATTATGTGCTGAGCCCTGAGTATCCACATGGATTGTGTGTAGCTTTGCCCCCAGAACTCTGGCAGCTGATGGCTCTTGGGCAGTTTCACAAACACAGTGAAAGGCATTTCCTTGGTTCAAAAAACACTACCATGTCTAAACTTGAAGTCACCCTCCCAGAGGTACTAGATTTCCACAGTGAAAAAAAGCTTTGATATTATCTGTGCTGTGTGTGTCGTAAATCACTTTTATTCTGTTCCCAAAAGCAGATCAATGCTTTTAGCCAAGGCTCAACAAGCAGCCTGCTTGTGGCAGACACAGCCCATGGAAAGTTCCATCCAGAGAGTTTCAGGCTGGCGAATTTTAAACTGGAAAGAGCAACTTAAAATGGAAAACGTTAAGAACTCTCATGCATGGCTATCCAGTTCTTCCAAACCTCTTACTTTTTCCACTTAAAGTATGTGTGTGCATGCATGCATGTGTATATTTTCACATACATTCAAAGTGGCACCCCTAAAATGATACTAAGAGAATGTTGTTTCTGTAAATCTCCTTCCCCGCCGAGCAGCCTTTGCCTGGGTTTTCCAGCACAGCATAAGCAGGGCATTTCAACATGGCACAATACCATTCTAAGCCACTGCTACACTTTCAAGGACCACAGTTGGCAATTACTTGAAGAAAAGAAAACGACCGGCCTATTGAAGAGCGTGTAACCAAGCCCGCAAGGACCCTTTGGGATATTCCAGGTTCCCAGCATGCCAGCAGCTGCGAGCTGAGCAGAGAGCTCGCAGCGCTGACCGAGCTCTCCTTGCAACACAACACCACATTGTCCGGGCCAGGCGTAAGAACACTCCTCCTGCAGATAAGATGAGTTTGACACAAGTACCTTTTTAATGGCCATATTTCACTTGCGAGACAAACACATCGCTTAAAGCTCATTACTAATTTTCCATTTTTCCCCCCCTGCGAAAGGTCTCTGTATAAATAAATAAGTAAGTAAATAAATACTTCTTCCGGGGGCTGTTTTGGCTGTGACATCCCAGCTCTCCCCTACTTGGGGGCAGCTGCGGGCTCTGCCGGAGCGTGTGCTTTAGGCAGACCCTGGGGCCGGGGGACTCCGCTCACGTCTGTCCGTGCGCACCCTGCCGCGCCGAGCCCGCCGCGCCACCGCGCCTGGGCACCGCGCCCGCGGGCGGCGGCAGGCGGCAGATGCGGCCCCGGGGATGGCGAGGGCTCCCCGCTCCCCGCCCCCCGCCCCGGAGCCCGCCCCGCCCCGCCCCGGCCGTCGGCGGCGGCCCCGCCCCGCGGAGGGCCCCGGGCGGGCGCGGCGCGGAGCGGGCGCGGCGGCGGCGGCGGCGGGAGGTGCGCGCAGGTGGCGGCGGGGCCGTGCGGCGGCCGGAGGGGGGATGCGGCATGGCCGAGCCGCCCGGAGCCCCGCACCGCACCACCGGCTCCACCCTGCTGCACCCGCTGAGCGCGCTGCTGGGCATCCCGCTGGACCAGGTGAGAAGGCGAGAATGCCGCGGGGCCCGGCGGCATCCTCAGCGCTGATCCCCGGGCAGGGATCATGCCGTGGCTGCCCGAGGGCCTCGGCAGCAGCGCGGAGGGCCCGCGGTAGGAGCGGGTTTGGGCGGGGGTCGGGCTGCTGTCACCGGGGAAGCGTTTTGTTTTTCCCGGCAATGCCTGGCGCTTCTCCTGCTCTCGCAAGAAGTCGCTGCTGGATGCTGCTGGATGCTGTCAGTCACGGTGCTGGACTGGCTGGGGCAGAGTTTGGAATGCTTCAGGCAGCTCGGGTGTTGGTCCACTCCAGCGAACCGCGTGGAGAGATGCGGGGTGCCCTGTAGGGAATCCTTACGTTCAGACACTGCTTTCGTGGCTACGGGACTGTAGAAGGGAAGCTCAGAAGCCACTTCCAGCCTAGTCCAAGTGCCTGATGGAATCGCGAAGTGCATATATGGAGATAGGCAGAACACACAGACACACAAGTGGTCTTCTGGGAGGGCAAGTTTGCATTAAATCCTTAACAGCATCAAAGATTTTTGGCTGTGGCGGTGTTTTCTAATTGTTTATAGTCTCCTAGTTGACTTTATCCCTAACAGGCAGGAAAACGTTGCTCTCCCCTACCCCCTGCCTTTTATTGTCCCTCAAGCCTGCATGCACCTGCTGTCTTCCTGCATTCTTTCAGCGACAAGGAAGTTAAATCTGGAAGTTTGTGCTGACCAGCAAAAGACTCCACCAAGCTGCTAGGAAGCTGACCTGTTCTCTAAGAAACCAGGGCAGCAGAGGTGTGCTTGGTAAAATATCAACAGAAGATTGAGATTTATTTGCTTTCTTCTGTTTGCAGAGTGAGTGGTGCTATGTGTCATTTTTTACTACTGTTTGTTTTTAAAGCTGACTAAGGAATATGTCATTTTGTAGATTAAACTCCTTCATCTAATCATGCCAGTTCTCCCTTTTTTTTTGACAGAAAACAGGTTTCGATGCAAGAAGAAAGATATGTTGCTCAATACTAAAACAGTCAAACAATAGAGGCCTGTAATTATCTGTGAGCCATTAGATTAGGAGAAGACACATGAATAGTGATAGCTTCTTTTTCGAGGTATTCCATGCCATGATTGATGAATACAGGAGCACCAAAGAAGCCAGGAGTAGCAAACATTTACTGCTCTAGCTTGTTCGTGGTGCCACAGTGTATGTACAGAGTTAGGCTGACTCAGTTCCCAAACAATGAAGTCTTGACAGACTGCAGTTTTTCTTTCTAAGCTTTCAAAATCTTGCCCTTCCATTCAGCTGAGTGGTACAAAGATGGTGTTGTCTGTGGGGAAGATTCTTCTCGTGCTCTTGTGGGCCTGAGGATGCTTCACTGCATCTGGTTATGGGCTGTGTTTGTCCCTGGGCTCTGGTCCCATGGGTGCTGGTGCTGGGCACTTCTGTGTTTGCTGGTTTGTGTCTCAAGCCCACAGGAAAGCAGGGGCCTTGTGCTCTGGGCTCAGCTGGGCTCTGTGAGTGTGGGTGCAGTTGTGGCTGCTGTCCCTGCCATGACCTGCTGCCTCAAGTGGCACAGGGCAGTGATGGGCAGGAGGAACCCCCCCTTTTCTGGGGTTCATCACAGGACTGCAGCATAGCTGCAATGAAATAGAACTTTCCTCACCTGAAAATCCCCCTGTTTTATTGTCCCTGTAAGATTATGCCATCAATACTTTTTAAAAGCTTCCTCTGCTCCTCTTGCCCCGCTGCACTATGCTGCTCCATGCCAAGCATCAGGGACTTCTGCTGTCCTGGAGCAGGATATACCCACACTGGGGGTATGTGTGGAAACACTGTGCCGCCACTGTTCCTTCAAATCACAAGTCTCAACCCTGACCTGCAGTGCTAAGGCCCTCAGAAGCAAAATAAAATCTTTTTTACATGACTTCTGCCAGGTGGATTGCTTCCCTTCCTCATAAGAATGAGAGGGTGTATTGCTGAGGCGGGGAGAAGTTCAGTCACTTGTTCCTCTGCACAGAATGGAGCTCTGTATATGCAAGACAGCTTTTCCAGATCTGAATCCCATGTGGAGCAGGGACTGGTTTTACAGGAGCCCCTTCCTGCAGTGCTGACATGCTCTCTGTGCCTTCTGCTCAATGCCCAGGCTGCAGCAGGGGAGGTGTCTCTGGTTTGTCACTCTGTGTCTGCATCCTTGTGCTTAGCCTGTTGGATGGTGACAGCCCCAATCTCCCTCTGCTCCATGCAGCTGGCAGGTCCCCGTGGCTGGCCCTGGACCTTCAAAAATGCCAGGGCGTGCCTGGAGAGCAAGAGGTAAAGGTGGAGTTTAGACCCTCCAGGTCACTGTGATATGTGACTCTGTGTTAAATGAACAGAGGACTTGTCCCTTCTTTCATAGAGATGGTTTTCCATAAGAACTATCCTATGAGGGACATTTCACTCTATGTAAAAGACCAGAAAAAAAGTTGAATTGAAGGTCTGAGAAACGAAAGTTGTAATTGTTATTCTTTCATGGCTGGGGCAGAAAAACTATGGTAATGGCACTTGGAAAATGTTTTGTGATCTCAGGAGCAGCTGTTGTGTCACTCAGTATGGATGACTATGAAAATGTCATTTTCCACATTGGTGGTTTTCTTAAGTAAAAAACTGTGACTTGGTTTTAAAAGCAGCCCAGAATCACAGAGGATGGAGCTCCTCTCTGCAGTGTGGACCTGGCAGACTGCTCACATTGTGTTTAGGAGACAGTGCACTGCACAAGGACATAAAGGTGTTTTCTGCTTCAGATGCTAAAACAATCCTGATGTTTCAGCATGTATTTGAATGTCTCGTCAATGGATGATTGATCTTTGAATTTAGCTCTGAAATATGATTTTTTAAGAAGTGCTATATGTGGTAACAAGATTAATGATCTCGAAAGAGGATGAAAAGACTCTCTGTGTTCAATTAATTCTCATATCTCAGGAAAGCAGACTTTGAAGTTTAGCTGACTTGTGTTCTAAAAATACCTGTCTAGGTCAATGATATAACTTCAGCAGCATTTGCAAAAGAATTTTGGGGTATTTTTTATTTCCATAACATGTATTCCCCAAAACATTGATGCTGGAATATCATCCCTCCAGTTTGCTTATACAATGGCTTTTGGAAAAGTATGCACTTTTTTGTTGTACATGCCCAAAACGACAAATTTCAGGATATAGTTCTCTACCATAAATCAGTGAGATATGGGAAGTTAGACTTTAAACTTTTCATAGTGTGATTTATATGAACAAATCTCGTGCATGTAAAAATACAGTGAAGAAATAAATACACTATTTCAAACCATATTTAAAGTAAAATTTAATGGCACTGTTTATTCATATGTAGTTTTACCATGCCTTCCTAAGCTCTAGGCATCTCTAGAAGTAATTCAGGCTCAGAGGGTTAAGACAAATGATTAAAAAGTTTCACTTCCCAAGGTTATTTTGTAGTACCCTTCATATGCCAGGTTACTATTGCTTTAGAAGTAGCAACCCTACATTTTACCAGGCCTTGTTACCCTGACCTATTATCAGACAGTACCAAGGTTGTTAACTTTGAGGGAAATAAGTTCAGAGGAAATTCCCTCAAAAAAACTCTGTGAGCATCTTCTCATGGTTATATCAGAGGGTTTTTAATTTTGGTGTTTTCCTTATTCAGGCCAGCCACGTCTCCCAAAGAGGGAAAAAAAAAAAGTCCACTTGAACTTAATTTTGGCTTTGTCTGCCGGTGGGAATAAAAAATTTTCATTTTAATCCTTTCATGGCAGGTCATTTGCATATTTATATTTTGGCAGCAGTTTAAATAAAAAAAACTGACTGTGGAGGGATTCTGGAACACGCCTCTGAATCTTGGGATAGTTGGAGTATGAAAAATGTCTTTTCAGCATTCCTTAAGTTTGAAAAACTCTCTGCACAAAGCATGCTGGTGAACTGGTTTTAAAAGGAGAAAGAATAAAAAGTATATGTGTCTTTTTTAACTTTTACAAAAATCGGGGATGGTTTTGTTAACTTTTTTTTTAACATTTTTCCTTTTTTTTTTCCCTGTCTGACATCAGTTTTACTTCTCTGCTTTCTGATTTAACAGTCAGAAGATCTGTTAGTCCCAAGCCTCTTTGCATGACTTTTCTTATCCAGTTTTTGGGCACTGTAAATTTAAATAAAAAACTAACTTTCCAGGAACCTAAAAGACTTTAGTCCGTGATCTTTGAGGATCCTTTAATGGTTGTCAATACATTATAAAATGTAATGCTGAGGAAAGAAAGGTAATTTGTCACAGACCAAAGTGAGATAACTGAAGATGGAAGTTCATTAAAGATTTAAGTGGGGTTAGCATCAGGTTTTTAACTGAAAAAAGCTGCTCTGAAGCTCTGGAAAAAACTGTCATGGTTGGTATGAACTATGCTGCATTGCAATTTCCTAGAGTCATCATTTTGCAATTGAAAATTCTACATTTCCATTTTGAATTGCAGCAGTATTTGTTACTTTAAATCCCTCCCTGCCCAACATACTCGACCGCAAAAAAAAATAAAAATAAAGCCATATAAATCTTGGTTATTGGAGAAGCAAAAAGAAAGAAATGAAATTTGAATTCAACACATTTATAGAGAAATATTACTTACATTGCCAAAACCAACTTTAATTTTGAGCTTTTCTGACTTTTGAATAGTTAGGTTTATAAAACTGTTTTCCTTGAAAGAAACCATTAGCTTGTTATTGTAATGCCACAAAGGAGAAGGCGTGATGTAAAGAGCAGAGGAAGAATCTTGCTGACCCTCGTTTGGGTCCCCAGTTAAACAGGTGCTTGTGAACAGGGCAGTCCATAGTGCATTTGCAGTAAATCCAGTCTCTTGTTTCAGTCACTTGTGCAAGGTCCAGGAGTCTGTATCCTCCTGGGACAGAGGTGTGATACTTTCTTCCAAAGTTTAAGGCCGTATCCAAAGCAGTTTTTTTTCTGTTCAGGTCAGCTATCACTAACAACTGCAATCCATACACATTCTCCTCTGCTTTGGAAAAGTGTGCTGCCTTTTCCAACATGTTCTCACTGTGTTTGGCACTGCAGTCTTGAACCTTATGGCTGATGTCTTGATACTACGAGTGTAAATATTTCCACATCCCTCATGCCTTGAAAACAAAGCCTGTCCTATTAAGTTTTTTTCATTTGGCAAGGGACAAAAGTGCAACTGGAATCAGCTGCTTACAATTTTCCCCCTTTTAAGCACTTTCCTTCTCATCTGTGTTAAACAAGACCTGGAAAAATAAACGTTGAAGGGCTGCATAAAGCTCCCTGAAACCTTCTCTGCGCATTAATCGCGCCAGCGGCGCTCTGCAGCAATTTTGAGAAAATCTAAAGTAGTGATGAGAACTCTTGGGCTCCAGCCTAGGGGTCTAGGCAGTGAGCACAGAGCTGGCTCTGTGTTTTCGGGGGAGCCCCTGATGCTTAGGGATTTGCTGTGCATTTGCCAGCCTGGCACGGTGTTTAATCCTCTGGCTGCTCCTTGGCTCCTGCTACAGTTCCCAAGGACGGGCAGCGCTGGAGGCAGGCTTGCCAAACTGCAAAGTGCTACTGCTAGTCCCTGGGCAGGGCATTGCTGCAGGAATCCAACCTTTTGTACTTGTCCAAAACCAAGGAACAGGTAACATGATTTTTAAAACCTGTCAATGGGCCATATTTTACTTAGGAGTGAAAAAAAAAAATCCCTCTCTTTGTTACTTAGTAGTTACAGATAACCTTGAGGGTACCAAACATCATCTCCTGGATGCCAGCCTGATGCAAAAATGTCTACAGTTAGTTCACTAATAGTGGTGAGATATATTGTGTTAATATATAGTTTGGACCAGGAGTGTGCTTTGGGAAGGACTCCCTTGACTGTCCCCACTGGGCACACTTTGGACACAAAGTGGCCCTGGAGAACATGGACAGGGCTCCTTTCTGAGACTGTGGTGCCAGAGGGTGCTCCCCAGGGACCTGCAGTGCCTCAGCTGTTGAGGGGCACACAGCACTCGAGTCCAGCTCCTCTGACCTGAGACCCTGCAGACAGCGAGTCACATGGATGAGGCACCTCACCCTCAGCTGCTTTGCTCTCAGAGCCATTTTTGCTCCACCTCAGCACGTGCAGGGATGGACAAGGTGGAATTCTCTGACCTTCATCTAGTGATTCCTTCCTTCCAAGCGCTGGTCAGGCTTGTTTGGTCACTGCTGAATAGGTGGAATCCAGCCCATCCTGCACAGGGCTCAGCCAGGACAGCCTCTGCCAGCAGAGAGAATGGCCCCTGGAGAGAAACAGCCAAGGGAAAGCCTTTGGGTGGTCCTTTCCCAGAACAAGATTGCATCAGTCTCCCTTCTTATGACCTTGATTGGGAATGTTTATTTTCACCCATCCTTTTTCTCCCCTTGGCTTAAAGTATTTTAAACAGCTTTTGCAAAATCACAGGTGAGCACAGATGCACAACCAAAAGCACACGTTCTGACATAAATGGTTTTTTTAGAAGTTTTTTGGATGGGCTCTACTTACAGTATGTTGCATTCTTAATGGAGTTGAGTGGAAATATTTTTTCTCTTGTGTTTTTGGCTTCCCTCATGATAAGAAAATTCCAGGCTTTAAAAAACCAATCTTAATAGTGTGAGGAGAAAAACCCTTGTAAACATATTTTTGAATAAAATATGTTGAATCATTTACAAATTTCCAAAAAAATTGTTCTCAATCATTCCCCTAACTGTGAGTAAAATACCCAAATAGAAGGCAATTTTTAAAACCAAAATCCAAAGTATTAACTAGACAGCTTATTAACTTGACAGCTTTTCCAGCCAGGAATTATTTCTATTTTTTTCTTCAACAGGAAATGGCACTCATTGTTCTGAAAACTTTTAATAAAATTAATCAATCAGTCTGTAGCATGAGTGTTGCCATTCTATCTGGTCTGAGGCAAAACAAATACTGAACTTGAGACCAATTCTTCATTTCCCTCTTTCTGGTTGCTTTGTCCTTGTAAGATTTGGTGTTTACCTGGTGACAGAGTGGCTGGATAATGGGAGTTTTGCCTGTGCTGGATAATGGGAGTTTTGCCTGTGCCCTCATGTCACACCCTGCAGTGTAGGGGGTGGGAAGCTGTCTCAAAGCATGTGAGCTGCCTACCTAGATGACTTAAGTGAAAAGCAAATAGACCTGAGTGTATCTGGCTGCTAAATCCCAGACAAAAACCTGGCAACCCTAGGGAATAGCAAGTTTTAAATTTTTGATCAGAGAGAGATTCTATTCTGTGGTCTTCAAGTTCAGTGAGTGTGTCAGGTTGGGAACATCTGGGATGGAAACGGGAGGCAAGAAAATATTCCTTTAAATAATTTCTTTGGATTACATGCAGAATATTATAAAAACTAAATGACAATTTCAGACCAAGAAACAGACTTCAAATGCTGACTGTCATGAACTGGGTGAGTGTTTGCTGCTTCCATAAGGTCTGGTCTTGTGACAAAGCTCTAATTGGACTTCAGCAATTTCTTCATTTGTGGTTTCTTGTTCAAGTGCAATTTGGCCCTGGTATGCAGATAGGGCAGGAATGGGGAAGACAGAATGTCAAGGCAAAAGCTAAAACAGTTGAGGACCCCCTGCTTTCAATATTTCTTGAATAACTCCTGTGCTTGTTTTCGTGCTCATGTATTGGTTTTAAGTAAAACTTTTTATTTTTAAAGGACCACTGAGTAGAAAAGTTTTAATTTTTACCTCTTACATCTGTCTTAAAAGACATAATAAAATGGTGAAAGTAGAGTTTTTTCCTTTTAGCCATGCAAGGTAGTGTTAAAGAGAGTACAGCAGTGACTTCAGCTCATGTGCACACACAGAGGGCAGGTTCAAATCCTGACTCCAAGAGTTTGCACAAAGTATTTATACAAGCAAATTCCAGCTGATAGATCACTAATTCATCTGTTTTAGAGAGACTTTCATGATTTCTCTGTTCAGTCACAAGTGGAGTTTAAGTAGTCTGACATTTACACTTCTCATGTGTCAGGGCTTCTCAGGATATTTTGCCAGCTATGCTGTATGGAAGGTGGAAACAAAGTGTAGACAAATGGAGACAGGGACTGAGAAGTTAAAGTTCATTTTTTAAAAATTGAATTCAGTTTTTGATGGCAGCATTAGGCATCTACAGTGAGTTGTAGGCACTGTTAGGACCCACAGTTTTCTTTGCCTCAGTGTGTATGTTTGTGTTCATGCTAATTCTCTAGAGGCAAAAAATTGTGGTCTGTGGTTGCCACAGCAACAATAACACTGCACTCAGAGTATGGGTGGGTTTTCCCTACTTTGTACAAGAATGCTGGAAGTGTAGGCATATTGCTGTGAGACACTGTGGAATATGATAGACTCTTGAGAGAGAAAACACTAGTTTTTTGTTCACAGAATATAATTTTAATTTTGTGTTACCTTTATTGCCACTTCTCTGATGGGGTGTTATTTCCCAATTTGCAAACCTAACATCACAGAGAGGAAAATGGGCTCAGCAGTTTGGAAAAAGAAAGCTGTAGAGGTGTTCTGCTGATGCTAATCAGTAAATAAGATGAGGATTAGAACAAAGAATGCTCAGGGCATAGTGACATAACTATATTTCTGTTCCATTGTGGTCAGTTTTGTCAATGAAAAGATGACTGTAGCTGTTCTTTGCCACTAACCAGGATGAAAACTGGAACTAGATAAAAGAGAAAAAAATACAGGATAAGCTTATTTTCTTAAACCTGCTAAAGCAAAGTGAAGGAACAGAGAGGTTTGCTTTAGAAATGTCACTTTTAAGAGGGATCATGGTGAAAGTGTGAGCAGCATGAAAGAAATGGATCTATACCTTAGAGTAATAGAATGTGTTGAAAGATCATTTGGCTTCAACTCTTATGCCAGGGAACTTCCACTGGGCCATGTTACTCAGAGCCCCAGGTGGCCTTGAACACCTCCAGGGATGGGGAGCTCACAACCTTTCTGGTCAAGCAAAGAAGGGACTTATTCCCTTCTGTCTCCCAGTGTTTCTTCACCTTCAGAGAGACATGTGATAGGCTGCAGATTCAACAGTGATTAAAATCAGGGTGTTTTTCATGTGTGTAGTCCAGACCTGGCTGTGAAACCCTTTCAACAGGAGGCTGCAAAGGCCAAGAATTTGGCCAGAGCCAGAGTGGACTTGGATGTTTACATGAAAGACATGAGTTTCTAGGGTAAGCATAGTTTAAAAGAAAAACCTTTTGGAGGTACCTGTTCTTTTGCTGGCTCCTTTCAGAGCTTGTTCCCTCTGCAGGCACTGGTTTCTGTCAGCCCTGCCTCTGGTGTTGCTGATGCCTTTAGGATCCCAAATCCCTGCTGACATTCCAAAGCATGGCTACTTCCATGACGGGTGGGTGGCTCTGCTAGAGTCATCATCCTCTCCCAGACCTTGACTCATGCTGGATTTATTACTGGAGTTTCTTCACATGGTGATAATAGAGCAGGAAGCACCAGATCTCTGCAGGGAAGATTAGCCAACACCCAGGAGAGGTCACTTCTCTCACATCCCACTTTCAGGCAGCCCCAGCTGCAGCTGTCCTTCTGTTTATTAGTTTATATAAAAAGTAACTGTCTCCTTATATGATTTGAAATGTATTCCCCTGTTGGGTTATCCTCTTACTTTTCTGTTCTGATTTTTAATTGCTGGGAGATTTTTGTCCAAATGCTGAGCACTTCCCCTCTGTTCAGTTCATGCTGCATATCTTTAATGCTGTATTTGATAGTTTTGTGATCTGCATATATTCTTTGAGTAAGTTATGCCAGCAGGTGTCTGGTGAAGTCTGCCTTCTTCCTTTGATAGGGTTCTGACATCCTGATCTGTAGTCTGTTATCTACCTGTTTAGCAGTCGTGCATTTTTATGTGCACCATTACCTCAGTTGCCTAGGGGTCTCAGGCTTCTTGGTTTGTTTTTTTTTGCCTACATCGAGTTGAGTGAGTGTTTAAATGATTATCAGGAGAAAATAGATTCTGTGTCTGCCTTCTCTCTTTCCTTTTCCTGAGGCACTTCAGTTTTTGAGCACAGTCACTAACAAGGATGACATACCTGCCCAGGTTTGGGAGACCCGAAATGGCCAGCGTGCCTGTTTGCTGGGTCTAGGATCCTGGTTTTGCAATGGCTTGGAGAATTTCTGTCTGTGAGACGGTGGCCTCATTTATTTGCTGACAGGTAGAACTAGAGGCTTGTGGCCTGGAAAAGCTTCAGGTGATCTTTGGGGACCCAAAGGGGTCGTTGGTCACTGCCAGCTCCTGAATCTCCTCCCCCTCATCCCATATAAGCTCCGTGCTGCTCATTGCCCGGGTGCTGCCCAGCATCAGAGAAACTGGAACACTCTCCACATCTGAATCTACACCTCAGTGCTACAGCAACAGTGGGAAGAACACCATTTCATTTTGAGATAGCAAAGTTTGCTAAAAATCAGACCTGAAATGCTTTCTCAAAGTGCCTCTGAGCTATCCAGATGTTAGTGGTATAAAACCTTGCGATGGGAGGTGGAAATACATTTTGTAAGCCAGCTGGGCAGATCGTGCAATGCCCTAGTTCTTTCAAAGCATGTTTTTTTAGGCTTTATGTGTAAAGCACTTGCTTGAAAGGGAAATTATAATTGTTTATGCAACTTAAAGGACTGTTGAATTTCTTTTCCCTGGCTATGTTCAAATTCTTATGGTACTTTGAGAAGAGTTCACTTGGAGTTTTTGGAATTTTGTTGTCGTACTTTGCTTCTGGGATAATAAGTTGCCTGTCACTGCACAGTAGGAGCATCACTGCAATAATTTTAAAATATAAGGACATTCTTCTCTTTTTTCCCTAACTGTTGAAGAAGAAAAAGTGAGACTTATTCCCGTTGCCTAAGTAAAGCAAGTTAAGTTTCTGCTATTGCTGACTCATAAGCATGGCAAGAATACAAAACTACCATGATTAAGCAAAGGTGAGTGAGTTCTTCCCTCCTCATATCACAGTTATCTTTGGAAAATATCAGTGTTATAAACCAAAGCTCTGCTGCACTTCATGCAGATAGAACTACAGAGCTCCAGTGGGGGAATGTGCAAAGAAGGCTTTAATGAGGCACGGAAACAAAATATTTTTTTCTCAAATATAGTATAAAATATAAATGAGATCAATTTATAGCAAAAGCCAAATATCTCTTTGTTTGATTGTTTGTTTGCATTTCTTTATTCACCAACTGACGCCTGTTCATGCTGTGTGTTTTTCTGTTAGTTTTTGTTTTGATTTGGTTGCTAAGTTTGAAAACTAGGAAATGTGGGCTTTTTTAGTTTTTGTTATTTGTTTGTTTAATTTGAGGGGGCAACCCCTCAAATTCCTTGAGAGCATGACTTTTTTGAAAGGTACTGATGATTTCCAAATATGTTAGTTTAGTGCTGGTTGAGATGTTTGACTTGTGCCAAGTCCTGAGCACTTGTCATCTCCAAGTTACTTGTTTTCAATAGTGTCTGAAGCTGAGTGCCTAAAATTAGACATGCTCCTAAGTTCAGCTTTCAGAGATATTTGCTGTAGATGTAAGGTGCTTGTAACAGGCATAACTAAACAGCTGGGGTTATGTTCTTGTCTTTTTGCATGGTGGACAATCCAAAATAAATGACCTTGGAACAAGCATGATGCAAATTCTGAGCAGAAATGAGGAAGGAGAGAAAAAAAGCCACAACAGGATATTGTCACTGTGCACATTTTGTTGGTGTCTTCTCTTCCTGCCATGGTTCTGGAGGGATTAAAAATAGGTCTGCAGCCCACAGAAATGAAGGTTAGATAAACATGTCATATATTGAAAAACACAGGGCAATAATTTTACTTTTAAACTGTAGAACAAAAGCAAGGACCACTATTTTGTGGTTGTGAAAGTGAATATCTGGAGCTGGCAGTTAACAGAGGTTTGCAGATTCCACATGGTCACTGTAATAGCAAAGGAATCAAATGAAAATAATTGTGTTTGAATTAGGAATAAAAAAAAAGCAGCACATACCCAGCTCTTTGGAAATTGCTATTTTCTTCATTTTTAGCCTATCTAGAAAATCTGCTGGCCAGCAGAATCAAGTGCCTTGGGGGAAATGTGTGACTCTGCAAGCTGCTGGAAAATATAAAGTTTTCATTGTTTTTGGAAGCAAAAAGAGTGAGTTTTACTATCTCTTATGTTTGCAAATATAATTGTCTAAATATAAACTCAGTTTCCCAATTAAATGATTCTAAGGTTTACTGCCAAAAAATGTGGTTGTGCATATATTTCCTGCCCTTGTGCCACACCTTTTTTTTCCCCTTGTGTAAAACCTCTCTAAGGTGCATCTGGTTGAGCTGACAGAAAATTAATTCTAAAGAAAAAAAAAATTCTCTGCAGATTCCCTGCCCATTTTCCCTGGCCCTTACTGCTGTCTTCCCAAAAGTTTTGTGTGTCCCCTTCTGCCTGTGGAAGGTAGCTGGGAATACTTTCTGTACCTCTTTCACCAAATTCTGTTGACTGCATTACTGGAGAGGGTCTGGTGTCCCCTTATTTTGCTAGGTTGGAGCATAAGACAGGAACATAGATCTTCACCTTTCCATGTTGATGTACCCCAATGTTATGTTTCTATGCTTGTCTGAAGCTTTTGCTTTGTTCCTCACTCCCTCTGCAAGTGCTGCTCCTGAGTATTTCTGAGACAGAAAACTGCTGAGGCAAGGAAGAGGACAGGAAGAAGTGAGGTTTGTAGCACCTGCCTGGGGAAGCAGGAAACTGAATGTGTTTGACTACACCCATTGTGTGGGAGCATTGTTACCCTAAAACTCTTCCACACATATCTAGCAGTAGATATCCTAGCTTGCTTTTCTCCTTACTGGCATAGGTGTTTTGTGTTTTCTTTGGTTTTTTTTTTTTTTTTTTTTTTTTTTTTTTGTTGTTGTTCATTAGGTTTTAGGTTTGTGTTTTATTTTGTTTTATCCCGGTTCTGTTTCAGGCACTTGGAATCAGTGTAGAATACCAACTTCTGGAATATGAAACCTTTTTATGGTGTCTTTAAGTGTTAAACCAAAAATTGAAACGTGAGAAACTACGAACTACGGGCAATTTTTGAAAACTTCATTTCTTACAACTAAATGAAGTCCAGTTTCACAATCCAGGGATTTCTTTTTTGCTTCTGGTAAAGTTATTGTACGTAGTATAAACACTGTTTATAAGTCTGCACTGTACATTTCTGCACCTAAACTTACTCATCTAAAGTACTTTTACAGTACAAGTACCTGTTCTAGAGTTATGCTTCAGAATTTGATGGATTCCAACACAGAATTTCCTTTTTTCCTCATTGAAATGAAAAGAAATTTAGATGAACAAGCTCTGCTATCGAGATGAGTGTAAGGACAGATCAAATCTATCCTTTTCTCTAGCAAAGTCCATGCATAAATTTTTAAGGACATCCTAATATGCTAATTTTACAGTGTCCTTGATTTAAGTTCCTATGAACATGACTTGGTATTTAAATACAGGATGTTCCAGATTTTCTGTGTTTAAGGGCCTGATAAAGGGTTACATAATGCCATTGCAATGTCTGAAAAGTTTAGTCTTTGATCAAGCCACTAATTCCAAGGATAATGTGCTTAAATTTAGCACAGTGCTGACAGTCTCTACAGTGGGGAAAAAAAACAACTGTCTTTTGGCATAAAATAACCTGTCAAGTTGGCACTTTTCCCCCCTTACTGATATTTGTTTCTTTCTGTTGTGTGCACTTACTGGGACATCACTGGGATAATGAGAACAAAACTGCTCTGTTTGTATTGATTTGTTTTTTTAAAGACCACTGACATTTTTCCATAGCAAAGGAACTGAAAATAGAATTGCACAGACATTGCAGCAGCAGGAAAGGGGCAAGTTGTTTTAGATGTGCCAGTTCCCATTCTACTGATGGATTGCACTTGAAGCCTACTGTTTTATTTTTAAATTGATGAATATGTGCAGGCTCAAGGCTTTCATCTGGCCTGAAAGTTAAGTGTGATTCTGAATTGGGACTTTACAAACACTGCTATAAGGATCCTGCCATCCCTGTGTTCAGGCAAGCCTGTTGGTATTTGGGGAAGATAATTTCCATTGAAGTCACAGAAGGGTGGCTGGGTAGACAAACATTTGTCTGTATTCCTTCTTTGTGTTTTGAATAAATCAGCTGTGCACCTATCAGTTATACAGACAAAATGAAAAGGTGCTTGGCTTGCTGTGTTTTGTTCTAAGTTTTTAAAAACTAAACATTTGAATGTGGTGGGAGATAAATCAGGTCTGTGTGGATGCTGTTCTTCGTGCTGCTTCTTTGAAGTTATTTACTCAAGAATGCAGATGTAGAAACTGGGTTGAACTCTCAGGATCAGTGCTTGAGGCTGGTGAACTCGAGCTGAATCATGTCTAATGAGACCTGTCTTGGTCCTGCTTCCTTTTCGGTGCTGTGGTGTCCATCCATTGCATGTGGTGGGTGAAGGGACACAGTGCTGTGGATTGGGAGCTCAGCAGTGCCCTTGAGAGGTGGTGTGGAAATGCCTGCTTGGGATTTGGGGCACTCCTCTCATCTGGAAAGACTAGCTGGGGTCAGTATCTGTTACCCAAGAATTCCTTTGTGAGAAGAAGGTGGGGAAGTGGTGTATTTAATGATTATGGAAGGCAAGGATCCAAGCTCCAGCTAGGTGCTGAGCCCTGCAGGTGGCTTAGAAAGAGAGGGGGGAAGCAGTGCTGTGGTGTTCTCTCCTTGGGAACTTCTTAGAGTTCTAGGGACTTTCAGAGAAGGCTTTGCAGGGACTCAGGTGTCTGCTTTGTTGTATCTTACTCTCCTGAAGTAGTTGTCTTCCTTGTTTCTGTTAGTTTTCACTTAAGCACCTCTCTCCTAACTTGTCATATGTTTGAATGGAGCCTTCTGAGCATACCTGACGGAAGAGCTGGAGTGATGGAGTCCTGTGGTGATAGAGGGTAGATGGTACAAGATGCCATCTTTCCTATCAAAAGAACTTCATCCAAGTGACTCTTTTGTGAAGAAGCAAGGCAGGTAGTTCTGGTATTGGGTTTTTTTGCTTGCTAATTTTGTTGGTGGTTTTTTTTTTGGTTTTTTTTTTTTTTTTTTTGGTGTGCCAGACTTCTTGTTTGGATAACAACACTTCAGTCCTCTTTTCCTTTTCTTATTAAAATACCCTCTATACTCTTACCTCCTAGCTGTAGTTCTGCTTTTAGACATGTCTGACACATAATACTGTGAAATACTCCACCTGCACAGAAGTATGTAAAATTATTCTTTTAAAGTAGTTTTGGACCTACAGGTACTGTAATTAGTGTGCTGCCTCACTGCTGAGCAGTCTGAAAAAGCAAGACAGATCTTCTAATAACCTAGAGGCATTCTGGTTTAAAAGAACCACCAGAATGACTTAAGGCTCCAGATTGTTTGATTTTCCTGCTGTTCCTATTACAGGTAGGAATTAGTAGTGACTATCTTAGATACAAGGGAATTTCATCATTTGGCATCCCTTGCTGAGAGAGCAGTAATTAATGAGGTACAGGTAGTGGCAGAACATTGCTGCACAGGAATGATCATTGCTTAAACATCTGTTCAGCATAGAGAGTCATTACAGCTCAATGTGAGAGCTGTTGACAGGGAGCTAAAGCTGGTTTTGGGTCAGGTCCACATATTAAATTTATCAAAGGTAAAGTGTATGGGAGTGTGACTTAGCATTATGATGTAGATTTGACTTCTCAAGCTTACTTTTGACTTAAATGGTTTTCTTTTAAAATTTTTGATGACTCAGGGTTTAATCTATAACCATATTTTGTGTCCTGCTAGTGATTATTCTGCTAGTGGTTTCATAGAGGTAATCCAAAAAGAACATCTGTTTCAAGTTTACAGTCTAAATCATGGAAGGATATTTGACCCTGTAAGTAGGGAAACAGAATTCACCCAGGAAAACAGCACAACAAGCCAAAATACTGTCAGTTTTGTATATTCTACTTCACCAAGTCCATTTTTTGCATGGAACTGCACAAAAACTGCCAAGGCTATGACAACTTAGTGCTGCTTCTGAAGAGGACCATAATCTTAAGTTAGTCATGAATATGCACTTTTCTCTCTCTGTCTCTCCCATGACAGAAATTCTATTTTCAAGCCTTTGCTTCTGCCCCCCCCCTCCCCCCAAATCTTCCACAGGACTCCTACAACACAAAGCCAGAGAAATAAGTTGTTTCTGGATAGTACTGGAGATGTGACATGTCAGCAGTGGAATCAGTATTTCCCCACTGTAAATTAATTTTTCTCCTCTTTGATCCATGCTGATTGCAGTCTGCAGTGCCTGGCTATACAGCATCCTGCAAGTGACAGTCAGTTCTGCTTCCTTCACAAATAAAGGCCTCTTTGTGCTGGCTCTCAGTGCACTGAGTTCTGTGAGAAGCAATACCACTGTGGGCAATAAGGGGAGCTGCATGGACCATGCTACACAAATTCTTTTCCTTCATGGAAGTCTAGGTCAGAATTCTAGCAGTGGGAAACTTGACATGGTCTCTATGGTATTGCCCTCCTTTTTGGAGGTGCTTGTCCCCTCCCTGTGTAGAGCTGAATGATCTCTGCAGAGGATATTTGTCCTTATAGTTCATAAAAATAGTCTGGAAGATCAAAATATTTTGAGAAATTTCAGCAAGTATCAGATATCTTTGAGAGCTGATTAAAGACCATTCCATCTCTCATTCTTAACACGCCCCTTCTAAATATCACACTTTTGATGTTATGAAATGCTCTAATAACAGCAGGTCTGTTTTTCAACATCAAAGTAGAAATGTCTCTTGCAAAGTGAACTTAAACATGTTGTTTGCCAGGTGTCTTTGGTTATATGTGCAAAATAATCTTTTAAACATGGAAAACAAATTACTGCATTTCTGTAGTTCTTGCTTTATTCTTTGGAAGAAAGGCATCACCCTGGAAGATGGGGCTGATCTCTGGCAGAATGGAATGCTGTATTATGGCATTCCCTTTCCAAAATACTACCCAAGCACTGTTGTGCTCCACAGACAGTGGTTTGACTTGAGTTGCTATTGCTGGCAGAAGTTTCTGTTAGCAAGGTTCTTTATGCTTTTCCAAATACTGACTATTGTTTGGTAGTCTGTGGTAAGACTGAATAGAGGAAAAAGACTAATTTAAAACCTTGTAGCAATCTCCTGAAATAGTGCTCAGCAGCTCATTAGTACATGGCAACAGAGTATTTGACCATGAGATGTAACTTCATACTGAACTGCTATGAGAGGCCTTTGCTCGCATAATTTTGTTCAGCAAATGAAATGCAGATTTAAACCTTTATTCTCTCATTTTGCTGGTAAATCCAAGGCCTGGAATAAATTAGAGATATCTTCTGCCATATCTATAACCTGACTGCATCATCTACTACGTGTTGAAGTAGATGTGGACCTGGATGCTGGCTGGGAATATTCTGACAGCCCCGATGTGCTCAAACACTTGTACCTCTCTCTGAGACTGTGCAACATGCCTGGTTTTTATCCACAGATTGTGCTCTTGAGGACACATCAGCACCCTGTCATCCAGCGAGGGGCAAGTTAGCAGGGTGACTGCTTGTAGGGATTGTCAGAGAAACAGCATTAATAAGAGTTTTGCTTAGAGGGGATGGTCTGGTTTGGGTAATGGACTTAATTGGCATTTGGAGTTTGGAGAGAACTGTGTGGTCAATTTGTTACTTTCTCCTAGATTATTGGAAAGTGAGATCAAATTTTCTGCAAGCCTAAGGGAGGAAAAATGTAGTAGAGGAAAAGGAAAGTATTTTTGTGGTCAAAACAGAATGCAGGATATTTCCTTCTGATGCTTAACTGTAAGGAAAAGGTTAAAAGCACTAAAATGAGAGGCTATGTGTTTGTACTTAACTATCTCTTCTTAGACTGTGGTCTAGTAACTCTCAACTGTGTATTGCCACTTTTCTAAACAGGGAGATTTGCAGATGCAAGGCTTATGGGGTGAGCAGAACTGAAATTTCTTGAGGTGGGTTATCAGTAGCCTACCTTCAACTACAAGAATCAGTGACCAAGACTCTTTGTAATGATTTGGTTTAAAGGTGTATAGTCAGGTTTTGTCTCCTCTCATATTTTCTGTTTCCCATCTCAAGAATTTCTAGCTAGGAAAGGCACTTTCTCTTTTCTCCTGTTAAGATTTTTGTGGGATTTTTTTTCAGTAATTTTTCAGTGTTTGCTCCCAGCACTAAAAGTGATAATTGCTCCTATTCAGTGTTATTGACATCAGGCTCCTGTTCTGCAAAAGGTGAAATTTTTAGATGTACTTATTTAACTCCTAATATTTGGAACTTTTATTTTGTGATTTGCCAACTGGCATTTGCCCTTAGAAGTGCCCACTTGCAAATGGTTAATTGGATCAAATAAAATACTGAGCAAAAAATGGTATGGGTTTCCTCTGAGAATGGTTGGGAAGTTGAGGAGATGACTTTGCTATGTGCAAGGCCCTGCCTGTTGATGGAGATGACTGAAAAGGTGGTTCCAAATCCCTTGGAGTTAGTGCTTCCCCTTCACACAGTACCAGTCCAATGTTTGCCAAGTTTCATCCTGTTAAAAATGGGAGAAGATACAAAGGCTCAAGACAGATGGAACTGACCTTTTATGTACTTTGAGGGATTGGATCACAGCATAATCCAATAGGGGGATCTTGAAACCACCATGTTTGGCTGTTCTTGCATCAACATCATGGGTGCTTGGTGGGTTGGTTTGACCTGATTGCTAACTTTGTGTAAAACTCAGATTTGCTATCTAAACATCACTGCTGAGTTGTTGCTACTACAGAATTTGAAAGAATACAGGGAGGAACTACAGTTTATTTTTTTCGTTCATTGTTCATACCTGCTCCAGATCCATCAAGCCTTTTAAAGTTGAGACTAATAAAGAATTAAAGGATTAATTAAGCAGACAACAATAACAATTGACTCGGTTGTGCTGGAGCTGTTCCAGATTTTCTCTCTCTCCAAAAGTGGGATATCTTGTTTCTGTATTGCAAGGCTGTCTCCAGCTGGCTGTGACTCAGACACAAGTCTTCCAGATGTCATTGCAGAATACTGTGATGAGGCTGCCTTTCTGTCTTCCAGTGTTTAATCATGGAAAATGAAAGGAAGATACTGTCTTCTTTTGGCAGCGTATCATGTGCTCTGGTTCCTAATTTTATTACATCTTACTCTCTAGAGCATGGAAGAAAGTGACTGTAAAAAGCAAAGGTGTTTCCTTTCTGCTAGTAATGTTGAAACCAGATGTGCAAAATTTTGGTGGCAACACCGAAGAGATGTGGCTGGCTAAAAACACGTGTCAAATGACTTGCAATGCTGTAAAAGGTTAATTGGCATATAATTTTTATTTCCGTGTTGTTTTTGCCTGGACACCATTCATCAGTGTTCAGAAGCCCTGAATTTTCTGTTTATAAAGTGTTTTTAGCAACAGTGGAAATAACCAAAAGGGAGTAGTATGAATCCTTTTCTCTTTGGAAAGAGAAAGGAAGGAAATTGTGACTTAGTTCACTTGTGATGCAGCACAATATTTGATAAATTCTTAGGGATCTGTTTACTTGGATGCCTTAAGTATGCAGAACGAATAATAAAACTAATGTCAAATGGAATGCAGTAAAGTCACTGTCAGCTGACCTGTCAGCCTTTGTGTGCATGCATGTGAACACTGCATGTGTTTAAAATGGTACATAGAAATAAATAAATAGAGGAGATTATATGAAAAGCTGTTGCATCCCTCTATTCCCTTGTGTAGCATTGGTGAACGGTGAATAGCACACTCTGAAGGTACATATCTATAAGTAACCTGAACACAAAGAGAGATAATAATTGTTTTCATTCTTCCTCTCTAAGTTTCCCAGGCCTGAAGCTTGGGAGAATTCTCTTTGACTGAACTGAGAGTCTCCACAGTGTAGAACAGAGCAAGGCTGGTCTATTGCCAGATTATTGCTTGCTGAGTGCATTGGGTCTGTGATGTTTGGCTGCTGTGCAGGAACAACCCTTAGAAACCAAAAACTCATTGAAACATAAGGGCGACCTTTTGACCTGCTACGAGGCTTTGCACTGACCCTTGCAAAAACAGAACAGACTCTTGGTTAATTGTCTTGGTTCATTTGCAAACAAAATGAAGGTGTGACAGTGGAGATAACACATGCTCAAAGGCCAGGGCAAGCATGAGCCTCACATGTACATGAGGCTGCTGAGCTGTCCTTTGCTGGATGTTAGCTTGTGATGAAGTCTCTGCCACTTTTTTGCTGCTGCTGCCACGGTCATTCCCTGCCTTAGCTGTTTAAATAATGCTACAAGTGTGTCTGCTCTGGGATCTTGCACTTTCCTTATGCTGTGTGTGTGAACCTCTGAGATCCCAGCATCCTTAACATCTCAAACTGGGCTTGCAGGAGCCGGGTGAAAGCAAAAAAACAAATGCCTGCTTATCGGGATGGCTTTTCCTGGTGTAAAGTTTCCGTGAGTGGTGCTGCACAGAGGGGGGTATTGTCTTTCAAACAATCAACCACATCAGTTGCTGTGAGCCTTTGCACTTTCCTTCTTTACACCAGATCAGAGAAGTTCTGCATGCCACAGAGTGGAGCTGCACTGGATGTGCCAGTGTGGCCCTAAGCTGGAGCAGGATGGGGGGGATTAAGGGTCACTGATTGTCACTGATGAGTTGGCACCCATCAGTCTTCTCCCTTTGAAGGAGAATCATGACAGTTTCTACCCTCTTTGCTGTCTTCTGCTTTGGGTGGTAGTATTTAGTCACCATTTAGACAAGACTTGGGTAAAAGTAATTTTAAACTTCCCATCAGCTCTTTTGGATTACATCTTTTTAAACTGAAGGCTCTTCCACTTGCTTGGAAAGGATGCAATCAGAGCAGCCCTGCAGGGGCTTCAGCGGTTTCTGCTGCACCTCTTTCTGTGGAAGGCTGGGAGCAAGGTGTTAGCATGTTGAATGTAACTCTATGGTGACAGACAAGTTCAGGATTTCTACTACAGCATCTGGGTTTTGTGAGACCGGTGCAAATTTGTTCTTTTGTTCTTTTTGTTCTATAGGTCTTGCACTAAAAATGAGAATTATTTGCTTTGGTTATTATTCTGTGATACTGTTTATTATAAATGCTGGTTGCTTGCATGAGCAAGAAATAAATTGATATTGTCTCTGCTCCAAACAACTAGAATTCAGCATACCTAAATATTTAAATTATTGCATTATTCTATTGCATGACTGCCTGCATCACTGAAATAAAGCAACTGCACCAATGAAGCCAACAAACCTTTAATGGAAGCATTTTCATGAACAGCCAACACCATGTTGGACATAGTCCACCAGAATAAAAGCACTTTGGGGCTATAGTATCTTGTTAAACACATTGTAAATGTGTTTTACAAGAAGCCTGGCAGAATCCAACCAGCCCTGGACAGCCAGCACGTCAGAGCATTTCCGAGCGAGATGTATTATCCTGTCCTGGACTGATAGCTTCGGATAATCCTCTAATCCAAGTGATTGCTTAAATGTTGCAGCCTGCTTAGTTTTGCTTGGTCTGGGATGACTTGCTGCTGGAGAGCTCAGGGTGATTTTAAAAAAATCCAAAAGATTAAAAAGAAAAAAACAAAAAACCAGGACTGCGACAATGTGACTGAATGAATGAATTTACCTCCAGCTGTCCAGGGTCCAGGCTGGACTTAAGGATGTTGTATCCCAGTGGTGTATTTGCTCAGTTAGAGACAGCTCCTGGCTCTGTTTTGACTCTTTGGTCTGTCTTTCCTCTGACTTCTGGGATTTTTGCTGAGGCTCTCGAAGAGAAGGTGACTTGAAGAAGGCAGTGTGATGTCAGTTTTGCTGTGGAGGACACTGAAGCTTTTGCTTGTCCTTGTGTCTGACAAGAGCAGCCTCTATTCCTGCACTGTTTGCCCTCTGCATGTCTTGTGCTCCCACTGCCATCAATACCTCCTTGCAGAGAGGCCAGACTGATGTTCACATGCAGGAGCCAAAGAACATTTGAGAAGCATATTCCTTTAGGTGTCTGCTTGATGGTAGAGCAAAGTTGTTTTCTTTGCACTCAAACCACAAATAATGGGAAGCTGAAGGTTTGTGTGGAAGATGCTGTGGAGTGGAGGAATTCAGCTTGGGCAGCTGCCCTGTTCTCACTGCTAGTGAGCAGTGTCACATCAGGATTATTGATTTTGTGTTGGGATGGGGCAGAGTCAGGTACTGGGGTAATATTTCAGAGACCCAGACTGCTTCCTGGCCCCTGCCTCTCGCCAGGAGCACAGAGAAGGGGAATGATGTGCCCTGCACCTGGGCCAGCCTGGCAGAAGAGCAGAGCCTTCCTTAGAGGAGAGGGAGAACCACCAGATCCCAGCCCTACCCTGGGGTAGCTGGAGCCTGACCTTCCTCATCTGCTCCTGCTTCAGGCTGTGTGCCTGTTTGATCCCTTCTGTCACTGGCTGAGAAAGGTTACCACATGAGTTCACAAGCGAGAATGCTGAGAAGGGAAAGATTCCTAGCCCCTGATTTCCTCCCCTTCTCTTACCTCTGCTCTTAATTGTCCTGAGAACAGAGGGAATCCTCCCCCTCCTCCTCCTGCTCCTCCAAGAATCAAACCAGTTTTTTGTTTTGCTTGTCTTTTACAGATCAATTTTGTAGCCTGTCAACTGTTTGCACTTTTGGCTGCATTTTGGTTTCGTATTTACTTGAGTCCCAGCCATGCCAGCTCCGCTGTTCGCCACGCATTTGCCACCCTCTTTGGAATATACTTTGCTGTCTTCTGCTTTGGGTGGTGAGTATTTGGTCACCATTTAGACAAGACTTGGGTAAAAAATAATTTTAAACTTTCTACCAGCTCTTTTGGATTACATCATTTTAATCTGAAGGCTCTTAATGCTACTTTAAAAAAATATCCTAACCAACATAACCATTCCAAACCCTCAAAGTAAAGTGACTCATAAAAGTATTTTTAAAGTGAAGTATTTAATTTAATTTGTGATGTTTGTTCTGGAAGTTAAGTCTTTTGAGAAGATACCTCTCCTGGAAAAGATGTATCCAGCTTCAATGTGCACTTTGAGCCAGCCTGCTCTTTCAGTTAAACATATGGATAATATCTTTTAAATAAGTATCAGTCTGTGTTGGATAGTCAGGCTATAAAGATGTCCTGTGGTAATCCATGTTTACTGGTACCCTGATATGACATCACATTGATGTCGTTTGCATGGAAAAATATTCTCTTGCTCTGAACTGCCAGCACTTCCAGGTAAAATATAAATTATCTAAATACTCACTTTGATGTCTTCAAGGTATTCCATTCATCTTTTTGTCCTGGTGATGATGAACTATGGCATTATGAATATGGCGAGTATTCCCAACATCCACAGGTGAGCTGATGTGGCTGCAGGGCAGCAGCTGCCCCTCTGATAACTTCTCTGCTTTGAGTGAGAACCATGAGGAGTTTTTAGAACCACCTTTTCTTCTTTCCTTCCCTTCTTTTCTTTCCCAGTTACTTGCAGGAGATTTGTTCATGGAGTTACAGAAGCAGCTGTAATCTCAATTTGTGGGTTTTTTGGGTTGATGTATTGCATTTTCCTATGAAATTGCTGGCCTCAGAATTTGACTTTTGCAGGCATAATAATTTATGGACAAACCTTTGATTTTTTTAAACATAATGAAGTCATGTTCTCCTTGGTCTTGTATTCTTCCAGATTGCATTTTATAATCCTTTTTAATGTGTTTTCCCTATTGCTGTTTGGCCTTTAGGTATTTTCCACTTATTCTTGAGTTAGGTTGTTCAAATAAGGTCACTGAGGCAGCTTAGCTTAGTGATCCACAAAATGAGGTCTTGCTTTTGGTACTGGGCTTTGTGAAAAAGTAGAAAATATCAGAACTGTTATTGCTTAAAGCAGAAGCCTATGGTTTGGGTGTGTGACAGGTGTTTTCTGTCTCTGCCCTGCCTGGCTGTCTCTGTAGCTGCTGCTGAAGGCTCAGAGTCCACATAAATCTGGGCTGGGGAATGGAAACCCCTTTCTTCACTTGCCTTCAAGGCCAGGGCTGTCTGAGAATCTGATGGTCAGATAATCCTCTCACCTTCCTTTTTTTCCTGAAGAGACCCCTCTCTAATATCCCAATGGGAACCCCACTTATGATTTTTTAAATGTTATTTAGAAATGTGAGCTGTAAAAACCAATCCTGTCTACAGCAGTTACTAGCATTTTGCACCAGCAAGACAGGGTATTCATGAGGTATTTTTTCTACCCTCTCACAGAGTGCAAAGCCCAAAAGTCTAGAGATAATTAATAATGTCATAAGAAAGAAGGGTAATTGGACAATGTTTGTTAAAGAAATGCCATCCAGAGACCGAACTAAAAAGGTGTTACCAATTTGTATTATGGTTTCCTGGTCATGGTCCCTGCCTGTCACTTGAGGCAAATGCAGGAGACAGCGGCTGTAGATCAGAAGAACCAAGTCCACAAAGGAATCACCCACTAGTTATTTACATCTTCCCAGGCAAGTTGGGGTGGGGATAAGGAAAAGGACACAGCTTCAACGGGAAACCCCCTCACTCTTCCCCTTCAGCCAATTAGCCACAGTGGCTAATAACAAAATAGCTTTATGCTGAAACACAAATCAAGCCAGTTCATTTAATGTTGCCCACTGCTGCAAGACTGTCATGTCTTGGTTTGAGTCAATGTGAAATGTCCATCCAACATGGATGCTCAAAAACCTCAGGAGTGCTGAGGGAGGATTGGGTTAGGGTTTTTCTACTGTATTCTAGTAGCCATAGCAGAGTGACTCCAAGTGCATCCACATTGTTAATTTTGGCAAGGTAACAATGTATTCAAACCAGCTGAGAGTGAGCTTGAACAAGGCCACTTTAAGGTCTCGACCTGTTCCTACAGGAAAACAGATCCCTCAGAGTGGGGCTTCAAGACTTGGCTCTGTGTTCCCCCAGAAAAACGCAGTGGAAGAGAACAAATTAAATCAACTGCATAATTTAACCTCCATTCTCTTTTCCCTGGTTATTTTTTGCTAGTTTGCTCTCTGGTGAAGCTGCTAGCCTTCAAGGCCTATAAATGGACAAATTAATCCAGCATCAGAAATGCTCCCAGCTGCAGCAGAGCTCAGTGTATCTCTCCCTGCTTGCCCCTGTTTCAATCTAAGTGCTTTACACCTCAGCACGGGGGCTTATTTCAGATCCTTCATCCTGTCTCTTGCTGTTACATGTCTGACTTGCCTTTGGATGGATGCTTGCCATTCTCCCTTGATGAGAGGGGAACCCAAGGACCTTGCTGAGGCAGGACTGGATGCCTGACCCAGATAAAATACGATAAATTCTATTCTGAATCTCCTGAAGAATCTGTCATGTCCCTTCGGTCTGCCTTTCATCCAGCTGTTTGCTGTGGGCCACATGACCTGCAGGTTGCCTTGTGATCCATCACTGTCGCTCACACTGCAGCTTATTAGCCCCCAGGGAGGAAAAACTCATTTCTTTTAAAACCAGCCATAATTTGACAAAGGCCTGGCTCTTTTTCAGTTGTCTGCTGCCTGATCCTCTTGTCTGATTTCACCTTTAGTTCTCCCCTGTGGTGGGTGCCCTCGTGGCTCTGGGGAGGACCCTCCTTGGCACTGTGTGCTGACCAGCCCCCGAGGCTCAGCCCTACCAGGCACGCAGGATGTGCCATCTCCTTCTGTGCTCTGTTGGTCTTTGCCTCCTCTGCCCTGCATGGATATCACAGATTAATAACCTCAGCTATGGAGGACACCAGCAGACTTGGTCCTGGCCTGTCCATGTGGTGCCAGCCTTTCATTCTGGTGTCCCAGCTCTCCATTGCATGGTGTAATTTGCTTCAAGTGTCAGTCTGTCTCCAAACATCCATCCACTTCTTTCCTCCCCAGAATCCTCTTCCTTGCTCATGTAAAAACAGGCAGGAGTTACTTGTGTGAAAGGCTGCATCAGCCCATGCAGACACTGCAATATTTCCAGTCTTCAGACTGTTCAGCTGCTGAGATAGAACCGTGCTAGTGCCCTGCCCAACAGAAGTTTGCAATCATCTCGAAACACAGAATGAATTTGTCACATCCTACCTAAAGAATGTTTCTGAAGTGATCTTCTGGGTCCTTTCCAATCGATCTGATTCTATGAATTTTCTGGAAGATGGTGTGCTTCAGCATGGAGTGCTGAAAATGTTGGGCTATGTCCCAACCTCTGCCTTTACATAAAATCACGAGAGAGAGAATACCTTATGCTTGAAATATTTTAGTCTTTGCTAGATCTGAGGAAGAGTTGTAAGTAAAGAACATTTACAGACAAAAATGCAGTGGATAACTTCAGTTATCCACTGAGTATCGTCTGGTTTCAAATACTTAAGTTGGACAGAAATTTCAAAATAATATGTGAAGATGGGAGCTTTGAAAATTCAATTTTGCAACTTGAACTGATCCTTTTTCTTCTTCCATCTTTCCCTACCCCCAGAAAGAGGAGACACCTCTGTAAGGTTTCAGCTGGGTACACAAAACCATCAGCCCCCTTGAAGAATTTCTTCCAGGTCTTGTAGCATAGCTCCAGACTTTTTAACAATCTGATCTGAAAAAACTGAAACAAGCCCAACCCAATTTGAGTGATTCTAGTTCTTGCTGGTACTTGTGTTGGTAACTGTGTGTTCTGTGTGTTATGTTTTTAGGTACTCCTTTGTTGTAGCTATGGGATACCTCACCTTGTGCCACATCAGCCGGATATACATATTTCATTATGGTATTCTCACTACAGACTTTTCCGGGTGAGTGAGTCTGCAAACTGGTTCCCTTGCCAATCAGTGTTAGTTGATTTCAATAAGCTGTAAGAATAATTTTTATGTTATCTCTGGAGCACCTGCAATTTTGTTTCCCTTAAGCTTTTTCTGAGGCTTTTGTTGGGATCTTTGGGGTTTTGTTGTGGTTTGGTTTGTTTTGGTTTGATTTTTGTTTGTTTGGTTGGTTTTGGTTTTGTTTTTTTTTTTAAAGGAATAAGCACTGTATGGTTTTTGCACTGATTCATTGTTTCTACTCTTTTTTTGGGAAGGTAGAGCTTAGTTAGCTAGCTAGGTTTCCCTGCAGAGCAGCCTGGGAGGACAAGCTGGGCAGTCTCTCCCTGGAGCTGTAGGAGTGATTTACCTGGCTGGTGCTCTGCTCTCTGGTGCTCTGCCCTGAGAGGGAGGGTGGCTGCTCTCCTTCCAGCTTCCTAGGCACAGCTGTCAGCTCTGTGTCTCCTTTCCCCCATTCTGATTTACCTTGAAGCCCCAGCTGGGAAGGTGTTTCCGAGCCCAGGCTCTCCAGGATGTGAGGGCAGGATTTGGGCAGGGGTGAGATGCTGGTGGAGCTGGGTGAGTAACCCAGGCAGAGAAACAAGAGATCAGCTCAGGTTGTCAGCACTGGTTCTCTCATGGGGCCAGCTTGTGGCTGCTGCTTAAATAGCACAACTTTTTGTATGCTGTGCTATGTGTGAAATGGTTTTCATGCACACTGTAGTCTCTGATTTCACTCAGAGAAGCAGTGGAGGGTGCTTTGCAAAGATAGAGACAGCTAACCAACCCTATGCGCTTTGTTAGTGGGAGGAAGGTGTGCTTTTGTGTGATTTGAAACCAGCGTGCTAATCTGTATTCCACTTGTTTAATTGAATGTCTGAAGGCACAGTAATTAGTGACATGCCATGAAAAATTTCTGTAAACTTGCACAGTAAGATTTACCCGACTCTTCCAAGTCTCTTTCATCTTACAGGCACAGAGTAGGAGAATGAAAGTTTTTGCTGTCTTTGTGCATGTGTCTCTCTCTTTGAGGTGGTGGGTTTCAGCATTTAATTAAACTTCTGGTGGTGGAGGGGAAGTTTCTCTCAAAATCCTGAGGTTTTTTTATTAAGGAGGCTACAGTAATGGGAACCTATATTTTTAAAGAAATTTGTTCTGTAGTTTTTTCTGCAGTTCTTTTGATACACAAAAGCATGTCCTCAAAGAGCATGACATACCAAGAAGGCTATAAATGGGATTGGAACGCTATTGCTCAGTGTGTGTAAGAAACAGGCAGAGAGAGAAATGTGAGAGATCATCATTTTCTGAATACTGTGTTCAGAAATGCCCTGTCAGGCATATCAGCTCTCTCTCTCTGAATACATTTAATAAAGATCCAGCTGAGACTGGGGGTGAAAGAATAGGAATGGTGGTTGTTTGTTATGGATTATGTAGTGTTCTCTGCTCCCTTGATGAAAAAGTAACTACTCCTCTTTAATGATGAGCTTGAGGATAATAATGGTAGTGAAAAAATAATGCTTGAACTTACTCTGTTATTTGATTTTGACTTGATGCTTCAAGGTACACACCAATTCCTAAACTTCAGTCAAAAATAAAACTGTCAAGTAGTAAACAAGTGGAAAATGTACTATGGATATGAACTGCACCTTCATGGTATATTTTAAAAGCTAAGAACAAATACAAATACTATAGTGGCATTAATAAAAACTTGCAATCCAGATTGTTGAAACCCACATCACCCTCATAAATCTGTCCTAAAACTTGTTTCCTTCAGCTGTAAATGTGTGTCCATTGAAGATTTTTGCACACACCTGAACAGATGTGATGACCCAGAGAGACAAAATATACTCCCTGGACACAGTTTTACCATGTATGAGCAGCAACTGAGCCTCCTCTTGCTCGTTCTCCCATATTGGATTGTTCCCCATCTGTTGCATGTGGCAATAGGGAATCATTAGGACAGGGTGTGGCTGGGAGGATGGCATTTAAGTTCTCCCTCAGGGTTTCAGAAATGAGTGAGACAGAACTATGGAGCTGTGCCCATCTCCCTCTGGCCTCCCACAGTTTTGGGTGAATGTGGCTGGAGATATAAGTTGAGAAGGCAAGACACTGGACTTGGGGGAATCTTTAAGATGCAAAAAAAACCCCGTCAGCTGCTGGCTTGCATTTGAGGTTTCAGTACCCCATGAGTCTGGTGATATCTGGTTGCAAGGAGGAAGTTTTAATCCACATCAAATTGGCACATAACCAGTTCTATTGCCATCAGCTTTCCAAAGTCAGTTCTGAAGTGTCCCTGAAGTGACGAGCCAGAAGATCACTGAGTGTTTCCCAGTGGCAGTGCTGAAAGCCAGCATCCCTCATGTCCTCTCTTGGCCTGCCTGGTGCACTGAACAACTTGCATGCATAACCCTTTTGAAGTGTGCTTGCAAATACATTTTTGGGGTGTTTTTACTAATAGTTGGTTGTGCTATTTGTTTGGAGCCCTCCCATTTTGAGAACAGAGCTTGTAAAATGCAGGGGTAGATGGAGAGAGCAAGGTAACTTTTGAGTCATATCTTAAACAAACTGGAAAATGAAAGCCCAAGCTGTGGCATATGACTTCCAGGTTACAGAATGAGAAATAAGGGCCTCCTTACCTGCTGGTGACTTCTTAATTCTTAACTCCTGCAAAGGGAAGGTCACTGAATCCCACTGTCAAAACTGTATTCAAGCTGCTTGCAGCTATTTCTTGATTTAAGTTTTTCATGTATTGCATAGTACTTAAAGAAAAACTTGTGGGTTTTTTTTTTTATTTTTTTATTTAATACTGCCAGGTTTTAAGGAAAAGAATTTCCAGCTTGCTGCACTTCAATTTTAATTACTTTTTAAAAAGTGTATGCATTTTATCAAATTTCTTTCAGTTATATAATTTCTCAAATAAGTGATGATGTAATTTAGGAATTTTCTCTTTACTACTTCCTCAAAAATCCTATTTGTTTTTGAACACTAATTGTACAGTAACTGATTCCTGTGCTTCCCCCTTAATTCAAATCAAATTTTTGAGAGACACATGCATGTTTTATTCTGCTTGGTTTGCCATGACATTTGTACATTGTACCTGGAAAAACTAAATCCTAACTCTTTCTCTCTTATTTCTTCTTCTTTATGCTAAGAGGATTATGCTGGTAAGTTGCCTGCCTATACAACTTTATAAAAACTGTAACAATATCATATAGTTTTTTTTTCTTTGAATTCTTGCAGTGTCTAAGCAAAATTTCCTAATATTGCAGTGAAATGTGGGAGAATGGTTGTGCATATGGGAGTTTCTTTCAGATATGAGTAGTGGCTGAGAGATCTGGGGTTGTTTAGCCTGGAGAACAGGAGGGACCTTATCACTCTTTTCAACTGCTTGAAGAGAGCTTGTAGCAAGGCTGGGGTAAGTCGCTTTTCCCATATAGCAAGAGACAGGACAAGAGGAAATGGCCTCAGGTTATGCCAGGAGAGGTTTGGATTGGATTTTAGGAAGAGTTTCTTCATGGAAAGTGTTTCCAAGCATTGGAACAGGCTGCTCAGGGAAGTGGTGGAGTCACCATCCCTGGAAGTGTTCAAAAAAGATGCAGTTATGGCACTTGGGGACATGGTTTAACAGTTGGACTCAGTGTTCCTAAAGGTCATTTCTAGTCTTAATGATTCTGTGATTATTGCTGCCATTCTTTACAGAAGAGAAACTCAGTTTTTGAAGATCACCACACACAGTGGCACAGTTTTCAATCTTGTCCTAGAGATTGGTCTTAGAGAGACCATAGCTGGAGTATCTGGGAGACTTGAGCAGTTTTCCTCCCCACGTGTCAAATCTGTAGCTCTTACACAAGTGCTTTGGTGGACATCACTTCCCAGACACCACCTTTGTGTTCACCCTATCCCAAATGCAGAGCAGAGGCAGAATCCTCAGCAAACCCCCTAGAAAGGGATGATCACTGAGAGAGCCCTCTCAAAAAGCCACATATAGAAGCAGATGATTCAGTAACAAGTGTCACTTCAGGCAGTGAATTTTTGCTGGGTAGTTAGTGCTTTGTTGCTGGCTTTTTCCTCTCTGAGTGGCTTCTAGTTTCAACCACAAAAGGAAAGAATAAAAGTACAGCAGCTGTTTTTCACAAGGGAAATACATTTGCTGATGAAAGCAAAGATAGATGTTACCATGTGAAAACACAGAGCAGAAATGTTGTCTGGTCCTGCAAGTTCAGTTGGTTATTTTTATTTTCTTGTCTTCTAAATGTATGCCATGCAGTACATTGCTGCAGTGTCTGTTCCTGCAGTGCTGGGCAACCTTGGTGTGCAGCTGGTCCCCAGAGGCAGTGCAGCAGTGCAGGTGCAGGGTGAGTAAGGGGGGGTCAGTCTGTTTTCCATGCCTGCTTGCTGCTTTGCTGCCTGGCTGGGTGCTTGTCCATGAGAAACAGCCCTGAGATCAGTTACCATTGGATTCACAGGAGCTCTGCAAGAACTGCTGTGTGGGAACTAGGCAGAATTCAAGCAGGCAATCACTACTAGAGAGCTCCACACATCTAGTGCATCCCTGGACACTTTTCCAGAAGTAAACACTCTTTTAAGTGAAATGCTTCTACCATGAAGGCTTAGGAAATACTGCTTGGGAGTTTTCACACACAGACACACACAAAGGCAACATGAAGGAAATTGTTTAAGTTGCTTTGGAGGTGGCAAGTCTGTTTAGTGAAGTGTTTTCCCTCTGATGTATTTCAGTACTTCTTCCTTTTACTGTTGAAAGCAAAAGTACGAGCTCACTGCCAGCTTGGCCATCCCCTTGTCAGCGATGGTTACTGTCACAGCAGGGTGTGACTGTGTGAACTTCTTGTCACGGCTTCAGCGCTGCAGAGGTAACCCTGAAATACATGTTCACTGTTTTGGAGTCTTGTCTGCTATGAGCCTTTTGACTCCACCTCCTCTCTTAGTGAAATCAGGCCAGTGGAAACTATTTCTAGCAAGCGTGTGCCAGACTTCTCCACGGGATTACCTAAGGTCAAGCAGACTGTGCTTGGAAAACGTTTTCTCTCGTAAGCAGCGAAACTTGCTCCGTGCAGAGGCCAGCCTGTGATGCGGGGAGAAACCCCACAGCAGTCTACAAACAAAACATCTGTACTTCCACTGGCCTGTGCTTCTGGCAAATTTATTGCCTTGGGGCAAGCTGAATTTAAAAATTATATTCACTGATATGTTTTCATTTGGAAGGTTTATTTAGAGGAGTAAACCCCTCTATTGAGCATTCTCTGTAAATGGTTGCATCTTAGTCTTGTGTTATTTTTCAAGGCATCTAATGTGAGGTAAACAAAAACCCCAAAGCTGTCTTTACCTTATGTTAGATGCCTTGAAAAATAAAATTGTTCCTGGGTCACTTTCTTGATTTTTTTTTTTTTTAATGAAAAGTTGGCCACTATGGTTTGTGTGTAGGAGGTACTGCACAGCTACAACCCGAGATTAAACTCATAGCCAATACATAAAACATGGGAAGGGAGGGGAAATCACACCACACATAAATCAGATTCTGTGTTTCTGTGGTAGTTTGTAACTGCAGTGCTTAATAGGACAGGTGGAGAGGGTGTGGAATCACCACTCAGCATGTGGCTGCAAAGCAAGCTGTAGGTGTTCAAATGTGATGGATTGCAAGCTGTTTAGGCTTCTAAATGTGTTTTATTTCAAATGCTTCCTTCCTAGGGATAAGTCCTTGTGCTTCATCTGTACGTGCAAGTGCAGTCGGTAGATTTCCTTTTTGAATTCAACCTAATTGCTCCCCTCCAAAATCCTGTGCATCACAAAGTTTGGGAGTAAGAAAAGGGATTGGGAGTTTTATAATTTTGTTAACTTCCCTTCTTATTTTTAGCACTATTGATTTTTTCCAGTAGAGTCTAAGGGTTAAAATAGTACCATGTTGGAAACAGTTGACTATATGCAATATGGTGCTGTAGTTATTTGTTAACTTACTCTATGTTTTATTGCTGTTTAAAGTTACAGCTTGCCTGAGAGGCTGAATAGAAATGGCAATTCAATACTCTGGTATTTCAAAGTTTTAATAATCAAAACTCACATGTTTAGGAATTTATGGTTCTTCCCTTCCCCTTCCCTGCCCTTAAGAGAGGGTTCCAGTAATGTCATCATTTTGTTGTGCTCTGCAGCATAGACACGGTCCCCCTGAGATCAAGTCAGAGGGGAATGGTGGGCAGGAGGAGAGGAGGGAGGAAGATGCTCCTTGTTCACCTGAAACATTGCTTACCCTCTGTGTGAAGTGTTGGCTGATACCTGACACTATCTCGTGAAAGATTTAGTGTGTGTCATCCCATTGCCACTCTACAGTAGTTTTCCACATTCCTGAGTAGGGTAGAAAAGAGATCACAGAATCATTAATTATGGAAAAGTCCTCTGAGATTGTCAAATCCAGCTTATGACCAAACATTACCATGTCAACTAGACCATGGCACTGAGTGCCACATCCAGTCCTTCCTTAAACACCTCCAGGGACAGTGATTCCACCACCTCCCTGGGCAGTGCATTCCAATGTCTAATCACTATTTCTGTAAAAAAATTTCCTTGGATGTCCAACCTAAACCTCACCTGGTGTAGCTCAAGAGAAGAGACCAGCTCCCACCTGGCTGCACCCTCAGGCAGGTGTAAAGAATGATAAGGTCCCTCCTCAGCCTCTTTTCTCCAGACTAAACAATCCCAGCTCCCTCAGTCACTCATCATTGGGCTTGTGCTCCAGACCCTTCCACAGCTCCATTGCCCTTCTCTGGACATGCTGCAGCCTCTCAGTGTCCTCTGAATTGAACTGAACACAGGATTGCAGCTGCAGTCTCACCGGTGCCGAGTACAGAGGGACAATCACTGCCCTGGTCCTGCTGGCCATGCTATTCCTGATGCAGACCAGGATGCCATTGGCCTTCTTGGCCACCTGGGCACTCACTGGCTCTTGTTCAGCTGGCTGTTGACCAGCACCCCCCCAGGTCCTTTTCTGCTGGGCATCTTTCCAGCCACTCTGGAAAATACGTATGACACGTAATATGATGATGTCAGGAGGGAGAACAGGAGGTATCTAATGATACCTCCTTCCCACTCGCCCTGACAGACATGTCACTTTTGTCATCCCTTGTCTCCTCTGGAGCTGGGAGATTTCAGGGAGAAACACTGTCCATCTTTTCTGATGAAAGTGCAGGAAAGGCTGACTTGTTCTGTTGGCTTACAATGCGCCATCAATGAGGCAATGACTTCCTAATATAGATGAGGAGAGGCTCTCTCCTCTGTGTTTATGTGTAGTATGACTTCAGTGCAGGCTTTACTCCTGCTGCCCTCGGATTGTTTGCATTTTGGTTCTCTCTGGTTTACCATGGGGGCCTTGTCTAAGACAAGTGTCTAAATTTAGACACTTGAAGTCAAACGGTTTTGGCTCAGAGCCTGAGGTTTAAAGTTACCCACTTCAATATTGGCGTGAAGTCCTTGCCATAAGAAACATATGCAACAAATTGAAGCACATTGAAACAAGTGTTAATGTTCCCCCATAAAGCTAAAAAGGTCAAACACTTTCAAAATAAAAATTTGTGTTCATTTCAGTAAAACTGCTCGATTCAGTGACAGCCTCTGTCTCTCTTAAGGATCAAAAATAAAATCTGCCTTTTCATATGCTTAAAGGATTAGGATTTATGTATCTTTGAAAGCAAAGCTAAATTTTGTCTGGGAAAATCTACTTTGAGAAACAGGATGTTGAAGATAATGGTAAAAACAGCTTATAAATCACTTTTCTTGAAAGCTTAATTGGAATAAAGTTTAGAATGACTGTTTGACAATATTACTGGAAGGTGAAAAGTCATTGTTGAATTTGTCCATTCCTTGGGTACTATCAATGATCTAGGTGACCCAAGAAAAGCTGCTGTACCAACCCCTCTGTTACAATTGTATTCAAGTTTTGTGTATATTTAAGCCTATTCTGAATTTTTTGTGTAAACTTTTTTTAATTGGCAGTTCAAGTGGTACTTCTGAAATGATAAAAGCAGTTTCTGATTAAGTAATTGGCTGATATTGCATGTTCTGGTTTTGGGTAGAAAATGCAATTTACCTACACAGAATTACTTGTGGACTCTTGGAAAAGATCAACCATATTAAGTGTTAAAAAAAAGACCACTTAAAATGAAAGAATGTCTTTTGCCAGTATTTGTGTGTTTACCATGCTCAGCCCATGAATTTTCTTGAGAATCTGTTTGATTTATATTAGTGGGATAATCAGGTTGTAAACAGTTTATCTTAGCCATTGGGTTTACATTTGATTGTAACCAGTAGGTTGATTTAGTTAAGGATGGTCCAGAATCTCTTGAAAATCTCTGTAGAAATAAGTATTTGACTGTTGTCTTAGACAGACATCACTGAATGTAAATTCCACTTTTTTTTCTTTACCTTGAGAAATCTGTGAGACAAATGCAGTGGAGGAAGTAAAAAAAACCCAAAAAAACAAAAAAACCCCACCCTCAACTTTTTTCTTTAATTGTGTTCCAGAAAATATATTACAATAGTTAAAATGAACAGCTGTAATGTTTAGCACAATCATCTGTGTCTCTTAAAAAAGTTCCATATACTGCTCAAACTGTGTAAATAGTTAAATAAATGTGTACAAACTCAAGTTTTCATTTCCAGGTTGAAGACATCATTTGTGTTCAAACAGAAGCCTCCATCTGGTTCATGTTGTTAATTTATTCTCAAATGGAGAAACAGGCCATTGTATTAATCCTCAGTGAAGACAGATCTCTTTTGTGGGTCTGGTTTTACATACATTCATCACAACTAATGCTTTTAAAATAGTGGTGTATCCTCATCACCCATTCCCATCTTGTGGCTGTTGTTGTGAGAGATCTGGGCACTTGTGCTGCTGTCTCCCATGGCAGAGAGATAGGGAGAAGCAGTGTGAGAGGGTGCTCATCCCTTGCTTTGCCTGCTATGGGTCCTTCCAGACTGCAGATGTCCAGCGCCAGGTTTTGTGTTTAGGGTGCCACTGTTGATGGAGGAACTGGTCAGCTGTCCCCATGGTTTTCCTCCCATCTTTCCTCTTACCTTCCTCTAAATGCTCCTGGCTGTGTCCTTTATCCTTGTGGGAACCATCTCCTGATGTCACCAAGCTGAGTTTAGTCTTTTTCCCCATTCCTTAGCTGCAGCAGCTCACATTTGCCTCCAGTGCCAAGAAGCTCTGTAAAGCTGGCTGTGGGAAGTATGAGTGACCCTACTGGGAGTAGTGGCTATTTCTATGTGGCATGTTTAGTTGGCACCAGAGCTGCTGGGTGGCTGCAAGCCTGGCTCAGGTACAACCAGCTCTTTTTTCCAGGGGCTCCAGATCCCACATGCCCATACCCTCCCAGTTGGATGGTGTATCTTCTACAGGCTGTTCACAACGCAGAGGCATGGTCAATAACCAAGTGGGAAACTGCTGTGCTGACAGCTATTCTGGTATTTGCACACAGTCCTAATTGATAGAGCTATTCATGTGGGGAAATAAGCATCTGTATCTGCAGAGTCAACATTTTTTAGGGCATGGAGGAGACAGACAATAGGAGAGTAACAAACAGTAAGAAGAGCCAGAGTTGGGTTACAGCAGCACTGCTGTATTCTAGTGTTGCATTGTATGGGGCTTCAATTTGGTCTTTGCCTGAAAAGAAACTCAGTGGGCTGCAGAAGCTGGTGTTTCCTGGTGGTGTGATTTCTTCTGAAGTACAATTTGCACTGCTGCACGATAGGGAGATATAAAATAAGGCTTTGTGTGCACTTAGCAATTAAAAATTCCAGCGCAAGTTACTGTGGGGTTGTTTTGAACCCAGGCAATTGTCTTATGCCTGAGTGCCTCCTTCAGCTTTAATTGGATGTTTTCCACTTGTTGCTAATACAGTTATGCCTTTTAAAGGCATAAAGACATTCAGTGAGAAAATTGGGAATAATTTGTATTACAAGACATGTAACTGTTGTTTCTGTCTTTGTTATAGTCCGCTGATGATAATTACACAGAAGATCACAACACTTGCATGCCAGCTACATGATGGTAAGAAAAGGAATCTCTTCTTCCCATGTCCTGAAGACCGGCTTTACATACCAGTGAATTCTATGGTTGATTTATAGAGTGAATGAATGCAGTTCAGTGAGTTGTTCCAAGTGAAGAAGAAAAATGCTTTAGGAAGGAAAATGAGAAACTTAAAGGTTTGATAAGTTTTTAGGCTCAAACTGTCTTGGCAATATCAGAGACAACTGTTTTCCCCTTTGGGTATTCTAGTTCCTTGGGGCCCAGTTTGAATATTAGCTAGTACCAGTATCTCCTGTTTAGATGCTACAGTGCATCTCAATTAAGTTCTCTGAAAGTGTTACCGATTCTCAGAAGTCAAGAGCTGATGATACATACACTCAGTCATTAATGTTAATTTGGCAAAAAATATGCTAGCACTGATAAATACAGTGGCAATACACTCCATGAGTTGTGAGAGATAAAATTCAGTAGCTTTTCCCCAGTGCAGAGAGAAGCACAGTTGCAAGCAAAATAACATTGTCTTCAGTCTTGTGCTGTGCTGTGACAAAGAGCACTATTATTGCCCAGTAAAACGCCTGTGTCTACTACAGTGCAAAGGCTAAAAATGTCACTTGTCATCAGTAGCAATATTGCTTGTGCCTACTGATGTTGCAGTGCAAATTTCTGATGGTCTTAGGCCCACTGCCTTACAAGCTGTGGAGGACTGAATAAGTGCCTTGCTATAGAGTTGTTGTGAGCAAGGATTTAGGTGATGGCACACGGGGGTCTGACATTGTTTGCAAGCCAGGTTTGCACAAGTGAATCTAATGTTTTTATCTGGGTATAATAGATACAGCTGAAGCTTGGCTAATTGACCATGTTGTTGGCTGAGGCTTATCTGCTTCTGTAAGTTGAGTCAGCTGAGGTATTGCTGCAGCTCCACAGCAATGTGCAATCAAGGTACACACCTAGGATGTTGAAGGTGAACGACCAGACAGAAAGGAAAAAGACAACAGCAGAGGCAGAAATGTTCTAAACAGACCAGAATTCCTACAGATTAATGATGGTGGAAAAGGCTCATTACATTGCAAACAGCCATATATGGAGCAGTTGATCAAATGAAGGCAGCTTGCAGTTCAAGCATCAGTGGCAAATTTGTATTTGTAAAAATTTAACACAGCTGTCCATAAATGGAAACAGACAAACAAAATACCCAGTCCTTTAAGTAATTAAGTGCTAATTGTTTCTCTGAAATTCAGGCCCTCCCAGTATTTACAAACTGAAACAGTGGAGAGAGAATGTAAATGAGCAGCTTATCAGCAGTCGTTTTAGGATGTGGGTGCTGTGTCTGTATTGGTAATTATGGCCAGTATGTTTAGAACAGTAGTGTCAATTGGTGCCAAGCCCCTGATCTTCTGGGGCTGTGCACATAGAGCTGAGCACATGCCCCACACCAAGTGCTTTGACTCATCCCCTGTAGTTCTGCTGAAGCCAGTGGGATTCCCTGCATTATGTGCAGCTAAAGTTCTAGGCTGAAGGTTTTGAGGTGTGTGCTACAAGCAGTATTTGTTTACCACTGGTTGTGACACAAGATTTTTCCACCGTTTTCCTGGGACATTCAGTCTGTGCGTTACCTCTGGCCCCAAAGGTCTTGTGCACTCAACAGGAGGTCACCCTTCCAGTCTGGACCTTGTACAATTCCAGATTGTTGCTGATGTGGATGTTTAGGCTTCCTCCAGCAGCAGGCAGCTCGGCTGCTCGTTCACACCAGTGGAGCTTCTGTTCCCTGAGTGCCTGTTTGCCTTCCCCTGCCCACTCCTCCTGCTGTGAAATGCTCCATTTCTCACCAAGGAGCCAGCGGGAGGCTTGTGCTGAAATGAGCCAGCAGCTTCTGGCAACAGAGGTTTTTCTAGCCCAGGACAGTTTGTGGAGGCTGTTGGGGGTCGCAGCCGGTTGGTGGCATTGCCACTTCCATTGTGTGTGTGGGAATGCTATGGCTGCTCTTCCTGACAGTGTAGCCAGGGTGAGAAAGGGGGAATGAAGTGAGGAACTGGGTGAAGAGGTATAGTAGAACTTGACATAGAAGTGAGGGATTGAGATGTATTAAACCACCTGTGACAAAAAAACTTTGAAATTATGGCCTTAGAAATTTATTTGTGGAGTGCAAGCATAAGGCTTTGGGAATAGTTTTTACTGTTTGTCTTTTGGAAAGATCTAATGTGTCTTTTCTTTCCAGGAATAGGGCGACAAGCTGAGGAACTCACTGCTGAGCAAAATCGGCTTGCTGTAAAGTAAGGATGTAATTATCTGGTGATTTGTGTCTAAGTTCTGCCAAAGAAGTTGACTGTTTAGGTTGTTTTTATTTGTTCTTTTATTCGGGTTTGTTTTTTTTTTTTTCATTACAGTGTCAGGGACAACATAGTGGCTCAGCCATGGAAATGTTTCCTGCTACTTTCCAGTCCATGAGATACTAAAAGTCCTACATGCTTTTTCTATTTGCTTGAGAAGTTTTGTTTTTCTAATGCTGCTGTCATTACCCTCCTTACAACAAACATACCTTCTCCCTTATGTTCTTTTTTTTTCTTCAGTTCAGGACCTCTGCCTTTATCACCTATGCTGGTCAGTAAAGCACTGAAGTACTTGGCAATGTCTCATAAATATACTTAAATATACTTGTTCTGTGGCATGTGGAGTATATTTGCTGTATTAACTCTTTTAAATTCAGGCTAAGACTATCCTATACAGACTTATTGGCTGTTATCTTCATCTGATCTGTGATGTGCTATTTTTCCAAGTAATTACCCCTCCCCTGTCAACAATCCACTGCACAGTAAAAATCCATTTTAGTTTCAGTCTGACAGTTCAAGTGCTGTTTTCCTTTGCCATAATTTTTGAATGCTGGATTTTATTTTTTTTGGTCTCCTTCCATAATATTGATACTCCTAGGTCTCTGTGTTATGTAACTTCTAATTTTTCATATGGAGAGAGCACTTCTTTGAGCACCTTTTTTTCCTAGTTTTTCTCTCAATACAAATGCAACACGGAGTTGAATTTGAGAGTGTTTTGTTGTTGTTGGGCTTTTTTGTGGTTTTGTTTGTTTTTTTAAATGAAGAATTAGTGTTACAGAATTACTCTTAGACCCATATCTATTTTTCTCCATGATATGTTTGTTATGGTCAAGGAAATTATTTCCTTAATTTCCAAGGTAGACAATTCAGCCATCAGAAAACCTGCCTATGTACTTCAGAAAGTAAGGGAGTCATTTCTTGAAAAGCAAAACTCTTGTAGGTAGCTGTGACCCCATAGTGTGTATTTTTAAAGCTCACAGCATAATTTTTAACTGCACCTAGCCCTTAATGCTAGTCAAATTCTCACTAAACAGGCTTGGTTTTTTTTCTTGTACAGTAGATGAGTTCATAATAGAAAAGAAGATGCCAATAGCTTAAGTGTCAGTGGCAGACAAGTTATAACTGAAGAGTTTTAAATCCCCTTTGGTGATACAGCCTTTTGTCTTGCCTCCTGTTCTTGGTCTGTTTTTGTTTCTCACTCATCCTCTGTACATTCCTTTGTGCATTGCTCATGTCTCCCCACCCAACCATGTGCAGAACCCAAGTTGAAACTAATGACTTTATTTTTAATCTTACTGTAGAGCTAGGAAGCCCACATCATGGACCTGTTTTTGCAGGACAGAAAGATGACTCTTACCCCAAATTGTTTGCTTCAACCTTCTGTGAAATGCTTTCACCAGAGAACATACCATTCAGGCACTAACATCTACAATAACCAGTAGGGTGAATGCAGAAAATCCTTGCTAATCTAACTGTTTATTCAAACTAATTCCACTTCAGAATAGAAGTAGGCAACAGAAAATGTTTAACTGTTGCTTAGTTTTTCTGCTAGAAATTTGTTTTAGTCTTAAAGAATTTTAAGTGTGTTTTGGTTATGCGTGTCCATCTGTGTCTTGGGCAGGAGAGCCCTCAAGCACTGTGCCCAAGTTTGTGCTCTCATCTGAGGCCTCCATGTTTACTTGAATGGTAACAATTAGGACATTTATGGAAAGCACTCACTCTAATGCAGTGCAGAACACAGCCCACAGTTTGGGTGTTGGCATCTTCTGCCACATAAAAACCCCAAGCCCAACAATTTACAAATTACACTACTGCTGAGAGGCCTTTGCATCTTTTTTTCCCCATTGTAATGATCTGTAGCAAAGGCAGTGGATCTTCTTAATTTTACATCAAATGTACAGCCCCAGAAGGAACTGGTGGGGTATGCACTTGCAAAATGGAAAAAAAATAATATGACTTTCATCTTTAGCCATCTTTCAATTAATTTGGTTATTTTTCCCCCCTTAGTTCCTTTTCCTGTTCATGATGCAATACAAGCAATTACTTCCTTTATTTGAACAGTAGGAGAGAGTGCTTATTCATTCTCTTCCTGTATGTCTCATGTGACACTTCCCATTTTTCAAAAGGCTGAACTGAAGGGAGGGTGAGAGCTCCTCCCAGGACTGAGAGCCCGGTTTTAGAGACTCCCTGCCCTGTGGTGTGTATAACAAGGCAGTATGGTCCCTGACATGCTGGACAGATGTCCAAAACCAATAACCAGCTTCACACTCCTGGTACTGCTGACCTGTCCGAAATGGACAAATTTATTACTGTTTTTAGCTAGAAAGTTTCTAAGATTACAACTTTTCAAATCACTAGCATTAGTTCACCTGCAGTTTAAGCACTTTGATGTTACCTTTGCTCTGACTGCCATCTACCAGACATCACCAGATTATGACAGGCTGTGTTTTATCTTCCCCAGAACAGATCTAGAGAGCTTTCAGCTGGGTGGAAATGGGTAGGAGAGGGGTGAGGACTGAGGCAGACAGTGCAACAAAAAACATCGGTGAAAGCCTTTGATATGTTTTACCTTGTTTTGTTGTTTTTTTTAAATTTAATTTGTTCTGTTGTGTGTGGCTGATTTTTCACAGGTCAAGGCCTTCTTTACTGGAGTATTTAAGTTATCTCCTCAATTTTATGAGCATCATAGCAGGGCCTTGCAGCAATTACAAGGACTATATCGCCTTCATTGAAGGGAGGCATGTGCACATGAAACTCTTAGAAGTGAACTGGAAGCAGAAGGGTTATGACAGACTTCCTGATCCTTCTCCAACTGTAAGTTTTAAAATGACAAAGATTGATTGCAGGGGGCAGGAAAGTACAACTTTGTACATGATTCTCATAATTAAAAGCTAAGAAGAAAAACCAGTTTTGGGTTATCTTGCTAGTAAAGGTTACAGTGAGTTGTTTTTTTTTCTGTCAGTGGCTGCTGTTTTTATCACAAGGTCAGGGGTGAAGGGGCTAGTGAATTTGCTAAATGGTTTTGGCATGCAAAAAGGGTCAGCTGTTAATGGGTGTCCTTTGTGCAGCAAGGGGAATGGGATGCAGGTTCTGACTGTGACAAGTTGCAGTTCAGCTCCAGACAGAAGAGGAAATGTCAAAAAAAAAAACAAACAAAAAAAGTCACATCTCCCCCACAGTGCAGGAGATGTTAGAAGTACATGAATCACTGCTAATCAGAAACTGTAGCCTGTCCAGGTGCTTTGCAAGAGTACACTTTACACACTTTAACATGACTCAAGATTTTTTTCACATAGTTTTAACACTGATCTGGTTTGATAGTTTTGTTAATATTACTTAAAATATTCTTAGAAAATAGCCTTTTTGTAAAGCACGATAGTGTAGCTTGAGGTTCCGATGTTCTCTCTTAAGGTGGCACAGAAAGTGTAGGTTTTGTGACTGTGTGCAGAATGTATCCTCTGAAGTTGAGCATGTGCTTTTGTATAATGATTCCTGTTGCACACAGTTGTCTTTCTACTGACCCTAGTGTTGTTACTTCTGTTTTGCATTAGTCTAACGGAGGTTAAATAAGGCCTTTATTGTGGAGAATGCAATATAGGATAGAGGATACTCAGGAGAGAGTATTAAAATCTGCATAAAAACCAATTTCACATTACTTTGTTCCAGAATTTGGAGAATATATAAAAATAGATCAAAAATCAAAAGGATAAAAAATACATGGTTGTTTTAATAGTATATTTCATTTTTTATTAGCCTTTTGAGAACATGAGTCAATTTTCAAATGGTATCCAAGTGCCAGATTACTTTTTAATTATACCTGGATCAAGAAGGGTTTACCCATGGTGTGTATTTGCAAACAAGCTTTGAAGTACTGCAATGATTGTCAATAATGGTGTGTAGGAAGCTAGGGAGCTGGAATACAAAACCTGTGGCAGAGCACATACCCTGAATTGTGGGTACAAGTGAGCTGTAACAACACAACTCTGTTTGGACAAATGATTTTTAGCAAGACTTCTGGGTGGTAGCTAGGTAGTCAGACCTACTGTTGCACAGAATATCAGTGCTTTTGGCTTCCAGGAGGAACCCAGTCTTTAGTTCCAGGAGGGCACAGTACATTTAGAGAAGATTTCTGCGTTCCGCTGTAGGGCTTGGTTTGTTTCCTTTCCCAATTTAGAATCTCCGCACACTGATGTAGAGTCTGTCATGAAGTTCATCACTGATTTTGACTTGTGATTGTCCTACCTATCTACTGGTAGTTCAGTAAACCAAATTAAACCAGAGCTGTGACTCTGGCCTTCTCTTGGTCACGTCTTCTAAATTAATTAGTATCAACTTTGTCACTGGTAACTTTAATGGTTCTTGAAGCCCATTGTTTCTGTGTGTCAGGAGCACTGCCTTGTTCTTCCCCTAAAGAAAATGTTTCTAATAAATGTTTCATTGTTTGTGCTTTTTAGGGAGCAGTGATGTACAAGCTGTGTATCACACTAGTATCTCTCATTTTATTCTTGACACTTACCAAGAACTTTCCTATGGCATACATTATTGATAACGAATTTCTTGATAAAACTCCCTTCCTGTCAAGACTTGGTTACCTGTATGTTGTAACACAGGCAGCAAAACCAAAGTATTATTTTGCATGGACGTTGGGTAAGTCTGGCTACATTATGTATTTTTATGTGTAGCAAATAAGTTCCTAAATGGGGGAAGGAGGTCTGAAACCTGGGATGAGGGGGGAAATAAAATTGTCCTTAGACCTGTAGTTCATGTGGGAGATGTGTTCCTTTAGGCAGTGGACCCTGTGCTTGTTGGGGGGCTGATGCTAGGCCTTGCCTCTAAAGCACTGTGGGGTCCTGTACACACCCTGTCTTTGAGCAGTCCATAGAAAAGATGGGAGAACTGTGGGGAGCAAAGGAAGTGTTGGGAATGACCAAAATGTCTGCAAGGAAAAGGGAGAGAAGTAAGAGAGCTCACTGAAGAGGGAAAAAAATTCTTTTAGGAGCCAGTCAGACTGGTGGTCAAAAAAATCTTTTTACATTTTACCTTCATCTTTTACAAGTCATGTTTCACCATCTATGTGTGAGGAGTCAAATCCTTTAGGCCGGGCTGAAAATCTTCTGGATTTTTTTGCTGGTATTAGAAGACATTGTGTGTAGGGAGATCCTGGAAGTCCAGCAAGGAATGCACATATCTTGAGACTGAGCAGGGTGTCACTGAGATGGGATTGAAATAGCCAGGGAGATTCATTGCAAGGCTGTGATTAAACTGCTGGGAATAAAGCTGTCAGATTCAGGGAAGGCAGCCAGGACTGGCTTGTGTGGGATGGGAAAGGCTTTGAGATAAAGAATGGCTTGCTCACAAACTTACTTTTGTGGGATCCAGTATTAAATTGTTGCCTCCATTTTTTCTGGCACTATAGTTAACTGGAAGGCCATTATTAAAGAGATAAACTGAATTTGTATTTGTGACAAGAGCAGGCTGCAGAGGCCCTAGAAATGTCTTACAAATAAGGCAGTTAGCAGAAAAGTATGCATTGCATAGTGGAGGGTGAGGCCTCATCTATTCACATCCCAAATCCAGGCAGCAGAACAGCAGGCACTTTATCCTTTTCATATCCTTTCCCAGTTTTGCTCCCGGTGGCATGGCCCAGGGCATTACAAAAGCCCTGCTGAAACGGGCTGGTAAATGCTTCCTGTCCTCAGGCCAGGACAGCCACGCTGTCGCTGTAGTGTGGGAGCTGCACCGCCCAGACCCATGGAAAGAAAATTCCGCTTCTCGCTGGGATAGTTCTGGGAACCTGGCTGCAAACCTAACTCTCAGCTGTCACTGAAACCTCTTTGGGTCCGAGTGCCTCCAAGCAAGGAGCTGTGAAAGCCGTGCACAGCCCAAGCTGTTCCAGTCTGCAGGGAAACGAAGCTCTGCGGAGCTTGAGGAGATTCGTGCTCCTGAGCAGCTTGAGGGTGCACAGTTGTGACTTTTCTGTGCTTCACACCATGCTCTACAGACAGTAGCCTGGGAAGCAAAAGGCCAAGGGGGATGCTATGTAATTATTGCTCATCCCATGATTCCTGGTTTCTTGGTTTTGGCCAAGAAACACTAATTATTTAGTCCCTGCTACCCTTGGAGTAAGGAGGAGCAAATCCAGGAGTCCACTGCTCTGGGGCAATGGTTATGTGCAGCTCCAGTCTCTGAGATTGGGCAGGATCTCCTGAGAAGATAAAAAACATGGAGAGCTTTCTTTCCATCAGTAAAATCGATCTCATTTAGAAAAGCGGAAAACAAAAAAAGTAAGTATCAGGTTGGAGAAGGTTGCTTGTTTATTTATTTATTGTTAGTCTTGTTGCTTATAATTAGGTTCCCTCCGTAGTTTTGTGCACTAGGGCTTCTCCATGAGCTTGTGCCTATACTGACAGCATTTACAAAGTAAAATCCTGGGGAAGAAATGCCGACCTTTTTAAAGAATAACCAGGCTTGTATTTTGTAAATGACCTGGAAGGAAAAGCCTAACCTGTATTTGTGCTTCCCTCTCTCTTCCAATGATCCTCAGTGTTGGCTGCAACTAGTGATCTGGAGACAATAATGAATTCTCCCTTCTGTTTTCTTAGTACTCCAAGTAGCTATTTCTAGCAGGGGCACATTGAAATCAGAATCTTGAGACCCACTGATGAGGTGACTCCCAGGCACTCTGAGAAGGGAGGTGGTTGACAAGAGTGCATCAGTGTGTAATGCCTACTGTTATCCAGGCTTTTACTTGCTGTAAGGTAGCTACATGTGTAACTGAAGTTACTCAATATTTGGTTCATAGAGATGTTGAGGCACTTTAGTGAGGCACTCAGCAGCAGGATTAGCAAAAGGCTTTGTCTGCAGAATTCTGAATGACAGTCTTAATTAACATAGCCATGTTGGAACTCTTAATAGAAATAATAAGCATGCCTTTAAGATATTAAGGTTTTTTTGAATTCTGGAAAATGCTGTGACATCCAGGTGCCCTTTTGAGAAAATTGTTCATTCATTTTATGGTAATATCTGTCTCAGATGAATAATAAAGGCCAAATAATAGGAAAAGTAATTTATATTCATTGTTATTTTATTATTTCTTCTGCAGAAGGAGTAACTACTCTTTCCCCTTGTGTAGCCTTATAGTAATGCCCTTTTGCAAAGAAGAAGCTTCTCCTAGAAATAGAGGTTGCTAAATCCTACAAAGCTGTCTTGAATGTTTGTTTCGTGCCATACTGACTTGTAAGAAAACATGTCTTTCCAGCAGTCTGATTTTGACCTGTTTTGCTTTGACATTGCAGCAGATGCGGTCAACAATGCAGCTGGTTATGGATTCAGTGGAGTTGATGAGAGAGGCACTTTCCGCTGGGACCTGTTGTCCAATTTGAATATCTGGAACATTGAGGTGAGATACAGGAGTGGCTGCATTGGCATAATTATACAGAAATGAGCATGGTAATGGGTAAGGGCTTTACTGAAAGGAAATCTATGCTACCAGGCTGCTCCTCTTTAGCACGAAGAGGTTTTGTATTTTATCTGTTGGACAGATACAATGCATCTGTCTCACAGGCCTCCTCTTGCTCTGTATTCTAAACAGGTTGTATTTCTAAATAGTTTTGTGAGGGCTAAAAATAATGATATCAGATATTTAATAAATGAGCAGTCAATTACTGTAGATTGAGGCTGAGCTCAGTGGGTCAGTAAATTGTTCGCAGCTATGATTCTTCACCATCTGTGATGTGTTCTGTTTATTTGCTTCTAACAATCTTTCACTTTTGTAGCCCAGTTGAGATGAGTGGTGGTAGTGAAAGAGGCTGCCACAAGTGGCACAGACACGTGCAAGGGCTGAACTGCCTCTGGTATGTGGAGAAAAGTAAGGGTAGGAGAAATAACAGGTACAAACCAAGAAACCTGAGTGGGAGCTGAGAGGGGCACATGGAGCTTAGGTGGGTGCTGGTCTAGAACACCATGCTGGGAGCCACACTGTTCTCAAAACATCTCTCACTCCTTCCCTGTGACTGCTGCATACTTTTAAGATCTATTAGCCTTTTGAAAACTATTCATGTTTGTATCTCTAATGCAAAAGATGGCCCACATAATTTGTTTGCCGAGAAGAATATTTTGTGAGTGCCAGTGAGATCTGGAAATATTTATGTGTCTGTGACTGCTTTCTAAAGGCTTCTATTTTAGAAATAGGAGAAGCCTCCCTCTGTAATTCTCCAGTTGTGATTTTAAAAGTAATCACAGCTAAAAATAAGTTGATTGTTTTATTGCTGAACAATCTGTGACTAAGTGAATGTGCTGTAATAGCTCTTCTCAAAAATGAAATAACTCCTGTAATTCTTCCTTGAAGATGCCAAAATTGGAAGTCTCATTTCACATGCCCTGTTTTTCAACATTCTTTCTCTTTTTCTTTTTTAACCATGATTAATCCTCAGTGTAGTCCTTGATGAGTACAGGATACACAGCCCAGAAATGCTTTACACTTCTAGATGACAGGAACACCCTAGATACCACTCTGAGATCTTGAATCTATATCTGATTCATTTTTGGGGCAGGAGATGATTCTTTGATGGGCTGAGGCAGCTTCTGTTTGAAGGAGGAAAGTAAAATGCAGCCAGTACTCTTCAGTCAAGCCAAATGAAGGAGCCTTTGCTCTTCTCTACCCACTGAACTGATGGCCTCTCAAAACTTACTTATTTTATGGGTCATATGGGTGACAGAGATTAGAAATTGTTTCCAAGAGCATAAAATAGGGTGTTGCCTGACCTTTTCATGTTTGCAATGAGAAAAAGAAAGGCTACAGAGACCATGGCTTTGGCTAAGCCCTGAACCATGACTTTATGTGCCAACAGCAATGCTGGCAGTTGAAATATGATTGCACAGGGTATACAGATACAGTCTATATATTCAGCAGGTATAGCCACCTGCACGTGTAAAATTACCTCAGAGCTGGGGACTTGAGTGCTAAATGTGACTATCTGATCTGTAGAAAAGATAAGCACGTGGAAGGGCTTGTGTGGGCCTTAAAACATGACAGGGGCTAAGCCCACGTGGGGGACTTGAAAGCCTTGGCAGCGTGCTTGTTTTGACAGCCAGCAACTACTTCCTCTCTTGGTAATGTAACAGGGGAACTTAAAGGAGGCCAAAAGAGAGTGACAATATTAGTTGGAAGAGAAACTGTGTTTTTCTTGGCTTCTCATGGTGCAGTAATGCAATTAAAATGTGGCAGTGCTGCATTGGGAATTGTTAATCGTTTTAACTCTTTAAATGCAGAGGATGAAATGCTAGCTTTAAGGATTCTGTGTGGAAGTGGAAAGATATTTGCTCATTCCCCTTGGAAGCCTTTGCCCTTAATCCATTTTTTCAGTCATTTTTTCCATCCCATGCCTTCAGCTGATATGGCATAATATTGTGGTGTCACTGAATCACGTCCCCACTTGGCCAGGGTGTACTTGGAGGCTTCTGCCAGCAGGCGAGGGACCAAGGTGGAGTTGGGAGGTGAAGTTGATCAGCAGAAGGGGAACTGATGCTGAACAACAGAGTCCAGCAGTCCCCCAAAGCTGGGGGAGCTCAGAGGAGGAGGTATGGGTGGCTCTCTCAGGATACTGGAGTCCACTCTGGTTTCTCAAGCTTAGGTGGGCTGAGAATTGGCTTCTAAATTTAGTCCGAATTTTTTTGCCCATGTTTTTCAGTCTTCCCCCTTCCTTCTCTAAATAGTAATAATAATAATAAAAATAATAATAAATGTTTGGGGTTTTTTTTAAATAACATTTTGGTTTAGTACCACCGTAGGGAAGTCCAGATTACATAAAGATATCTCTTCCAGAAATAAAGCTTTTTATGAACTGAAAGGAAGGCCAAGCATATAAAACAAGAAAGCTTCTCAGAATGCCCATTATTTGAAAAGGAACCAAACACTATATTTAATTATATGAGACAAAGTGAGATTTTAGAGCAAGTTCCAAGTGTTAGCAGTGAGCCATCAGCCTAGTTAATGTCCCTCCCAAGTCATATTAGTCTAATGATGGATTGTGACACAGTCATCATAAAAGTTAGCTGCTAGAATTAATATTTTCCATGTACCTCCTCACTAATTTAAATTGCAAGTAGTATTTTACAGGCTTCATTACTGACATTTCATGTGAACTTCTTTCTCAGACTGCAACAAGTTTTAAAATGTACATTGAAAACTGGAACATTCAGACAGCTGCCTGGCTGAAACGGTAAGAGTAATGAAACAGTTACATGTTTGTGAGATCCAAAAGCTCTCCATGGCCTGGAAAAACGCTGCTTGGTAGCTCTCATAAATATAAACCCTCTTATTCTTCCTTTGTTTCCTGTGTCTGTAATAGCTGGTGCAATACAAGGGTATTTGGTGCTGTAAAGTTTTATTGCTGCAAGTGTAAAATGCTCCTATTTTATATATGAGCAGCAAAGTTATAAACAAACTGTTCAAAACTTCCATAATAGAAAGCAATAGCATTTTGTTGTTTCCCTCTATTAACTTTCCTGTACTGTTTTTCTTTGCTATGTTAGGTTTCCCACACTGAGGTGAGTCTTGCTGTGTTACTGGGATCCAGAAATTCAGTGAGAAATAAGGTCAAAATCTTCAGAGCCCCAGCATAGTCCGGTTTGGAGTTACCCTAAGATGCTTGCCAGGCAGTCCTTGTTTAGGATATGGGGAAGATACTTATAGCACTGAGATGATCTAATTTTAACCTGTGACTGTTAAGGCACATATTATAAATACTAGCATAAGTCCAAATTTTTTAGATTGGACTGTGTCTCATTACTCATTTCACTTTCTGATGTGATTAAAGTTCAGCATAAAGTCTATGTAGTGTCAGAAATGCAGGCACAGATTTATTGTAGTTATTGTAACTAAATCTTAAAAGTCAATACATCTTAAAAGTCAATATCCACTATTTTTCATTATTAAGATGGTTCCTGGTAAGAAATGCATTATCTTGACTTATTTCTGTGGAGCACAGCATTTGATTTAAAATTCAGATAGCCAAATAGACTGGGTGTTGTTTTCTTGAACTGTTATCCTTTCATCTCGGGAGTAAGATTTTTGCTGCTAAAGTTAGCTGGAATCCCCTGTTTTGCAATAGTTTACGGCACTCCCTGTTGTTCCCAGCATCTGCCAGATAACTGTGCCTAAAAATACCTCTCTTCACTAGAGTGAAGGGTGGGGTCACATCTCTTTGTCTTTCAACTTGTTCTTGATCTGTCATCAGAGTTTGGAAGGCTAATGTATGATTCCAGATAGAGATGTAAAGGTGAACAAAGTCTTGCCTGCCCTTTATTCCATTATTGATTTAAATGCTTTGAGCACCAGAAATATTTGTATAGGCACTCTTTGGGAACTCATTTGCATACAAGCATACTTCCTCATTCCATCTAAACCTCCACTTAAATGAAGGGAGAGTGTCTCATGCCCTAGCCTGTGACTAAACAAAGATAAGACAGCTAAGAAAACACAGAGTAAGACCTTAGAAACAGAAAGATTTCAAGCACAGTGGCCACGGTTCAACCTCTTCTGTTTTGTTTTCATTTTTGCAGTGTCTGCTATGACAGAGCTCCCTGGTACCCTACGGCTTTAACATTTATCCTGTCGGCCCTGTGGCATGGTATCTATCCTGGATATTATTTTACGTTTCTCACTGGAATCCTTATCACACTCGCAGCCAGAGCAGTATGTACCTTTCATTGTTCTCTTCTAAGGCTAGACACTATCCAGCTGTCAGCTGCACCCTCACATGGTCAAGCAGCTTGTCTCTGCTGTGAGCCCTCTTTCATGCCTTTGCAGGCTTGATGCTCACTGAAACTCTTGTGTATTGATGCTAATTGCAAAGTACCCAGCAGTTATAACCAGCACCAATTCTGGACATGATGCACTGCTGTCCCTGGCTGTCAAAGGAAATGTTGCTTGAGGAGGTATAGTTAGAGGTGCCACCAGCTATGTCCATGCAGTTAAATTAGCTTGGGATTCAAAGTCATGTGGGATTCCAGACTTGTGCTGGGTCATGTTGCCTGTATGCTGGCTTGTAATTAACTCTGGGCCCAGTCTTGCACAAGAAGCTGCTTTGGGTTGAGCATTAGCCCAAACTTGAACAATTTGTGTGGATACAATTGATGCAGTAAAATGGTCTCTGTGTTTATGGGCCTTATTTTGTGTAGAGTCACCAAAGGCAGAACAGGGTTCATGTCTCACTATTGTTAAATTTATCACTGCTGATCTTTCAGGCTGAACCAGACACTTGTGCAGGGCTGGGAAGCACAACTGTTGTCTTTTGGAGATGACTATGGATAAAGAACCAGGTTAATCTGAAAGGAGAATTAAACTAGTGACCAGTATTAACCACTATCCCTAGGGCAGGTTGCTTTGCCTCTCATTTATGAGGATTTCACAGATGTGAAACTAACTTAAAATCTCTAGGGAACGGCACACACTTGTAGGTATAAGCACTTGCTCATTTTAAGTAACTTTGATTTACTGTTGATAACCAGTAAGAAATGAAAGTCAGGAGGGAGGAACAGCTTCCCTCCCAAAAAATATTGTACCAGACATCCAGAATGAGAGAGTCTGCACCTGTGGTTATGACAGAGCAAACTGGGGGCCACTTCTCTGTTTGCCACTGGTTGACTGTGAGATCTTGAAAATGCCACACATCTGTATTCTTGCTCCCAGTGCTTTGTGACTGGTGAATAAACCTTCCTGTGATACTAATGCTGATGGTAAACAGAGTCATGCACTGCTGTGTGTCTGTGTGGCTTTGCCTAAGAAATGTTTATATAATTTTCTGCTTACCTGCAGATAAGGAACAACTTCAGACATTACTTCCTCTCGTCAGTGCCTCTTAAGATAGCCTACGATGTAGTTACCTGGGCGGTCACTCAGCTGGCTGTGAGCTACACTGTCGCACCATTCGTCATGCTGGCTGTGGAGCCCACCATCAAGTTTTACAAGTAAGTCCTCTTCCCTTGACATTACTCTCCAGGATGCCATAGACTTTCGTTAAATAACCCAAACCACGCTGAAAGGCAGTTAGCATTTCATCAAATTTGAAAGGAGCCCAGACAGGATACTTGCTAAAGTATAAGTGCTGACTTTTGCACTCTTGTAACGTAATGAGATAATAACAATGCCAAGGCACAGCACTTTGGTTGCTCTTCTCATTCTGTGTCCTTACATGACATTTCATATACTGGGTTTCCCTTTCCAAAACAGCTGGGCCTCAACCATTAGCAGTAGCCAAGGATGAAGAAGTTAAGAATAATGTGAGCTGGCAGTAGCAAGGAGATGCTGAGCAAAGACCAGGCTTCCAGCTGCTGAATGCGTATAAGGGGAGGTGTGATGCATCAGCAGGAGATATGGAGGGCTCCTGGCAGAACATTGCTCCTTGAAATCAATGTGCTTTTCATTATGAAAGTGTGCTTCTCTTCTTACAAAGGGAGTACTTGAGATTCCTTAAAAATAAGATTCCTTAAAATAAGAAGGTGCAACTGGTGTTGCAGAACACATTGAATGTGCTCTAATAAAACCAAGTTGAAATAGAAAAATTGAGAAAATAATTAGAAAAGGGAAACAGGACTACATGGCTTTACTCTTCTTTCATTTTACTGTCAATATAGAGTAACAGCTTTTGGTTCAGAAGAAAGTCAATTCCCTCCACCAACATAAAAGACACAAAACTGGTAGTCAAGATAGCTGCTGTCTTGTTGCAGGAGGCTGAATTTTAACATTTTCTATTCCTGTTTCTTGAAACATTTGATTTCAACACAGAAAACTTATGATGGAGTAAGAATTTTCCAGATCTTTCTTAGCTTCATTTCTTAATAATTTTGCCCTGCTGACTTTTGCCCTGGTTAACTTTGAACATAGTTAACATTTGAATTTAGAGACTCGTAAGCTAGGAAATGTTCTGGTTTTGGACTAGGGCATGAATTTTGGAGCACTTCACACCACAGGCACTGTTTTTAAGTGTCTTACAAGGATATTAAGAACTATGGTAAGAAGCATAGATGAGACCACAGAAATGTGCATTGCTATGTTTAACAGCTGGACCATACTGGTCCCAATCATCATCTTCCCCAAGTTGCCAGAACCTCATCTATTTGGTTTAAGTATTTTTTATTTCTCTTCAAACTTGTGTATACTGAATAATTTGAAATAAAAATATTTGATGTTTAGAAACATACCAAATGCACATATCTCTGAGCAGTTACCTTCAAAAATGCAAGCGTTCTGTAAACGCCATTACCTGACCTTCTCCAGTTAAAAGCTGAGTGTTTTGATTTATTTCAGCTCTCAGCACTTTGGTTGAGTTTATTTCTGTCACTTTTTAAAATTCTTTTTGAACCACGAATGATATTTCTTCACAACTTGGCCTTGTAAATTCTAATGTTAGAAGAGAGATGGGCTGAATAAGTCTGGGGTTGAATTAGACGGGTTTATCTGAGCTGTCAGACTTTGGATTCTAGGGTTTGCTGATGGTTACCTTGCCCCATTATCATCCACAGCAGCATTTTCATCCATGCCAGCAGACACCATATTCTGAGACTGTGTGAAATTCAAGGGTATATTTTTGTGCTTTCTAGGTCAGGTTCATACATTCTGCATTCATCCCTTAGCAGTAAATTCTGCATATTGGGGTTGCAGAATTCATGTTATTCCCAACAAAAATATAATATTCTTTCTGCTTTTGTTCCCAGGTCTGTGTATTTTCACATGCACATTCTAAGCATCCTGGTGTTGCTCCTGTTACCAGTCAGACCTCAAACCCACTCTGCAAGAAGGGCTCAGAATCAGGCCATGCCGAACTCTATTAAAAACAAAGACAAATGATGCCTCCAAAGAAAACTGCCAGCAATGGGAAATCAAAGTGTTGTATTGTAAACAAAAAAATAAGAAGAAAAACGGGTTGCAGGAGGATCAAGGTACAAGACAAGTGGCATTTCTCTTGGCTATCTTAAAATCTCACTGGAGAGGGCAGAGAAGAGCCTGAATGACTGTAATTCAAATTATTCCAGTTAATGGAGATTTTACAGGCAACGTTTACAGGCTCCTGGGGCATTTCATTTTTATAATAAATATTTTTATGAAGTGTTTTTATATATTTAAACTTTTTCACAGAGAGGCATTTTTTTCTCTTTTACAGAAATACACAACTATTAATCAACAAATAATCATGTGGTTAGAGAGAGGTACAGAAAGCAGCTAGTAAAGAGTTAGACCGGGTGCCTGATAGCCTGGCGCTGTGGGCAGCTGTCAGGGGAAACTTTTCATCTCTTTTGGCTGTGGAGAGAGATGGTGCAAGTAGAAAACTACAGGCATGGGGTTGCTCAAGGTGCTGGCACTGACTTGTGCCCCAGCAGGGGGAAGTGGGAGTGGGGCTTTCCCCAGCAAACCCCGGAGCAGGGACTGCAGCCTGAGCTGGGCAGCAAAGGTACTTCACATCCTTCAATGTGACACCTGCTGGTGATGAAGGCAAAACAAGTCCCTTGGGATTTGGTATCTGGGAACAGTGATAACTGGCTAAGCCAAAATTTCAAGCCAAGTAAAAGAAAAACAAAAGGCAGAAGGGGGAACTGAAATCTAGAGTAAAAGAAGGGATATACAGCCTGTGGTCTGTAGGGCTGTGCTTCTCTAATGACACAGCCGGTGCTCATTGCTACATCAGCCTTACTTTGTAGTCTTAGTGATGCAACACTTCCTTTTTGGTATCAAAATGCGTGAGGAGCCATACAGGGTTAGTGTTTTAAAACCTGCAGTTATGGGTTAAATCTGAAAAAGCTTTGTAGTGGATCTGACTGTTCTACTCAAAAACATCCCATCTTAAGGAGGGGTTACATTCCAGCAGATAACACTAATAGGAAACCTGAACAGCAATTATCACTGTCATAATAAATCATTCTCTACAAAATATTGTGATCACCACAAGAGTTGAGACCGAGTCCTTGTGTGATCTTGACATCTGACTTAACTGTTGATGCAAGTTCCTCTGCTTGTAAAGTCCTTGACTGCCAGGGATGTTTTGAGGCTTGATTCCTAAGTGCTTGTTGTGCACCAAGATAACCTGCTGCAAAATGCTGTGTCAGGGTTTTTTATTATTTTTTTTCTTAAATCCACTTAACCCAGTAAAACAGCCTGGTACCACACATCAAAACCAACTGAAGCATTTTTTAAAATGTTTTCCAGGAATTTTTTTATCAGGATTTTGTAGAAGCAGTTCCCTTGTTAAAGTATTGGTATTACTTTTTTGACATTTAACTAATGTGTGATTGAGGAAAGAATCTGCTGTTTACTGCATTCTGATTTTTGAGTCAGATTAAAGTTTTGCAGAATCTTCGTGTTCTGAGAAGAAACAAATCAGTGAAACCAACAAAATTCCAAAAAAAGTGATTTTTTTTTCATTGATGGGAATTTTTTGTCCTGTGACCATATTATGATTTAGAGCATAGTTCATGGAAGATTTTATTTGCTAATTTATTTTAAAGGGCAAGATGGGATTAAAAGATTGATCTGAATAAACAATTTGCTTTGTGTCACTGCCTGGCATTATTGATCACTAACATCTAATGTGAAAAATGGGTGAGTGGGTGGGTGAAATCACACTTGTGAGGGAAGATGTTCAGGTCTGCTGGATTTTACAGCAGCTGAGCTTTCCATCCTGCTCCTGTTGAAATGGAGATAAGGTGACCCCTGTCTGTTTTCATGGCAGCTTTGCCCTTAACTTGGCTGGTCTTTTTTTGTCATGGTGTGTGTGTTCTCTTTGTGGCACCAGCCTCAGTTACATCTTGGGCATCTAATGTTGCCCTTGAGGTCTGATTCTGCCATTCCTGTATCCTGTGGGAGGGAACCAGGGCACATCCCCAGAATGGGATGGGGAGTTGGGTGTTGCTGCTCCTGGAATCCTGTGGGCTGAAGCCAATCTGCAATTGCCTCCCAGAAACAAAAGAAGCAGTGTGAGCTCTGCCAGAGCCAGCAAAATTCACACCAACTCTGGGCTTTGGCAAAAGTGAGGAAGGTAAATGTTCCCAGCAGGTTGGCCTTAGCACCTGCTTTGGAAAAAGAGTGCTCTCAAAGGTGTTTGGGGGTCTGTGCCCTGATATCTGCCTGCACTGCTCATGCCCTGTTCTGCAGTTCTTCCTGAGCTGTGTACATTCAAGAGAGGCCAGATATGATCAGAGGGGTTTCTCTTCTAGTGTTCCCCCAAGTGAAACTTGCTTATATGTAAAGCCATTGACTTATGTGTAGTTTCAGCTCCTATTATGTGGTGAATTAGTCTGGGCTAGTGAGAAAACTGTTACTCTCCTGTCATGTTGCCTTCTCAGCCTGAAACTCTCCCTGAAAACAGGTGCCCTGGGAATCAAAGAGAACCAGTCATACAGATTTAACGTGATATGTGTCATGAGCCAAAACTGAAACTGGCTTTTTGAAACATGGCATTTGCAGGGAAACTTGGTGGTTGAATTAGTCTTAAAGCTGGTTGGAAAAGAAGAAAATTAAGTAAAATCTTTGCTGTACTATGTTACTATGGACTAGGCAGCATACCTAGTCAAATGTGGCAGTCCTGCAAAGCTAACACAGAGTGGATGTAAATGGCTGTAAAAATTCCTCTGAAAAAAAAGGCTGTTAGCTTTGAGGTTACCTTGATCAATCTGTTGTGTTGAACCTTCCTCTCTTTTTCTTCTTCTCAGGGGGATGATATTTTGTTTTATAGAAAGACTGCAAACAGATGCTACTCTTTAGAGGAGACTCATGCTAGTAATGTGCATCTACTTTGCACAGGAGTATGTAATTCAAAGAGCCAAAGTAGAGATTCAGGTTAGAAAAAGATGATGTCAGGAACTTGAATTCTGGTAATTCTAATTCTTGTGTAATTTGAGAGTGTATTTCAGTGATCAAAATACATGGTGGTGATTAGCAACATGTTATTAGTTCCTAATCCCTCTCTGGGTTCTTAGTGCTGCAAAAAACTCAAGAGCAGCTAGAGAGATTCTGAAGAAAGCAACAATCTTGATGGCTTGTAAGAAAGAAATACAGGACTATCACACAGAAATGAGAAAGGTAGATTGTACTGAATGGAAAAAGGTTGACTTTAAATATGACAATACCAAAAAGACACCACCACCATTACCCCCTTGGATTGAAGGCATATTCTAGCTGTTGTTTTTCACCATATTTTGATTTTTCTAAACTAGAATTTGAGATGCACTTGGAAGAGAAAACTGAATAAAGAGTGAAACTTCATTTCAACTTAACTATGGGTCTCATATTTAAAGAGGCAAGTGCTCAGCAATTTTTTCAGTGAACTGAACGCACAGTGTACATTTTTACTGTCCTGTAAGCTGTCCCCCATCCTCAGTACATTGCTGCATGTCCACTTGGAGCTTGCCAAGCAATAGAGGCAGCACAAAAGTGGGATACAAGGTGGGCAGATATTTTTTTCTCCCTGTTTGGCTGCTCTGTTTTGTATGCATACATTGCACATAGCTGGGATTTTTGTATCACTTAAAATGAAGTAGGTGGGTGAGAAAGCTGTACATTTTCACTCTGTTGGTAGGTGTTTGCATAAAGCTGCAAATATACTTCTCTACACATGTAAAAGCAGGCCCTGATCTGGATTTTGTGGAAATACAAGTTGAAATCCCAACAGCCAAGGAAGTTTAGGGGCAAAATTCCTATCAGTGAGGTTAGTGACTCATGTTTAAACCCTTTGTTTTCTTGTCCCTGGACTGAGGACTTCAGAAAAATTATCTACTGGCTGCAGAATAAATAAAAACTTGTCTTTAATGTATAAGGGTAGAATCCCCATAGTCCACCTGCTGTGGCCAGAGGAAGAGCATGTGTGTCTCCTCATCCTTGCCCAAGACTAAGTGACGTGCATGGCTGCATATGGAAATATCAGCTATCCTTTGAGGTACCGTTCTCCTTTCTGATGTCACTGAGCTGATGCAGTTCAGCTCTCGGGGGCTGGAGGCGTTCCGCAGCGATACAGAATGGGAAGCCTTGCCTGACATCTCAGCATGAGCGCGAATGCTCAGTGTGCGCTTTAAACTCGCCTCCTTTTGTGCGCCATCAGCCTGCTGCTCCCTTTCTTCCCGGAGATGACAGTAATGATATGCATGAAGGGTTTGGGTTTGTGCTGCTGAGACGTGAAGTGGCAGCGCGTTTACTCACATACGTTTACGAGTGGTGCCCTCTGTGGGCGAGCACTCGAGAGAAGATTCTCCTCCCGTGCCGAGCGGGGGCCACTGCAAAGGCGAAAGGTTTGGCAGCAGCGCAGACGCCCAAAGTGCCAGGCAGCTGGTGGGTTTGTAGCACAAAAGTCTGTGGTAGCACAGGTGTGCTGCGCAGGAGAACGGGAGACCTTAGGGGGGAAACCCCTATTATTACAAGAGGAAATGCTGCTTTGGTCATAAAAGAAACAATGTTTGTATGCCTTAAGAACTTGTGGCATACTTTCATTCTCCTAACTCAAATACGGTCTTTAGAAGGGGCGCACAGGATGAGGGAGTATCAGTTCTGAGAGGTGCCCTGACAGTGCTCTTAGGACCCAATTTACTGTCCGTCCATAGAACAGCTCTGAAAGTGAGACCCCAGGCTTGCCTGGAGGCTGTTCTGCTGCTGCATGGCTCCCTGTGCACCCGGATGAGGGGCTGTGCAGCTGGCCTCTGAAGCCCTGGCATCAATGGCAGGCAGCTGATCCAGGAGCATGCCATGCTCTCAGTCAGTTTTCTTGATCCTTCTGTCAGATGCTGTACAGGTAAATACTGTGTCTACCAATACCTGGAAAAGAGTGTGGAACACATTGAGGCCAAACCAGTTATGGTGGGACAGGATGAAGAGAAATGCTGCCACAGCCCAGACATGCAATGTAACCCTTGCCTTGTCCTGGGATGGGAACCCCTCTTCATCAGAAACATCTTCGGACAGTGACATTGCCACTGCTCTGAGACAAATGGGTTTCCTGTTTGTTCAGACTTATTCTTGCCTTGATGGCTTCTGTATTAGTGCACTTTAGTTTTTCTGGTTTAATTTTTAATTTGTGTTTGAGAAAGATGTTTTTTTGTGGCCATTTTAGATCTGATCAGGATGATACACTACTAAGCACAACCTTAAAAGAAGTGAGTAACATGAGTATTGAAAGAGATAATGTGAACACATTCCAATTGATTTACCTGTCTGTTACTCTGATGCGTTTTGGGGTTTTTTCCCCCAAGTACCCTTAAATGACACCTTCCAGAGTGGAGCAGAGGGTGCATTTTCCATTGGCGATGTCTTGGGAACCAGCTTAGACAAAAAAAATGTCCATTTCTGACACCCAGAGGCCTCCCTGGCTGGCCTGGTGAGTGGCTGCCTGGGACACTTTGGGATAGTGGGGGGTGCCATGTACTTCCTCCTTGTCTCCACTCTGGGAACACGTGTGTGGTTTAAAGCATGCGTGAGAGAGAATTCTTGCAACTGCAGCCCTCAGCATGTAAATCAGGGTGCAGGGGCCCTGGGGTGTGTGAAATAACTCTAACAAATAATTGCATAGGTGGGGACTGGAGGCACAGAGAGTTGTGACAATTGACTGTGAGTAGGCAGCTCATGCCACAAGAAGGAGCAAAAGGCAAGTTTTCACAGTGCCAGCCTATGGCTTCGTGTGTCTGCTGCCAGGAATGGTGGCAAGGTTTGTCTGCTGTTTTGGAGGGCTCCATGTTGGACCCAGGACCCACAGGGCAGGACACAGCCCCCATGGGAACGACTGTCTCCCACAGCATAGCTGAAGGACCTGGGTGGCACTGAGGGAAGGACTGCAGCCCCATGAGCTGCTCTGCTTTCAGCATATGTGTCTGTACCTGGACATTTCGGCTCCTGGCCTAGACTCTCCCATGTTCCTCCCACTCCAATGAAATCAAGACATGCTCTTGAAATATGAAATGTCATCAAGAATCTTTAGTGTCTTTATATTTGCCTTCTGATCTTGGCGCCTTTGAAGCCTGTGCATCCAAGCTGTTCCCAGCTGCCAAGGCCAGAGAGGCATTTGGAAAGCGCAGCTGTCAATAAGACCATTTCCACGCTGCGCCCAGTCCCCCAGTGTGTTCTGCAAATGATGTAAAGCCACAATGATGTGCATGGGAGCTCTCCTCTCTCCTTCCTGCCCAGAGTTTCAGCTGGCAGGAGTGGCAGTGGCAGGAGTGCCCAGAGGATGAGAAATGGCATTACTGGTGGCTTTCAGAGAGCTGGCTTCTGCGGAGCGGGTTTGTTTGCAGCCAGCGCGTGGTCCCAGCAGCACGATATGGGCCTTCCTCAATTAGACTTCTTGACTGATGGCCAGTTTAATGAGCCCATGTACAGAGGGTCATTCAACATGGCAATTATACCTATAAATCTATTTGCAGCAGGGCTCGAATAACCTTTTGCGCACAGTTCTCCATAAAATGACTGTCTGATTAATTAACATTAATTTATCCACTGTGTGTAACCAGATGCAGTCTGTATGAAAGCCTCGGCTCTGATGTGCAGGGCACTGTGCGAACTGGGAGGATTTGAGGATGGGAATGGCTCTGATGTTGTTTAAAGACTCTCTTTTAGATTTTTTTTCCCCCTTCTTTCTTCATCTCTCCCTCTCTCTCTCTGGTCCCAGTTGATTAACATTCCAGGGCAGCATCATATAACAGGGGGCAAAATTCAATTAATTGAATATGAAATATTTATAACCCTACTCTATGTGTCTATCAGAGAAGGGTCCTTAATAGATCTTCTCATTAGCATGGACTGGTGACTCACTTCTCTGCTTTCACAGTCATTTGGAATTAAAATCCAATTAATCTAATGTCCCTGTGAATATTATTAAACTATTTGAAAAACTGCATAGAAGAGATATGAGGCAGGGGGTGAGGGGCTAAGAGAAGAAGAGGGAATATGTCTTGAGCTCATGAAGATTCATTTCTTCTCTGTTAAACACGTAGTCTGGAAAGACTAATTCCCTGTTTTCTGGAAAGTGGATAGCTAATTCTTAATATCAAAAGCCTGAGAATAGAAAAATATCTCGCTTTCTACAAGCAGAACTGTGTCGTCTTTGAACAGGCAAAAATACATCCTTACATCCTATTGCCTTTCAGGTTGCTCCACTTCTTGGCTGCCTGAAGCTATGGACAGATTTACACAAGGTATTTAGACACCAGGCTCGTGCCCAGCTCTTCAGCAGTGCTCAGCTGTGGGGCTGGCTCTGTGGCCAGAGACCCTCATCGCCTGCCCTGAGGATGGGAGGGCACTGTGTGTCCTTCCTGACGCTTGGAGAGAATTTTCCTTCCTATGGGATGGGGAGTGTAAGGAGAGGCAGGGGGATACCATTCCAACACGGAGTGAAAACACTCAGGGCACGTAGAGCTCTGGGCTGGGAGGCACTCCTGGACTACCTCATACAGATGTAGCCTAGAGGACTATTTAATTGTTAAATATCTCTCTCTCTTCAGTGGCTAGGGCACTGACCTGAAACACAGTGAGGAGGGATGTTAACTGTGAATTTCACATGCAAACCTTGAGCAGGAGGCAAGCTTCTAAATTGAATATTCCCCTAATGGGAATGACTTGAGGACAAAATCCTTTAATGGCTCAAAGGAATTCAGAGACTGCTGCAAGAAAGTGCAAGTCAGGAGATAAATATTTCTGAGCTGGAAGAATATTCTGGATATCCAGATAAAGAAATATTCCTTCTCTGTTTTAAAAACAACAAAATAAAGGATCTAGCCACAAAGTTTGTTCTGGTTTTGTTTGCTTGCTTTTGGTCTAGGGGAAAATGGCCTATTCCTTTGAACATTACCCCTTTATTTTTTTCCCCCTCTGTTAGAAGCTTAGTCAAAACATTATCATAGAACATATATACAAACTAACATACATCTGAATGTCTTTATGAAGCCTTATAAAGCCAGAGTGTAGAGAGACCGAACATACTTCCCCTTTCACAGAGATACAAGTCAGGCAAATATCCTTTGCTCTGGACTTGATGAAGCAAATATATAATTGGTGAATACATGTGTTTTTAATTTACTCAGGGGAAGTTATACCTAACATGCCCCTTTGCCCATTGTTGTAAACCTACATGCCACCCAGATATGTTTAAATTTCTCAATGTACTAGTAGTGAAAATCTCACAAGCAGTTTGATTTGCTGCTCATCTGCATTGAGGACCTGAAGACAGACCTGGCAGAAACATATTCCCATCTACAGTAAACCAGAGCTAGACACCTCTTAATTCAAGCCACAGCTTTTCAGAGAGCAGGAACCAAGAACAGAAATCTTAACCCTCTTCACTCTGGAGAAACCACAGCACCTGAAGTGTGGTGGCACTTCACAGGACAAACCCCAAATGTGAGAGTGGACTGTTGGACTGCTGAAAGCTGGTGCGAAGGCCAAAAGCAGCTGGTGGGCCTTGGTGACATCACATACCTGCTTTGTATGCCTGTCTTTCAATCCTTATTAATTTACTGCTGCTGACTTGCTATGATGGATATACAGAAGTGACTGAATCTGAACTATAGGCTTAAAATGTCATTATCTAAAGCTCTAATCTGGTTTGCTTTTGATATTAGAAGAGACTGATTATGGAAAAACCCTGAAGCACAATCAAATTAAGAGAAGGAACAAGTTTTTCTTTTCTGTAACTCTGCTTTTTCTGCAGCTTGTCAGTGGGTGTTGGCCCCAGTTTATTCTCATTGCCTCTTCCATCCTAGCCAGAGATAAATGCGGTAGCTCTTCTCAGTGATTTCCCTCTCCCTTTGTCTGTTGTTCATGGTCTCTGTCCTAGCTTAGGCTCCAAGCCCCAGTGGTCAGGGACAAATGGTGTTGATTGCCCCTTTCCCTGGGAGCTTTGCAGCAGGAAAATAAAGAGGAAGGCAACAGAAAGTGCACTTGTTCTGTGCTGTGAAGATTGCACTCCCGCTTTGTGCTGGTATAAAATGACTGCTGCTGATGAAGGGCAGTGGAAAATCAAATCTCTGGGTCTTTTTTCTCAATCTTTTGTGGCTCCCCTGCACACTTCAGGCGCTGTATTAATGATTATAATTTCTTCCACATTGCCACTTTGTCTGTGAGCTTCCTTTGAGCAGTGTTTCCTGTTTTGTGCTCTCTTCCAGCAGGCTCCAGCTTTTCTGGAAGTGGCTGCCTGAGCTCTTTCCCAGAGTGAGGGTATGCCAGCCAGTGCATCAATCCACTTTTGTTTTCATTATGCCAGCTTCCTGCAAAGTTTTCAAATTAATTTTCCTGCCTTCCTCAATTTTAAGGCCTATAAAAAGAACTTGGTTCTGCTTACCTTGGTGAACTGGGACCTGTTCAGGAATCTGGAGGATGCTTTTGCCTTGCTGCCGGGGGTAGCTGTTTCCCCTGCCTGCATCCAGCGGGTTCCTGGCACTATCAGTCGGAAAACATCCAGACCCCTCCTCAGCTTCAATCCTGGGTCAGAGGACAGAGCTATGTCTCAGATGTCACAGCCCTGTCCCATGCTGTGCTGGGTCAGGCAATCCCAGCAGGGCAGTCCTGAGCCTCACACCCAGGTCTCCATGCTCAACTGGCTCATTCCAAAAAAGCCCAGCTGAAGCTGGTGGGTAGCAGGGAGGCTGAGGTGACAAGTGATTTGATTTTCCTCCGGAAAGTTAAAAAAATTAAAATTAATAAAAGCTTAGGTTTGTGTCTGTGCAAGTTGAAAGGGTGCAGTTCATGGTGGACTTGTTTTCTCACATTAGTTTTAAACTATGTGGCTCTGAGGCAACACAGACTTTGGCACAGGCTCAGAGTTGGCAGAGGTGGGGAGGGGGGATGAGGATACCCTTGTACCTGCGACAGCTGTGTGAGTTGCAACAGGATCTGTGACTTGTGGATGCCTGTGACCAAGACCTCCATGAGAAAAAGGCAAACCTGATGCTTACTTTTGTGATTTAGACATCTTCACCACCAATGAAAAAAATGTTTAGTGGCCTACAGATCAGAAAAATAAAACCTCACCCTGGGGCAGGATGCCTGATTGCACTGGATAACCCTATTCTGCTCTTCTCTTAGCTCTTTGCAAAGTGTCTTTGAAACAGCTCCCCTTTCTGATGAAAGAAAGGGAGTGTGTGTGGTAAAACAGTCTGGAAAATGTTTGGTTTGCTTGCAAGGGGTTGGTAAGTCTGTGATTCCCTTTCTAAGAGCCATCTCTAAGATTTAAGGGGTCAAAGCAGACTGTAAAGAAACAACTATCCTGTGCCCCTGGGATCACAGATCTATGCCACTGGAGAGTGGTTGAGAGCTGCAACAGATCATGATGGAGCCAAACAAGATGAGGCCAATTTGCACCGGCAGGAGGTCACAGAAGCAGCATAACTGAGGCTGGAGTCAGGTTTTCCAAGCCCACTTGCTGCTGCATGGGGCTGACAGAGGGACAGGGGTGGGGTGAAAGGGCAAAATATTAAGGAATGGGTCCCACAGCATTCTTTCTGTGTCTGGTTGTCTCTTGTTCCCACGAGTAAGAGACCCTACCACTGAAGTCGACGGAGTGGCACTGCCAGAGTGTTGTGTGAAAGGGACTAGAAAAGAGACTCATGCCTTTCCCCTACTCTCAAAGTGTTTTAAATAATAGGAAGGGCAGAAACTTCTAAAACCTTTCTATTCAAAACAAAGAAAGCAAAAACCCTGCCAGTTTTTCAACTGGCTGAAGCCTCATGGTCTCGACTCAGACATTACCTGGTTTCCCCAGTCAGATGGTGAAAGGAGCTCTCTGCCAGCGCCCACCTGCCCAGCTGGTGCTCCAGATAAGGCTGAGGCCTGGGTGGCTGAGAGACAGCCTACTTATTGTGCTTTTTTCCTTCCCGACATCAGGCTGCAAATGGAAATACCTTTTCAGCCCCGGTATTATTGCCTGTGTGGATGGCACCTTTAGTGTGTGCTATTCATTGCTGTAATAGCTGCACCTGTGTATAGCCGGCGCGCTGGCGCTGCGGCAGCTGCGGGCCCTAATTGCAAAACATTATTTTCTGTTTCCTGTTGTTGTTGCCGTGAAGGTCCATTCATAATGACTGCAGACCTCTCTCTTTCTGCAGGATTCCCTGTTAGACCAATTCCTCCATGCTGGAGATCTTCAAAGAGCGCTGTCTCACGTGGGCTCGTGCCTGGCAGCCTCCACGTGTGTGTCCAGTGGTTGGGATGCTCGCTGTGGGTGCTGTGTGGTCGGCTGAGGGGCCAGGCTGAGCCCCTCAGCACCACCAGTCTGGGCAGTGGGCTTTTATGTGGGTTAGCACAGAGGCTCTGAGATGATTAATTCATTTGTTCCTGGAATATTCTGCCCCTGGGTGCCTTCGTTCCTGTGAATCAATTTAGTACTTTCGGGCCCGGATTAATGCAAGTGCCGATGGAGCATGCACAGAAGGAAGGAGGGGGGTGGAGTGGGGGAAGCAGGGGGATACCCAGGACACAGCTAGCAACTCTCAAAAATGAAAAATAAGGAGATGGAGTGCTTCAAGAACAAAATTTGTTCATTTGTTTTTCAGTCCTCTCAGCTATCATGCTAAATTCAGTTCACTGAGAGGCAACGAGCTAGTCAGTGTTTCAGGTTGAGCCTTATAAATCAAGGCTGTAGTAAAGAATTTGAAATGTATATTGAGGCTGGCTGTTCTCTTACCTCCTGCTGTAATGAATTCATGTCTGCAGACAACAGACACAATTATTATGGAAATTGCACACACACACACACACACACACACACACACAAACACTCAGAGGAAAACCGGGTTTTTTTCAGAGCTCTTGCTTTAGTGCTCCTAGCCCAGGCCTTCCGTGCCTGACTGGGCTGTCACAGCTGGTGGCAGGATTGTGCCCACCTCGTCAGGCAGTGCTGGAGGGCATCACCCACAGCCTGCCCCGAGCAGCGGGCTGTGCTTCAGGGCTACCACGGCTCCCAGCCTGCTGCCCTAGGGCAGGTGCACCAAAGCTCTCTGTACCTATTTAGGCTAAAAAATGGCTCAGCAGCGCAGTAGAAATTGGGGAAATGACCACGTGTCCATCCATGGGTCGCTCTGAGGAAGCGGACCGTAATTAAATTAAGTCAGTAAACCCAAGTGCTGCTAGGTGTTCAGGCGTGATACTGTGGGGAAGGGAACAGGACTGAAGCGATGGAAAGTTGGCCCTTCCGGACTCCATTTTGAAAGCTGGAGAGCGACTTTCAAGGCTGGGAAGAGGACTTTTTACAAAAGCATGCAGTGACAGGACATGGGACAATGGCTTTAAAGGAGCGAAGCAGGTCTAGATGAGCTGTTACGCAGAAATTCTTGCCTGCGAGAGCGGCGGTGCAGGGGCAGAGCTGCCCAGAGGGGCTGTGGGTGCCCATTCCGGGCAGGGCCCCAGGCCGGGCCGGGCCGCGGGCGGGGCGGGGCGGGCCCGCAGTGCCCGCAGTGCCCGGCAGGGGGCAGCGCTCCCCAAGAATTCCAGCCCAGCGCTGTCGGCACGGGGGCGGCTGCGAAACCGAAGGAAAACGAGGGCAGAGCCTGGGATCCTTCCTCATTTCTTTTCTGCCTCTTTTTCTTTTTTTCCTTTTTTTTTTTTTTCTTTTCTTTTTTCCAGGAGGGAAACATGGAAGTGTCCAGCTCTTCGCTGTGTTTAAAATAAATCCTGAAGGTTTCCTTTCTGTGCCTAAAAGCGGTCAGAGCCTCAGCTCACTAGCAGGTTAGGGATGGGAAGGTATTCTCAGTATTGCCGGCCGCTAATGCTGGTGTATTTTGAATCCTGCAGCTTGCACATAAATGGATTTAGTTTTCCTTCACCTGAGGCAAAGGCATTTCTTTCTCCTTCAGCCCCAAAGACAATTTACACAGGCTTTTGTAAAACCTCGGGTTGTGTTTTGTTTGGTTTTTCCTTCCTTTTGCATGTGTTGTTTTTCATATTTTATTTCAAAGAATCACAGAATTTGTGGGGTTGGAAGGGACCTTAAAAATCAGCTCGTTCCAACCCCTCTGCTGTGGACAGGGACACCTTCCACCAGACCCGGTTGATTGGAGCCCCATTCAGCCTGGCCTTGAGCACTTTGAGGGATGGGGCATCCACCTGTTCCTCTACCTCACCATGCTCTGAGCAAATAATTTTTTTCCTGATATCTAACCTAAATCTCTCTCAATTTAATTTAAAATTGTTCTCCCTTTTCCTATCACTTCTTGCCCTTTATTTCCACATCATGACAGGCTTTTCCTTGCTTACTTCGTGTTCGTGCCCCAAAGATTAAGGCAAGAGCAGGAATACAGTGCAGGCATTTCAGTAATGCAGGGAAAAAAATACACCTCACAAGAAAAAATTGTCCAGATAATGATCTATCTTAGTGTTGCAAACAAATCCTCTTTGAATCTCACAGCTCCATGAGAGTTGCTGTAGTAGAAGCTCAGAAACATCAGTGTATGGAAGGAATTTTCTCCTTTTCCTGAGGAGGCCAAACATCTGTGAGGGACGACACTGAGGGCTCATGGCCAGCTGACCTCTCCGTAGGGCACTGCTTTTCCATCTCCTGTGAATTCAGTGAGTGTGGCAGCAGCCGGGCAGGGAGTGCCAGGAAGGAAAGGAAAACCCTCTGCACACGAAGCCAGCACAGCAGCTGGGGCACCTTCCCACATGCCCTGCTCCCCTCTGGAAGCACCTCACACCTTGCATGCAGGATTTCCATTTGATTCATCCCCTGGCATGCTTGGACTCAGCTTTGAGCCTGGCAGAGATGGTGTTAGCTGAAGTTACCTGTCTCAGGTACGACCAAGGCCACAAATTGCTTCCAAAGAGCTGTTCCGGGACTATTACTGACTGTAATAGCTTGCCAGGCTGAAACTGTAACACTGCACACAGACAATGAATGGTGGGTTCCCACATAGCCTTGTTCATCCCTATGCCCCTTGGTTTTTTTCTGGCTTGCCTGCTCTGGAAGAAATCTTTTTACAAAACAACAGAACAATGCTGATGAATCTTTCCTGTGGTGAGGGACAGCTTTATCTGGATTTCAAAACCATACTGAGCCTTTGACTGTTCTCACCTTGCTGCTCACCTTTTTCTGTGTGCTGGGTAATTCAGTTAAGGGAAAGAAGAAAGAAAGAAAGAATCCTACATCCCTATTAAAAAAAAAATATATTAATTTCTAGTTAAAAATTAATTTCAAGGAGGAGCAAAGCAATGAGGCAATGGGTGTAAGATGGCTTTACCAGTGAGTTGTATGACTGCAGCTTTTTTGTGCCTTTATTTCAGAGAGGAAATCCTAAAAGATGGATGAGGTGTGCAGGATTTGATCATGATACAGCAGTTCTTGCCTCCACTTCTCTGGCTAAAACCAGCTGAGGGCTGCATGGATGGCTGTTACCATCTGTCAATTGTGAAATGATCTGATGGTTTTGAGTTGTGTTTCTATGGGAAGAGTTTCTATTTAACAAGAAAACACCAGTGAAAGAGGCGCTTTTGCTAATAGTTGGAGGGGCCAGAGATTGAATAGATGATGGAAACTGCATTTCTTTCTCATCTTGCTCTTGTCAACACTGCGTGAAAAATAGAGCAGGCCTCAATTCAGGAAAACAGCTTCGTCAAATTTTGAACTTCTTAAGTTATTTTCATTGTGAAGGGACCAGAACAGACTTTTTTAAAATTTCTTGTGAAATAGGCCATAGTAGCCTTTAGTGAAATTTGTTAGCAGGGTAACTCTTGAAATATTTCATTTACTGAAAGCAGTCTTTCTTTTTCAGAGAGCAAAACCACTCAGCAGTAACTTCAGTGCTAATTTTGTTAAAATGATGGCAAATTTTTGCCAAAAGGAGGGAAAATCCTGAAAAATGTCCTTTTTTTTTTCCAACTAAAATGTATTCAATGTGAAATTCTCCATTGTTGCTGGGTGAAAAATGTGTCCTGGCCATTATTCATTGGTCATTCAAAGCCAGGTTTGGGTTTTTTTTAATTTGTAATAATTAGTAGCAACACTGGAAATTAGATCTTTAGTTGAGGTTCATTTGAACTCCTTTCGGTTGCCTATCTATGAATATTTTACCAGATTTCGAAGTGTTTACACCTTTTTTTACCTCACTTTAATTTTTTTTCATTAGATCCATGCCAGCAGACTTGAGGGAGGACTGGGACCCTGTTTTGAGCAGTGTTGCACAAGAGTGTAGCAAGAGCCAGTTGCTGCCCCAAAGAGTTTTATAAGCAGTGCCATGAAGGCAGATGACATTTGGGAGTGGGAGCAGGCAAATGGAGACAGGGGAACTTGTCCAAGGTCAAGGCTGGGATGAAATCCAGATTTCCAGTGTCCTTGTCCAGGTCCTGAGACATGAGCAGCTCAGGCTTTTCCACCCTGACCCCTTCTTCAGTATTTTGCAGCTGGGTGCATTTTTCCACAAGCCTTCTCTCCCATTTGGCAAGATCTTTTGGGGAGCCACATCCTGCATGGTCAGACCTGAGAGGAGAGGTCAGATGTCAGCAGAGATGGCTCAGGTGAGCCCTGAGCTCCGAGCCTATGGCCAGGAGTTGCTGGAGCCATGTGCTTTGAGGAGATAGAGGAGAATCCCACAGCAGGTGGTTATGAAATGGCTCACCCCTGGGAAACTTTCCTTTGAACTGCTGTCAATTAAAGGGTGACTTATGGCCTCAGGCACTAGTTGATTTTTTTCCTTAATATTTACTATTTAAATTCTAGATGTTCTTGTTATCCAGACTTGTTTGTGCTTGGTCTGCCTAATTTAAGCTAAACCAGCTCCTCAGGGCAGAGTTCTGGTCTTCTTATGTTTGTTAATTGCCATGTCCCCCCTAAAATCATGCAGATTGTAATAAATAAAATAGAAATGCTGGGTCCTTCTGGTTTTAGCCAGTCATTCCCAAAGCCAATCTTTCCTTCTCTTTTTGGTGCTGTTAGGTATACCTACATATAGGTATCCTTGTGTTGAAATCATCTTTGTTCCAGATTTTAAAACAAAAGAAAATTGTATTTAAATGAACAAAATTGCATCCAAGGAGATGAGGACCGTATTTGGGATGTCTGTATCTTTGTTCCTGTGACCTTTTTGGTCTGGGCACCTGGTTCACCAAAAATTCCTCAGCAGTGAAATTCAGTATCAAGAGTGAGACCTTCAGGCAGGATAGATCCAGCTGCTCCCCTGAAGGAGAGGGGAATTGAGGGCATGGCACCTTTGAAGCTGCTCCAGGGGCACCTGCCAGACAAGACTCATTTTGGGATGGCTTGTGGGATGGAAGGAGTTCCTTAGGAAAGAGCTCCAGGGAAGCCACAGCCGTCCTCTTGCCTGCTCCTGGCGCAGCAGCCAGACTGGGTGAAACCAGTGCGGGATGGAAGAGGTGAATAACACAGCTCTTGCCTAGATGAGGCTAAGATGTATCTCTAATAGGGTCTTCTCAAAGCTGTAGTTTTGGATGATTTGGATACAACCTACCCTGGAGCATGTGCTGAGCAGGTGTGTGTGCTGAAAGGGAAATCAGCTGCCACTGCTTTGGAAAAGGAAGGGATACCACCTCACCCATGACACTTGTGGACCTGACACAAGCTGTACTTGGCTTATGTAGGGTTTGGCACCTCTATCATAACCCTTTGGATCATACACCTCCACCACAAGATTGTGAATGGCTTCTCCCTGGAGCATAACAAAGAAAAGAGGTTTTTCAGGGCAAAATGAGTTTGCCTGATGTTGTAGCTGGAGATTATGTTTTACTGTGCTTGTCTAAATGTTGCTAATCCAATTGTGAAGCAGCTGAGGAAACCACATTGCACCTACACAAAAGTGGCGATGTGTAAAAAAACCAAAGCTGCCACCCAGCTCCAACCCTCCGTGGTCTAGCCTCAGAAAAATACAGATAAACAAAATCTTATGTGAATTGTGGTCCAACCTCTGTCCCCAGGTCTGGCTTAGATTGAAGATGACTCATTTGCTGTGACATGGTGGTGAAAATGAGCATCTGGATTGGTCTTCCAGCATGCAAAAAGTCACACTGTGCATGCTGCTGTCCTGCACACTGAAACAGGATTGTTTTAACTAGTGGATTGCTAGAGCTCTTATCCATCTTCCTGCACCCCCTTCCCTCCTCTCCTATAGCCCCAGAGGCCAAGCTGGGAGAAGTCAGGCAGAGGACCTCTCACCCCAATGCGTCCTAGCCTGTATCCTCCTAGAGAAGCAAGCACGCTGCCTGCCTGCTTGGGAGCAGTGCTCAGATGCAAGCCTCCACCACAGATGGCTGAGACTGAGTTTTCAGTTCACTGGGTCTGTTATTTCTACCCTGTTTGAACCAGAAATATGTTTGTTTAAATATTTTCTCTGAAATTTCACTTTTGGAAATTTGCCTTGTAGCGTTTCAGAAGTAGATCACTTGGTCATTTATTTAATTTGGAAGCTAATTATTACAATTTTATGGTGTTCCTTGATGTCAGTTAGCAGAGCTATCCTGATAAGCAATACAAATAGTACAACCCCCAAAATAAACCACCTAAAAACATTTTGACATTAGATTCTCAAATCTCATTTCAAAACTCAAAAATCTGACCTCAAAATGCCAACGTGTTCTGGATTGAAAGAACCTAACTCATTTTTATTTCATTCCAGTATCTTTTTAATGAGACTTTTATCAAGATCATTGCTAAAGAGATTAAACTGGGCAAAGGCTTCAGTTTTGCATTAGAATTTCACTCTTAAATTCTGTTGCCACTACCCTGCACCTGCAGCAGAAACATTTATACAAGGTAAATGTTTCCATTGAGTCTGGATGAGAGGCTTTTGCCTGGCTCTTAGAGAAATGTTAAATGAAACATCCTGTTAAGAGTTTGATTTAATGCTACAGTGAATTTATCTTAATGTATCTTTATTTTCTCAGACCTATCTGGACTCCAGCTCTTTTCATTAGGGGTAAGAAACTAAGTCACTTATATGTCATACCTGACCGAGCCAAGCCAAGAGGGATTTATGATGTCAGTATTAAATATTATATGAAATATTAACATGTAAATATGGTGATGGAGAGTACCAAGAAAAAGATTCTGCTGTATTTCTGTGTAACTTTCATTGCTCCTTCGGAGAGGAAAGACCTGAAGGAGAGATCAGAAGAAGACAAGGTTAGGAGATAGGGCAGCAAGGCTCTAGGTTTAATGTTGGACGTGGCAAATCTTGGGGTCATTTTAATTTCTGATGGTGGTGAGTTCCACACCACATAAATCACGGGTCTGTGGGAGAGTGGCCACGTGCTGCTGTCAGGAGGAGATGGATGGCTGGTGGGAAAGGTGGGCTCCCAGGTGAGCCTGGCTGGGCCACACGCTGCCGCAGCAGGCGCTGAAACCTCTCTGGCTGCACCCAGGAGTCTGCATCCCACTAACAGGATGGGGGGAAGGTTTGTTCCCAGAGACCTGCTTTGCTGAGCAGATGTGCTGCTCTGCTTTGCACCACTACATGCATTTTTAGTGGTGTTTTTTTTTTTTTTTTTTTTTTTTTTTTTTTTCTGTGTAGCAGCAGGAAGCATCAAAACCGTGCTCCCCTCACTCACCCTGGGGACAAACACTAATCAAGGGCAAGTGAAAAGCACTTTGTTTTGTACCTGCTGTTTCTTATCTCACAGTGCTCAACCCCGTCCCCAGGGCGCCAGGAGTGACCCCAGCACTGAGTGGGCATTGCCAGGCAGAGTAAGACAGCTGAAACCAAAAAAGCCACTCCCACAGGTGGCTGATATTGCCAATGTCCTGTCAGGACACACATGGGAACAACACAAAGCTGCTCACAGCCCATCCCTCCAGAGACCCAGCACTCCTCCTGCCAGACTGCCAGCCTGGCATCCAGGAGCCCTGCTCCTGACTGGACCAAGAGCTGGGGTTAAACCACAGGGTGGCTGAGGCTTGCAGATGGCCTGCACAGTTCACAGAGAGGGCTGCTGCTGGCCCCCTGCACAAGGCTCCTCATCACAAGACAGCAGCAGGGTGGCAGGGCTGTGCTTCATCTCATCCCTGGTTGTCCCCTCCTGGCTCTGCACTCCTTGCCCTGTGCTGAGCAGGATGGCAGAGTGAAGATAATGATCCTCATTTGTATCAGTTAAGGTCTCAGCCCACTCTGGAATTTACTTCATTAGGACTGTAGGCTGAATTTATTTTCATTTCTCCTACTCTAATGCCTTGCTGCAGTGTAACTGGAGCATCTCTTTTTACTGTACTAAAGTACAGACTTGTCTCTTCTCATTTCTTTTAACCTTCTTCAGGTTTTGCTTCCACCACTTCCCACTTCTCTTTCTCCCACTTTCCTCTTTCTGTGAGCTATTTACCCATCTCTTGTTCATCTGGTCTCTGATGCTGGGCATCATCTGGATTCATCATCTGGATTCATCCTCTGCTAGCAATGGAAAGGCAGCAGGCAGGGATGCCTGACACACTTGGTACTCCCCTGGGCTGTGGGTCAAACCCAGTCTCACTGCAGTGGACAGGTACATATCCCTTTTCCCCCAGCTGCAGTGGATCAGGAGATGTTCATAAGGTAAGAGGCTGAGGGAGGGCAGAAAGCTCCTGCTGCCTCTAGGGCAGGAATAAAAGAGCAGAAGGGACAAGAGTTAAGATTTAAGAAGGAGGGAAGCATGTAGGACACGGGGAGTGGAGATCAGAGGGGTACCTGTGCATGGTGCAGTGCAGCTGTGCGTGGTGCAATGCAGCTGTGCATATCCTACCCTGCTCTGGTCAAAAGCCATTCTTCCTGCCCAACCCTGCTCTCCCTCCAGCCAGGGGCTGGGGTGGGACTGGTCTTTGAGAAGCTGCCCAGTCTGCAAGGAGGCTGGATCCTCCCATTGCCCCCTACTCCCACTTGTGCCTTTGAGGAAGGAGAAGCAAGACAAAGGAAACTTTTGAAGTGGCCTTCTATGGGTGGCTGCCTCTCAGCACTTTGGTCCGGTGCTCCCTCTGCTGGGAAAAGTAAAGAGATGAAAATCAACACAAAATGGGCAGAACTGGCCTGGAAAGTGCTAACTTGACACTTTCCATTCTGTCAGAGGCCTCTGTAGCTGTAGTTGCAGCCACTGACTGCCTGTGGACACACACAGAAATTTGTTTGTTTGTTGTTCCCATGGGTTTTTCTGTGAGTTTATGCTTTAAAAGAGATGTATGGCCTTCTTTCATGACAGCCTGGCTTTACCAGCGGTTCTGGTCCCTATATTTGACCCTAGCATGGGACTCTTTCCAAATCCTCACCCTACACTTGGTGTGCTGAGAGCTGGTGGCTCAGCACACCCACCACTTCTTGCTCTTACACCTGGTGTAAGACCCTTTAAAGCTCCCTAGGGGCAGAGAAGTCCTTCATTGTGAGTTCCCTTTTCCAGTAGCACTGGTGCTGCATTATAACTCTAGAAATACCTGTTTCCAACAAGGGAAATGGTAAGGTTTAACTGTGTGTGCTTGTGAGTTGCAAAAGCCTGCATCTGCTTGTGTGCTGTCAATGGACGAGGAAAAAGTGTGCGCCAAGCTCTCCGCTTGTTTTGGAGGTGGCGGCAGCACGTTTGCTTCTACAGAAAGCTTTACAGACTTTTTTTTCCCATCAATGGGCAGTCCCTAACTGCATTTATTCATTTCATTGGAACAAATGAGTCTGTGGCTGGATCTGGCTGCATGGCCTTCAAGGGAATTTATTCTGTATCTTTCATGTTAGTGATATCTGTGAAAAACAGGAAACTGTTTTCCCATCTCATTCACATAATAGATAAGATGAGAAATTAGCTGCTGGATGAGCATCCCGGGGGCTGTTTATTTTGTCACAATAACTAAGGCTCTACTGTCTCCTGTTCACACACACATGCACCAAGACACACACACACACACACACACATGCACACACAGAGAGCCACATGCACACTCACATTCCTGCTGTCTCTCCCTCAGGGTCATTTTCTCACTTGAGAATGGCTCTGCCTCATTGTGACAAACCTCCTGATTTGGAGAGATTTCCCTCCCTCAATTTCTCTTCTCTCTTGCTTCCTCCCAGGACTGCTGCATGTGGGGTGCCTGGCCTCCTGACATCTCTGGCTGTGTGCACCCCTAAGGGAGGAAGGGTTGGGTGAGGAGTGGATTTTCACCAGCACAACTTGGTACATAACCCCTCCTGCTGGTTGCTCTTCCTCCTTCCACGTCCAGGGCCAGCCCCATGTGCTGCTGTGCTGAGCCCCAGAGAGGACCCCCTGGGATAACCTCCACAGCTTGGCAGCAATGATTCTTCCCCAGCCCCAGGAGTACCACACTGTCCTTCGCCCTCTGCAGATGGTGACCAGTGCCATGTCCAGGTACCAGGTAACCCACTTGTGACAGGCAGCACCTACTTTCTTTAAGAATTTCCTTTTCCCACCCCCTCACATTTTGCCCTCTTTCAGACAGTAAAATGAAGTTAAAAATGGGTAGAATTTGTCATGTCCAAGAGATGCAGTTAGTCCCTAGGATGAAACAAAAATATTCCCAGGAGAGTGCTGGAGAAGGAAAGGGTGCTTTGCCCTCCCTGCATTTGTCTTCCTGCACACCTGGGTTGGGGGAAAGCTCACAGTCTTGGAGCAAATTTGAAAAAAGGAAAGTGTAGTCAAAGCAGAGGTTGGGTTTTTTTGTTTTGTTTTGTTTAATGTTTAGAAAACTAAAGAAAAGGAAATCAATTATGAGGCCTACCTGAATTTTATTTCCTCACCAAAAACCAAATTACTCAGCAAACTTATCGCTTGCTATTGCAGGCCTTGGTATTAAAGAAAACAATCAGGCCAGCAGGATTAATCTCTGACAGCTGCCTTATCTTTAACTTGCACCTTTGTTATTTTCTGATGAGCTTCTCTTTTTTTGCTGCCACGTTGTACCATACCTCACTGGTTCCTTTCATTTTATCATCAGGCAGGAGCGGAGGACCTTTCAGTTTATTAAAAAACCTTTATTTGTGAAGAACAAAGAGAGGGGAAAAAAGGCAAACAATGAGGTCAGACAATCTCCTTCTTGCCAGGAGTCACTCACCTGTTATTTAGAGTGTTATCAGTTCGAGGAGACTTGCATCATTGAAAATCAGTCCCTGACAGCACGCTCTGTAAATGCACACACACATGGACGTGCACACACACAAAAGACCCTCACGATTGACTCATACCAACCTCCAGACAAGGTCCTCTCCTGCCAAAGCTATAATATTTCCAGGGGGGGAAGTCCATTCTTGCTCTGGCTCAGGGATGGCAGTCAGGGTTTTGGTGCAGGAGTATGGCTTTGGCAAGTCTAGCTGCACCAGGCTACCTGCATCTCAAGCAGTGTCCTCTGCCCCCCAGGAAAGCCTCCTGCCCTAACCTGCTCTCCTGACAGTGTCTCTTGGCACACAGTGGGACTTCTGGATTTTCAAAAACAGCCTTCCCTTCTGCAGTGCCTCTCCAATTCTGCTTTGCTAAAGAGGGTGATTCAGGTAGCACCCAAAATGACTTTGTCAGGTAAGTGTTGTTTCTCAGCTGCAGTCCTCAGTTTTGTGCAGTTGCCAATCCCTCAGTGGAGGAAAAACCTCCCGCCTTTGTCCTGCTGGTGGGTACCTCTGTGGAATTTTTCACAGAATCCTGTATGGGCAAGATGTGCTCTGATTGTCAAGCTGGTTTCCTGCTCTTCATGTAACAAATCCAGCTTGCAGTTTCTTTTTTCTTCCTTTCATCCCATTGAGTTCTGGACTTGGAAGACATGAACTCATGATTGAGTGAATTTGAGCTAGAGAACATCACACTGGTTCCCTAGGATGGAGAGCTGCACATATGAAAACAGAGTTAAAAAACCCCAGACTTCTCTTCTTGGAGTTCAAAGAGAAAACCAGCTTTGAAGCTAGCTTTAAGGAAGAACCTGTTGAAGATGTTGAGATTATTGGTGACTAACTTGTGACATTTGGCAATGGAGTTAGTGCAACTGAAAAATTTTCCTCATTTAAAGAGAGGTAACATGAAAATCAAAGAACAAGTCCCAACCAACCCCTGCCCAAAAAAAAAAAAAGTGTTTCTCAACTCTCACAAAAACTGAAAAGGCCTGGAACACAAAATGTGAACCCCCAGATACAAATGTGAACCCCCAGATACCTTTACCCTGTTCTGTGGGAGTGATTACAGACATAGCCCTGTACATGATGACAGAAGACATGATGATCCAGCAGGATGAATGCTTTACTGGCAGAAGTTTAAATTGGTCTCCTGTAGGTCACACTGCCAAGAGTGGTGCATGGCATTCTTATCCTTTGCCTCTCCCCTGAACCAGAGGGAGAAGCAGATGGTATAAACCTGTTTCTCCAAGAACTATGCCAATCCTCATCACAGGAAAACACACCAAACCTTCTGCTGCCTGTTTGAGGCAGCTCCCAGTCCTCTTTACACCACCGGAGACTCCCTCAACAAAGCTTTTCTAAGGTAAAGAAAGCACAGCTCCAAAGAGCTGACATACCCTGCTCTTTCCTGGTTACATGCTTTGGGGCCCTGGGTTTCTCTCCTTTCCTGGGTCTTGGAGTGACTTCTGCAGTGTGTTTTGTCCATGGTTTTGTCCTGGAAGCTCTAAGCAAGAAGCTCTGCAGCTCACATGGCTGCAGAAATCGAAACACTACAACTGTCATTGCACACCCAAAAGCAACCATGAATTACAGCTGGTTTATTAAAATAAAAATATACACAGATGTCTAGCTAAAAAGGACACAAGTGTCCATAAAATGATTAGAGGTATGTCCAGACTGTGGAGTTACACAAAGAAATGCTTTGAGAAATCGTGAGCTATTTACCTGCGTGTGTCAGTGTACATGTATGTATGAGTGCCTTTCAACAGAATCAGCTCTATCATCTGCGTATGACTTTCAGCAGTCTGCCTCTCTTCTTTCTAGGAGTTTTCATTTCTGCTCTGTAAGAATTATTTAGTGTCACTGCTTAGTTCTAAACTGCAATGTTCGAACCCAGCCGAAAAGAGCCTGAGAAAAAGGGCAGAGATGGTTACACAAAGGGGGGACTAAAATCTGAAGAAAAGGAGAAAATAGCTCTTTGACAAAGGAGATTCTGGCATGTCTTTTGATGTGTTCTGTTTTTGCACCCTGGTCTTTGTTGGTGCTTGTTATCCTTCCCTTCCCTTCCCTTCCCTTCCCTTCCCTTCCCTTCCCTTCCCGGCCCTTCCCGATCCTTCCCCTTCCTTCCCTTCCCGTCCCTTCCTTCCTTCCCTTCCCTCCTTCCCTTCCTTCCCTTCCCTTCCGCTTCACCCGTCCCTTCCCTTCCTTTTCCTGCCCTCCTTCCTTTCCCTTCCCTTCCCTTCCCTTAGCCCTTCCCTTCAAGACCTGTCCCTTCCCTGTCCCCTTCCTTCCCGTCCCGTCCCTCCCTTCCCTTCCCCTTCCCTCCCTTCCCTGCCATTCCCTCCCTTCCTTCCCTCCGTGCCCTTCCTTTTCCCTGCCCTTCCCTTTCCCTTCCCTTCCCTTCCCTTCCCTTTCCCTCCCTTCCCTTCCTTCCCTTCCCTTCCCTTTTTCCCTTCCTGCCCTCCCGTCCCTTCCCTTCCAGTCCCTTCCCTTCCCTTCCCTTCCCTTTTCCCTCCTTCCTTCCCTCCCCGTCCCTTCCCTTCCGCTTCTTCCCTTCCCTTTTTCCCTATCCCTTCCCTTCCCTTCCCTTTCCCTTCCCTCTTCTTTCTCTTTCTTTCGTTTTCTTTCTCTTCTCCTCTCACTCTCCTCTCCTTTTCTTTCTTTATCTTTCTCTTTCTCTCACTTTTCTCTCTCCTCGTCCTCTTTTCTTTCTTTCTCTCCCTCTCCTTCCTCCTCTCTCTCTTTCCTGCTCTCCCTCCCTCTCATCTCTCTTTTCTTTCTTTCCCTTTCCTTGTCTATTTTCTTTCATTCGTTTTCTTCTCAGTGTTTCTGTCCTTTCCTCTCCAGACCAATGACAGTCCATATTGCTGTGAGCTCTCAATATGAGCTGAAGGACACATGAGACCTCAAGAATCCCCTTGCAAGAACTTATCAGTGGCAGCCCATGGCTTGAACTAAGGGAGGTAGCCTGTTTAGTTCCCTTTTGTTTGGTCATACCTACTTAGTCCTTTCTGGAAATACAGCATTCTTGTCTTTCCTGGATCTCCCGTAAACAGCCCTGGCCTGAAAGAATTGCAATTATTTATTTGATTTCATTTATGCTCTGCACAATCTTAGATTTCGTTAGCTGCAGTTAAAATAAAAACAAATCAAACCTCATATTCTCTACTGAATTATACTGCCATGACAACAATGAAAGTAAAAGTGTCCTCATCAAAACCTCCCTTTCCCAGCCCACCCCAATATTTTAAACTAAAGCTTAACAAAAGAGACAAGTTTTGCAATGTGCCCTGAAGGTCTGCCACACAAGAAAGCAAATTCAAGAGTGTGGGCCTTCTTCTGCTGAGAAAAAAACCCAAAGCCATTTCCAAATGTTCCAAGGACTTCCAGTTCAAAGGCACCAACTTATCTCCATGGTGGACCTAGTGTTTGTGGCCAGATGTAGTTTCTGTGGGACGAGCAGGTTCAAATCACAAGGAGATTTAGAAACCAAGGCCCGAATTGCACCTGGAAATGAACTGAAAATTGGCGCAGCCTGTGTGCCATCTGCGCTCTATGGTTTGTGTCTGAAATGTGGATATGTAAGCAGGCAGCTGCATACTGCAATTAGCTGAAGTTTCTGAGTGGTCCTCAGACGTAGAGCTGAGCAGACCACATGGCAGTGATCCAGTCTGGAGATGAGAAAAGCACAGACAATGGCGACACAGTCCAACAGGACAAGAGGTTGAAATCTCCTCACCAAGCAGATAGGAGAAGGGGAAATAAACACTCGTAGCTCCTGCTGCCACTGGAACATTCAAAAGCATCTGGAAATCCAGGAGGCCTTCTCCAGCCGGGCAACAAAGGGCAAGGCTTCCCTCCATCCAGATGGCGAGCACCACTTTTGCCATCTCCCCCAATTATTTCCTGCCACCATTATCGTTTTGATTTCATGTGCAGTCAGCTCTTGTCTTCCAAAACCTGGATTTAGATTGAGCCTGAGAAAGCCAAATGTCTGCAAAACCTGAAGTCCCATGAAATAGGAGTCACAGTTACTGAACAACATGAGCATTTTCCTGGCATTGTTTTCCAGCACTGTGATGGTCCCTTTGTGAGCACCACAAGCCATCTGGAAAAAAAAAAAAAACAACAATGAAATAACCCTCTAATAACACCAAAATGCATGTATTTTTTTAATACACATGGCAGATCCTCTTGACCATAAACTAAGTGGGTGCAGACTATAAGTACTGTGCAGTTTCCTGTTTGGGAATACTCTGTCTAGAGTCTGCCTTGTCTTAAAGGTGGTAGTCTCCTTGCTGCAGTGAACAAAACCTATTTGAGGCCTGCTGGGGCTATCACACCCAGGATTCACTTTAAGCCAAAGTTATAGGAGCGAGGAAGACTGCCACATTTCCAAAGGAGTTTTTGGGAGGAAAATAGTGTCTCAAAGAGGGAAGTTGAGGTTGGAGCTTTACTGTTGTCCAAGAATTGTACTGAGAACTCAAGTACACTGTATTGTGAGAGACTGATGTATGGAAGGGATGCCAAACAGATGGATTTTATTCCAAGGTGACAACTGTATCATCAGGAACCCAGTGCATCCAGTCTGCCCTGCCTTGCTTAGATTTTAGGCTGGTGTAACTCTTTTAAAATGACTTCTCCCTGCTGAGGCATCCTGGACCAGTGCATTGTCCTGGAGCTGGGTGATGGTGCAGCCAGTATTGCTTCTTGAGGGACAGAGAGCAATTGTGCTGCCAGAGTGAATAAATAAAATCCCTGCACCTCAGAGTTTTGACAGCTGTGCAATCTGATGGAAGCCACTCGTCACTAAAAGGAGTTTCATCAATGAAACAATGAACACGTGGAAGCTCAGACAAACAGGGGGAGCAAACTCCAGTTTTTGGAAAATGATTGTATGTCATGAACAGAAATAGAGAAACCCATCTTATTATATCACCTGGTTGGGAAAGGTTTGGTGTAAAGTTAGATTTGTTCATTTTCTTAACTGAAATGGAGACAATAGTCCTTTGTGTTCAGGAAGCACTGAATATCCAGCCCAGTGTGGGATGCCCTGCTTGATTTTGTTCTGACACACCCAACATCCTGAGGACTGGCAGCTAATTTCAAATTGGATGGCTTTGATTGTTACTGGTGTGTGAGACAGAATGGCAGCACAAGCTGAGGCTGTTGCTGACAGTTAAAATAATGATCTTTTTTACTAGTGAACTGTGCACATCTTGAGACACTGAGAGAAAATGGCTTGCAGAGAGATCCAGAAGGCAGCTTGTATACTCCTTTTTATAATGCAATGTCAGGGGAGACTCACACTTGAGATTTCTGCTCACTTAATACCAGTTTGGTTTTGTCCAGCTTCAACTATGTTGCACAAACTGCACCTTGGTTCAGGCTTGCTAGTTTGCATTTATGCCTAGGAGAATACTGATGTGATTTGTCAGTGTAATTTTCTGCATAATGAATTTGGTAGCCTTGATTTTAAAGTTTTCTTTTCAAGCTCTGTGACCTTCTGAAACTCTGGGAGCATGCTGTATACCAGGCCACCCACCTATCCAGATTTCCCAAGCCTTCTATGCCTCATTTTGTGGACCATGCCAGTCAGTCTTGAGGGATCTTTCCCACCTACTTGTTTTCCCATGCTGCATTGAAATCAGTTACATATCTTAGTTTTCCAGGCCTGATTCCCCAGATAGAACATCACTGATTCACCATCATCTCCTGTGCACTCACGAAATATCTGCTTCCACCTCCAGTCAGGCAATTTTCTGGTGTCTATTACCCATTTGTTAAATTTTCAAACAAGGGCCTCTGTGTTTTCTTCCCTGTTGTATTGTTAAAGCTTAAAACAAGTGTCTCTCTGTTTCCTTTCCTGCTGCATTTTGAGCTCAAGATGCATCCCCTGCAGCCAAATCCAAACTTGCCTTATTATTGCTGTCCAACCCGCCTTCAAACTGTCCTTCCTAATGGTATCTGTAAAAGACTGAACAACTGCTTGTGGGTGTGCTGGAGTGACTGCCTGCCCAGCTGACTATTATTTTCCTGTTATTCCTTCATATTTCCTTCCTGTCTGCATTTGTCTGACATCTTCTTTCTCCCATTAAGCCTCATTTCTTTGTATTTTAGACCATTTTTCTTGTGTTCTGCTTATACAGCACATGCCACAGTGGGAAACTTGCCTGTGGCTAGGGATCTTGGGCTTGGTGATGGCTTACATCAGGTGGAGATGTGCTGCTGGGAGAGAGGAGCATCCCTGTGCTGCCTGTGCTAGTGGGAGACACATGTTCCTCAATCCCCTGGCATGGATGTGCAGCCTCCTGGCACCCTCTGTGAAGTCCAGCCCTGGGAACTTGGGACTTGAGGGAGAGGGAGAGGGAGAGGAGAGAGAAGAGAAGAGACGAGAAGAGAAGAGAAGAGTCTCAAGAGAAGCAGATAAGAGAGAGCCGAGAAGAGAGATAGAACGCGACGAGAAGAGAAGAGAAGAGCAAGAGGACGAAATCTCGAAGAGCAGCGAAGCGCCGAGAAGAGAAGAGACCGTAGAAGAGAGATAAGAGACGACGAAGAGAGAGCGAAGAGCTGAACAGAAAGAGCCGAGACAGACATTCTTTCGACTTATGGCCAAACACATTTAAAAATATATGACTGTATTTTTTCCACCTCAGTGGAATAGAGAAATTCCGTGAAAGTATTTTAAAGATACATGCTAGTTAAGTAGCTCCCAAATAATAATATTTTTATTTGAGCTTTATATTTCTCTTAAGTAAATCCATTAGTAGATTAGGTTTTGCAGCTCTATTCATGGCTATTTGATCCTTGAATCCTTTCAAGAAAATCAATGTGCGGCTTTCCAGCTAATTAGCATAGCGTTGATAAAATGTATAAGGCCGAACCCCTCACTTCGTCTTACGAGGTCTGCGGGGAGGGTCCGCAAGTCCCGGGGGCTCGGGGCAGGGCGGCATCCCGGGGGTGGGTGCGGCATCCCGGGGGTGGCTGAGACATCCCGGGGGTGGGCGCAGCATCCCGGGGGTGGTTGCGGCATCCCGGGGGTGGGTGCAGCATCCCGGGGGTGGGTGCGGCATCCCGGGCCGGTCGGGGGCTCGGGGGGAGCGGCGGGGACCGGGCGGGCAGGCACGGCCGCCCCTCCCCGATTTTCCGCCCCCCCTCCCGCTTTCTTCTGCAAATCAAAGCCGCCATCTGCTGTGACAAGTGTTCCCATTCACCTTTTCCCTCTTATCTGCTCCCTCGCAGGGAAGTGCTCTGGAGGCTGACAGCCTGGTCTCCCTGCTGAGGCTGCATTTCTGCAGCCATCGCCCCCCGCCCCCTCCGGCTGCGCTCCCTCACCGGCGGGGGCTCCGGGGAAGAGCCGGGACTGCGGACCTGGGGCCGAGGAACGGATGTGGAGGTGCTTCCTATGCCCGAGGTACCCCCCGCCGCTCTCCAGCATCCCTCAGCATCCATCAGCAGTGGGCTGCTCCTCATTGTATTTATTACTCCCGTTTTTGAAGGAGATGTTGCAGGGGAAACACAATGAATGGTCAGACAGACCTCTTTTCTCATTTCCCCTTTGCTTTCTTTCCCTCAAACTTGAGCAGCTCGCCGGCGTTTTTCGTTTGTTGGGAGAAAATCATTTGGGTGACTGAGAAGTGTAAGGTAAAATGTGTAACAGGCCCCAATAAATCACGGCAGTAATGGCAATGCAGCAGATCTCAGAATTCTGGGGGTAAATATTTTTTTCTTTTCCACCCAGTCAGCTGACATGTCTGTGGTTGCATAGGTGTCAACACAGAGAGAATTATTTCCCTGCATGAAGGAAACCTGAGAAGGATAAAAAAAAAAATGATAGAGGAAAGGATAAGAACCTCCTGTGAGTACTTTTTTCCCTGCTGTAAGGGGGAAAAAAAACCCCTTTTTTTTGTTCTCTTGTCTGGATGTGACATTTTACACCACTTCCCTTCTATTCTTTCTTATCCAATTCTAAAGGCTATGGCTGTCTCACACAAGTATTCCTGTGGCATGCTGTTAGCCCACTGGGGGCTGCCAGTGTGGGCCAGCAGCAGCAGCTCCGTCCCCAGGGCTTCACCCTTGCAGTCCCACAGCCTTCTCAGGAGGGACTGAGTGGTTTCTCAGGGCTGATGGTGATTGCTCGAGAGTTGCTGATGCTTCATGGTAGAGTAAATCCCACACTCTCAGCTTTTCACAGCCTTTGGTCCAAACCACGCCGTCCTGGTGTCTCCCTGCACAGCTGCACAATAAAACCTTTCCCTTCATTTGAACCATTGGAGGGTGAAAGAACTTCTCAAGTTCAGTAAGGGTTAAGAGCAAAATAATGTCATTAGAGTTACTGGTAACTGATAGAACCACATCCCTTCCCTATATGTTATTGGAATAAAACTGAGAGTGGGTGGTAAGCCTGCCTCTGCCAGTGCTAAACTTGACTTGAGGCTGGCTCCAGGTTTTGTAGCCTTTTGACCCTTGTAGGATCTTCTTCCATGGGAATGTGCTGCTTAGTGCTCTTCTCTTGTGAGTTGTTACTTAAAGTTTTCATTAATCAGCTAAGAATATTTGAGATAATACAAAACCCCTTAGGTTTCAGAGCTCCTGAAGACTGCGAGGAACTTTGGAGTAACTTGATAAAGTCAGGTAGGTTGATAGGTCAAACCCAATTATAATTAGTGAAAAAAGGTGAAGGACATCCATGGAAATAATTGGAATAAAGCAGAGAAGCTAGTGGAGTATCCGAAAAAAAAAAAAAAAAAAAGGGAAGTACTGTGTCTTGCAACTCTGTGGAACTTAAAAAACAGATGCCCTGTGTAAATTGCTCTTCAGCCAATAGAAGGAAATTAGTCTATCTTAAAAAACTTTTCAGTTCATCAAATAATAAAGAAATTTTTAAAAAAGCTGGATAAGCAAGATGAAAGAATCTGCAAAGTGAAAGGCTGGAAGTTGTTTGTGAGAAGCTGTGAGAGATATGGAAAGATGACCTTGGAGACAGAAGGGCAAATGCAAGAAATCTAGAGTAGACCAGAGGCTTGAGAGGTGCTCACAGAGGTGTGTGACCCTGAGGATGTCTGAAGAGGAAGGAGAGCTGCACTCTGCCCAGTGGCATAAACCCTAGCACTCCATGGCATAGCTCACACACCCACTGTCCAGCTTCAGAAGACATTTTTGAAGTCGGTAAGTTATTTCATAACTCCTTACTACAGAAGGATTTGTCTTTGGGACTGCTCATACTGGTTGCTTGTGGAGGCCTCGTACTTGGCTCCACTGTTCACCTCTAGACATGTTTATCTGCCAGATCTGTAGGGCTTTCAGTGGAAAAATCTTTTAAAAAGATTCTTAGTATTCTGTCAAGTAAATGTCCTTGAAAATTGTCTCAAGGACTTCTGCCCATATTCTTGGTACTTTCTCCCAGTGCACTGTATTCATGTGGGCACCACCATGTGTCCTTGTCTGAATGAGTCAGGAAGTTTCTATGGGAGGACACTGGTCTGGATCCAACATATGGTTCTTTTTAAATAAAAGAACATTTCCAAAATAAAATAAAATAAAATAAAATAAAAATAAAATAAAATAAAATGTGTTTGGCTAGTATAGTGTCAAAGTGCTGAGCAGTACATTTTCTGAGCATGAAGCATATTGACAAAAATTCCCTGTCTCACTAGATGGGATTATGATAAAGTGCTGCGGCTTCATCACTATTACTGACTTGCCGGGTTTTTGCTTGCTGGTTTCTTTAGGTTAACATTTGTAATGCTGCTAAAAAGCAATTCTCTCCTTGCTCCTGATTCAGCTGTTCTCCTTGTGTGTGGTGGACTAAAGAAAAGTAAAAGGATGCAGGATGGGAGTGTGGTCAGCTCTGACTGTCATAGATGGAACAGAGGGCAAAGCCTGAGAGTGTCTCTGCTGTTGTGCTGTGGTGTGTGTGCGTGTCCTGCAAGGCTTTGAGGGCTTTACCAGGGATACAGAGCTTTGGCTTTGATTTTTCCCATGTGACAGATGCTGACTCCTTTTCAGCTTGGCCTGCTCTTGCACCCACAGCGGCGATGCCTCGGTCATGGCTTGAGTGGTCTAGCACATCAGGAATGATGAGGTGACATGGGAAGGTCTGACCCAGCCCTATGGCTAGAGCAGAGGGAGCTGCTAGATGTCTGTGAGGAGGGAAGGCATTTATGTCATCCTTCAGGAAGCTTCTCTACCTTGAACTGACTGGCAAAGGTTAGACTAAACTTTCTGTGCTGATTAATAAAGCCTCTGTGGATGGGGTCCAAGCCAAACCTGTGAACAGTCTCTATCTCTGAATTTCAGTTTGCTACAGCATTTACATTAACTTGAAGATAATGTGCTCATAAAGCATTAATCTAATACTCTGAATTATGAAGCTGTTGCAGTTGAATTAATGTCTTTTTACAATCAAGCCTTATTTACCCCTTATGTTCAACTTCCCGAAGGAAACTCTCTTCTACCTAAAATTTGCATATCTGCTTTTTGACAAATCTGGTAGAACTGTTAGATGGAAAGTGTGAGGTAGATTAGTGAAGGTATTTCACAGGCTTGGGCATGTAAAATGAGCTGCAGTATTTATTTTGCAATCGCTTCCTCCATTTTCAAACTGCGTCTCCGAAGTTGTTGTGTTTTGGAAGCATGAGCTGCAAGAAAGATGCAGATTGCAGAGGATACACGCTGTTCACTTTGAATTTAAATCAGTTAGACATGCAGGAGCTCACCTCGTGAGTTTAGGGGGGAGTCAGCTCAAGGCTGGAAGATGAATTTGGCACATATTTACAAAGGCAAAACTGCAGGACCCACCAGCCAAGCATTTTATTAGAAAGACAAGTTAAATTCTGCTGGGACATCCTAATATAAGGTAGCCCTGAAGTCAGAAGCGTGCATAATCCTAATACTGAATGTAGTGGGGTAAATATATTTTAAAATAATGAAATACCTTTGCATGATGGAAAACTCTAAAGTATGTAGATTTGATTTTTTTTATTTCACCAAGTGGTTATTCTGCTAATGAACGGTGAGAGTGAAGTTTGAATATTACAGTATATGTCAACAAATATGTTTTCCAGCCTGTTTTGTTTATCAGCTAATTATTTGATTCAGATTGCCAGTAAGGTAGAATTACGAGACAGCAAGTGCAGTACAATTTCATTTTTCAATGATTTTCCATGAGTCCCTTTAAATCTTCCAGGTGACTACCTCAAAATACCTCAAAATTTTCAAAAAAGCTGTTTGTTATATTTACTAACTGCAGGAGAAAAAAAATCATAGCTTGGGAAGTTTATTTTTGTAATGATATATATTCTTAATATCCAGATAAATTTCTAATCCTACTGAATTCTTTTTTTGCCTTCAGTCGTATCAGTTGACATTTAGATCCTGAAGTTACTTGCATTTAGTATAGAAATAAATAAACCCTTTTATCAGTTTTCAGTTGAATGCCTTTCATTTTATAATCTCTTGTTTTTCATTATGAGAAACAGCAGATAACTCAAAAGTAGATTTTTTTTTTTACTGTCACATGAAAAAGTCCATTTTTGTTACTTGTCTAAACTAGAAGTCCTGTTCTTTTCAATCTCTCTTCCTATCAAAATTTTCCTCATATCTCTAATAACATGGCCCTGAATTACATAATGATGAACTGAGAGAGGCTGTTTCCTGTTGTGCAAATAGCTCTGATGAGTGGGTCTGCCAATACCACTGACGATCAGTCGTCAGTTTGCATGGAGTACGTGGGACTCAGGGTTAATGGATGGAGTAGAAAGTCTTCCTGGTAGGAAAATGCCAGGAGGGATTTGCCAATCTAATTTTGGAGCGGATGGTGAGCGGCACTGTTGAAGGGGCGATGTTCCAAATTCTTTCAAAGAAGTAATTGTTGAACGCTTTCTCAATAAACCATCTCTTGTTTCTGATAAACTCACCAGTGTTTGTTCTGCCTCTCCTTTTCCTGATAGGAGGATCAGGCTAAGCAGAGCCAGCATCATCTGAGCCTTTTGCCTCTCTTAACCCGAGTGGCTGCTGCATGCTGTGAGACCCCTGTAGGAGTGGTGCTGGCCAGGCTGTTTGGTGGAGCTGCACAGGATCACGCTGGTTGTGCTGCATCCCTGGGGAGGGCTCCATTGTGGAAGGGCACATGCTTTCCAAGAGAACAGAATCCTGGTGACCATGGTGTTAGCACAAGCTCCATGGTGGGCTGTGGTTGTCCTAAGCCCTCCCCTGAGATCAATTATACCTCTTGCTTCTGTTTCCACTCCTGTCATTTTCTGGACCACATTAGCCTCAAGCCAGCTCCTAGCTGGGGAACTTCCAGGTGTTTCCTTCAGCACCAGCTCCACCTTTCTCCCTCAACCCACGATGGTGGCCTAGTGTCTCTTCAACCCCCTTCCCTTTTCTAGGCACTTTCCTCACAGCAGTTTCCTTTCTCCATCACTCACAATTCCCTCTGGTATCTTTTTCTCCACTGAGTCCCAGAGCAGGTCTTTATTTTGGGTTCTAACAGGAGCATTCAGATGTGCACAACCAGTGCACATCTGAGGATGAGCTGCTTCTCAGGAGCGTTTAGATCTTGTCTGGGCATTGTGGAGAACCAAAACCCTTGGTTGTTGCTTTGCCTGTCCAAAACCCTAACTTTGTGAAATTCTGTGTCCAAATTATGAATACTTGCTTCTTCCAAAACTCTTCCTTCTCCTGAAGTAGGTGAGAAAATAGCTCCTGTGGCTGTTTGCTATTTACAGAAACGTCAAAAGTAGTCTTGACTAAAATGTAAACATTAGCAGAGACAGTTCTACAGTAGACATTTGATTTATATGGACATTTGATTTAACTTCCAAACACCTTGGATTTCATTCATAACCTCAGATCTGGGAATGTTTAATTTGTATGTATTTGCCTGGGAGATGAGGAGTTTCCTCTGTGTTAAACTGACTTCAGGCTGAGTGTGTCACAACAAAAAATAACAAAAATAAAATCCCATTATCCAGATACCATTTCTCAAACTTTGACCTGACATGAGGAAAATAGTGATACTGAATTAATTTAATGTCATGGCTTCTGACTCTTATATTGTATGTGTGAAAAAATGTCCATAGGGTATTTTTTCCTATGGACATAAATGAATTTGTGGTTTCTATATTTCACTTTAGGTTTATTGCCTTAAATACAGCACACAGAGAAGCATAAAGGCCAGAGAAGAAACATAAAAATGTCGCTATCAACCCCTGTATGACCCTGCTAAAAGTAACTACAGGAGACCCTTCAATGCATCCTCTCAGGATTCAGAGTTCTGAGCAAATATTCCTATAAGGATCACTAGAAAGAGGAGCTACTGTGTAGAAAATATGTGTGTATCTGTGTATGTGATAGAGACAGTGAAGGTAAGTTTCTTAAAATTAGTATTTAAAGTCTTCTGTAATTTGCAGCAAATCAAAACACATTATTGTGTGAATAATATGTAAAGAGATAGTATTATAAATGCATGCTACATTTCTGTAACTGCATACCCAAGGAAAGAAAATTTTATTCAATCCCATAATTTTTGTCATCTGATTCCTGTAAAAAAACCCTCACTTCTTTTGCATCTGTCACTATAGTATCTAAAATATGAATATATTCAGGCAGCAGTATCTTCGTAGACTGCAGAGAGGTTTCTGCTCCTCCCCAGCTAAAATGGGATGAAAAAAGTCCTCTTTTTCTATAGAATCTTTCCATTTTTTTTTACTGAGAACTCTTTTAATGTTTTGTTTTCTGTTGGTTTTATTTCTTCTTTTACCTCCATTTGCTTTTCCAGTAAAGAATAAAACAGAACTGTGGGGTAAAGCAAAAGAAAGCTGGGAAAGAAGCAGGATTTACTCATCCTTAATTTTGACATAAAGCTTCAGAGAAAAGAGTGAATGAATGAAAAAGTTCGTCCCAGAGCTGTCAAAGTAAAACATGACTGGAAGCTGTTACAATTTTTGAGGAATTTGAATCGTCACCACTTGCAAGGGGGCAATCAGCTGCATTCACTTAGCAGTGCAGTGAACTGAGGTTTCTGTTTCCTGACTGCTGATGCTGAATTACTGGAACTGTTTGACTGCTTTCTGAAATACTCCATTCCTAAGGCACAACATTTTTTGGGATCCAAACTGTAGTCATGATTTCTGTAGATTAGATTTATTTGAAATACCCTGGTGGAACTCATTGCTTTGGTACAGAGGTCTCATCCGATCCCTGCTTTTAACATGCCCACTCCTAAATTGAGAAACCCATTGTTCTGCCTTAAACCATTAAGGACACAGATTAAACTATCCAAAACCAAAGCACTTAATGGGGAGTAGCCTTCAAAACATGTATACATGTGTTTGTGCTTGGGCAGTGCCTGTACTTTGTGCCACCCAAATCTTTATTATTTTTAAAGGGGTGAGAATCTTTATTTCTGAATAAAGAGCATGAAGGGGATGCGAGGTGGCACTGCTTACTGAGATCTTTGCAAAAGTACATGACCCAGAAATTTCGGTGTCCTCAGTGTCACCAACGCATGGATTGCTGCAGGCAGATGTGTGTGTATGCGAGGGAATTTAAAATGTCTGGTATATTTAGGTGTGTGTGATTTTATAGGTAGGACACATTGGTTTTTCACAGCTAAAACCTATTAAAATGCAATGTGCCCTTTGCTGGACACAACGGGGAATATTAAACAGAATGAAAGTTTTAAAGTGCTGCAACTGCCTAATGTGCAAAACCAGCAGATAAACTTTTTTCATGCTTCCCCTTGTCCTGTGACATTTAAAATATCCTGCTCATAGCCATCCTTACCTTGCCTAATTCTGTCTTTATATCTGACACAAAACGCTTCCATCCTGAGGTGGGTCCTTGACAGTCTTTAATATGACAAAATGATTTGGGCTTTCTGTCATTCAGCTTAAATCACTTTTCTACCCACGCATTAAAAAAGCTCCAGCACAATCCTTGATGGCCTCAAGAAAAACACGTCTGGTCCCAGCCTAACCCTCAGCTGCATGGAACTGCATTGTCATCATAATTGGATGTGATAGATTTTCACTCTGCTTTACTAAAATTTTGTTTGTAATTGAGTAAATGTGCCACTTGCAGTTGAAAATAAATTAGCCCAGAGCAACAGCAGCTTGACTGTTTTTTAAAACTCTGTGTGTGGGCTTTTTAAATACATGCACGCACATACATGCAGACATAAATATAAATATAAATATAAATATAAATATAAATATAAATATAAATATAAATATAATAATATAGAACAGGTCAAGTGTGTAGCTAGGATTAGAAAAATATCCCCTTCATTGTTAAATGGCGTCCTGAACTCCATTTTCTCTATGTGTGTTGTACATTTTCCCCCTCAGAGAGGGTGAAAACATAAAAGCAATGCAGCAGACTGCAGCGTGGGGGAGGGTTTTTTCCTTCCTCACACTTTCTACTTTTGTCAAGCCACCTGAGAAGTTGATATGAGAAGGGCATTTTAGAATAAAGACATTACTCTGACAGCAAATACAAATGAAATAAAATTGGCCTAAGGCTTTGATGCCAGAACCTGAATGGAGAGCTGAGACTTAGCAATGCACTAGTTTAATACACCAGAGAAATAGAACTAGAATAATTTGCAATGCAGGATGATGAAAGAAGAAAATATAACAAACCCAGATATTAAAATAGAGTTTCCAGCTTGTGTATATTCACATTTTGCACTCAAGTTGACCCATAAACATTGCAAGAGAAGCAAATATGCACTTTTCTCTTCTTTTGGAACAAAGCTGTTTGATGTGTGGAGGTACCATGTCAGGATCTCAACCTTGACACTCCAGAGGGAAGGATCTGAAGGTCTCACAGTTTTGGATGAAGTCTTCTTCATGGACATCTCCTGATTCTAGAAACAGCTACTGCCAGCCACATTAACCCATGTTGCTCTGGTCACTGAGCAGACAAATGGGCTTTGTGGGGGAAGAGAAGGAATCCTTGAGGGAAAAAAGGCACTCACAGGGCACTTTGTGCATGTGGTTGATGTCCCTTTTCCCTGTACATGTGTGCACACATCCCCAGCTCTCTCATGATCCAATTACTTTCCTTAGTGTAAAAACTCTAAAGTTAAGGATTTTTTGGGTTTTGTGCTTGTACAGCATTTATAACCCGAAGCGATCCTATGTGTTGCCACAATGCAAAAAGAAAAAATAATAGCCAGAGGCTTAAAGACTGAATTGTTTCACATTAACATAGGGGTCTGTTTATTTTCATATCCTCCAAAAGACCTCGTTTATTGGTCTCTAATGTTTCTCAGGTTTGTATGACCCAAATATGAATTGTTTGACTTTTTTTGCAATAGGCATTTTGGCAAGCACTGAATTCATTTTTTGGTATTAAGTCAGCTGTAGAAAAAAAAAATAAATTGCTGAAGTATCAGAGCCAATTATGGGCACTGGTTCATGTGCTGGATTCGGCATTTCTCTTTTAGATATTTAAATTATTTCAATGCACAGGCCCAGTCATTCCAAATCTTTGGATGTATTTAAAGCAACTGAAAATCCCTTTTCAACACAAAAGTCAGATAATCTTATAGCCCCTTTAACAAATACTGATGGTTACCTTTAGATAGTGTCAGGATGTATGTTTTAACATAAAATTCAACTTGCTGGAAAAGGAGAGTTCAGGTTACACAGGAAAAGTGACAAAGTACAAGTAATAACAACAACCACTCTTTTTCCAAAAAGCCCCAAACCACGGTTCAAAGACTACGCTATCCTCATCTCCTGGTGTAAAAGTCACTTCACTTTCTTCAGATGTGGAGCTTGATTGAAACAGAGAGTGATTTTCAGGAAATAAATGTAACTCATACAGAATTATACAGGTTTTTCCTAAAGGCAGACTTTGCTATCATACAAACTACCCTTAGGAAGGAAACTAACAATTCAAATAAACCAGTCATTAATTTATATCTAACTCATAAGTCTGAGTCCTTCAAGCCATTAATTTTGGGTGCGAAGGGCAAGAGTACTGCTCTTGTCTGATTCTGTCTGTGGAGTGAGAAGATAGTGCTGCTATCTCTTTCATCAGGAATTTATGTACATTAGAAAAGCAATGACTTTTTCACAAGTATACCAACTATCACAAGTAAACAGCTTCTTCAAGCCTGATGGCAAAACCTGCAGCATGCCGAAGCAGCAGTGCACTTGTTTATTATCATACAGAGTTTAACCTGTTTTTACACTGTCTGATTTCCTGCTTTTTATGCACTTTAAAAAAAAATAGGCTAGGGTGTAAAGGAAGGCAAAGCTTGTAAGCAAGAGCTGGCCAGCTGATGATGGAGGTTATTAACTGAGGACAAAGCAGACATTTACAACAGTGGCACAGAAAAGGGAGAATTAAACAGAGATCTTTAGCAATATTTTCCTCCTTCAGAAATATCACTTCGTCTACAGTCATTCAAATACTTGGGGAAAAGAAAGAAAAAAAAGTAATATGAATGTTTAGGCTTCCCCTAGGCATTTTCCATGCTCTAGATATCCCGACTGTAGCAGAGAATCCTAGCTCACCACTGAACTACGTCTCAAATATGCCCTTCCCCTCACTGGCTGGAGGGACTAATTTATGAAGAGAGATTAAAAGAATTAAATATAGATAGCTTCAGTAAGTGAAGACTACAGTGGGACAAAAGAATAACCTACAAATACATGGAGGGGGTTAATTCCTGAGGGAGGTGAATTATTTAGGACAATAGGAGTGGGTTTAACTAAGAGTAATGGGATGAAATTAAGAATAGGAAAAATTAGGCTGAATATATAAAAGGATCCTTCTTGACAGCTAGATCAATTTGGCCATGGATGACTGTCCCTTGGGAAGTGATGAAAGACCCATCATTTGGTATATTTTGAGGCAGGCTTTGACAAAACATCATTTAATGCACTATGGGAAACCACTTGCAGGGAAATACAAGGTGAGAGGATAGGTGTTGTTGGTCTCCTCAATCTTTCTGTAAAAAATTTAATCAAACCAACCCTCTAACTCAGCATACCAGCTTTGTCATCACCACAACTGGACCACATGGATCCACACTGCTCCATGAGAGCCACACCACTACCATCCCCTTGCCCAGATGGAGCCTGGTAAATCCTGCAAGCTCTTCTCTTGACCTGCATTCATTTGGCAGGTCAAGATGCAAACAGTGGCCACCTCCATCACAGGGCTCCTTCTGTACTCTCAGATGCCAAATTATCCTTTCCCTCCCGTTTATTCTACACTGCCCCATAGAGGTGCTGCGGCAATTCCTTAATTTTTAAAATCCTCCAGCACAGATGGCTTCATGTTGGGAGCCCCCCGAAACTGCAGGTGTATGAAAGACCTCCCTCTCTCTCTCCAGTGTGTTCCAGGAAGACAGTGCTTGCAGCCACCACCAGTGAGAGCAGTAAGCACTGCAGCGTAAGAATTATGTTACCTTTGAGTTTTGTTAGATATAAAAAGGTGGTGGTGGCTTCATCTTACATCTAGGAGGAAGAAATTGACTTCTGTAGCTACCTTCAAAATCTCTACTCTGTCCTGCACCTGGGCATAAAAAGGAGTTGCCGTACACTAAAGTTTTTACATAAGTTTGTTACAACTAAAACTGCATTAAATAGAGCCTTGGAGTCTATAATTTTTAAAGAAGTGGTGCAGAGAACTAATTTCTATATGTCTTTGCTGTTCATTCAGGCCCTCAAAACAGGAAAAACTTGTCATAATAGAAAAGTGTGGCTTTCCAGATGCATCTGACTCCCATCACAATGAGGAGCTCCATTTTGACACCTTAAAATCCTTAAACCTTCTTAGTTGAGACACAGAATGTTTCCATATTACATGGAATGTTTCCATATTATTCCCTACAAATCTCTCTCATCCAAAGTCTCGCTATGACCCCGCCAACTCATGATGACTGTGCCACCACCCTGAGGGATAAATACCCCAGGGAAAGGCAGCTTTGAGAAGGAGCAGTCTCACACAAAATGAATTCAGAAACTCTAGTTTGTCATTTTGCCCTTCTTTTGCAGGGAAAAAATACCCACCATCAACAAAAAAACCCACGCTAGTGATTTCTTTTGACTTAAACTGGGCATTCAAAAAGCTGTTTTTATTAATGAATCATATTAAGCCATCAGTGAAAGGCTCCCTGACTCTGTTTAAATAACAGGCTATGATTCCTCCCTCCCGCACCCCCCTTCCCTTTGGCTCCACTGCTATTAATTGAGGAGTTTCTTTGTTTCTTTTCTAATGAAGCTAACAGAACACATCTGTCAGGTGCTTGTATTCTTCACCCGTCTATAGTATGTAATAGCCCAGCTGGAGGCTATAATGCTACACAATACCCCTGGCCGTTACAGCAACTATTTATTCCTGGGCTTTTCCTCAGATAGGGATTTGAAAAAAGTCTGAAATTTGGGCCTAATTGCTATTTACACAGCGATAGACACCTGTTCTAGCTGAGACACTGGCTCATGAATCCCACACCTGAGACCTTAGGGAAAGGGAAGGGGAAAATTTCAAGCAGCTGCCAGTCCGGTTCAGAAAGAGAGATCTTTTCTGCGAGATATGTACGTACAGTACATAGATCCGTGCCTGCCTATTGCCATAGCTACTGTTTCACGGCCAAATGTTCATTTAAAGGCTTAACATATGCTGGATGTGTGGACACATGTACACAACCGGGAGGAAAGAGTTTTCTGCCTTCGCTTCCACGTTTCTATTGGACTCTCCCAAATTCTTGGTGCCAGGATTTATTTCTCCAAAGATCTGTGGCTGCGGGTTGCTGCCAGCCACCGAACTTCCACTCCTGCCTCATGTTGTGCAGCACAATTGCTCCATTTTCCCCTTGTTTGTGCAAAGGATCCTGCTCTTCCTCTTTGTTTCTGTTCAGGGGAGCCTGTGTGCTCCTCAGGAGCAGCAGTCCACGGCGGAGACTTTGTTCTCCTACGGCTGCTAGCAGGGAAGGGGCAGTGTGAAGCCGTACATGAATTTAAGTTAGCAGCCTCTCCAATGCAGTTATGAGTGAAAATCTATTAAAATGCAACTAGATAATAAAAATCCCCATTTATTATCTCAGATGTGCATCAAAGAGGCAGAGCTGAAGAAAAGGTTCTTTCCTTCTCTCTCTCCTCTCCTGGTGATTGTCATTCCTCCCCCACTATATGTTTCTGTCATTCTTCCCCGATTTTATGTTTCTGTTTTGTGCCAAATAGCCCCTTTCATTAGGTGCTGGACAGAAATAAAATGTTATTGCCCTGCTGCCTTATCAGATAACAATGTCCTCTGCTGCTGCCAGGGAGAGGAGCTGGTGTGCCTGCTTTTTACAGAACTTTTTCCTCCAGTTAGGGGGGCCCTCTGAGACTTTCAGTCAAGACCTCTCTTTTGTGAAAAGACTTTTAACTCGGGCTTTTTCTTCTTCGGGCTGATCCAGTAATGCCCTGTCATCCCAAGCCCACCTTCATAACACTTTTGTTTGGGGGGGAGGGAAGAGGCATGAGAAGGGGGTTGAGTAATTAACTGGAAAAATTGGCTCTTATGTCATGCAAAAGACTTCTGAGAGCTGCTGAACATCAAATGCAAGAAGGGAAGGTGAGGAATAGGAAGGTTAATAAATGGATTTAAAAAAAAAAGTGAGAAAAGCTCACACGACGGATGAAATGAGAGTACTGAGCCAAGCAGAATATTCTAGTGGCTTTATAAAGCATGTATATCAGAAAGAGAGAGATGAGTCAAGGAGCCAGCAGTGCTTTTAGGATGGGGTGGGGCACCCAGATTGGTGAGAGATGAAGGGGATACTGCTAATATTAATTATTTGCTGCAGGGCTCACAAAAGCAGTTCAGTAGCTGAGAACAAAACCAGAAATTCATTTCCCAGAGGAGAAAGAAAGAAGTAGTGAGTGATCCCAGGGTCATTCCAGGACAGGTGATAATGAAATTAGAGTTAATGAAGATGAAGAAGACACCAGAGCCAGATGAGCCTCCATCCCAAGATTACGAAGCTGATGCTGATAATAAATGCTCCCTGCACATGAAGGGGAACCTTAAAGGTAGATGGAAACCATGTCAGCATCTGATTTAATAGGAGCTCTGGGATAATAATAATATTATTATTATAATATATTAATAATCTATATATTAAACCTTTTTCTTCTAAAGACTGAAGTTTTAGTAGCTGCTGGGTACCTAAGAGCACAGATTCACCCGGATAATGTTGTTAATGCACCTTCTCTGTCTATGGAATGCACTCCAGATTAAAGGGTAATACAGGATGGATCAGATATCATTTCCTTGCTATTTGGCCCTCTATGGCACTGGGACAACTTTCTGATGAAACCACATCCTTGATCTCTGGTAGAAGCGAAGCTAAACATACACATATGTGTAAGTATTTACATTCCTCCCTGACAAAGCTGTACATGACTGTGAATATGAGCAAGAGAAAACAAGATAAAAAGAAAACAAAAATATCTCTTTCAGAGACAATAAAGTGATGAGGAGACTATAAAGTGAAGAGGAGAGAGCTCTGATACATTGCTGACTTGTGCCAGGGTGATTTAGGGGGATTTTTCCTTCAGCTGTAGCCTTACCAATAGGTAAGGGTGTAGTGACTGAGCCTACACTGTGATTTTGACTGCCTGATTTAATTTTATACCTAACAAAGGGGCAGCTTTGGGGATGTGCTCTCTGTTCCGCTGCTTGTGTAGTTCCTCAGAAATGTGTGTGGTTACTAAACATCCACAAAGACAAGACCTTAGGTCTGTGATCCTTGCTGCACAGCACTCCTGCTGATTCACATCCCATGTCTAGCAAAGCACACAACTTTTCATCGTTTTTAAGTGCCATGACAGGATCTTAGTACCCTACCAGTCTCATCCATGTTTAACCAGTGTGATGTTTTTACTGCTTTGTTCTGGACTTGTGATTTTGTCCTCAGTACCAGACTCATCCACTGCTTCTCTCTATTTTTGCCTATATACACTTTATTTCACCTGGTTTCATATATGAACTCTTTCTTTAATTATTATTCTTAACACCATTGTACGTGTTGCAGATCAAATCATGGTCCTTTCCATTTCTGTTGCTACAGATGTCTTTATTTGAGCTACAGCAAGCTGATCATCAGCTTGAAACACCTTTCTATTGTGAAGGTTTTGTAACGGTCTTAAATTTTTTTTTTAATTTTTCTTTTTTTTTTTTTTTGTAACCAAGTAGAATGCTTTTCGATTGAGAACGAAAACATCATGCTTTTGAGTAGATGGTAGTTACCCTTTAATGAATCAGCTTCTTGTATGATGCTTCCTCAAAACAATTTTTGTTGTCTAGGTAAATAAAGCACAGTGGTCTTCCTCTCACTGATTCTGGGTCTTACTTCTGAGTGATTTCTCTCAGCTTTGTTAGCCACAATGTTCCTCATTAAACATATGCCTATATTGTTGGTTGGACAAAACCCCACTGAATATTGCATTACTACAGCTCTGTGTGGCTGGTATCCTCTTTGTTGTGGAATTCAAATTTACAGATGTAAAAGGTTTTTTTCCAATTGTTAGTTGCACATCTGAGTTTAGCAGTCTCTGTTGTTCACCTTGTTTTCCTCTGTTATTTCTGCAACCAAAATGACTACATCAGGAAAACTTAGTTGCCAGGATGCCACTTATTGCTCTGTTCAATTTGTCTTATGCAAAGTTCAGGGTGAGTAGCACTGGGCTCAGTAAATGCAAAGAACTTTTTAGGCAAGCAATGGATCTTTGCAGTCTGTGTGATGCCATCATTGCTTTGGTTTGGCTCACTATTAATGGGTTGAAGTTCTAGATATAAGGGAAATAAGGCATTTCAGAAGTTAATTGATTATGAAAGCTCTTGGTTTCTATTTATCAGGAGTCAGAATAATCAGCAGCAGTGATTTGTTTCCATCCCTGTTTGGCTCTCAGATTTCTGTCTAAACTTGGTTAAATCTGAATGGCAGGTTACTTTCAGCCTTTCCACCATATTCTTTTTAATGACAAAGTGTAAAAAGAGTAGGTTGGTCATTCTGAAGTTTTAAAGTTAAGAGAAATGCTTTGCAATACTTAATCATGATTTAAATCTCGGCCAATTCTGATCATTATTGCAATATTATCTTGCTGCCTTTCTTGAAAAACATATGACCTTTGAGAAATCCTGTTTATTTTTGGCAGCACTGCACCCTACATTACAAACACAAGATCAAACACAGTTAGTTTTGGAGAGGGAGAATTTAATACTGTACGCTTTGATCTTCCTCTGGGAAATGTTCTCTAGACCAATATTTATGCCTGTTAAAATCTGAAATGCAGACTATACATACACATCCGAATATAGATGTGTGTCTAAACCAAAAGCACATACATCTTAGAAACAGGTCTCCTGAAGTCAGTGAGGCTGTTCTCAGATAAAGGCATTGCACAAGGTATGCAAAGGTTGCAGATTTTAGGACTTCTAAACCCAACTCTAGAAATCAAATCAAAAATAGGTGGGAAGAGGGCAATGAGGACTTCTTTGGGCTATGAACTCTTTGAAGCCAGGGTCTCACCACACTGTGTTTGCACCCTGCCTTGCACAATAAGATTTTTTTTCTGGCTGACTCTTAGACACAGCAGTAGTGAAAATGATTAACACTGACAAAATGTTTTAGTGGGGCTCTTGGGGTCAGTCCTTCCCACGTGTGAACATACAGACCATCTCCTTCTTACCAGGAACTGCAAAACCTTCTTGTGGCCAAGACAGTAATTTCTTATAGACAAAATTAATATTGTGAGAGTGTTTACTGTACTTTAAGCTGCCTTTTAATCCTATTTAGCAGGTGGAAACAAGAAAGAGGTTTAGCAGTATGTGAACCATCTGTTCTCAGTGGAGTACCAAAAGGCTGGAGCAACTGAGTTGAGCAATCAGAGACACTCCCAGATGTTGTCCAACAGCATCCATTTGACCAATTATATGGAATAATAGTGCAATCCAGATGTGATCGAGCTACATCTGCATTCCAATGGCAAGAAACTTGCCTATACATGATATAGATATTACACAGTGGCTTGGCACAGTCCAGCAGTTTATTTTACATCCAGTGTTTAACCTCTTTTCCCCCCAAGGTACAAATGTCAATATTGGATTTTCTCTGGTTGGATGAATGTGTCACAGAGCAGATTAACCACTGGCAGTGAAAAAGGACTTCCACTTGCCAAAACTAAATTTCTCACAAATAGATCAAAACAGTCTGAGGTAGAGAAAAGAAGCAAGACAGGAAATGTTGCCAAATTTAGTCATGATGGTTCATTAAACTGAACTTAAGACCTCTGTGTATGCACTTTGTATAGAAGCTCCTACTTTCAGCTGGCAGGATGCAGAGGCTTGTGTGTACCCACATGTCTGTGTGTGCAAATACATGTACACCTGGGCATGAGGTAGCAGGGCAGTAGCTAATCAGACAGATGAAGCTAATGCTCATCACAGCAGAATTCCTCAAGAGCTCACTACTCCCTTGGCTGTCTCCATTTTCATAGCATAGACTGAATTTCCCCCCTCACTCTCTGGGTAATGCTGCTGTTCCACCACTTCACGTTGTGCTTTGCTAATTGCAGAGCAGTGTTCAAAGCACGTGGGCTGGGGAAGGACCTGGTCTTTGTGAGCCAGGCTGGGTGGAACATTTGCTGCTGAGGGAGCACAGGCTGCCTCTCCATGCTGGGTACAGCTGCTAACACTCTTGGATGTCTGAGTGCCTGAAAAAATGTGTCTCTTTCCCCTCTCCCAAAACCTCAATGGCATCTGTTATTCCAGCATAAGGAACCTCTCTTTTTGCTTACATGCTAACACAGGTTGTGTGGTTAGTTGACAAGTCAGAAATAAGTGATGCCATCCAGAGGGACAGGCTTGAGAGCTGGGCCTGTGTGAGCTCCATGATGTTCAAAAAAGCAAAGTTCAAGGTCCTACATCTGGATTAGGGAAATCCCAAGCACAAATACAGGCTGAGGGATGAACAGATAGAGAGCAGCCCTGTGGAGGAGGAATTGGGCATATTTGTGGATGAAAAGCTGGATATGACCTAGTAATAAACACCTGCAGCTCAGAAAGCCAAATTCATTCTGTGTGGTCAGCAAGATGAGGGAGACAATTCCCTCCCTCTACTCTGCTCTCTTGAGACCCCACTCTGGGGTCTCAGCATAAGAGGAACATGGACCTGCTGGAGCCAGAGAGGAGGACCACAGCGATGACCAGAAGAGGTCTGAGGACCTCCCACAAAGGCAGGCTGGGAGAGCTGGGGCTGTTCTACCTGGAGAAGAGGAGGAGGCTCCTGGAAGACATTACAGCACCTTCCAGCAGGGAAGGAGGGCCTGCAGGAGAGTGGGAGAGCAGCTTTTCACAAGGGCATGCAGTGGCAGAACAAGGGGAAATGGCTTCAAACTGACAGAGGGTGGGTTTAGATAAGATTTTAGGGAACAATTCTTTATTGTGATGGTTTTGAGATGCTGGAACAGGTTGCCCAAAGTTGTGGATGCCCCATCCCTGGAAGTGTTCAAGGCTAGACTGGATGAAGCTTCAAACAACCAGGTCTAGTGGATGGCACCCCTGCCCATGGCAAAGAGGTTGCAACTAGATTATCTTCAAACCCAAACCACTCTTTGTATCTATGGCAGGTTTTTTAAGTTAGCTGAGCTCACCTTGGATCCAGTTCTTGCTGGAAAACTTAATTGACCTCGTTATTTATTATTCTTTCAATTTTTCTGCTCTCTGCAATGCTCAATGGCAATAACTTTATATGTTCTTCTGGTTCACTGATTCTTTTTTGTTCCTTGGTATCATTTCAGAGGCCTTTATCAGTTTTCCACTTCTGTGGTTTTTAAGTTTTACATGTTTATTGCCTTGTTAATTATCATAAAAAGGGTAGGAGAGGAAAGAAAGGGAAGAAAAATAGGATACATGCTTCTGTTATTAATATATAATGGATGTAGTAATGTCCCAATTGTTCATGACCAAGAACGAGCATCCACAACAGTGAATTGCAATGCAATGTGTTGTTGAAGTGTGGAGACTTCAAGGATCAAATCACAGTTCTGTTTTCTGTTTCCTTTGACTTTACATGACTGTTCACTGGGATAAATTTCAAACATAGGCATCTAGTAGGCTATGGAAAAGGGGAAATCAAAGAGCTGTGAGTCTGTTTTGTCTGTGCTGCTGGAGTACACATGTAAGGTCAGAAGTGGTGTTGCTGGATGTTAAAAACCATTAGAACTTATATACTTTAAAATTAGCAGTTCTATGTAATTCAAACTAGAAGAGTTTTTAAAGCTGGCTAAGGCTTTTCCTGTTTCCAAAAAGTGGGGGACCTTCAGTAAAGTGGGAGAAGGTCAGCATGGAAAGAGAATCCTTATTCCATCCAGGTGACTGAAATTACTTTTAACTTGAAGAAGACTCTGGACCAACAACATCAGGGTTGTTACTGGCATCAATACATAGTTAAATGGGGATGGGAACTATGTAATGGCTGATTTTAATGGTTTTTTAAGACAACCTTGGTACTTTTCAGAGACAAGATTTCAATGAGATGGCTAAAAGTACCTGTAGTATCAAGGTGAGCAACTATAAAGTGCCTGCCTTCACGCTGAATCCAATTTGTTTGGTTCAGGACTGCACATAAGCCCAAGGTGGTTCATCTGGACAGGCAGTGGAGTAGGACATGTGGAACTTGCACCAAATCCTTCTGCATCCAGACCATGTCTTGGGTAAAATTGACTTAACTGAAACACGTGTTGATCCAAAATCAGTAGGGCAAGAATGAATTTGATCAGGTTTTTGTTTTTAAATAACCTAAAAGCAACTGTATCACTACTCTCAGTTAGGTGGTATAATGGAGTGAAATATTAGTATACATAATAGTCTGTAATGACATTTTTATGACAGAGCCAAACAGCCTGACAGATCCAATAATTTCATGGAGAATCAGTATCTAAATGATCCTAAAATGATTTAGGGAGGACATCTCTGCCCCTGAAGGCACAGAAGATAGTTGACAGCAGCAGTCTGATCCAGGTAGTGTGCAGCTAGGTCAAAAGTTGTGAGCAGACCAGAACTCTTCCTTTGGATACTGAGAAGTGCAGGGAAAAATGCCGGAGCAACACCCTTTCCATTTAGGTTGATTTTTTTCAGTTCCATGTCTATGTCAGGCTGACAGCAAGCAGACAGCTGTGTTACTAACAGATTGTCTGGATAGTGTCTGCTCCTCAGGAGCGCTGATTTATGAGGTTTTACCAAAGTACTGAACATAGGCAGGAATACCCTGAAAGGTAGAAGTGCTGTGTTTGTCAGGGAATGCAAATGAAATTATCAATATAAAGAAGAGGAGGATGTGTCCAGTAGTTAGGAGCTGCTCCAGAAGCAGGTGAGTGAGGACAAAGAAGGCATCTCATGCAAGACTAGAGGAAACTCAAAGAAAGAAACTCTGGAATAAACCAAGCTCAGTCCTGGAAGAGCAGCCAGGATGACTGCCTCCACTGGATGTGTCTAGTCCAAACATCTGGTGCAATATTGCAGGATGTGACAGGTTCTCAGGTCCCCTTGCATTGGGGGAGAGCTTGAGCAAAGGGCACTGTAGCCCTGTGCAGACTCAAGCACTTGGTTTCCTCCTCACAAGGGTGCAGGAGGAGAGGATCTGTGTTAGAGCAGGGTGAAATGAGATCCAGCCCTCTCTGGTGCTGTCTAATTTAGCTGAGGTTTGATCTTGAGATATAGTATGGCATTTAGTTCTTTTGTGGCTGCTTGCAGGTTTGCAATTGAATGTTTGACCCTGAAAGAACAATACATGAGGGAGGTTTTCTGCCTTCAGTTTTTATCCATCATGTTGCTTTGCAATAAACATGTCAGGTGTAATCTGTTGCTGAAAACTGAGGTATGGTTTGTGGGGAGGAATTAGTATAAAAGGCAGCTCTTATGCCTGCCACCCAGCATGAGGTGTACAGGTCTCAAAAGCAGGGATGTGCTCTCTGCCAGTCTGCCTGCCAAGCCAAAACAGAGCCAGGGAGCTGCTCCTTGATGTCTTTGACCTCTTGCATGGTTCTTGCACAAAGGGTCTGGTCCAGGTCCTACAAGCTCTGATCACTGTTCCTCAGAAGAGCTGCAGTGCTCAGGGGTTTGCTGCGACTGGTCTGTGAGGAGAGCCCTTCTCTCTCCCTGTGCCATCAGCACTGCTTTTCCATCAGCACTCCGTTTGCATGCGAAAAATTCATTCCGATAACTTAAAAAGTCAACATCAATGACTGGAGTCAGAGCAATAAAAGTGAAGTGCATGGCTGCTGCCAGGCTTCTTTCTCGCTCCTTGGTGTTCTGGCTCCAACATTCAAGCGATAGATTTAAATATAAAACAGATCATTAACGGCTGGCTCAACATCTGCTAATATTATTTTCCTTGCATTGTCTGTGCGTCTTTGTTTATCTCAGTGTGCTACTTTGTTTTTCCCCTCTTATAATAAGGATCATTCCTTTATTTTAAAGCCCCACATCAATTTTCAATTGCTTGGGCTCTTGGAGCCTCCCACGCTTTGCCCACATGCTTGCACCGCACGAAGAGGTGGAGAAACAAAGCGAATGCGAAGCGTGGGATGATTGTTGCTTCAAAAAACAGTAATTAAGAATCTGTTAGAAAAATAACAACTGAGTTTAATAAGAGCTTAACTTAGCTGCGTGAGCTGGACAGAGAGAGACTCCTGGGCTGTCTCACAGAAGCCAAGCAGCTTGACTCCTCGGGAGTCTTTCAAGTGACATCGAAGTGGATTCATGGAACTCCACTAAGAGGCATTGTTCTTGTTTCTGTTGGAGAGATGACTTGCCTTTCTCTTTAAAACGAAATTATAATAACCAGCACTGTGACAAAAAGTCAAATAAAAAAAAGTGAAAACTTTAGTAAAAAATCTACCCTTATAGTAAGATAGCTGACTTATATTCACAAAGTCACGTTAATTCTCAGTTAAGTCCCAAAGCCTCTTGTTATTATCCACATCTCTCTACCTCCCTACCATGGTGTAGATGATGCAATATGCAAAATCACCAGCTGTTCATATTTTCATGAAGTACTTAAGCAGAGTGAATTGAGGATGGAGTGTACTTTTTTACCTTGAAATTCGTCTATATTTATTTTGCCCCCATTCTCTCGACTTCATACCTCTTAAAGTTCATAACATTTATCCTGATGAAAAAGAGCTGAAGAGAGAAATTAGATCCATAAATACCTACTGACATAACTATCTGGGGAGCAGATGGACCTGTAATATGTTATCGTGTGACTCCTGCTGTCTTCTGCTAAGAGCTGTTCAAGAGGATCTCACTCCTTACTTGCCTGAGACAAGTAAAGGAGACTTTCAAATGGTCTTTCCATTTTTTTCCTCATAGGCAGAAGTAAAAAGCCCCTTTCCTCTTCCTAGACATCCTACCTCAAGAGATCTTTCACTGCATGAGAGAGTTTCTGGTTGTCCAGGGGAGTTCCTGAAAGAACATGGAATCTCTACCACTTTTAAGATGCTTTAAGTTCAGTAAATCCAAGCTCAGTACTTTATTGCTGGTCCCGGGGCCAGGAAGCATTGCATCTCCCTTTGTGCCACTCACTTGGGCCTGAGTCAACAGTTTTGAGCTGCTGGCATGCCTTCTCCCCCTATCTTGGAGACAAATGCCAGAAAATTACTGTAAAGGATGGTCAAATTCCCCTTCTGTACCATCTGCGTCTTCAAATGTCTCCTGTGTCTCTTTTAATCTTCAGTGCTTGCTGAGATTTTGCTGGTACTGGTAGCAATTACTGTTCATTTGCCTTAGGAGAAGTCTCCCACCAGTGTAATAAAGACATGGACTGTTTAGTGTCACCCAGAGAACTCTGGACAGTCCTTCTCTATGGCAACACATTGCCATTGTTTTTTTAGGACCCTTAAAATTGTGAGAGGTGGCAGGAGTACGTTAATGGTGACTCCACAACTAAGAAACGAAACTGCTCTGTCTTGGCATGACTAGAGTCTTTGTGCTACCTCTGTCACACTGAAATTTTATCTGGGAATGTCACATTTCCAAGAGGCTTGATCAATAAAATATTGCCAGAAGTGTAATGATGGCTGGTAGCAAGTTTGAGGCAGAGAAAAGTGCAAGTTATATTATCCAGTGTCTCGGGCTGGTTGGGCTGGAGGAGGAATGGATAACTTGCAAAATCCATCACTGGAGTGACAAAATTTGGAGCTGTTTTTGATTTTCTTTTATTTAAGGAGATCTTGCAAGACCCTCCTTGCTGGTAACTTAAATATGACCTCGTTACAGTGAAATGTTAGGACAGAGAGTAGCTGCTGTAGTTCAGCAATGATAACTCAGTAGTCTGAAAATTTCCTTTGCGTATCTCACACAAAACACTTCAAAAGCTGAGGCACGTCATTCTCAGTATTAAGCAATAATTTGAAATTCTGCAGATCCAGATGCTGACTTCCCACTGAATTCATTGTAAATCACATGCATTTGTACTGTCTGAGTCTGGGCAAAGAGCTCTCACCCGAGGAAAAAAGTTATGCTCAAGTCTGCATAAACAAACCCACACACCAAGCTCATTTCGTGAGGCAAAAGTCCCCTCCTAAACGCAGGTGGGGAGATCAGACTGTTGACTTCCCTACATGGAGACCAAAAGGGCTGTGCTTCATTGTTGTGGAAAGCCAGAATGAATCCACTGCAGTCCTTCAACCATCATCCATCTGGTTGGTGTTCCACGGTTTGCATTCATACAAAAAGTGGTTTTGGGTCAGGGTCACAGTTTCTTCCATAGCAACTTACAAAGTGCCTGGAATGCATTTGGAAAACTCATGGAAGTGGAGGAAGTTCATCTCTCCCATGAAGGGAGTATTGCAGGAGGATCATCAGAAATCAGGAGGATCTCAGGGCGGTGGAGCCCATCAGCAGCCTGAGCAGACTCCATGAAACAGCCTGAACTAAGGTTTCCCATCTGCTCTAGGCCTGGAAGCTGCTTCACTGCATGACAAAACTGAGGACATGGCACCACTTTACTTCTCTGCTTCTACAGTGATTCTCTCATGTTTTAAATAAACTTTTGACTTCTGTCCAAATGCAGTATCTGGGAGGAAAAGGAAAACTCAAACTGCTTGCAAACACATGAAATAGGTGATAAATAGATGCAGTCTGCATGATATTATGTGGTAACTGAGCTTGCATAAATCATAACTTTTTGGTCTTTCACTAAACTAGTGAGACTGAGTTTTAGCATATTTTTTTAAAAACTAATAGTAATTTAGCTATGATAAGGAATAGATCAGCCACACCAAATTTGTTCTGGTTCACCACAGTCCAACTTCTTATGTGTAACTTGTTGATAATTTTTCAGAAGCCAACCTGAAACACTACCTGAACACCTGAAAAAAAGCATCTGCTTCCAAAGCATCTGAAAGACTTCAGCAAATAATTGAGAGTACCAGACAAAGAGTTTCAAAGGCCTTAATTTTTCCCACTCTTTTGAGCTGAGGTTGTATGTCCTGGATTGCTCTCATCTGTGGGTCTTGCTGAGCGAGCTCCCATGAAGCAGGTGCCTGCTGGTCAAGCTCTCACAGCTTTCCATGAAAACACCTCTTGTTATTGTAGAAAAGAATTTTAGAGAAAATTATGGATTTATGAGAAGAAAATTTCTTTACTGTAGCTACCAGCCATATACATGGAGAAGGTTAAATAAAAAAACCCATGGAGGTTTCCTGAAAATTTGAGCCTGAGAGGCTGACACTTGCTCTGAGCTCTGACTGTTTTCATACACACTTTTTCTCATCTGGGCAGATTCTCTGAGGTTTGACACTGTACTGGTGTAGCCACATGTTTCCTGGCTGGTTTGGAGTGGGGTCAAATCAAGCTTGAGTCTGTCTGCAAAACGCCGTGTAGACATAGCTTTTGATGTGTTCCTGAGCCAGATGTAGCACTTTCCAGAATAAGGAATGTGGAATAGCAAGTTTCATGACATCTGGTGGTGCAAATGACACCCCAGATTGAACATTGATTCCTATCCAAAATTTCAGTCTCATTTTTTGAGCTGCACTTATTTTGGGTCTGTCTCTCCAATTCTTGAATGTTTTCCTCACAATTTGCCTTTGCCTATTCAAAATATATTGTGTCTTGCATGGATATGCATGAAAACAGTTGATTTGCAGGTGGAAATGAATTGATTCTAATATCTGGAAATAATGAGAAAAATGAAGAATTGCAGAGAAGCAGATATTGTTGTGTTAAATGTCTTGTAAACAAAACAAAGAAGTAGCAGCATATGTAATAGGGCTGTTTATTGTCCCCAAGTTATGAAATGTTTTCTTGACTGAGCAACATCTCTGCCAAATGTCTCATGAAGATCTTTGCTGTGACATAAGTTGAAGGCAAGGAAAATCCATATTGTTGCAGGCATTTTGATCTGCCCTGGTCTGTGTCTGCAGAGTGACTGGACTGTGTTCTCTGCAGTGAAGTACACATGTCAATGCCCACAAGCTAATGCAGACTGGGGAAGAAGCAAGATAATAAAGCTGTGAAAACTTTTGGGAAAGAAGCTGAGCAGGGAGCATCTGTACGTGATATCTCTGGGACTTGTGGGCACTCAGCAGCTCCAAAAAACCAGACTGCTGATGGTGGTTCTTAATATATTGACTTAGCTGCTGAGCTGGAGGCAGAAAAACAGAAATTCTGGGGGGACCTGGCAGTCTGTGCTTGTTTGTCCTCCTTGCATGTGTGGCAGAAGACATCTAAGCACATGCTACTCATGTAAGAGAGCTTGGAGGGATAAACAGAAGCATGAAAAGGTTGCTGAAACCTCCAAAGTAATTTTTCCCTTCTCAAACAATTGTGCATCAGTTCATTTCCTTTGAGCAGGACGTGGTGTAGTACGGTGTGAACCTGACATGAAAAGCACATGAAGCCAGTCAGGAAGAGTTAGCTTTGCTATATTGTACGATCCTGGAAGCCATGATCATCCTGATGTAGAAGTGCCACTGCAGATCCTGTTGGGATAGGTACCCTGGAAAATCCTGGGAATAGACCAGATGTAGTCTCTTGTCCTAAAAGTGCTGTGTCATGTGAGCTCCAATACCTCTCATCCTGCTGATTAAGTGTGAGAGAACAAAGAGTACCCCATCACCCCTCCCAAACTCAACAGCTGCTACTTGGAAGAGGCTTTTTTCCCCCATAATTGGTATTAGATGATGATGATGCCACAGGCTTTGAAATATTGGAAGCCAGCACTGATCACGCTTACAGATAGCTGAACAATGCAGTGCAATGTAAACTAGGCAAACAAATCCATCTGGGTTGCCAGAGAAGGCAGAGAAAAGCTCTAATCTTCTAGAAGCAGCTGTTGGCCAAGCTGACATTGAAAGGCATTATTTTTAAAATGAAAGCTTCTGTGCGGGTGATGAAAGCTGCTGCATTTCTTGCTTTGGACTGGAAGTGCTTGTTGGTAGCCCAGACAGAGATCAAAATTATTGAATGCTGCAGAGCAAGATTGATAAGCAGGACCCTCTTCAGTGAGTAATGGATTGCTGTCCACTCTGGGACAGGATGATGGGTTTTGACAGGAATATCTCCTTGCTGGGTCAGGGTGGGAGCAGTGCTGAGCCAGGGCGGGACAGCCGATGGTGCACCTGAGCTGGGTGAGAGGCTGTGCTGTGTATCCCGCCTTGGATGCTCACCAGACTGAACCAGGCAAGAGGCTGGTTTCCCCACCTGATTCCACCTGGAGAAGTCCCAAATGGAGAAGTCCCATGGGGGAGTTTAGGGACAGACTTTTTAGCCCTTTACAGATGCTAGGGTGGACCTTGTCAGGATGGTTAGGTGAGCAAAACTTTCCTTGGGTAGCTAGAGGCTGTCGCAAAAAACAATGTCAGGAGTCCGGATGTGCCATTCATGTGAACCAAGCCACATCAGTCAAAGCAGCTTTATTTCAGGACAACTGAGTCAAGCATAGGGGTTTTGCCAATATAATCTTATAAAGGTAGAGGAAAAAGACCCTAAAGCCTAAAATTACATGCTTGTACTGGCAAGTGTCTCTTGAAAACTAACCTTAGTACCTGAAAAAGAATTCAGTTTAAAAAAAAGTTTAAAAAGACAGAACGATTTAATTTATGAGGACAGCATTTTTAGCATCAACAAATTGTGGTTTTTCATCCAGGGTGAGAGGATATGGTTCAAATGTGGAGGGGCAAAGGAGATCTCCTGTTCACACAGTGCTCTCAGGAGGTTAGTGGTAGCTTACCAGTGGCAGCAGCAGTGGGTGAAATAGTTGTAATTTGTATTGGTTTTAACAGTCTGTGATGCCTGAGGGATGCTACAAAGATGCGTATTTTTCTTTTGTGCACTGTGACTGACAGAGAAATAAAAGCCACCCCTACCAGGATAAGTAGCATCATTATCCATGCTGCAGACAGGGACACTGGGCCACAGAGGGGTTTTTTCAGAGCTGTGGAGTCATGGCAGGGCTGTCAGGTGTTGGTAGGGGCTGGGACCCAGAGCTCCTTCACAGGGAAGAGACAGGTCTGTAGTGAGCAGTTAGCAATTCCCCTGGTACCTGGCAACCAATGAAGGAGTAATCTTGACTTAAGGCTTCTTGGCTTGAAGGCTGGAAAGAGGAAAGTAATACCCAGGGTTAGTACTAAGCCCCTTCTCTGAGAGCAAGTTTTCCTTTGGGCATTGATGCTGGTGGTTGCTTGGCAGAGCAAACATGGGAGCGGAGGAGCAAGCAAAACCTCTCATTATCCTCTTTTGCCAGAGAGTTGAGAGAATCTGTCAGTGAGACTTGTTTAGCTGCAAAGCCATATAGACCATATTGTCTAAATACATTTTGTTTTCCTGTTAAACTCCATTTATAAGAATGACAAGAAGACTAATAAAATCTACTAAGAACAAGGATGGTAATTTAGCACTCAGAGAGAGAGAGGCGCTTTATCTGAGGAATGCCTATGCTGCACTCATGTCTTCAAGCCATGCCTGAAGCACAGATATTTCTTCTGATGAGCTATGAGCAGGCACAGAAGGGTTTTTTTAATCACTTTTTTCTTCTGGACAACACCTACTGCCTGTGTTCTGAGGCTTTTCATGTGAAGTTGTTGCCAGGCAGCTTTACAGAGAAAAGTTAAAAGGCTCAGTAGGCACCACAGTATTCTGTGAGAAGAAAACTGAAGCACCCCAGATTCAAAGGTTACTTTTGGAAGAGTTCTCTCCTCAGTTTGCACTTGTTTGGGTGGCTGCCATCACAGCCTTGTCATTCAAATTTGAGATGTCTTGTTTTTAAAGCTGTGTCCACCAGCAGGCATGCACGGGTCTCATCTGTCTATCGTCTGCCTGGCAACGGCCAGTCAATGCACTGCACAGTCAGATGCAACCTAAAACAGGGTTGGAGCTTCAACCAAAATTTCAACATCTTTGTTCTTTCCTATTTGCTTTGGTCTTTTATTTTTCCAGCACATTTTTTGAGAAAAAAACAGATGCATTTTTAATGAACATTTTAAAAACTAATTCAATATTCTTATTTAAACATGTGAGCATGAATAGTGAAAAGCTAGGGGGAAAAAAGCAAAGAAACGAAAACTCAAATCCAAACTATAGTTTTGTGAAATGACTCAGACTTGAGATTTATACAGCTATATTTTGGTGTCCAGAATTTTCCCTGAGATCTGCCTTTATCTTAATAGTTCCTGGCCAGCACTGCTGTGTGAGGTGAGCTTGAGTGTGGTTAAACAGCTGCTGTACTCCGACCAGAGGTGGAAGCATTTCCATGATGGTCTGAAAAGAACTAGTGTACGGCATTTGTACAGCTCTTTGGGGATCTTTCTGGATGAAAGGCGCTATTATACGGGTAAGATCATTATCATTATCATGAAAAACCTTCTCAAGGAAGCAATTCCACCTTCTGCTTCTGACACCTCATTTCTCTGTTGTCTCAGGAGCCTCTTTTGTATCTCCTAGGAGTGTCAGTTCACATCTTAATCTCTTTGTATGTAATCTCATTACAGATAATCCCATTTGCTAGAGATGTCAGTACTTCTCCACCATGTGAGGAAGGATTTCCACACCGCTCATTTTGTAACTGAACCCAGCTGCATTCACTGTACAAAACAGGCTGGCTGTACCTGGAATCTCTGTTAGGCTAGGTTAGCTGTGGGCAGGGAGAGGAAGGAAGGAAGGAAGGAAGGAAGGAAGGCAGGAAGGAAGGAATGAGGAAGAAGGTACATGAAGGAAGGAAGGACGGAAGAAGGAAGGACAGGCCAGTCCGGCCTGTGCGTACGTCCTCCGTCCGGCCTACTTCCGCCGCCCCTTCCTCCCGGTTCCGTCCTCCTTCCTTCCGTTGCCATTCCTTCCTTCCGGCCTTCCGTCCTTCCTGTCCTGACGGCCGGTTCCGGCGCCGTCCTCACTTCCCGCCGTCGTCCTGTCCTTCCTTCCCGGCCTTCCTGTCCTTCCTATCCGCCGGCTCTTCCTTCCGCCTCCTGTCCCTTCCCGTTCCTTCCCAGTCAGTGCCGGAGAAGCGCTTTTTGCTAATACCATCCAATTATTTTTTTCTCCATCTCATTGTTTATGTGAGAGAGAAATTTCCCATTAAAAAAAAAATCCAAGTTTATAAAACAATGATGATAAAATAAGTTTGAAAATTACTTTTACTGCCATCCATCTTCAGTCAGGTCTGCCTGGTAGAGACAGATACACTGTGAGCTTTCCCCACTTTGATTCCTTATCTTTTAGTAGCTCCTGTCAATTAAGGAGGGTGTAGTCTACTCTCAATTCATTAAATCCACCACAATTGTCAGTTAGTGACAGGCTCTGGGGAGGCCAGGACTAAGTAAACATAAGGGATAAATTATGCGAGAATGGCACAGTCAGGAGAAAAATGAGGCCCCCTTTACATAACATGTTTATCCTTAAATTCTTAAGTAAGCTACTATCATTGACAAAAGTCCAAGCCCATATATTCTTAGAGGGAAGAGTGGGGAAAAAAAAAAAGCAGTCGCTCTCCTTTGACGGTTTGAAAAAAGAAAAGATGTTTGTACCACTCACTGACTGGCTAATGAATAATCAGATTTCACAGCTTGAGTGCTGGGGTGGTAATTTGGTTGCACGCCATGCTCCAAATCCATGGAATAGTGCTTCATTAATGTGAAGACCTGTATAATCAAACAATTAGCAGTCTCTCCGCTGCTAAAGCAGCTTTTCATCAGCATATATACTTCGTTGTAAGATGAGACTCAAATTACTGGATCTGACAGCAACTAGTCTTTTACTAAATCACAGCAGTAGTAAAGTAGGGTGGACAGAACATTCATTTTTTAACCCGTTTCTACATATGCAAGAGGTTTGTTCTATCTATGCCATATGCCATATATAACTATCATCAAGAAGGTCATGACATTGTAGGTGAACTGAAATTGCACTTAAATAAGTAAATCACAGATTAGATTTTTCTTTCAAGTGCCATAAATTGGCAGTGATATGTTGCTACTTCTCACTTTGTTTATCTTCCAGGAAGGAAGAACAGACTTCTACCTGTGTTCCAATACCTGAATGCCACCCCTGCCCCTTCGTTGCAGGGGTTTAAACTGTATAGGCAGAAGGAAGGGACACAAGTTTCAACTCTTTCTATGTTTTGCATTTGTTAAGGCTCAAGGGCAATTGCCCTCTGCTCTCCAGTTCATTTTCCCACATGACAGCTAGGGAAGAGGAGGTGGAAAAAGTGAAGATGGGTCCAAAGTGCATCATCAATCTTCACGCATGGATATGAGTTCTCCTGCATATTTCAGCCCAGAAAACCCTGGTGCATGAAGTCTCTTATGCCTTTTATCTCCATGCCAGCCTGGGATGGGGTTGGCACCTTCCAGGGGACAAAAGCATCGATATGGGACTGAGCAACTGCTTGTGCACCTGCTGCCACCAGCCTGGTGGGCAATGGAGCTGTTTGTTGGAAGGACGGGACAACGCACAGGATCAGAGTAAACTAGGAAAGCATACTGAATGATCAAGTCATTTGTGTGTGGATTCTTTGTAGAGAATTCCTTTCTTTAATTACAGACAAAGTAAGGCTTAATATTATTTATTTATATACAGGCTACATGGCTTTTTTGTTTCCTTTCCTACTGCCTTGATTTTTCCGGAAATGAAGTGAGTGCCAGTGGGTTTGTTTTGCTGCGTGGCCCAGCAGGTGCTAGCTGCTGAGTGCACTGGAAACATCCAGCGAGTGCTTGTGATGTTGGCAAAGACATTGCACCAGAACCTGAGCTTGTGTGAGGCAAGGCAGTGAAGTTCCTTTGTGTCAGCTGAGACATTGATCCATTGCATTAAAGATCTAATCAGCAAGAGCTGATTTATGGTGAAACAGTGACGGACTGTTTTCATGAATGCAGTGTTTTATTTGATTTTCTTGTCTTTCCTGTTTGTAAAAAATAAAACCAAAGCAACAAAAACCATCTTGCAGGTGCTGTACCTGTTTCAGGACCCAAATGTCTGTAGTGAAACTCATTGACAGCTGAAAGGCAGCTCAAAGTACCTATTAGTCTGCCCTGTTTGAATGAGTGTTTTCTAAATATCAGATATAGTAGTGATGACGAGTTCAGGTTCACTCTAGGGAAGGTTTTCTCCAGTAACAATCTCAAACCTGACCATTTCAGAAAAGATGAAAGGAGAGGTCTCATGCTTTCAGTATATGTGTCAGTCTAATACCTGCTTGAGAAGTGTGTGCTGCAGAGGTCATCCTGTTTGTTTTACCAGAAACAGAGAGATGGAAAGTGGAAAAGGTCAAAATATCCCTCAAGCTGACTACCTGGTTTTTGAGCAAGAGCTGTGAGGGACTAACACATAATCACTTTTAATACAGCTGACCTCCACCAGCATTTTCACCCAAGCTGTGATCTCCTTTTGACTTCGAAGACTCTCTAATCACTGAATTCAGAAAATCTGTCACAGTTCAGTGGTTATTTGTTGATCCAGGAGCTGCCCTCACTGTCAGGACCGCAAGAGAACAGAGGACAGGACCCAGCACAGGATTCATCCCCTGCTCCTTGCCTGTATGTGCTGTCACTGACTCATGAGGGTCAAAATGGGTACAGTTTCTACAAAAATGAAATCTCAAACTAAACAAGCAGGTGGTATTTTTCTTTTTATTTTTTAATACCATGATTCTTTTTATTTTTTAATACCATGATTTTTCTTAACACCTTTCTCCAGTGCATGCTAAACATCACTCTAGCAAAGGCCATACCTCTGCCATTGTCTAAACAAAGAACCGCACCAATGAAGATTTGCATTTCAGGTGATGGGGTTGGCTGGTTTGAAAGCATTAATGCCTGGATTTAAGACAAAAATATTCCAACATGTAGCTCTGAAATGCTTATGATTTTTAAAGTCTTTGTAATGGTATAACTCATGAGGTCATGCCCAGTGTTCCCTTCATTGTCCCAGGCAGAGAAAACAGAGTTTATTACTAAATACTAAATATGCTCATTAATTTTCTTAGGCATTCATTTTGCTTATAACAATTTCTATGTGTTTCTAACACATTCATAAAGCTGCTGTTGCTTTATGAAATGATGCTGTGGCACATTTCCTCCAGAAACAGCTCTTTGTCCAATCTTTGCCTAAAAACCAATTAGGAATATTTTTTCAATTGGATTCCTGTCCTTGATTATTTACTTCACGGAAATCAAGCAGAAAGGGCTCTAATCCACCTGGGATGAGAACCCTTGCTCTGAGGCAGGCTCTCTCCAGCCTCCCAAGCAGAAGAGAAGTGGTGGGTTGTGTTGGCCCCCCTGCACTGTGGAGCCCCCTGTTCAGGGGCACTGCCCTGCAGGGGATGCCTGTCCATCTCTGGTGCTGTTCACCACATTCCCAGATGTCCCACTAGGGGCAACTGGTGCTGCCTAAATTTTCTAGGGTTTTCTGCAGCAGAGCCATGAGAAGAGGGTCGAGCTGTGACCACCTGCTGACAGGCTACAACGCCATGGGCTCTGGTAGGGGTAGCATTTATCTTCAGAAGGACAGAGTGTGAAAGAGGCTCAGGAAATTCATAAGGAGGAGTAAGCCTTAACAAATGCCCTAGAGGAACTAGGCATAAAGTCTCCTCACAGGGGTCATGTGCCTACATCTCACCAATGCTTTTATAATCTTACCCTTAAGCCACTTACTTGATCTCAGGTTCACCCTCCCTCCCTGCAAACCCCTGGAAAAGAAAAAACAAGAAAGAAAAAAAACACAGGCAGAAATGCAATAAAAGCAGGGAGGCAATAACTGTGTTTTCTCCTTGCTTGTGGAAATGGTGGGTGTCCCAATGCAGCAGGAGATGCAAAGCCCTGCCAGGGGGTTCCAGCTGCAGGAGGAGAGCAGGACCAGCACCTTGCACCCGCTGCAATGTTTTCTGCTTCAGAATGCTGTCCCTTGACACAGCAAGATACACTGGAAGCGTGGTGCTCTCGGTACAAGCACAGTGTGCATTTATAGTATGATATTGCATTCACACATACAGACCCTTACCATTTTCAAGCACACTTTTTTTTACCATGAATTTTATTTTTTTGTGTATGCATTCTTCAGTTATAAAAACTCCTCTCCTTGCATGAGACCCCTGCCCCTGCCATAGCCCACATTCTGCAGATGCTTCTGTGTGTTTTCAAGTATGAGTGTCTCTGCTATAAGAAAAAACAAAGGATACAGCTACATGAAACTTGGATTGGAAATAAATAAATGGAGATACGTAAAAAAATCAGTCACAGTCTATTTTAGATTGATCACAACAAATACAACAGCTCTAAAAAAAATGTGGTCCAATACTCTTATTAAATGAGTTTCATTTGTTGTTGATTTCTAAATAATAATAATGTTATTTTCAGAACAAATTATTTAAACTCTGGCAATTCAAAATAAATTTCCCCCCCAAAATCTTTATAAGGATATTAATTTTACCCTATATTTTGAAAAACACTTTCATTTTCCTTTTCTTTTTTTCTTCTGTTTCATAAAACTTGTGTTTTAACAAATCACTGCCATGAGCTAACCCAGATCTGAATCCAGCAAATACTCTCAACATTATCCTTCTCTGTTCACATATATTTGAAGTAAATTACATCAAATTGTATTTGAAATACCAAACTGGCATTAATGGAAGCTTCTTTTGCTCCAGGCACCATTTTAAAATAGATGAGCATAAAAATGCAGTCTGCATCATTAAGTTTATATGAAACTAGTGAGAATAAAAATCACCATGTAAGTTCTAATAAGATGTGTTTTTCATTCCAGTTTAATAACCCAAGACTATATTCATCTTCCAGTATAATAAATACACTGAAAGGAATTCATTCTTTTGTGTTTTTTAACATGTTGAGGGTTTCAGAAGATGGAGTTTTCTGGGAAGCTGGGTGAAGAAAATTCTTTAATATGGCAGTGTGGAGTATTATTATCATAAATAATTAATGTGCACAGCAGAAGAAAGCCCAGCTTCATTAATAATTCTTATTTTTAGTTGGCATAAGCTAGAGGTGCTGTATCTTCTTTCATCCGATCTATGTCAATTTCCTCGATTTAAAATTACTGGATGTTAAAATTTTAAAGGTATGCTACATTTTGCCATGGATTTTTATTTGTGACTTTGCATTAATATCCTACTGTTAATTCTTACCCGCTGAGATATTTTTAGTAACAAGCAAGAAAAGAATAAAAAAAAAAAAAAAAAATGCCGGTAGCAGCCAGGCAAGGTAGAGTGGGCATCAGTGTCAGCTCCTTTCATCTTTCATTTCCCTTTGGGACCAGTTAAGATGCTTCTTTGATTAGAACCTCAGGAAATATTAAAAAGCTCTTCTGTGAATTTAAACTCATCAAACTTGTCTCTGTTTATTTTTTTGAATACTGAGATAATTCACCTCCCACATTTCAAGAACACAGGTTCCTTCCAACCCAACTGTGCTCCTCTGATCAGCAAAGTCACTTGTCAACATCGCTGAATCTCTCTCCTAGCAAATGTTAGTGCTTCATTAATGCAGTGCCAGAGCTGGAGCCACTCCTAAATGCTCCTTATTAGCAGAGACAAGGAAGTGAGATGACACCAGAGATGGCACAGAGCTAGCATGCCACAAGATGGATGCAGGGAGTCCTGGATTAAAACAAAGGAGAGCTATGTGACACCTGATGGGAACAAAACACGTAGTGGGGGGAAACCATTTTCTCTTGTGGCAAAATATTTGTGGGAGGGAGACTAAAACTCTCCTTGTGACGGTGGAAAGACCAATACCACTGAGGTGTAATGTTAACCTGCATTACACCATTTGAACAGAATTGCAAATGTTCTTGTTAATCAGTGCAAATGTTGGAGCTGAATGAAAAGGGATGTGTTTCTTTCTTTTTTTTACTCTCAAGCATTTCAAAAGAGAATGTTTTGGCCTTTTTTCCTTCCAAACTGTAGTGGTGGCTGTGAAAAAATCCTCATGGTTTTTATACTTATCTCTTCTTTTTAGTCGTTTAACTCCTTTTATTTTGCTTGAGACCAAAAGATGAAAAAAAGAGGTGCAGAAGAAGAAGAAGAAGAAGAAGAAGAAGAAAAAAGAAGAAAGAGATCACAGAGAACAAGAAGAAGAACACAGAAAAGGAACCCAATAAAAAGCAAAATGCATGAGGCTGCTCACTTGGGAAAAAGTCAATTTTAACCTCATTTATTTAGGGACAAAAATTTTTGGCTATTGGCAATGTTTCTTGTATCTGAAGTAGCCCAGATAGTAATTTCATCTGGTAATCACAGCATTTCAGTCGGACATTTGTGTCAGAATCAATATCCTTTTAAGAACTTCCATAGCTTTTCCCTACATTAATATGTGGTTCATATTATTTAAGCTATTAAGTTACTTGGAAATGAGCTGTGCCTGGAGTCCTCTTGGGCTCCAAGGGCCAGTCTGGGCCAACTGGAGAAATTTGGCTCCCATCAGTGAAGGGTTGATGCCTCTGTGTATTTGTACACAGACACACCCAAAAAATGAGTGATGTTATTGATCCCACATGGAAAAATTCAGAAGATGAATTTAGACATGGCCTCCCATGTGTCTGTCAGAAGTGCCACGTGGTTGTCAAACAGGAGATGGAACCTGGGTGCTCACAGATGGGCTGGGGAGAGCACATGGAGCACATGGACACTTAATGTCTTGCCTTTGTTAGTATCTGCATGGAACAATACACTGGGAGACCTCGTATCCACTGGGGTGTTGCTTTTGCTAAAATTCAACTTTTTATTTAAGGCACACAGGTAAGAGTATTTTCATTTTATTTGTGTTTCTGCTACCATTAAAACGGAAAGGAGTGGCAAAACTTTGTGTTCCCAAGCCATCATACTCACTAATCAGCGGACACAAACCAATTATACAATAGGTGAAAGACATGGGCTTGCATGCTAAAATCTGCATTTTTCTGCCTTCTTTATTTCCTATCAATCCACTGTGACAATGGGTTTATTTTGCAGGAAAATATGCAAATACCTTAATCTGGTAGAACAGTATGACAGTCTGAATGGGAGTCTCTTCATGATATGTTAACAAACACTTGTCTAAGAGGACCAGCCCTAGGAAGATGATAAATTTCTGAGTGCAAAATCAGAATCTCTGCAGAAAAACTATATAGCTTTTTGGAAAAAAAAAAAAAAAGAATGGATGGGTACTGAGGATCAGTCTCTCAAAATAATAAATTTCCATCTTATCTGAAATGTGATACATTAGCAAATGAGTAGGTGAAGGAATTGGTGAACTTTTGCTGCTTTCTTTCTGCACCCACATGATGAAAAATCCCACCACTTTTTGGAAGGTCTGTTGTGTCTGTTTTGTTTTATACATTAATTATATAGTATCAACTGTTGGAGAAATGACTCTAAAATATTCCTGCAAATGTTGAAAATGTATCTGTGGAGACTTTTAGATTTTTTTTTCCTAACATCCTAATTTCAAGAGTGATTTAAGAACTGATTGGCATTTGGCAAAAAATGAATGATAATGAACTCATTTCAATAGAGATGGACCAGATACCATGCCGGCTGTTGAAACTTTTCAAAGCTGGTTTCTCTCCAGTAAATGTGATCCTGCAGGCTCTGTCCATCTGCCTACAAGAAAAGAGACATTCGCATTCTGCAGGAAATACTGCTGAGAAAATACCAGTGAGAATTAGCAATTTTGTGATCTCTCATTCTTCCCAGCAAGGAAACTGGACGATGACAAACGCCACAGCAAAATAACAGCACTGAGCTACTTCACTTCCCTATTTCCCTTTTTTTTCCTGCTTTTCCCGTTTTTTTTTTTTTTTTTTTTTTTTTTTTTTTTTTTTTTTTTTTTGGTCCTCTTTGCATTAGCAGGTAACAAACTTCCTTCAGTATGTTTGCCAGATAGAGAAGTAGCAGCTTGAACGAGTCTGAGCCCCTCCTCACAGCAGGGATGCTCAGGAGTGACCTGAAGCTGTTGCTTACAAGGATGGTTTGATTCTGGCCTCACCCTAATTTTTGCCAGTGCAAATCGAGTCGCAGACGCCACATTAAACAGCTGAAGTGAAAAACTACACCAGCTGTTAGGCTTCTCCTGCTCCATGAAATTGAAACAGCTCTGAGATTTAAGGAAAATAGCATGAATTCACCCCCAGACATGACACCTGTGGGCTCTTCCTTGCCCAGTGCCCACCAGCCCACTTTGTGCCAGGCCAAGGGGTGCAGTGCTGGTGGAAGGGTGCCCAGCCTGTGCCCTCCCACAGGTGGCAGGGCCAGCAGAGGTGCCCCAGCCCCCGGGTGAAGCCCACCCATCCCTCAGCCCTCAGAGCAGGTCAGCTCATTTCTCAGGTATTTCATTTCTCCTCCAAAGTCTGTCACATTTCTCTCTCCCCCCCATCCCCCTCTCACCTAGAGATGGTTTCTGTGTCTCCCTTGGGTGTTTTCTGCTGCTGCCAAGATCCAGGCCCACATCCCTGTCCCCTCCCCAGCTGCTCTTTGTGCTTTTGTTTTGAAGGTGGCTCTCATGCCGTGCCTGTGGCTCACCTTTGCACAGCATCACTGCTAAATTTTTAATCAGTGGTAGTAAAGCAAAGGAAATGAAGAAACTCCAGAATTTAACAAACGGCGAGTGGCTAAGCCCCAGGCCTTACTCTAGTTTACAGACATGAGCAGAGTGTCAAGCACCAATCCTACAGACCAGTTAGCACCCCAGGAGACTTTGCTCTGGTGCATGGCCATGCAACTAGCGTTAATGTTATGTGGTGTTATGGTTGCACATGGCCAAAACAGAAGAGAGAGGAAGTACTTCTGCATTTCATGCTGAATTCTCTGCTATATGAGTTGTTAATTAAAAAACTTGGCTCAGTTCTGTCCCTTTGCACAATCAGAACGATGTAAATAAGAATCTTATCCAAAAGCTTTAAAAATCAATTTTAAAAAAGGCTGGCTACAATATTTGCACAATATTTGCAGCTCAGCAGAATGAAGCAGGGAATAACTAAGTTTTCATCTTCTCAGTTTCCCCACACAGCTTAGACAGGTTCCTGTGTCTGTGAGGCAGAAGGCTCACACCTGCCTTGGTGTGCAGTATTTGGTACCAGTCACTGCAAGAGGCAGAAATCTGTGTGCTCAAGGGTGTGGGCTGAGGGATTCATCTGAGCTGTGTCAGTGAGCCAAATGCTCTTCACTATGCACCAGGAAGGATGTGTCTGTAAGCTGAGTGACACCCAGACTCAGCACACCCAGCTGGGGTGTGGCCCTGAGTCATGTCCTGAACAGGTGATGCTAATGGGGGCTGGAATTCATAGCACAGAAGCCAGAGCCCCTCTCTTTGCTCCTAGTTAATTCCCAAGAGTACTGAAGTAAGACTCTGCCTCTTCAATCTTCATATTTTTGCCCAACTGTTGTATTATCTATGAAACTCTGATTTGTGTGAAAGATAAAGATGAAGCAATTTAAGTCATACAGCAGCTTTTGAAATGAAAGTTGTGATGCCAAAAACACCTGTTACAACCTAAAAAGTTGGGGTATAAGAGTATGATTTATTAGATGTATTTTGATAAGCCCACAAGAACTGAGCAAAGATTTTGCCCTTTTTTTGTCTTATTCACACATGGGCATGCTAAAAAGCATCAAAGGCGTATCATGTGTCCCAAAGGATCAACTCAGCTCTTACTAACACTTTCATTTCTGTGTTCCTACAGCTTAGGTGTGGAGGCTTTATTTCACCGTGCCTGTGAGGGGTAATTCCTGTTCAAAATGTGCGCTTGACAGAAGAAAGAAGTATACCACCAACCCACAAAAAGTATATAAGCTTCTCACTGGAGTAAAGTGTCAGCCCTTGGCACAAAGGGCACAGAGCTCTGCAGGAGGTGAGCAAGTGTGAAGGGTTATCCATCCCTGTCCCGCCCCTGTCCTGAGATCCCAAGGGAAAGACAGTGCACTTTGTGGTGTAAATGAACAGCATCAGAGAGGACAGCAGCAGTGAATGTGTTTCTGGAATGGTGACTCCCTGTGCTGAGGACTGGTTCCCTCATTTCAGGGACTGCATCACACTCATCCTCTCATCACCCAACCACCTCCCATTTATAACATGGGAAAAGAAGTAGTCATTAATGCGGGAATGCGGGTACAGGTGGGAAGCCTGCTAAGAAATATTTTTGCAATTAGGACAGGAGGAAATAAAGTATCTTTTTTTTTTTTTTTTTTTTTTTACAGGGAAAACCTATTTCCTCACTTCTTTTCCATCCAAGCATAAACTGGCATTTTTTTGTCACTGTGAAAGTGAGCCAGAGCCATCACTGGAGACAGAGAGAGGAATTGCTATAGTGTGGATTCATTAAACTCATCTCAGTCCATCTCTTTTTTTTTTTTTCTTTTTTTTTTTTTTTTGGTATTAAAGGAGTATGGAGTAACACAGGGCAGAACGAAGTGTTCTGGAAAACTGATAATCAAATGGCCTAAAGCTAATGTTTACTTTTCTGAATGTTTTACAGCAGCATTACTTGGAGATGTATTAAAAACAGGGAGCGAGAGGGAGGGAGAGAGGGAGGGAGCCTAATAATAGCCTTCCAGTTACAGAAATAGAGAAGCAGCATAGATATGATAATTGAATTTGGTTTGGATGGGCGATAATCCGCCTTTATGCTACAGCTGTAGTTCTCAGATTTGAGCCTGGCTGGTGGCAGGTGTTGGGCAGCGTCCCCGGCCATGGGAAGGCTACAGCACCATGCTCTCCTGCATGCCCCCCATACCTCTCCCTCCGTGCCCCTCTTTTCTCTCCTGGAGCCTGCAGTCAGGAGGCTGAAAGGTCATGGGTTATGCATGTGTGGCTGTTTTTTCTCTGCATTTGTAGGGGTGGTCCTGGAGGTGACCTGGAGCCTCCCTTCCCCATCCAGCCAGGAAAAGTCACCAGTGAATCTGAAGGGGAGCTCCTTTCCTCTTCAGCAAAATCCATGCTCAGCCATTCTCTTTTTCTCTTCCACTCTAAATTATTCAGCTCCACACTTGGGGAGCTGACACTGCTAGTAAACCGAAGAGTTACATATTTTTGGTTGCACTTGGAGATTAAGTGCCACTTGAGTTATAGTGTCTAAATTCCCAAATATTTGTGTAATTTTAGATCGTGAATTCTCATTCCCGACTATGTTTAGTATCAATATTTATTCACACAGCTCTCTCTCTAAGATCCCATGGAAGAAACTGGGTGAGGGAAGTGGGAAGGTGTCTCCAAGCTGTCTCTGCCACAGGCATGGGTCCCCGTGCTTTCTGAAGCAAACTGCAGCCTCTCTATATCTCCTTTGTCACGGAAAATGTGGGATGGGAGGCAGTGGATGGGATAACTGGGCTACAGTGGGTGGATGACATGGCCACCCACTTTCACAAGATGACCTTAAAGATTTTGTGCCAGAGACATGGGGCTGTTGGTGTGCTGCTGTCAGCAATAGCAAGAGCAGTGAGAGAATGGTAAAGAGGCCAAAGAAGAAAGAAAGTCAAGACATCTTTCCTGGGTTTTGGGAAGCCTCCCTGTCACCTCTGCTGCCTTCCATCCTCCCAATATGATCCTCCAAGAAACTTTATCAGTCTCATTTGCTCTCTTGGTTTGTTTGTTCAAAAGCAAAAGCGCTTCTGAAGAAAAATCATTAATTAATTTCCCCTTTATGAGTAGATGTGAGATTTTGGTTTCTGCAGGCACTGAATTAAATTCTGGCTGCACAAGAGTTTGCATTTTTAATGCAGCTCTTTTGCAGGTCACCAAAATTGTTCCCCATTCAGCCACTCTCATCATCTGGGTCATTATGGCACATAGCCACAGCTGATGCCTGGATCCAGCTCCCGCAGTCCTCAGCTGGCACTCAAATGCCACTTGTAATGATAACAAAAGGCATGGTGACTGCTATAGCACCTTCTCTCCAGCTGTCTCAGAAGGCCCATAGAGCTGTGATTAAATTAGCCTTGTAATGTCATTGTGAGGTGGATAGGGAGCATGCAGGTTCTGCAGGTGAGAAGAGAGAGGCATGAAGCAGTGTGCTGCTTCAGCTTCACAGCCAGAGAGACCAGGTGAGGAACAAGGACCTGGGCTATGGGGCTCAGAAACCCAGCTAAACTGAAAGCCAATCCTGTGATTGACAGGGAAATTAATCCTGCTTATTCAGTTTCCAAAGAATTTTAGATGAAGACTTGCTGGCCACACTAGACTTTTTGGTTGTGCTGTTCATGCTGCATCCCTCAGTGGGAGTTCTCACTGTCCTTAGTGCATCTGTGTTGGCTCAGGCCTCCAATTTTCCTTTTATTTTTTTTCCCACACAATAAAATCCTACTTACCACCCGAAGGGCGTAGTTAGACATGGTAAGGCAAAGTTTTGGAGTGATAAATGTCAATGCAATGCTGTTGTACTGCTCATTAATTGCTACCAAGGCAAGCAATACTCACTGTATGCTCGGAGCAGACACCTGTGACTATGCCACAAAGTTAGGATGGAAAATTCAAGATGTATCTACGAGAACTTCTTCCAGTACTTGCAAAATGTCAGATTCTTTCCTGTTCAAGTTCCAACTTTGCGTTCCTGAAAGAGAACAAAAAAATAGCAATACTTTTCTCCAAAAAAACAGTGCCTAGCAATATAAAGTTGAAGTTATCCCTTTCAGTCTTTGGCTTTGATGGATGTCTTTGGATTCTGAAAAGGATATAGTAGATGCCTCATTAGAATAATATTCCAGTGTCTTGACAAGCAGCGTCAGATTTATATCACAGCTTTCTTTTTTATGCCAACAGATATGTAATACCAAAGGACCACAAAAGCCATCATGCACTGTTGTGATTTTTAGATACATTTTTTTTCTTAATGGAATGTTGTTATAATCCAATCCTTGCTTTTCTTTCCTGTTGTTTTTTGGCACCTTTGTCATTTAATATTCTTCCTTTTGCAGTTGTTCCCCACAGTGAATACATCCACCTTTTCCAAAAGCAGAGGAAAAAATGGTGCAAACACAATCTCCAGGCAGGCTTATTGGATACCCTTCCTTTGGCACTGGCTTTACCAAGTTCCCTATGATCCCTGGACTTAGCTAACTGGTTATTTGGGAAAGAACTATGGTAGAGGTGGAAGGACGGAGAAACCCTTTAAGAACTGACAATATCCAGATTTTATAGCAATGTTAAACATGCAGATATTTCAGTTAAGGCGTATCTGTATTTTCTGCCATACTTTGAATTTATGTATGTGTAGTCCAGTCTGTGTGAAATGATGTGTCCTTCATGACCAGTGGTGGGAATCACCATGTACCATTCCAATGAGCATTTTCACTGCTCACTCAGAAGGGTGTGTGAATCACCTAAGCAAACACCAAATTTGAAAGAGGTTAAGTGGAAATCCTGTCTCAGCTAACCTGTCCCTATTTCTTCTACTACTCCTTTTTCTCTGGGCAAATGTGGAGAGACTGTGAGCTACCAGAAGTGCCTGTGGGACTATGGTTCTTGCAGGCAGAGGACAAAGCCCAAGATGTGCCCTGCCTGGACAGATGGGCCACTGCATCAGAAGTGAGAGAACACCCCACAATCTTCCAGCTCTGGGTAGAAGATATCAAACAGCAGAACCTGCCTGCTTTTCTTACTGGAAGGACATCCCTGACATCCTGTCAACTTATAGCAGAAGCAATAAGAAAATGTATTACAGACAAGACATAAAATGCCATGAAACACATGGGAACAAACAGGCTCCATCTTCCATTTCCCTTCTCTCCCTACACACACATCTAGACCCAGGAGAAGACCTCTTGCACTGCAGTTTATTTGAATAGCCACCCAAGAAAGTATTTCCAGCATTGCCACTCAAGCCTCTGCATTTGTTTTTCTCACAGAAAGAGACTGGGTTATTGGTTTTTAATCTTTATGGGAATAATTATTTTTTGAAAGGGAATCCAGTGTTCAAGTACAGAAGCAAATTAAGGTCAGAGAGAAGCACCCAGCTTTATGTAAGTGTTTAGTCTCTCCTTGTGAAGTGGCTGGTTCTGCATGAATTACCATTAATAATAAAACATATGTAAGATGGTGACACTCGGTGTGCCTGTTCTTAGTTCCCCATTAAGCTGTGCTCCCTAAAAAGGTTTCCAGGTTTATTTAAACATGCAGGAAAGAATTTAATATTAAACAGAAATAAGATGTAATAGAATTATGTGAAAACACCTGAGGGAATTTTGGATACCTTTAAGGAATGAGCTCTGAAGTGATTCATAGCTAGAGCAAGTGATAATTGAGAAGAAGGCAAAAAAAAGGAAAAATGAGTTAATTCTTCCACAGCTATAAAATGCTGTAGTTCACAGACTTATCAGGAGTCTTGCCTCAGTATAGGCATTATTTTACTTTCTGATGCTGAAAATTAGTGTAGTGATCTTGCTAGCACTTTTGCATGCACTTAGCATAAGCACAAGAGTAGCTCCCTGGGGTTTGCCCGTGCAAGGGGAGTTAACACATAATATAAGTATTCAGAGGCTTGGATGCTATTCTACAGCTTCTGGAGATAAATGTGTGATATAGTCTCAGGATAAATTATGGCTCTCATTACATCATCCTTGAACATTTTAGATTGCAGAATTGCATCAGATCCTGTGATGGGATAAAAAGTTTAGCCTTTGTAATTTGTGTAAGTTTTGACACCAAACAGATGCTCTGCCTAGTACCAAAAGGGCCAAAGCATAGGGCATGGAAGCTTGACTCATTTGCATCTTAATGCAGTTATAGACTTAATGTAAGATATTCCTATTTAAATTAATATTTTCCGTGTCAGTTCAGCAGTATCAGCACACTGCTAATGAGCTCCATATCCATTAAGATCAGTTCAAATGCACCTCAGTGTAGCTTTCTTACCCTAAACTCCTGGTGGTATTTTTTAAACTGATCTGTAGCTTATTATTTTTTATTATTCACAAATGTCACAGGCCTTTTCTATCCATTTTGGGATTGTTCTTCTCCTATTTTAGGTCTTTTCCTTTCTTCTAATGTTGCTTTGGGAAAGCTCTGGGGATATAAAAAGCAAAATAGACAGATGCCTTCACCTACCAGATTGTTGTGAATAATAATAATCACCTCTTATATATCCCTTTTCATTTTCAAAGCACTTTGCAGCAATTAGCTAATTTGCCTGTACAACAATCTCTGATAGATAGGTAGAGGCATTTGCATAGTGGCTATTTATTTATTTATTTATTTATTTATTTATTTATTTATTTATTTATTTATTTAATCCTGCATAAAATGGTTAGGGTTTTGTTGGTTTGGGGTTTTTTTTTAAGTTTTCCTCTCTTCCTTTTTCTTCCTTTGCTGAGTATTTTTGCTGCCCTTCTTTTTCTGAAAGGTAAATTTCTGTGGGATTGTTATGCCTATTAGCACTCCTAATCACTGAACCTAATTAGACTCTCATAGAAATGAAAGCACACACCAGCAACAGATGAACAATTTCCTTCCAGAGCCTGAGCCGTATCTCCACGGCAGCCAGATATGGCTGGAGAGCTGGAAGCCAGACCTGACCCACACTTAAGGCTGCTGGTTCAGATACCACCAAGGAAGTACATCTATTCCTTTGAAAAGCACTTGCATGGTCCAGCTTGCTGAAGGCATTGACCGACAGAATATGTGCAGTAAAAAATGAAAAAAACCTTGCCCTTTTGGAAAAAACCCAAACAAACCAGAAATGTCAGAAAATCTGGTGTTGAACTGCAAATCTACCATGGAATTGCACACCTAATTTGGTCAATAGAAAAATGCACCCAAGCAGGGTCTCAGAAATTTCTACAGCTCAGTTCCCTAAAGAGAAAACTCTTGAATAAGAGGAATAGACCAGACAATTGGATCCCTTCTGCCCCACAATTTCAATCTAGTGCATTAAGGCTGTAGCCCAAAGCACTACCTTGGCCCTTTGGTGGAGTGAACCTGGTGCACTCCAGCCTAGTCTGAAACACAGATTACCACAGCCTAATCTGGATGATTGTACAGGCATGGTGGAGGCTGATGGGAGCCTCCTCCACAGCCCGTGCAACAGGGAGAAGGGCTCTGCCAGCGTGACTTGTCCCACATCCTGCTGCAGGAAGGGACTGCCCGCTGCGTGCCACTCATGTTGGGATGACCTGGACACCCCTGGCCTAACATCAGCCCAGCAGCACAGCGGCACCAGCTACTGCTACAGCCCTTGTGTCACTGCCAGCCCTCTTCACCACTGCTTCATGGCCCTTTCTTTGCCTATTCTCATCCCAGAATAATTCTTCTCTATAATAACTCTTATCTTCTGCGCATCAGAATAGACAATTTAAAACTTCCTTCAGAAGAGGGCGAGGAATTGGTATGAATACTAACACCAGATACAGTCGTTGAGGAAAATGTCTTTAACATGTCTTTTACAACTGGCAGGGCTAATGGATTTTGTAGTGACAGAACAGCAGTGAAGCTTTTACTGGCAAATCCTAACTTACATGGAAAAGAGCAAGGAAGCCCCCACTGTAATATCTTCATGAAGTGTTAATGCAACAGGGATCCCCTGTACTTTGTGATAATTGAACCATAAAATAGTTCAGCTTTATCTATAAACTCTCCAGCGCAACGCTTTGAGTGTATAACCATTTACATTATTCCCAGAAAATTAGGTCAGCTTTTCACAGAGAAAATGTCAAATTTAAAAAAAAAAAAAAAAAAGGAAAGAAAAAAAAAAGAACAAGAATAAATAATGAGGGGGAAAAATAAAACAGAAGAGGCTTCCTCTAAAAGAAGTTTTCCACCCCAGTCTGGAAAATGTCACCGTATCCTCCCAACAGCACCAGCCCCACTTTGGAGCCAGGGAGGGAGCAGGGGCCGAGGAGCAGTGGGCAGCATCCGCACTCGGCTCCTTTGAGCTGGAACACAGCTGTGTTATGGCTGTGTCATCACTGCGAGCGAATTAAAAGAAATGGAAACATTAACTCTGTGGAATCTTTTCAGGAGCTGGTGGTGACTAAGGCAGGAGGCACTAACAAAGGAAAGCTTTCAGCAAGTGTTTGGCGTTTGAAGTGCAGCACGGTCTTTCCATTAGGCTGTTGTGAGGGTTAAAATTAATCCGCATTGTGAGGGAAGAAGGCCGTACAATGGATATTTGTTGTGGAGAAAGGCACCTGGAGATGTGTTGTGTTGTCAGAAGGCTTAAGTAGTTTCATTCCAAAATTTCACAGCCTATTAAAAGAACCACAAGAGTCTGACAGGGAGCATCCCTGAGATCCCAAGCATCTCTACAAACCGACCAAAAACACTTGGAAGACTCAGGTGGCCCTGCCAGCAGACTCACAAACTCAACCACAGGTTTGGTCTGGCACACAGAAATGCAGATTGCACCCCTAAGTGAGAGAATTCTGCTGGATGCACAGGACCATCACCCAGTTTGGCCTTGAACCTCTGAGTACCCCCCTGTGGGAGGGAGAAAGCAGAGTCCTGGAGGAAAAGAGGTCAGGAGTGCAGGATGCCACAACATTTGGCTACTCGCCATGCCACTTCCAATTTCCCAAAACATCCACAGCACATTTAAAATTTCCAAAATGTCCAGGCTGCCCTGAAATGGAAGACCTGAGGGATGCTGAAAAGGGAAGGAATGGATTTGGAGGAATGCACCGTGTGCATGACCTGTACTGGGGCACTCGTGCTCGGGCACTGCCAGGCTCTCTGCTCTGGAAATAGGCCTTGTAGGAGGGATAGGAAAAAGAGCTTCAATACAGACAAAGTGGGCTATTAGAAAATACCTGTAAAGCTTTTGTGGACTCAGCAAAGAGGAAGTTTTGCAGAGGATGGCCATGTACACAAGGCTGCAGAACTGATGTCTGATCCAAACCTGCATTCCCTGGCTCTTTAGGCAGTTTTTTTCCTCTGCCATTAGATTGCACTTATGATCCACTTTTGGAAGACATTACTTCCAGGCTGCCTGTGTCTCCTTGCCCCAGTGGCACCACAAGGCAGCAGTTGCTCCACAGGATGCAAAGTGCTATGGCTGGGTTGAGGCTTCCTGCCTGGCAGCCCGTGTGCTCCCGTCCTCTTCCCAGAAGATCCCTCCTGCTATTTAGCAGCTCTGACAGAACTGGATATTGTAGCCATGGGATCACCAATGGCTTTGCTGTGCTGGAAAGGAGCTGGTGGTGGCAGAGGCATTGCATTCAGGCAGCTACCACTGTGTGTTGCTATGGGCACTGATGCAGAGGCGAAACACAGGCTAAGCCATCACTTGATTTTCTATTCAAGCAACTCTTGAGTACTAAAGGAATGGCCATCTGCCAGTGTTTGTAATAGAAGGTCAGTATACACTGACATTCAGCAAATTGGTGTTATATGCATTAGATCTGTGCTTTATGAGGTACTGCTCCATTTTGGAAATGTGAAAATTGACTGAAATCATGACTGAAATTTTAGAGGTGCCAATCTGCAGCTGCAAGAGGACTGACAGTGCCCAAATACCCAGGCAAAGCAGCAAGTCCAGCTATTTAAGACAGAAAAAGCTAAAGATGTGTGTGTTTTATATGCTGTGAAGTTGCCACCAGCAGCAAACCCAATGCTCCAGCTCACTGCTGAGCCCAGGTGGGATCCTTCCCCTGGGGCAGTGCCCCCTGCTCAGCTGATGGCAAGCACTGTGTGCTGGCAGCAGGTTGACATCTCTTCAAACCCAGCTCTTACAAACTGCCTTCTGCAGGGTCCCCTCCATCTGAGCCCAAGAGCCCCAAACTGAGTCCCAGTCCCTCCAGCCTCCAGTACTTTCCCTGTGCTGTGCAGAATGCAGGAAGACAGGAGAAGGAGCTTTCACCCCCTAGCAGAAATGCAAAGTCCATGGTGGACAACAAAGAGTGAAGTTTATTTTTCCAGACTCAAGCTTTTCTCTGGGAGAGCCAGGCAAGCTGGGCTGAGGCAATGTGGTCCCAGCACAGGCAGGTGCTGTAACTGCATCCCATCATCCCTTCCCAGGCACAGCAGCCCTCTGCATCTGACTCCCAGCTCCAGTATGTGGAACAGCTACTTAGTGATCCGCCTCCAGTGTTATGCCCCATTAACTCAAAGTTAGGCATGATTACTGATTATCTTTCCTTATTTTGTATGCATGTGCCAGGCGAGCAGTAAGAAACTGAGAGGATTTCCTGCTTGCAGCCTGAGCAGGGTCTGGGGACATGGCTCTTTCACGGGATGAAAGAGAGCTGGCATGTGGCACAGAGAATGTGGTTCCTTCCCAAAAGCTGCCACAAAGAGAAGTTTGAAAGGCACTGACGTGACACGAGTCAAGAGTTATGTTCGTCTGCCTTTCTCTCTCTACACCATGATGAATTGCATATTATTTCCTTCATTAGTTTTAGGCTTCAACCACTTTGCAGTGCAGACATGAATAAAAATACGGAGCGGTTTCAGTCTGGTGACGATTTTATTCATTGGTGCTACATGTCAGATAATAGCTGTATTCCACTTCTTTGCTCTGTGAGCTTTTCAAATATTTCACAGGCTGAGTCGTTTATTAGGTATCCTCATACAAAGTCCTCTGCCTCTTCCTCTGAAAGGTAATTGTTTAAGTGGATTAGTAGCTTTCCCTGAAGATGTGTAGGGAGTGGCATAAAGGAGCAACACGGTTGTGACACTCTTTTTCTGACCTTATGAATATACCCAGAGGGTTGCTGAGATCATAGGCTGCTCCAATTATTGTCAGGGGAAATTAATATACCATTTTATTCCAGCTAATACTCATTGGTCAGGCCAGGGAATACACTGTGGTACAGAATATTCCTCCAAACTCAGAAAAACAAACCCTAATGAAAATCTTATGCTTTTCGTAGATTTACTCTGCCAAGTTTTCTATTCTTTGGAGAAATATTTTTTTTATGCTGTTTCATATCATTGTGACTTCATATTAATTAAGCAATCACCTCACCTTGGGTGTCTGAAAGAGAAGTACAATAGAAGAAGATGCAGCCCCTGTCTGAAAGAGCTTGCAGCTGTAATGGAGTAAATGCATTTAGCAGACAGAGTGAAAAATAAGATAGGAGCATTCAAAGGTGAGAGAAGATAAGGATTTGGGGGTTGCCACACTTGAGATTCTCTGTGTGCTGCTTGTAGTGATTCTGGTAACATTTTCATATCCTCTCTAATACATCCTCTTGCTTCAAAACAAAAGACAGACTAAAGGCTGAGGCTGCTGGTTAGAAATGAAAAGGTAAAGACCAGCTGTTTTTCCTAAATATGGTGTTGTGCTCTGCAGTCATTCAGAAGGTTGTATGTTAAAAAACACATCAGGGTTTTAACCCTCCTATTCCCCATTGCTGGTAAGGTGTCATGCAGAGCAGAGCTGTGTAGTCTCGAGCACCTCTGTGGTGTTTGTTGTTAGGTGCTTTTGGCTGGTTGGGAATGATGGGGCTGCAGAAGGAGCAGCTGCAGGGGAGAGGCACATGAAAATGCCAGGGGGGAGTCAAGTGAACAAAAAACGTCTGTGGAAGTTGATACTGCAGGTATTGCAATGAGTGGCATTCATACAGATTGGTAAGGATTTTGTGTGTCTCAAAATGTTTGATATTGATGATATTTTTCAGCTTAGAAATGTAATTTAGGAGGTCATTAGTATTTATTAAAAATTGATAGGGTGTCTATTTCCTGTTGTTAATGTTGGACGTTTAATATCTACTATTAAAATAGTGACATGTAAATGTCTTTCCATTTGGATTTTGAACATAAGGCATGTGTTCACTCTCATCTCCTTTGCTGTGTTTATTCCCAGTATCATCTAGCCCTCACCATGCACAGATGTTCCTTAACCCAGGGCCCATTCATGTTTCACCAGGATCTTCAGAGATCAGCAGATTGCATTCATTTTCTTATTTCTCTCCCCCTACCCTCATCTTCTGCTCTTCCTCCTGATTCTGTGTGTCCCTGATTGCTTTCCTGCTGTACTCCTTGATCAGTCCTCTGTCCTGCAGCTCAGACATGAGTACAGCTGCCTGTTCCCTGTCCCCAGGTCAAAGGAAACATTTGCAAAGACCCTATTCATGGAGCATCTTCCTGCTTTTCCTCTCTTTGTGTAGCCACAATTTGGGGAAAAAAAATTGCTTGTAGGTGAAAGGTAATCTCTCTCAGGAAGAGGGGAAAGGGGAAGGAACAACTGGTTCATGGCCAATCTCAGCAGGTGCTCTTGTCCTACAGATAAAACCACAACATTTTCCAGCCAGCCATAAAGGACAACCTGAGCATCCTGAGCATATGGACCTGCTTGCAGCAAGCGAAGGGGGTGCTTTGAGTTGAACAGCTCAGTTTCCCTGACTCTTGATCAAAATCTGTGCCTGGGGTGAAGCAGTAGCCCCCTCTTATCCATGCTCCTTTTTGGGATAAGTGCACAGAATTGCTGGTGGGGTGCCTGTCACGCTGGTCTCTTTTCAGATGTTTTCACTGCTAATATTATCCTGGCAGCGCACCGAGCTCAGACAATCCCAGGGCCCCAGAGTCTTTCAATCCCCCATGGGGCTGCTGCCTAATGCACTGCATTTAAAAGAGGTTTCAGAGGTGAAGCAGAGCTGTGAATGTGAGTCTGTTTGCTGGAAACTGCAATGTCTCCTTAGTTCCCCCGGTAGCTTGTTCCAGCAAGTGCTTGTATGTGGCGTGGCCCCAGCTCTGCCAGGGGATCCTCACAGTTTCACTTGGGTTGTCACCCTGCTGCTGTGCTGAGACCCTCCCTGCTCCATTTCTTACCATGAGACCTGCTCCATTTTTTTTCCTCAGGATGGTTTTGAATAGGTCCCTTGGACTTTTGTGGTGCTTTTTTGAGTAGGACAGGCTGTGCTGAGGTTTCTGTCACACAAGGAGAGACATAGCTCCCCCATACATCTCAGGGTGGATTGTGTGTTGAAGTTTATATAAAAATGCATGGACCTGGTGCTCTCTCTCTTTTACCAGAATTAATTGCATTAGTAATGCCAAATTCTGAATCCAGGGGAGAATTAAAATGGCATTAATACTGTGGGGGTTTCATTGTGTCCTCAGGTTTTAAGCAGAACTTCCCATTCACGGCAAAAGGCACTTTCATGGGTGGCACCATGCAGCCCATGGAAATTAATCTTGTATTCTTTTAAGTTTCCTGGACTACAAGAGGAGGATGGAGTGTCACCGCTCCTGGTTGTTTGTGACACATGATTGTGTCCCTCACACAGGCATTGGCAGGTTGAGTGGTACAGAAAGCAGGGAAACCTAGCAGCATCTGCATAGCTCACTGCTTATCAGGAATATACACTGGCAGCCATACTGTAGGGCAGCAGCAGAAAAACAAAGCAACAATCAAGGGAGCCCTTTGTGATGGATTAAAAGGGTTTAGAAATGTCTGAGCCATGCAGTTTTCAAGCACTGACACTGCCAATGACTTCTTGACTGAAAACTAGAAAATGTGCTTACTGAGGGCACAGCCCGAGTTTTGCTTGTTTTCCCAAAGCCTGCCTTTTGTTAAAGGCCTTTTATCTGAACAAAGTTTAGACACAATCGCTTCATAAAGTGACCCTTTCCTTGAAATAAATCAGGATAATTATATTAGAGCACTGCAGCCTGTGAACCGAACCAAGGGTCTGTGTGTTTCTCTATTATTGGGGCATAATTTTTTTTTACAATCCACACTGCATCTCTCTTAGCCTCTGTGTGGCTCTCCTTTGTGTGCCCTGCACCGACTCTGTGTGTTTTAGTCCCTGGCATGGGGCTGTGATGGGGGGACAGGGGACCCCAAGTAGGGACAGTCACATGGGGGACCATAGTCTTCCCATTACTTCTCTCTTGACTGCTCAAAAAATTCATGCATTTGGCCAGTGTTGAAGGCTTAAAACCATCTTCATCATCATCGTCATGCTAAATTTTTTTCCAGTCTGAGTTTACATCACTGAAGTATCTTTAGCCTTTTGGGGGGGGGGGGGGGGAAATAATCTGAGCAGGATGACTCACTGCTGGTACGACACAGCTCTCCTCTCCTTCCCTGAGGGGGTTGTCAATCAGGGTGCTTTTCCCACTGTCTCTCACAAATACTGGCTGACACAGCAGGGGAAAATGGGGCTGAGGGTGTGTGTTCAGGTCTTGGACCTCAACAAAACAGCTCTTGGTGGCTCTGACTTGCCAGAATGCAGCCAGCAATGGCATCCCTGCAAACAGAGAGGTCCCTGAGCCCCAGCTCAGCAAAGACCCTTCACAGGACTCAGGACCACATTCAGGAGTCCTCTACAGTGGCTCTGGGCATTCAGATTTTGGTGTTTAATTTCAAGAGAACTATGTGACCCAGAGAATCTGCTGCCTGGGGTTTCCTGCAAAACCAAGGGCCAGAAATGGTTGCGGCAGTGGCGATGAATGGTCTGAATATGGTCTGTGCCCTTCAACTTGACTCAGCATTTAGTCAGGAGCTAGAGGAATGAATAGAGAAGCAGGCATTTTGTGCTTGCAGTGACCCGTGCTGCTGAGCTGGTCAGCTGCTGTGCTACAGACGTATTTTTGGCTTTTTCAGGGAAGCTCTTTTGTTATCACATCAAACTCTTCACTCAGCTGGCAGAAGGCATTCTAGCAGCTGTGAGTCTGGAAGAATCCAGCATACAAGAGATGACTGTAAAGTTTGTTGGGTTTTATTTTTTTGTATTTTCTTCCCATTCCTGAAAGATCTGCATGTAGTTTGGCTTTTTTTGTGTGTGTGTTTCGTTTTGGGATTTTTAAAAACATATGTTTGATATGTGCTTCTAAAATAAGTTAATTGGGCAACATTAATAAAAATACTCACTATAAACTGACAAAACCATTAATTTTGCCACCAGATATTCTCCTTCATACAGCATAATTTTTTTCAGAGAGAGAGCCATTTCATTGAGCCAGGGGAGAAAAAGAAATGAAAAACAATATCTGGGGCTCCAGGTGACAAATGCAAAAATAGATAAAGTAAATTTTCTGCTTTTAGTGCAAGTGATGCAAAATGGAGATTATATTCTGAATAAACTGGTTAGGCAGATCATATTCTAGTTGGTTAGGCCAGCAAAGTGCAGTCCATATAAACAGATTGCCTAAATTACTTACAATTTAAATTTCTATCAGAACCTCTATCAGGTCTTTTTTGGATAATGCTGACAAAATAATGGTCCATTTCCTTGGGGTCTAAAGCACCAAGAGTGAAGAAGACATGACTTCAATTACCTCTGAGATGGGCTGAGATGGGCTTTTTAAAGTTAGCACTTTGGGAGCAAAACCAGGCTGGAATGGAAAAGAATGGGTCTGTCCCTAGAAATTAAGGGAGGGGCAATAAATTCATATTAATCCCTTTATGATTTCTACCAGGGTTTGACTTGGAAGTTTCAAAAGAAATAATCCTTCAGTTATTGTGTAAATGTTCTCTATCACCACTTAAATAAGTAGGGGTTGGTCTGCACTGATACTTGTGCACCTCAAATCAGATGCCAGCCACCCTGCATACCTTAAAGGCATTCAGGAATATGTCTGGCTTATGTAAAACTTTATCCCCTCTTCCCAAAATCCATAAGCCTTCTGACTTCTCTGGAGTTTGAAATGCCTGCAGAGAAAAAACAAGTCTATCTGGCGCTGACTTAAATGCATTGGTTCTTCCAAGGATAAGCTATAAAAAAGTTCAAGGCATGAATTAGTGATTTTCAATACCCTGCATCCCAGCCCCACCACATGGCTAGGGGACTTGTGAGTCTAAGCAGAGGCATGATCTGGAAGCTGCAATGAGGCCTTCAGCTGTACACTTCCCCCAGAAACCTTTGTCCACCATGGGGACACAGATTCCTAGATACACACATGGTAGCCTTGGTGTGCACTGTCCAAAATCATCTGATGGGAGGAGAGACACAGCAGAATAAAACAAGATAGGAATGTAAGGTAACACTGCATGCTCTGAAACAAATGTTTCTTGCCATATTTCGGACTGAAAGAGGACCACCTATTGGCAATTTCACATAATAATTCCAACATCCATGCTAATGAGTATAGAAAAAGTTGTTTCCTTTTGCCTGGGAAAGGAGTATTATTTCACAAACCTGTACCTCTCCCCAGCTCACATTCCTTTGCTAAACTCTAAAGCACAAAGGTGCAACATGTCAAACACTGATTATTGGACTCACAAGTTTTTTCAGACTCCACATGTGAAAAAGAGGATTTTTCTGCTCTTCATCTTACAATAAAAAGGCAGTGAAGTAGAGTGTGTTCTGGACATGGAGATATTATCTGTGAAGATGGCAGGTTTCAGGCCAGCCCTGAAGTTTAGGAGTCAGACTCCAGCAGGGTAAAGCTGCTGGAGGCCTTAGAAGCCACCATTAGTACCTGAGTGACGTGACTTGTGCTCCCTTGGCATCAGGGTGGTGCAGGTGGTCTGTGCCAAAGGGGGAGATGGGCAGAGCGTCAGGTGCCAGGGCTACAAGTTGGGCTGGGGGGCTGCCAGCAGGGCTGGGGAGCCTCTGCTGTGCTGCCCCAAGGTTTCCTTTCCACCTGAATCAGGCATCACCATCAGGAATCAGGCCATGGTCAAAAATGAGACTGTGAACATTGAGTTTAGATGTTTAAATGTGATGAGCATCTGCAAGCTTGTTTTTAATGGTTAGATAATGGAAATGTTTCCAACCACTTTTCCAGCCCCAACCACTGAAGGCCTTTGCCCTTGTCAAAGGATATGTGGGGAATATCAGCCCAAAAGCTGAATGCAGGAGCAATGTAGAAGCAGCTGAAATTGCCTATCATAGTAAGTGCATGCACAAGAACCTGTGAAGAGAACCACAGGTTTCTTCACATCTGGCTTCTTCTTCAAGCCAGATCAAATCTCAAGTACTTAAGTGTCAGTAATTGCTAGCAACTTTGGAGAAATTTTCCTAGGAATCAGTTGTTGAGGGAAAATTCTGATTTTTTTCCTGGGATACTTATTCCTGTTCATTTCCACAGTTTCAAAAATCTTAACATACCTGTTTGGATGAGAGGTGAGACACTTAAGGAAGCTTCCCCTCTTATTGGCACAATTCCCAAAAAGGTATATGGATGCAAGGATCTAAAACAGGTGGTGGGGATTTGTTTAAGATGCCATCTCTCTTTTTTAATAGACACATAAAGTGCAATTCCTTTGAGGGTATAATCCACAGGGCCCTCAAAACAAGGTTCCCACCTGCTCTTTGTACTGTCACTTGTTTGTATGTGCTTTTTGGCAATGCAGCATCTGCATTTTTTGTTACGTGATCCAGAAAAAAACTCCAGCATGCCATTAAATGTGTTTCATAACTTTAATAATTCTGATTCTATGTATACATACTACAGGCTCCTTTTCATGTCCCATACCTGAGCATGACCTCTGAAGCATTTGAGTAACCCCTAAACCACCTAAGGGAAGAGAACAATGGGGTCTGAAGAATTCAGCTCCTGTATGATGGGTGAAGTTGCTTTGCAGAGACTGTAAAAATCAGTTCACCTTCTTTTTATCTTCTCTTCTGTCACCCATTCATACAAATAAAGAGAGGGCAGAGATACACACACATACCCAACCGCCCTGTTGACAGTGAGATCACTTCAATGAACATCTCTCACAATGCATGTTTGCAGAACAGTTCTGCTTCCACTGACATCTTCTATAGTGGTCTTTTCAATTTAAATGTACAGAAGTGCATGAGATCACCTGCAGTAACTCATTAGAATGAAATAGAAAACATTTATGTCTCCAAATTCCTTCAGGTGTTATTTGATGTAAAATTTGGCAAGGAAATCAAATGGAAGCCCATGGCCATTTTTCTTCCCTGACATGCACTCAGTGGCCTCAGTTTAAGTGAGAGCTGCTTAAATGTATTGATTCAGGGAGTCACCCCTTGGCCATGGGAAGATGTATGCTCTGCTCAGATCCCACAAAAGCCTCAGTGCATGCTGTGATTTTGCTGGACATCACCACACGAGTCAATGTTACTTTTACAGACAAAGGAAGCAAACCAGCTCCTTTTGAAGAGCAGAGCCACACTGAGCTGCTGCAGGATTGCTCCTGCTATCACAGCCCTGTCTGAATGCAGCACTCCCCTCTTAGCACACTCATATTAACCCTCACACAGGCACCCAGCTACAGTCACTGCTGAAAAGGTACCTTTGCTGCTTTACTTCACCCAAGAGTTCAGGATATTCTAAGCACGGATAACGTGTATGATGCACTCATTTTTCTGCCTCTGACTGGTTTATTTCACCACATGGCAGCTGCAGAAGTGGGGACAGACATCTGAAGTGTGGCGGTGCTCAGAGTAAGTTCTCCAATCTGGATTCGCAATCAGTGCAGGGAGCCCTGCTCAGTAATCTGCTTGTAAAGGCTGCCTCTCCACCTCCCCATCCCCAGTCCAGGAGCCTATTAAATTAATGAGACAGAAGTCAGCGCAACAGCAGTCAACATGTTATGTGTGCACAGCACTGGTGCTGTTACAATGTGCCTGTTTTTTCTCCTGGGATGTTTAATTTCCGCTTCTCAAATGAGCTGCAAAGCTGTGAAGCCTGGCAGTGTTCTTTCTAGACACTCTGTGATGCAGATAATGAGGGTACTGATAGGTGCCTAGGAGACTGTGATGGCTCTAAGCACAGCTATGGTCTGATAATGCTTTATGCCAGTAGTGTCACAGCGGAACCACTATCATCCCTTAAGGAATGGTTCATCTTTATGTGTAATACAGCAGCTGTCACCTAAATGGCTAATGGGGAAGCAAAGTATAACCTTAGTGCTAGTAATCTTTGTCACTTAATAATTTTAAAGGTATCAGACTTAAGTAGCTCCTGCAAGTTCCAATAAAAAGTGTGCCTGCAATTTTTTTTTTAATTATTTTGTTTGCCATGGATTAAATGTAAATTGAGAAATCCACGATGCAGCTCCGTGCAGATCTAATTTAGTATAATTTGAATAGCCAAGTAATTAAAATGTATTATAGGTATATGATGCTGGGATGGTGGAGTGTCTGCATTTAAGAGGAAGATTTATTGGGCTCACTGCATCCACAGTGAACCTTCTACAACCGCATTAGCCAACATCTGTTGGAAAATGTCAAGACACAGGGCATAAGACATATCCTCGTGGAGTGTATGGCTGCACTTATTTCAACGACAGGCTAAGAATTTGAAGCAACATTTGGCAAAAAAAAAAAAAAAAGGCTGCTTAGGAAGAAGATGCTGTACTCAATCACATTAGAGACTATACATGCAAAGAACCTATACATATGCCCACAAAATAGATGCATGTCTACACACATGCACGTGAGGTAGAGTAGGTTAGCGGGTACATTTTGTATTGTAGGAGCATGCAGGGAGAGAGGGAAAACATGCAAATACAGAGGGATGCTGCTGTAGACCTTTTCCCAATTAATGCTGGTTTCCCACAGTGCTAGAACTGCAGTTGCATTCAATTTATGAAGGCAGGTAATGATAATAATTAATAGGGCAGTTGACACACATGATGTGAGTATTGACATTGTGCTATTAGTGTTTCCTAGAAGATTATTTTGTTTGTTTTTCCTGAAATGCTCAAGATTAGAGGCGGTGATTTAGCAAGCTAGGGCACTGCCTTCCTGAGAGGAGCAGAGCTCATTTCAATCACACCTTCAGACAGGCTGATAATCTTTGGGGAGTTAACACACTTAGGCTGCTGAAGGTTAAGAGGAGAGAGGTGCTGGGATGTGTATGTCCAGTAATTGTCCGGGGGATGAGTTACAGATCCAGCCAGCCCACAATTCAATCTGCACCCGGTGCTGCAAATGCTGAGAGGATAAATCAAAGAGCATTTCTCTGGGTCTGGGGAAGAAGAGAGGGGCTGAATAACCATTTACTCAGTGCCAGCAAAATAGCAAGATTGCTACCAGAATGTCAGAAAAACCCAGCGACAGGAGCGGGGTCATTACAACACAGATTGCTATGACCACCCTGAATATTTAAGGGAATGCACTGAGTGGGAAACATCAGCAGCTTGGGGAGCTGTGGCAAGCAGGGAGCTGAGTTTCCTGCCAGCCAGGCTGCTCACCTGCACGTGCTGTTATCCTTTTGTCTGATGTGAGGGACCCACGGGTCAACTGCTCCGAGCTGGCCATGTGAGCCAGTGCTGCTGGCAAAGGGGTGCCCAGCCCTTTGCTGTGGCTGCTCTTCACTGGTGGCCTGGACACTGGGGGAACCCTGTCATGCAGATATAGAAGAAGACTAAAAGCATGCAAGGGAGGGGATTTCCTGAGAAAATCTGTGCTCAAGGTGAAAAGTACAAAGGACAAACAGAAACAATAATACAGGCCTTAAAATATAGCCATTTGGATTCACCTGAACACTGCCACCCTTCTTCTGGACTGGGAGAAGGGCAAAAATATATAATTCCAAATAATTAATTCGCATGTTTGGTTATAAATTAAAAAGTGCACCCAGAGTTTTCCAGAGGAAGATAATTGCTGTGGTTACGATGGTTACCTTACAGAGAAAATGGGCACAAAACAGCAGAGTGACAGGACAGCAAAGAAGCAGAAAAAGCTAATATTAACACTTCTCCATAAATGACAAACATGAGTATGTTTAGTTTTATAAACACACCCTATGACAACCAATGATAAAGACAAGCCTTTTATTCCCCACTGCATAACAGTTTCTTCAAATTCCCTTCCCCAGGACCACTTTAAAGGAAGTAGAGAGAAAAACCTGACTTGTCCCATAAGTATAAATTGAGAACATCCACAGAGCTTCTGTATGAGGTGGAAGGACATCTACACTTCTGTTTTGAGTGATACTGCTTCATCAGAAAGACATTTAAGCAGGAGACCCTGCAGTCAGCCACTTCAGAGCTTCACACAGGTTCCATTAAAACTCCAGGTGCTGCTGGAGGGGAAGCATGGCCTGGAGATGCCAGAGGCCTTATTCAGCTAAATAATAGGGTTTTTTTTTGCTTTTGTCACAGTTATGAGGGACAACACCAAGCCTCCAAACCTCCCAGTCAACGGGCTTCAAAGCCCTCCTTTGCCACTCAGCTCAGGAGATGTGCCTTGTGATATGTCCTTGACATTGGTGTTGGGATGCCCCTTCACACCTCTCCTGACAGAGATAGAAAAAGGAACTTAGAGGACAGTAGTGTGCCTGCGGGAGGTGACCTCTAGACACGGCTTGCTAAAATAGGAGGGACATCTTGACACTTGTGTCAGTAACAGGTCACATCCTGCTCAGATAAAATATTCCCCCCCAGTTTCTAAATCTAGCTGAGGACCACCTTATGGCATCCCTCACAGCTGGACCACCTGACCCATGTGCTGCTGGGTTTGGGATCTTTCTGCCATGTCCATTCTCCCAGGCCTGTTTTTCCCTTCCTTTATTCCTTTTTTCTCAAAAGGAGTCAGTGTGCAGCCTCTGGGGAGTCAACAGCTCTATTTCCATCACATGGCAGAGAGAAGGACACTTAATTAGGATACCACAGTGCATGCTTGTATTCCCTATTAAACTGGAGGTATGAATTTATATTTCCAAAATCACGGGGTAACTATGTGCTTGGGGCACATCTTCAGAAATGTGAATCATTGCAGTCCTCTCTGCTGGATGATTTTGTCTTCACGTAGCAGGAAGCAGAGCAGGCAGAGGGAGGAACCTGGGCTTCTCTCACCTGGGCCATCACCACATCTGGACTTCAGTCCAGTCCACCATAGCTCCTCTGTTTCAGCATCTTTGAAGCAGAGATGATAATACTTTCCACCCTTCTAAAGTACGTGTATAAAGAGAGGTTTGAAAGGAAAGAGACCGTGCTTTATTAGAATGACCAATGTAACTGGAAAAAGTTTCAGGCACAGAGCCTTTCTCCAGGCATGACATGGAAAGCCATTTGCAGCCTTTGATTCAAAACTGAGAAAAAGATTGTGTGCCCAAAACTTGTCCACTTTTTCCAGCTGCATCTGCTTCTCTAATAAGAGACACTGCTCCTCCCAAGGATCCTTGCCTCACTTATACCCTTCGTGTGTTGCAGCTACCCCAGCACTTCTGCAGCTGGAATTAGTGGAGCTCTGTCAGAGTTAAGTGCTACTGATGAGAGAGTGGAGAAATGCTCATGAAAAGCTCACAATTAAGAAGAGGGGGAAAGCCAATTCTAAGGACTACATCTCCCCTTCCCCCCATTTTTCCACATGTAAATCCTCGTTATTCACTGGAACACCATTATTCATGCTGAATTGTTGTGTAATGCCTACATATGTAAAGCATAAACTCCTGATGAGTTCTCCTGTAACTTAGCATTAATTAATGTCCTCTTAGTATAAAATGTGACATCATATTTTAGGTCATCTCTTAATTGTTATTGGAAACCACAAATATAAAGTGGAGAGAAAACCTGGAGGACATTATTTTCCTGCAGTATCTCTTTGACAAGTTGACATGAAATATTAGGCTAATATATTACTGGACACTGGATTATTTTTCCACTGTCTGTACTGTGCAGTACTGTGTACTCTGTGTACTGTGCAGCACACACAGCTCTGCAGTACTTGCAGGGCACCAATTTCATCAGCAGCATAAACTTTGTAAGAAACTGCTACCTGCAATTCAATAAAGTATATTTAAAATATTTCCATTGCACCAAAGATCAGCTGATGCACCTCTTATTAGTATAAATGGCATAGATTAGTGTCAGGCATTTTCAACAGTGAAGAAATTACAGAAGGCTGCATGGCTCATTAGGCTCTTGTTGCATGTTAAAGAGGGCCAGACCCTATTAATAAAAGAAAAAGGGGGGGAAAAAGAGAGTATAATGGGAAAAGTATAAAACAGCTTTTTTAAAAAAGAAAGCTTTCTGGTTTGGAGAAAAACAAAAGCATCAATTAACCTCTTCCAGTGTCTGAACATTTTCTAAAGTCAGCTTAGCTTTGTTTCTACAGGACATGTAGATTACAGACAAAGACTTCAAGCAGAGAAAACCTGCTTGAAATCACACGGCACCACCAAGAAGGATTTTTGATGATTAAATGTTTTATACTGTTTATATGGGTCAGTGTTTACATCCTGCTTCAGGAAAGCATCGCTGTTTATTTAGGATGTACACTCACATTTGAGTTGAAGCTCTTGCTTATATCCTGCTGAAGTGAATCTAATTTGAGCTTTTGTTCCTGGTTTAGCACCTGGTGTAAGCACATACTGAGGTGAATACAGGATTTCAAATACATTTGAGAGCTTACTGTAATTGGGGCTTCAATCACAGGGGTCCTGAACCAGCAGAGACTGACACATCAGCTCTTTGCACACAGTTGGTCTTATCAGCTCCTTCAGTCCCTTCTGCCATGCAAAGACTGCATGGGAGGAAAATACAGGGGTGTGCAGGAACACATCTCTGGGAGGTGCAGGCTGTGGCTCTTGCTGCTTCCCTGTGGTGCTGGGCAAGGGGCACTTATCCTCACATTTATTCTCTCTTTTCCTGGGATGTGCTTGGCTACCTCAGGTAGTATTGCTGCTTAGGAAGGGGTAAAGGGGATCAAGAATCACAGAATAGTTTTGAAGGGACCTTAAAAATCATCTAGTTCCAACTCCCCTGTCATGAAGAGGGACATCTTCCACTAGACCAGGTTGCTCAAAGCCCTATTCAGCCTGGCCTGGGACTTACCCACAGCTTCTATGGGCAACACATTTCAGTGTCTCATAATTCACAAAATTAGAATTTCTCCCCAATATCCTACCCTCCTTCAGCTTAGAGACATTCCCCCTTGTCTTATCACTACATGCCTGCGCAAAAAATCCCTCTCCAGCCTTCCTGTACACCTCTTTAGGTACAGGCAGACTTTTACAAGCCTCCCTAAAACTTTATCTTTTCAAGGCTAAACAGCCACAAGTCTGTCAGCCTGTCTTCATGGAAGAGGTGCTCCAGCCCTCAGATCATCCTAGTGGCCCTCCTTGGACCTGCTCCAGCCTGTCTATGTTTTTCTTGTGCTGGGGACCCCAGTGCTGGATGCAGTATTACAGGTGGGTTCCAGGATGTGGAAGAGCCCCTGACAGAAATGGTAGTTAAAAGCCTCCTCTCCTGGGGGCAGCGAAGGAGCCCTTGCCTCTTCCTCAATGCAACAAAATGCAGTCTTCCCCTTGGGGGCTGAGATACCCAGAACCTGCTGTACTCCTTCTCTGCTGGGCAGCAGGCATTGCACAGGCAGAGTCTGGTCACCTGCTGGGGCTGCAGGAGCAGAGAGTGATCTGCTGTGTCCTTAGGGCTTCTCTTCCGAGCCTGCTTGCAATTTACCCTCAGGGCTGCCAGAACACACACTGTCATGTCAGACTTGTCCTAAGGAGGGAGTATGTGGCAGCCACCCTTTTGGCAGAAAACAGGTAAATATAAATGGGTCTGAAAATGACAGATCCAGGCAAATAAAGCTAAATATGCAGTTTTTCTAGACTTTTTTTTTTTTGTCTGGGTCTCATGTGCCTCGTGATGCAAGCATAGAATAAAAACATCTTGTACCCTTGGCCCAAGAGGTACAGGTTTTCAGGCACTGCATTAGTGGGGTGGAATTGCTTCCAATTTGAAGCTTAATTCAGAGCTAAGTTAGTGAGCTACTTCCAATGCCAAGCACCACAGATCAGCATATTGAGTTTTTTACAATTTTTTCCCTGCGTGATTAGCATTTTACTTCAGTCTGAGACATTAATCAATAAAAGCAACACCCTGTAAACAGAGTAAAATGAAAAAGCAAGTGCTGCATTTTAATAATATAAATTGAAGATTGTGTGGCATGAGGGGCCAAGGCATAGCCTGCAATCTGAATACCATCAAAGGTAAAAGAATTGAAGGCAAAGGAAATTTTCAAGGCTGATTGCACACAGATGAAAAAAAAAAAAGTAAAGAAAGATAAAATATTGAACACTGGTTAGTATGGAGGATGTGACTGAAATATTTTATTCTGCTGTTTTTAAAAAATTTTGTCCTTGCTGATGTTGATTTTAAGGGCAGAGAAGAGAGGGGAGGGAAAGCCCAACCTTTGGACTCAATAAATTAAGTAGAGCAACATAGAAAAATATTTCAAACATTGTTGTTAAAACAGGGTCAAGTTTTTAACAGCATCTCCATTTCACAGTTTTTGTTCTTTAAAGAACACTTGTAATGGCTACTTAGAAAAAAATAAATTGGAATTTATCTCATTGTATGTGGTACAAAATACCATGCTGGAAGCCTGAAAATAATAGTCAGCTGCTGTTCAGTGCTCTTCATCGACAGAGCTCAAGTGCTCTGGGAAGCTGGTGAGCGTTGGCTTTCGGACAGAAAGTGCTGAGGCCGTGCCCTGGTGCCAGGGAGGTCGGGAAGGAAGCCAGGGTGAAAGTCGACACCACCTGCCAACTCATTTTGTGCTGCATCCAACAGGTCACTCTGCCACCAGGCAAAGCCATTCCCAGGTCTCAGCAGAGACCCCAACACCAGTGGCAGACCATTAGCACAGCGTGGCCAGGCAGCTCAGCCACTGGGACCACATCTGGGGCATCACAGAGGGAAGCTGGGCTGTTCTTCCAGCCATTTCTGTGCCCTGCAGCTGAATGAACTCCCAGCAAGCTGGGATCCACCCCCTGGTGCCTAACCCCATTGGGGTGGCATCCTGAACTTTAAAAACCATGACAGTGGCAGCAGATTGCACTGCCCATAGCTAAGCCATGCCACTGCACCACGAACTTTTAACATTTCCTCTCAGTGCCCGCTTACTTCATGCACTGCATTTCTTACTGAGCAGAAGTTAACATTAATCTTGTTGTTTTCTTTCTTATTTTTGCCCTGTTGCCTTTTCCTCCTCCCTCTTCCCATCCTTCATATTCTTAGTGGTGTTACCACAACTTGGGAAACAGCTTTTATTCATGAACTGCTTTATTTATTAGCTTCTTTCAAAACTGCAGCAATTAGTGGGGAGAGCTTTCAACATTTGTCTCCTGTAGGCCTCACACAAAGACTTGCCAGTTGGTTAGGCTTTTTCTTTGCAGGAGAAGACTGGGTTTTGATTTAAGAAGAGACTGAGAATAAAAAGATGAGGAGAGAAAATTAAGAGCTACATACAGCCCCTGGGGGCTTTTGCCTAAAGAGGAAAGGGTGAGTGAGCCTCAAGGTCCTTCTAATGCAGCCTTGCTATCAATGCTGCTTGAAGGTAGCTGCTACCTATCTTGCTTCTCCTCTCCTCACGTGGATTCTGGGATCATGACACTTTCTGTCACAGGTTTAAAGGTGGGGTTTTTTTCCATATGAGATAACCTAGGTGGTTTTTAACTGTATCTAATCTGTACACCCCTAAAAATCTCTAGCTGAGAAAGGCTATCCTTCAGTGAACCCTTTGAGAGCAACAAGTGGTTCCCAAAAAAATCTGCAGAAAGTGACATCAAAAGCCTCCAAGCTAGGGATGTAACAATGAAACAGGCTGATTTCTGAAAGGTCCATGGCTAACTGTAGTTTTCCAAGCAGAAAAGCGTGGCTGCATGTGGGTTCCTCTCTGGGAAACACAAGGAAGCAACCAGGGGTCTTGGTGTGACTTGCAGATGGACTTCCTTCCTCCTCCTCCTCTTCTTCCTCCAAGTTTTGCCTTTTCTTCAGAAACTGGGCTGGTCATTACTTAGGCGTGATCAAAATGTTTGCTACTGCACAGAAATACTAATAAAAGGACATTGCAGGCAATGCCAAAAGTGACATGCTATTAGTTTGATCCTACAACGTGGGTGTAAGGCTGCAGCTGCAATGTTCAGACTGTGGGACTGAGGTAAAAAATAATAGCAGAGCAGATGTGTTTCCCTGCACAGCATGGAATAAAAAGAAACATCTGGCCCTTGGCCCCTAAAGGATATTTCTCAGAGAGAAGAGTAAATTAAGGGTGCACTGAAGATGCAGGGACTTAGCTAAAGGGAACTGCTGCCTTAGTAACCATCTCTAACCCCGCTCCCACTTTCTGAAGCATAATGCCATTTAAAATATAGGGCAAAAATAATGGGATGCAAGATAAATGCAACCAAGTACAGACATCAATGTATCCACAAAATATATGTTGCTCTCTCGTTCAAACAAATAAGTAAACAAACAAAGGAAATATTTTTAAACACTAAACATACGCCAGTTATATTGCTTCAGGATAAAACATGGGCTTTTTTAAAATCTATTGAGTCATAATCTTCGTATTTCCCTTTGTGTTTGATCTCATATATTACTCGGAGTTTCTAAAATGATAACAAGGCATGCATTAAAAATATTTCTCTTATTGTTACATTTCAAGCACGTTTACTGTTAGCTGCTTAGCTTCATTATGTATCATAGTCTGAATCTACAAATCAAGTATAATTAGACTTGGAGAACTGATTGGATTTCTAATTAAGCTACATTGGAAACAACAATGCACAATCAGTAAATATTCTGACTAGGTACATTTTAAAGAGCAACTCTTGGGCTTTTTGCTGATGACTAGACACCAGTGTCATTAAATTTGTTGGTGGCAAGCAAATTTTAAAGCTAAAATAGAGGCAATTAGTAAAGATCTTGAAATATTTAATCACGTTTGTCCAATTAGTGTGCAATTAGGCAATGGTGTGGCGTGGGACAAACATTCTGCTTCACTGTTTGGTAGAGAAGGATCCCTTTGAAATTTTGCTATTTAGTTTATTGATATATAAAAAGGAAGTTATGGTTGTAATTTCCAATTTTAAAAAATACTGTGCAGATGGTCTGACTATATATTTAACAATGTTAAACAAAACTAAACAAGGGAAGCATGTTACCTGAAATTACACAGCTGTGATCTGTGAATAAGCTCCAGATCACATTAGATTACAGCTGTGGGCACCTTGATCACACAAAGCGCCAGGTAGTTACGCTGGTAAAATCAAAGCTAAGTAAGCTGGTGTGTCACAGCTCAAGATGATGTAATTATTTTGTCCTTGACTGAAGATATTTTTCTTCTTTGAGCTTTCCCTGGCTGCTTTGCATTCCTTCCATGAAGCTTTACATTGGCAAGTTTGTTGTGGAAAGCCAAGCGGTAGCTTTTCATGAATAAGCCACTTAAGTGTTATCTTGCCTTTGGCTTGGGGATTTGACTCCCATTTTGGCAAATGTGAGACTCTCTTTTAAAAGCAACTGCTACATTTTTTAGATGATTTGCAAAACTTCAGCACAATGTTTGGGCCAGCACGTGGGATGCTGCTGTCATGCATTGCAACCCTGCACCATCACGCAGGTATTTATCAATCGCTTTGCTCTCTCTGGCCCCTGCAGATAGTCAAGGAAACGGTGCCCAGGAACGTCCCCAGGTGCTGGAGCTCAATTTTCCAGATTGTTAAATTGCTACAGCAGTCCTTGGCATGGTGTTGACTTGGGTCAAGTATGACTCTCCCCAGCCATCCCTGGACCCAGCTCACAGTTAACACTTGCCAGGGACCATTCCCAACAGGCATTTTGGGAGAGAAAGGGGATTATGAGAATGGATTGGGGCCATCTAGTGCCAGCTGTCCTCCTCATCAAAGTGCATCTAACCTTCTAGTGTCAGGGGTCCCTGTGGGTTCAGAAAGAGGGAATTGGAGGGCAGGTGTGCCACAGAACTATGACTCTGGTGACACAGACACCAGCCTGGCCCCCTGGACTTCTTTCTGCTGCAAAGACCGTCCTCATTCCAACTCATATTTAATATGGAGTAAGAAACAAGAAAAGACTCCTTCTTCCCCAAGTGGTCATAAAAGAAAGAAAATTGGTTCAGCTATTGTTCAGATTTGATGTTCAGATTAATTTTTTCCCAAAGGAAATAGGTGATCTAACTTTAAAATATCTTTCTGTCTATTTCTCATGAACGCTATAACTTGTGAAATGCTGTTAAGCCACGGTGGGTTTAAACATTGTCAATTGTACTTTCATGGCTGAGAAATTTTTCTTTGATTTTAGTAGTGAAAAAAATGCTGAAATAAAGCAAGTAGTACTTCCTTGCAATGCTATGCTTTTTTTTTTTTTAAATTTTTTTTCTTCTCTTTGCTAGATACAGACCTGGAAATTCAAGGTAGATAGTTTTGTCTTGCAACCAGGTTAATGCTTGCAGGAATTTTATGAACACAGTTGTGTTTATTTCTTGAGCAACATAAGTCAAAACAAAATATTTTTGAACTGAAAAAAAAAATGCCAAGAGGCATTTTCTATGGGAGAGAAATGAAACAGGTAGAAAAGCAGATAATAAATAATTACACAGACATTCACCCATTCCAAAACCATAGGCTTGGAAAAATTCACCTGGATTGAAGGCTAGATTTTAACTCTTTGATATTCAAAGGTTAAAAGCAAAGTTTTCCAGGTTTGCTACTATCCACATCTTTGGAGTGCATCAGGTTTTCCTGGATGCTCTCTCTCAGGCAGAAAAGAGACCAACACTCTCCAGGGGGATAGGACCCTCAGCCCTCTCATGCCACACGAGCACTGCTTCAAACCCTCTGTAAACCTGACTGCAATGGAGAGATTTTGAGCCCTGTTTTGAACTGAACCCTGTGATACACTAACCACACAAGCTTTAAATTGTGATTATTTTGTGCATAAGAGTAACTGATGAGGACAATAATAATACTTGCTGCTGTTTTATACATATGTACGTGATGTCCTTAATAACCTTTTCTGCTTTCACTTAGTTTATAGATATGCCCTGATTCACAGAAGAGTCAAATTTCTATGAATGTAAAAAATAAGAGCAGGAGGTCATCAACATGTTGGCAAACTGGCTGCCAAATCCCATATGGAAAAAAGATGTGAAAGCAGTATCTCATGGTCTCTGCCTCACTATGTTTTTGTTCAAGAGATTAGAAACCTAATCATTAGGATTGAGTAGCCAGCTGCAAACACAGTGCAAGAGATGGACCTCTTACAATTAATGTCTTGTGAAAACTGCACAGGGGTTAATCAAACTTTTGGGGCTGTGGCTTACAACGCTCTTTAGTCCCTGGAAGAAACCAGCTTTTGAACATCTAAGAAAAAAAGAGAGAAACTGAAACTGTAGTTATAGAAAATCAGTAAACCTAGCTTTAAGCTGCACTTCAGTGTGAGTACTTGTGTGTTTATATACAGGACTGTGTGCTCAGCCTTCTCAAACTGTGACCTCTACCTTCTAGCATTCATATATATCTAACAGAACTACATATATATGTGTGCGTGTGTGTGTGTGTGTGTGTGTGTGTGTGTGTGTGTGTGCCTATATATGTATATATATACATATACATGAGTATCCATGTATGTGTATACTTACACTGTGCATCTATAGGAAACAAGAACTTCAAACAAGAAAATAATGTTTGGGAAATTCAGAAAAGGAAACCCCTGTTTATTTGGTAATGGAAACAAAACCATCACTTCAATAGCAATTCATACACTGCTGTCAAAGCAAGCCCCGGGTGGATGTGCAGACCCGCAGGTTCTCTGCAGTTGCTGAATTCCTCACAGTGTTGTCTTTATCAAAGAGGTAAATGCAGATTCAAAAAAATTGCTTTGATGTGCAAGACATCACAGAACAGCAGCTCCATTCATTGCAGACAGAGTCCATTATTTAAGTCTCTCAGGCAACTGTACAGATTCCCCATAAAGGGAAAAATATTAGGACTGTGGAAATAAAGGCCCCAGCAATATGTATTCTGCCCACTTCTGGAGCCTCCCCTCTGTTTGTCTTGCCTTGGTTCTGTTAGATGATATTTAACAGAATCACACAAGCTTGGGCTGGTGCACTGACAGTTCGGATGGACAGTCACTCCTGACTGAAGCAATACCTGCATTCCTGACAGGCTCTCCTGTCCCCAGCTGCCAGGGGGAAGGGAGGCACTGCTGAGAGGCACTGAAGGCTTGTCACCTGCCTTTTGTCCTTGAGTCTTCCCTTTGGCTCACCTTAGCTTTTGCTCCAGTGCTTGCAGCAGTTCTCAGGGCCTGCTGTGACTCAAAGGAACAGGTCAGAACTGGCTCAATGCTACTGGGGAGTTGCAGGATGAGCCTGGCTCATCCCCAAGGCAACAGCCTCCATGGAGGTGGTCATGAAGGGAGATGGGAAAGGCAGCTGGGAGCTGGGGCAGAAGGAAAGGGGAAATCAAGCCCTCTCACCCCTACGAAGGCAGGACTGCTGTGAGACCAGCCAGGTGACACATCATCCAGGCACTCTCCTGCGACAGCAGGGGGAACAGAGTTTTCCCATCTTCCCTCTGTACTGTCATAAACCATGCCAATATGTAGAAAGGGTCTGTGAAATTAATTATACTGTGAGTGCTTGGTAACCAAATGAATTGTAAATTGTACATTATTAAAACAGCATCAGAGCACCGACTGATCTATTATTCTTTAGGGAAATGTATGAAGATAAGAGCTTTATATGCTTTAGGGGTCTTTCCAGCCACCACACAGCCAGCTTTGTAAGAAAAAATGTGGCAATATTTTGTAACTGCCTGAGTTGCAACTGACACAATACTATATTGTTTATTTTTATTACTTTGTCTCATATTTAATATAGATGAGGTAGTATACAGTGCAAGTGACACACACATGCTCAGTCGCCTTCTGTTTATCCTTTTTCAGATTGCATTTGGGATTAATCACCCTCACATTTGTGCAAAAATTAAAACCAAGATAACTGTAGGTGCAGAAAAGTGAGATAAGTATTAAGAAGAATGTCTTTTTGCACAAACCATGTAACTAACAATGTTCACAGCTATTGTTAGCCAATCATTTTCCCTGCATGTTGCTCCTTGCTGCATGTTGCTCCTGTCTTTTAGCTTCAGAGAACTGCAGAGGGCTGGGTGGGGAGCTGTATGTTCAAAAAAATCTATTAAAGAACAACAGTAAAGAAAAAGATCATGGGTTTAGATGTGCATGTATGTTTTACTCCCTGTCTTCCACAATGCATGCCCTGCTTCACCTTCCTCTCATGCAGTATCTGATGTCCAGGAAACTTGGCTCTCATCAGTGCACTGGCATCTTTGGAGTTAATACAAACCAAAACCTGCACATCCTCCCTCCTAGGGATGCTGGCTTGCTGTAGGCAATCCCTCCTACACATCACCCAATGGTTCTTTTTACCCCTTGCTTCCAGCAGAGAAGTACATGTCTTTCTACAAGCAGGGGTGACTATGGGAGAAGGGGAGAACTTTTTGTTTGCTTGTTTTAATGCCCCCACTGAAGAAATGGAGGCAGAAGCTACTCCAGAACAGCTTTTCCCACAAGTTCCCCTTTGTAATCCCTCCTTGAAGGAAGACACACAAAAGGTACATCCTATCCATGCTTGTCAGAGAAGAGGAGAAGCAGCTGGAGAAACATCCTCCTCCCTCCAGCTGGAGACACATCTCCTGACCAAGCTGTTCAAG